>NC_082599.1:62120550-62720550 GCF_030936135.1 Gavia stellata | reverse complement strand
TTCCCTAGTTGTCTCACTCACCAGCTGTGTCAGGAAATTCTCTTCCACACACTCCAGGAACCTCCTAGACTGTTCCTTCTCTGCTGTATTGTATTTCCAGCAGACATCTGGTAAGTTGAAGTACCCCACAAGAACAAGGGCTAGCGATCATGAGACTTCCTCCAGCTGCTTACAGAATATTTTGTCTGCCTCTTCATCCTGGTAGGGTGATCTATAACAGACTCCCACCGTGATGTCTGCCTTGTTGGCCATCCCCCTGATGCTCACCCACAGACATTCAACCCTATCGTCACCATCATTAACCTTTAGACAGTCAAAACACTCCATAACATACAGGGCTACCCCACTGCCTCACCTTTCTTGCCTATCCCTTCTGAAAAGTTTATAGCCATCCACTGCAGCACTCCAGTTGTGCGAGTCATCCCACCATGTTTCCATGATTACAATTATATCATAGTTTCCCAGCTGCAGAATGTCTTCCAGCTCCTTGTGTTAGTTGCCCCTGCTGCGTGCATTGGTGTAGATGCACTTAGTTGGGCTATTGATCCTGCCACCTTTTTGTGGAGAGAAACCCTAATTCCTGTGTGACTATTCTTAGGCGCTTCCGTGGTTTCTAACACTATCAGTAACCCTCGCATGGCTTTCCATCCCCTACCTCCACTGAGACGGCTGACCGAAGGACCTCACTGGCCCACCGCCCCTAAAACATTGGCGTGCTGCCCCCAGGCTTATCTCTAGCGAGCCTGGTTTTATCCCTTTCGCCCTTCAAATCTAGTTTAAAGCTCTTTCAGTGAGCCCTGCTAACTCCTGTGCAAAGATCCTTTTCCCCCTTTGAGACAGCTGTACCCTGTCTGTCGCCAGCAGGCCTGGTGTCACGTAAACCGACCCATGATCAAAAAACCCAAAATTCTGCCAGTGACACCGGGCTGGGAGCCAGGTATTGATCTGCTGGCTCTTTCTGTTTCTTCCCTCATTCCCTGCAACTGGAAGGATAGACGAGAACACTACTTGTGCTCCTGATCCCTTAACCAGTCATCCTAAGGCCCTGATCTTTCTTAAGATCTTTCTAAAACTGTAGAAGTTATGCTGGAGTGAAGAGGGAAGACACATTTAGGTTTTCAGTTTTCATTGGGTTTTGCAGCTTTTTATAGTGACAGTAGTGTTTCAGGCATATGTATTGCAGTATTGCATTTCGTGCATGAAAGTGACGTCTACTTCTTGCTTATTCCAATGTACTTTTTATTGCTTGCAGTCTACACACTCATGTTTTATCTTAATATTTTGTCTTGAAGATCTCTGCTTTGGTGTTCAGAAGGGTCTATTAGCTTCCCTTTGATAGCCTGGAACTCTGTCCTCTCTTACTCATCTAGTTTTCACAGATTTCACAGAATGACAGGGGTTGGAAGGGACCTCTGGAGATCCTCTAGTCCAACCCACCCGCCAGGGCAGGTTCACCTAGAGCAGGTTGCACAGGAATGCGTCCAGGCGAGTTTTGAATATCTGCAGAGAAGGAGACCCCACAACCTCTCTGGGCAGCTTGTTCCAGTGCTCTGCCACCCTCAAAGTAAAGAAGTTCCTCCTCATGTTTAGATGGAACTTCCTATGACCAAGTTTGTGCCCGTTACCTCTTGTCCTGTCACTGGGCACCACTGAAAAAAGACTGGCTCCGTCCTCCTGGCACCCACCCCTGAAGTATTGATAAGCATTAGTGAGATCCCTCCTCAGTCTTCTCTTCTCCAGACTAAAAAGCCCCAAGTCCCTCAGCCTTTCCTCATAACAAAGATGTTCCAGTCCCCTAATCATCTTTGTACCCTCTCCGGCAGTTTCCTGTCCTTCTTGAACCGGGGAGCCCAGAACTGGACACAGTACTCCAGACACGGCCTCACCAGGGCAGAGTTGAGGGGGAGGATAACCTCCCTCGCCCTGCCTGCCACACTCTTCTTGATGCACCCCAGGATGCCATTGGCCTTCTTGGCCCCAAGGGCACATTGCTATATATATATTTGTCAGATACTTGCTCTGAATTAATTTAATGAGGTTTCTTCCATTATATCAGTAGCACACATATTTGTCTATGGAAGTACAAATTTTGACGTGCATCATTCATATATGCTCACTTACAACTTGTAGAATTTCCCTGACAGAGTCTGGAAAATGGCTGAGCAATATCAGATTTCATATTTGAATTGTATGAAAGTTCTTTGCAAAGGTTTTTTTTTTTCCATGTGGATTTCATAGGTGCATGGGTGCAAGGTGTTAGCAAGTACTGGGGATTTGTACTGAAGACCTGATTTTCACGGTATTACGCATCTCAGCATTATTTTTTTCGTTTGGACTAGCTCTAGTTTGATCCAGTGTATTAGGTAGGCTTCTGGACTGCATCTTCCAGTTTAATTTCATCCTAAAAGAATCCAGTTGCAATGCTCCAAGACCTCTCTCCTTAGTGAAATACAGTGTAGTAAGAAGGATGAAGGGAGACTAACCTCAAAATGCAAAAGGAAAGGTCCTTTTGCGCTGTCGTTACACAGCGAAGTCCAGTGAAGCCTTTTTTTTTTTTCCCTTAAAAAAAAGAGTGAAATTACAATGGGGGAGGTGGCTTGGGGCAGTGTTTTTTTTTTTCTTGGGTGCTTTTTTTTAGTCAGTCTCAGGACTGAGGTGTGCTAGTATGACTCCCCTTCCCTGGGCTGCAGTTGTTAGGTGACTTCTATGCTTTCTTTCCTAGTTATCTTGCTGAAGAGTGTACTAGCTTTTAATGCCTGAGTATTATTTTTTTGTTTTTAGATGTTAAAAACTTACTTTATTCTCTCTTTTTTTCCTTAGACTTTCCAGACTCAGAAAAATTGATTTTATTTATCACGAATGTATGGTCTGACATATTTGTCTTCCAAGGTGCAATTAACAAAGCTATGCAAGTAGTTGTCAGGCAGAGTGCAAGCAATGAGATGGTGGCCTGTTTGAGTGCTTATCTCAACTGGGAACAGGTAACGTCTACGTTCATTGTCCGTATTAGGTTTTGTCTGCATTGGTGGCTTTGCTGGCTGAATCAAATCAAGCCGCTTACTTCTGATGGAGGGTGGGAAGATACCCTGTGAATCTCCCATGGAGTCTGTACAATTGCACATCTAATGGTGCTTCAAGACTTTTTCCTTTGTCTAGACCCTACTAGAACACAACACTTTTCTTGTTTTCCCTATTAAATACTAATCCCTCTATTAAACATTAAAAGTAAACATGGTTTTTAAACTTCGACTGGAGTATTCTTGGACTAGGGAATTCTGTCCCTCTGTGGAACTGTGACTTCGATGTTCTTCGAGGTGTTTTGTTTTGTTTTGCTTGAGATTTTTAGTATGTGTTGGGCTTGTCTGTCTTTTATAGTTCTCTGTGTAACAGGTAATTATCACAGTTAATTTCAAGATGAGCCTCTGTCTTTTTACTCATGATCTTTCTGTGAGGTAGACTGTAAATACCCATTTATCTCCAAAAAAACACCAGCCGATTAATTTCATAAGCAGTTGGCACGATCAGTACAAAACTGCAGTGATGGCAGAAGAAGGATGACCAATGTTAAGGACTTCAGGACTTCTGAGATTTGACTTCAAGTCTTTGAGCCCTTGGGCAAGTCATTTAATTTCTGTCAGTTTTCAGCAGGCACATATTACCATCCTGAAAGGGATGTTGCAAAGATGAAAAATTGGGACACACTTGATACCCGTAGGAGCAAATTTATATCATCCAGATGAAAAGCCGTACTTTGCTTATGGAGAAGGAGTTTGTGTACCAGGCTTGTGTGTCTGCTTTAAAGGCTAAGGCCCCGGTAGTTTTGAAAACCCTGCATTGATGCCAGGCTTGCTTGGTGGAAGTGCTATAGTTCTGTAAATACCAAGTGAACAAAATCATCTTGATTTGTAGCTCACCTATTTCCTATCCCAACATGCTGCTCCACAACTGCCTTGGGGGCTGCAGCTGGGCTTAGTGCTCTCAGCGTAACCTTTAGGTGTTGTACCCACTAGAAAAAGCATGATTTTTAGATCTGAAACCAGTCCTGAATTTAATATGGTACCACTGGAATTACAGCCCCTATAACCCTCCCGATTTAGTGCAGGTTTACAGTGGAGTGAGTTAAGAGGGCATGGATTTGTATCTGTTTCTTTTTTTGATTAAATTGCAGTTGTGATGGCGCATTAAGCGCCGATATTCAGAGTTATGCTGTGCTGCAATCCCTGTTTAGCAAAGAATTTGTATTCTCCATTCTGTTAGGTTACAGCTTTCAATCTCATGCCGATAGAGATGCACATAAGTATGTCTCAGTAAACGTTCCTGGAAATATTAATTCTGTGCACTCACACTACCTGCTTTCTGTATGGATCTCTATGAAATGTGAGAGCTGCTGCAGCTGGGGAGAAGGACCTCAGGAATTTCTATATTGACAATAGCAGATGGCATCATCCTACCTGTAAGATGTTTTTTACTTAGGTGGAAATACAGGGACAAATTTCAAGTGGATTGTGGTCGACAGTCTGTTATAATTTTAGGAGAAGATTATTCCACTTATGAAAGTAAAGCTCATGTAGAATGGGTATTTAGTTCTTGGTCAAAGTATGCCATTTCAGTGACTTGCACCACTGCAGAACTTGCCAGTTACAGAATCACTAAGGTTGGAAAAGACCTGTAAGATCATCAAGTCCAACCATCACCCCAACCCCACCATGCCCACTAAACCATGTCCCGCAGTGCCACGTCCACATGTTCCTTGAACACCTCCAGGGATGGTGACTCCACCACCTCCCTGGGCAGCCTGATCCAGTGTCTCACTGCTCTCTTCGGAAAGACATTTTTCCTAATATCCAGCCTAAAACCTTCCCGGCTGCAACTTGAGGCCATTTCCTCTCATCCTGTCACTTGTCACTTGGGAGAAGAGACCAACACCCACCTCACCACAACCCCCTTTCACGTAGTTGTAGAGAGCGAGAAGGTCTCCCCTCAGCCTCCTCTTCTCCAGGCTAAACAACCCCAGCTCCCTCAGCCGCTCCTCATCAGACTTGTGCTCCAGACCCCTCACCAGCTCCGTCGCCCTTCTCTGGACACGCTCCAGCACCTCAATGTCCTTCTTGGAGTGAGGGGCCCAAAGCTGAACACAGCATTCGAGGTGCGGCCTCACCAGCGCCGAGTACAGGGGCACGATCCCCTCCCTACTCCTGCTGCCCACACTGTTTCTGATCCAGGCCAGGATGCCGTTGGCCTTCTTGGCCACCTGGGCACACTGCTGGCTCATCTTCAGCCGGCTGTCGACCAACATCCCCAGGTCCTTTTCTGCAGGGCAGCTTTCCAGCCACTCGTCCCCAAGCCTGTAGCGTTGCATGGCGTTGTTGTGACCAAAGCTACGAGTGCTTTTGTACTGAGAAGATACGCTGTGAACCCACTTTGTTCGTGTGATAAGCCTAGATTGTTTTCTTAATACTTCAGATATTCAAAGGATGCTTCTTTTTAAATTTCCTTCCCTGGCCTAGCTATTTAATTAGCCAAATTGTTTCACATGACATGTTTTCAGTTATTACTACCTCAACTATTGAAAGTACTTGCTTGGAAATTAGCCCCTAATGAACAATAAACAGTAACAAATTTCAGCATCAGCAAATCATTTAAAAAAAAAAAATTAGAAAGTGAGCAGGATTAGTCTAATCTTCTTGCATTGGAAAACACTCTTCTGTCCTTAAAGCTTCATTGAGAGTAACAAAAATCGCCAAATGGTAGGAGGAGAGAAGAGAGTGGGTGTAGGGTTTGTGGGTTTTGTTGGGGTTTTTTTCCAAACTCTCCTTTTAGTAAAAGCATCGAGAAAAATACTGAGTACTTGAAGATTTTAGTTTAGGTACTCTTTTTGTTTGTGTTCAGTCAAACCCAAAGTTGAATTTATGGTGTGAGATGCTGTGGACAGTCAGAATCAAATATAGGTAAAGAGTTTGGTTCTGGGCTGGTAACTTTTCATGCATTAAGATAATCACCTTCTAAAATTCCAGAGTTCCTCTTTAGATGCTGGCGTTATGGTCTCAAACCTGCTTTTAGAAATGCAGTCATGTCCAAAAGTAGAATTTCAACTGAGTGAGCAATATGGAGAAGATCTGAGTGAAGATGCCTGGCAGTACATATTTGCTGTTGACCTGCTCTGCTCTCACCTGAAGTGGGACTGGACACATGACAATGTTATAAGGTACTGTGGCAAGCAGTTCTTTCCAATGTTTTCCTGTGTTGGGTTTTTGTGGTTTGTTTTGGTGTTGGGGTTTTTTTTTTCCGACTTTGAGATGTTAGGGCTTAGCTTTTAATATAATAAAACATTGCATAGATGCTTAGAAATGAGGGCGTTTTTTACCTGATGAGACCTAGGCTGCTGTGTTTGTGTGCCTTATTTTAAGATAGAATGAGACATCAATGAGGAAATGTAGGATTTTATGGTACCGGTCCAAGAAATTAACCCTGTTTGGACCACTCTAATAAAGAATTGCTTTTAAAATAGCTACATGTGGACAATTGTGAAAGAATTTGAGTTGGGTTGTTCGTCAACAAAGCAAAATGATTGTCTTCCTCTGAACACAATTGTTGGATTCCCCTCTCCCCCATCACGAGAAAATAAGGGTGGAAATTTTGTTGTGTAAATAGCACTCCTTCGGTGCTGGAAGGGGAATGTAACCATACTCATTTGTGTACTATCCCGATTTCAGTCTGATTTTAATTCTAAAATCATTATAATACTTAGATGCAATGTCTTAAATTTTCTGTGAACCCTATAATCCAGTGCACGGACTGTTACCGGACTTAGCTTGGTTTGAAAGACTTCATTTTGATACCTACACTGATCTTTGATACCTACGCTGATCTGACAGCCCCTATTTTCTATGTAGAGGTTACATAACCTAGTAGAATCTCCAAAAATATGGCATTTGTTTATCTATGACATAACATAATCATTGAGTATAAAGTAAATGTATAAATCATCATCAAGTCTTTTATACAAATTCCATGCTTTCAGATAGTAAAGAAGTTACTTTTAGTGAAATACTTTTAAAATGAGTACCAATTAGCTTTGGTGAAAAGTATCTCATTTTAACTAAAGCCATACAGAGTTGATTGTCTGTGGAGTTGTGCTGATAATAGGTAACTAGGTCTATTAGCGTCATTTTAAGGATGAAAAAAGTCTTATCTCAGGTTCTTTCCAGTTCAAAAACAAGCATCAGATCCTACTTGTAACATGCAAACTGAATTTTCAGTCATTTAAGAAGCTTGCATAACATCTCAGCATGACGTTTGAAAGTAACGTGATTTCATACACGTCTATGAAGTCAGTGAAGTTCTTGACTTTAGGTAGAGATGCAGAATGCTGCAGGGAAATGAATGGAAGATGAACAGGAATACTATTCTGAACAGGAATGATTCTTCCAAAAGTTAGCTTTGATTGTTTGGGTTTAAAACCTTCTTTACATTACTCAGATTTGTGGATGCTTGGAATATTATGAGTTTCCCTAGAAAGTGAATTAAAGATGCAAGTGGAGCGAGGGAAATACATGGTAAACAGAAGAACCATTTGCGTTCATTATTGTATAAATATTGTACCACCCCTTCATGCAGTATCAGATTTTCAAATTCATTTGTCGTTCACAGCAAAGTGCTTTGGCCTTCTATGGATAAATGGGTAAAGAAGAGAAAGGGACATGAAACTGCTCAATCCATTCCTGATAGTGTTATAGCACTGACACTCAGGCTGATCGGTGAGTAATCTAAATTCTTGGTTGAACTTCTGCTTTGTGTAAGTATGTCCTTTGAAAGTGTCAGCCTGCTTGGAAAGTGAATTAAAGTATTTTTGCTTTTTTTTGGATCTTGATTGGGTTTTTTCCCCTACTTTCTTCAAAAATTTTCGCCTTAAAAGCCAAACTTTTACAATCCTATGCAGATATTTTCTGTTTGTCAGCCCGTGGAAAGCATGTACTTAAGTTTTGAGAGATGTTACTCTGATTTCACGACAACGAATACCAACATGTTTGATGTATTTAAAATGAAATAATCTGTAGCTGCGTATGCTTTATAGCAAAGTGTATAAAATAAGGTTTTATATACAACATAGTAGTTCTTCCTGCAATTTTAAGTGAAATTCATTTATTTGGGACCTAGACGGCATTCAAGGTAAATAGATAAACTTTGGGTTTCCATAGATATTTTCAGTATGTAGGCTATATAATATTGTGTGTTAAACAGAAATTGCCGTCTTTGAGAGTTTTACACTTACAAATTGTAAACCTGCGGGAGGTTGGATCAATCTGATGAAAAATGCCTTGGGGTCTTTAGTCACAAGAGGAATAGGACAACTGTTGTTCCCAAGACAATATGGTAACAAGAATGACTAATTTTTGTGATTGAAATTTGCATTTTCTGTTGATACTTTTAACAGACAATCAGTCAGTCTAAAAATTTGGAAGTTGACTGTCTAAACATCAGATAGATAGTAACTTTTTTTTCCTTTCAGGTCGATTGGGCCAAATAGGTTTGAAGGAAGGCTATCTGGCTGCAGTGAAGAATATTAGTTCTGTAATTGGACTGTTTGTACAGCATGCGAAAGAGGAAGGTAATGTTTATTAGAGGAATTTTAGTGTAACATCTGCAATGTGAAGTTTTGCCAGTGTAGACAGAACACACACAAATAAGGGTTGTTGGACACTGGAACAGGCTGCCCAGGGAGGTGGTTGAGTCACCATCCCTGGAGGTATTTAAAAGACGTCTGGATGAGGCGCTTAGGGAGATGGTTTAGTGGTGCACTTACCAAGGTTAGGTCTATGGCTGGACTTGATCTTAAAGGTTTTTTCCAACCTAAATGATTCTATGAAATTGAGACGCGCATGCCAGAACAGCCTGCTTGTGTAGTTTTATGTTAGTGTGTAACAGCACAAACAGTTTCCAGTTTGAGTCCCTTTCTCTTCCAAAGGTAACGAAGCAAGTGCACTACCTTCTGCTTGAGACAGAGGACAACTCTGCGGTAATTTCAGCCACCTTGGAATTACACTGCTTCATATAACAGTGTTATCAGCTTCCTCAGAGAACTTAAAGGGGGATCTTAACTTGAGCAGGAATAGCTAATTTGTTACCTGAGCAGCTCATGCTGAAGCTTGCTACTAGCAAGATTGCGGTATTGGGAGAGGGTTGCAGTGCAGTCCAAATTCCTGACTGAGACACAACAAGGCAATTAGGGCAGCACAAATCTATATTCCTAAGTTATTCTGGATGTTAAATACGTTTTGCAGTGAAGCATTGGTTGATGTTAGAGAGCACTTTTGAACCACTTGTACAGTTTCTCTTCCTTGCAATCTCAGGTTCTTCCAAGTAAGTGCTGTATGTCTGTGTCTGTTTCAGACTCTGTGTAAACCTGACTGTTTTCATAAAAGTTGGATCACCCTTAACTAGAGTAAAATCACTAAACGCTCAAATTTTTATGCCCTTTGAATACTGAAAACCTGCTGAATTCAGAAGACTGGGAAGTGCTAGTATAAAATGAGGTGTTAGGAAATTTGTGTGCAGGTGGTCATCTTGCTGCTTTCTGGCTTTAGGCATCCCAATTGTTGACGTGTTTTAATTCCAATTCTTGAACTAATAGTTTCTTTAGATTCAGGTTTCCCAAAAACATTATTGCATATCAAAGTTTCTATAAGCTGATTTGTGTTAACTTCTTGCAGGTGTTCCCTGGGGTGTGCAGCTGGCAGCCATATATTCACTGTGTGACTTGGGTTCAAGCGATCCAGAAGGTATTATTGAGGCCATCCATGCCTGGCGAGCAACAGCTCTTAACAACATCCCTTTTGCTGTCACAAGTAGCATAGCTGAAATCACTTCTCTGTGTAAAATGGAGCTAAACTAAAACCTAGGGAAGTGGACTGATCTAAAGGAAGAAGTGCCTTATTTTACTAAGCAGTAGTTGGTTCCAGTTAAAAACAATACAAAGTGGTGTGTCCTCTTTTATTTTTTTTTTTTTTTATCAGAATGTCTGATGACACAAAGCAAGCTCAAGTATTTTATTTGGCTTTTGTGTTTGAGGGAAGAGTTTTAAAAAAATAAGTAAAAAGACTTGCTTTTCCTAATAACTGATCGGCGATCTGCAAACCAGTGCACCTCTGACTCCTGAGATATTTCTGGTTTGATGTCAATAAAAATCACTAATAGTTTCCATTATTTTACTTCCATCAATTTGGAGCATGGGCTATTTGACACAACAGAAGATTGAACCTGGCTGAAAACCTGGCTCTGTTATTTTGTACTATATTTATAAAGTAACCGTTCAGATAGCAGAACTTTGCCCAGATTCTGCTTTATTTTGCTTGAGGAGTCTCATGACCTTAATTTAAAATACTTGTGTAAGACTGGTAGGAATTGACTTTTTGTGTAACAATCATGTATAGAGTAACAGAGATGTTAAATCTCTGAACTTGTATATATGGCGTATTCTGATAATGTGGCTCACATTTGATATTGTTCCACTTGGGGAATTTTGTGTATGTAAATAGAAAGTTGGTTCAAAAAAAGTTCACGTTTCTAATGATAGCTTCACTACACTCTGTGTTTTTGTATCTTTCATAATAAAAGAAGCAAACACCATTGTGTTCTTGTTGGTCTTTTTAAGTAACACAGAATGAACTGTTCTTTCCAGCTTGCATAAATACTACTTGAGGGGGGCAGAAGGAAATTACCTTTGAGGTCATTTCACTGAATGAACTGCGGTTCTGGCCACTGAAAGAGGGTATGTTGCATCTCCAGAATTTTCTGGAATGCCTTGGGGGCTGGGGAGGTAGTTTTAAAAAATCCATTGAAAACTTCTATTTTCAACCCCTGCTTATAACCGTAGGAAGCGGTGAGCTTTGCTAATGCAGATTCTCATTGTCGTGGGACCTACACTCTGACAGAGCTTTGATGTGGAATCAGTCTTTTTTCCATTTTATTTTGCTCATAAAAAGGTCAAAAGGCTTTTAGTTTGCTGAAGCCAGCTGTGAACTTGGATAATGAAATCTTTAACTCAGAGTGAATCCAACAACATACGGTTTACACCTAATTCTTTCTCCTACGCATTGTGTCCTTCCAGGCGCATCTATGCTTTCAGGCTTGTCTTCAGTCACTTCAGTATCTTTCAGTTGCAGCAAGCACTTTGCAATTTCTTCTGCTTCTTGTAAACTTTTTTGGCACCTGAGGACCAAGTTGTGTTTCTTGGTCCTCTCAGTGGTTTCGGAGTTGCTGCATGAGCTGTAGGCCCTCAGCTCTTGTTGTCTGATCTTGTGTTCCCTGGAGGTTCTGCTCTGCAGCATGCTGAGTTGCTCATTAAAGAAAGGTCATCCCCTTTCTGCAGTTCTGCTTAATTAAGCGCTGCTGTCTTCAACAGACAGGATGCATGCTGCTTTTGGTATTGCCTTTTCTATCGATGCCTGTAGCATCATACTTTAAATTTAACTTAGACACAAGCTTTAGCTTATTCTGCCTTGCCAGTTTGTTTTTACACCTACTTCAGATTAATGTCTTAAAACCTACAGGCTGGTTTTAGTTTGAATGGAATTTTAGAAGAACCTCCCTTATATCTTATGCCTCTTATTCTAGACTCCCTGATAAAGACAAGAAGTAAAATCAATTCACTAATGTTTCTAAATATTCACTGGAAATGTAAAATTCTGGGTTGGAATAGCTGGTACTGACAGTTCAAAATTTATAGCAAAATCATGTATTTTATAAAATATCAATTGTGTATTTTGTGTATTTGTGTATTGTGCAAATATTTTGTTTCTGTTCAAATTGCTTTACACTCTGTTGCTTATCTACAGAAGCATGTTCTTAGTTCACACACCCATTCTTCAGGTCTGCCACCAGAGTTAGTCGGTCTTTGGGGTGTCTGTAGCTGGCATGTTCTCTATGCTCTGTGTGTGACATAAGGGGTAACACATAAGCTGAACCTTCACTTCTTCTCATTTCCTCGCTGAATTGCAATACTTTGTGTCTGACTCCTTTTGATTGTATTTTGATTTCAAAGGCATCTTTCTGTACCGCTTGTCATAGTCATGTTCCATCATATGACTTTCATTCCAGGCGTATTTGTATTGGCACAGCTTAGAACAATGTGCCTGAGAAATGCCACTGCTCTTCTGTATCAAAGATGAAGCATAGTAGCTTCTGAGTTACAGGGCTTCATGCTAGAAGGATTAAGTCTTCAGCTCTAGGAGGCTGGGTCATTTCATCTGTGCCAGATCATTCTCCCTTGCCCTTGATATCTTTGAAAGCTACTAGCTTAAGAAAGACCAAATGAGAAGTGCCTTACAAGCCATCTGGCCTTCTTACCTGCTTTTTCTGGATTCCAGCACTCTTTGGCTGCAGACCAATGCTTAGCTATTCAGGCCATGCTTCAGCACTGACAATTGGTCCTTCCAGCGACACCTGAGGCAAAACTTTACGAGACTGCTTTCTGCCAGCACCAGCGATGCGAAGGCTTTGGTTGCCTTAGTGTTGATTTTTCTTCGGTGCTGCCATGGCCCTCAGCCATTTCCAGCTTTGTGCTAGTACTGTAGGCTGGGGCGTTCAACTCTGTCTTCATTTCTGCTGCTGGTGCTGCTGGCGTGGTCAGCTCTGGTGCAAAGAGCTGGTGTTGATACGCATTGTGACTTTTGTGCCTCTTCAGAACCTGGCTACCAATGCAGTCTCCCAGCCCTCTGAGAGGTTCTTTCCTCTGAAGTGAAACAGAATCAGAATCGCTAAGGTTGGAAAAGCCCTGTAAGATCATCAAGTCCAACCACCAAACCAACCCCACCATGCCCACTAAACCATGTCCCGCAGTGCCACGTGCACACGTTCCTTGAACACGTTCCTTGAAGTTCCTTGAAACCATGCGGAGCAAAGCATCCGCTGATTTCCGCTGCAGCATCCCGGGCATCGCACTGACCTAAGTGAGTTCAACACATTGACCAACTAGGTCAATGAAAAATGTCTAGTAGTGTCGATAACACCTCCGCACAGCAGGCACTGCTACAGATGTCTATCATGAAGGCTTCCAATAAGGATCTGTAGAAATTAATCTGCCTCAGGTTGAAGGTGTGTGATGTCTGGGACACTGGGCACTTTTGATTGTGAGGTCTATGGGGATTTTACGTAGAGCCTTTGCTTATCTTTCTTGCATTAAAATGAGCACAGAATATCTGGAGTGGAAGAAGGACAAAAGTAAGCAAATGTTGACAATAAAAGTATTGCTAATAAATCTGGTAAAGAAAATGAATGGGAAATTGATCAAATAAAAGAACAACGTGAGAAAAGGATCCTAGGTGTTTCAATGCAAAAACATTCCAACCCAAAAATCTTCACAGCAAACAGAAAATCCTGTTGCCTTTAGAATTTTTATAAAACACTGACATTTGAAGTCTCTGAAATTCACAGGGGAAATATCAACGTTTTCCAAGACCAAAAATCTACAGCTATACTAATTTGGAAACAAAAAACAAAGAAAAACCCACAAAGCCATTCACATGAAAAATCTTCTGTTCTGCTAATGTGGCTGTAAGAATAATTTTTTCGTGTGCCAGAATGTGAGCCTGATTTTAATTCTGTTGTTACTCTCTGCTGTCCAATCAAACTGCATTTGAAGAAGCAAAATCAGAATCATTAATACCTGAAGGTGTTTGCTGCTGTTAAATACTAAGCACTCATATAAAAATAATACTTGCACCTCCCACACACAGCGTCAAATTTACGGTATTTAAAGAGCTGTAAAATGTCGATGTCCATAAATAGGTGAAGAAAGTATAGCGATTTTCACCATATGGAAAACTTTATCTGCATAATTCTCATTAATCAGAAATTGCGTAAGTAAATTTCTCATCCAGATATGTGCTCTGAATACTAAAATCCTGTTTTGTGTAAAATACTTAGTCCATTAAAGCAGGGATTTGCAGACTTCTATCATCATTTGCAGATTTTGCTTTCTTGTGTTCTCATACGAACATTCACCTCGAATCCTGTGTTCAGTTTTGGGCCCCTCACTCCAAGAAGAACATTGAGGTGCTGGAGCGTGTCCAGAGAAGGGCGACGAAGCTGGTGAGGGGTCTGGAGCACAAGTCTGATGAGGAGCGGCTGAGGGAGCTGGGGTTGTTCAGTGTGGAGAAGAGGAGGCTGAGGGGAGACCTCATCGCTCTCTACAATTACCTGAAAGGGGGTTGTGGTGAGGTGGGTGTTGGTCTCTTCTCTCAAGTGACTAGTGACAGGACAAGAGGAAATGGCCTCAAGTTGCGCCAGGGGAGGTTCAGGCTGGATATTAGGAAAAATGTCTTTACTGAGAGAGCGGTGAAGCATTGGAACAGGCTGCCCAGGGAGGTGGTGGAGTCACCATCACTGGAGGCATTCATAAAACGTGTAGACGTGGCACTGCAGGACATGGTTTAGTGGTAGAGAGCGATGAGGTCTCCCCTCAGCCTCCTCTTCTCCAGACTGAACAACCCCAGCTCCCTCAGCCGCTCCTCATCAGACTTGTGCTCCAGACCCCTCACCAGCTTCGTCGCCCTTCTCTGGACACGCTCCAGCACCTCAATGTCCTTCTTGGAGTGAGGGGCCCAAAACTGAACACAGCATTCGAGGTGCGGCCTCACCAGTGCCGAGTACAGGGGCACGATCACCTCCCTACTCCTGCTGCCCACACTGTTTCTGATCCAGGCCAGGATGGTGTTGGCCTTCTTGGCCACCTGGGCACAGGGCTGGCTCATATTCAGCCATCTGTGAGCCAGCACCCCCAGGTCCTTTTCTGCCGGGCAGCTTTCCAGCCACTCTTCAACAAGGCCAAAGCAGTTACAAGTTTTCCAGTTTGTAATGACTAATGAAATTACATGCTCTAGCCTCAGTTTTAACTGATGAAATTGCATGTGTGAATGGAAGCCAATCACAGAACCTGAAGTTTTGTTTTCAAAGGGCTGAAATTAGGTGGTTAAATCCATTCAGAATATCACCACACAGCTTCACATTCTTCTCATCCTACCTAACTTTTCAAGAGAAGTCAGTGACTACTATCAGAAGACTGTCAAAGAGAAAAGGGTTCTTCAGAGACAGGCTTCGTAATGCTGCTGTTATTGCACTGGTAGGCTGAGGTCTCCATCTGAAAAATGCTGACCCTTGTTTAATTGCTCAAGGTTTCATACAGCCATGAAATGTTAATGCTTTTGGGTGTTCCGAGCCCATCTGTGGCACTCAACTTAATGCAACTCGCTTTGTGACATTAGTTTTTGCACTTTTTAAATTTAATTTTTTTAACAACCCTTCTGGAGCTTAATGAAGCAAACAGGTACTTAATGGGAGTTAGAAAGAAAATAAGGGAGATATTTACACAAATGGACTAATTTTGGATTATTTTGATTTTTAGTCTTAGATGGCTCAAATTCCTTGAGCTGCCACATCACCCTGGAGATGTCTAAATGTTTGCTGCTGAAAATGGCCTGGGCTTTCTAAATAAAACCTGCATTTTGTTGGCATGCTTTGGCTTGGACAGAATGAATTCTGACGTGGTTTAAGCATCAAGTAGGAGACAGCTCAGTACTTGGCGCAACCTGTCTCCTTGGGCTTCACGTACAGCCACGACCCTGGCTCCAGAGAGCTGTTGATGGTGGTGGATTCCCTATTGATTGCAGAGGCAGTAATCTGTTTGGTTTGGGTTTGGGTTTTTTAAACCTCAGCATGCCAGGGACAAATGCATAGTGTTCATTTAGGGCTCTTCTGAGCTTCTGTAATTGCTCTCCACTTCAATGGTGGTGTGGCATTAGTGGGCAGCTCCATAACACTGCCAGAATATTGGCCCAACAGCAAATCTCTGTCTGAAGACAAGATCCCTACATATGTTAGTAAAGTTCTGAGTCTCTTTGGACCGCCATATACCCCTTCTTTATAACAAACATGAGCACAAATATGGAGACAGATGCCTCTTAGGCTATCGGCCTATCTGTAGATCTGCCATATTCTTTTCTGATTTGGTAGGTTTTCTCTGCAAGCTGGTAGGATTTCTCACCGGAGGTTTTATGTGATTCACTCGATATTAAAGCCCAAAAGTAAAACAGCATGTAGGCAGCATATAGACAAAGTCCCTGAATTGAAAATGAATGGGAATGACTTAGCCATGAAGGTACAAAGAGGAGCAAGCTCTGCCTCCCTGAGGCTTCTGAAGGTAATGTTATTTTAATAAAACACACACAACTGGTTTTAGGTAAAATTATTTCATTCAACTCAAAACAGTTTCTTGTGGCTGTCCATATATTCAAAACTACTTCAGTTTCAGTTTTGTGTAAAGGTGATAGAAAATAAAGCTTGAAGTTCTTTTACTTTATCAATAACATACTGCAGGTTGTGTTTTATTCTTAATTTCTTTTTCACTTTTAATGTTTTTTCCATACATAAATCACTATCCATTTTCTTATTTGTGGTGCATCACAATGGAGCCATTAACCATATCATTAAAAAGATGTGTTAAAGACTGTATTTGGAATCTGAGCATTGGTTTGTGGCCTGTATAGGCTTACGTTGTACTTACTAATTTCTTGCTCAAAGCACCACTTAACATAGGGGTTTTCACTAGTAACGTTGAAACAAAGCATATGAGAAAGGCGTGTTTCATTCAATGTCCAGTTTCAAATTGGAAACACTGATTAACCTCAACATCTAGATAAGAACAAAGTAATAAAAAATAAATAGCCTGTGATCTTAAAGAAAAAAATCTTTGAACATTTGTAAACAGTTTAATTTCTTTAGGTCTTATGACAGATTTTTTCCTCTATCATATTACGTAGCAGCTAGCATGAGTTAAGCCTAGTTAGCACTGCTGTTAGCATAAGCCTATGAACTTCAATGACTTTTTGTTTTAGAAGAAGTAGATAAAATGTAACCAACCTCTTGTCCCAGACAACAAGAAATGTGTTCAAGAAAATAGACAGCGCAACTGTGCAAACAACCAGTTAGTCATCAAGAGGTGTGAACATGTCCAGAAGTGTTTGGAACAGGCAGATTGTGAATGCCAAAAACAGTCGCAGAAAACAACAGCACAATTTGAGCAGACTAATCACCAACAGAGCATTGCGTACTGAGTCCTAAAACTAAGGACACAGGGGCACGTTGCGGGTAATGCACTATACTTGAAACACTTGTTCAGGGAGGAACTCCACTACTGTGCATCAGGACCCAAGACCACCTCCCCAACCCCCATGGAGAGAGTTGGTAGAGTATTTTGTAAGATGAACTTAAATCTTTCCAGGAAAAGTGAATGTTTTTTTTTTCTTTAGATGTAGAAAGAAACTCTGATTCACCAATTCTCTTCAAACACTGAACAAATTCTGCAGATAAATTGTAAGCATTTTAATATTCAGCAGAATATTCTGCGATTCATGACCTGAAGCTTTTCCTGGGTCATTTTGCACTCTGCAGCAGAAGAGTGTGCTCCTCTGACACGGCCCTTTGAAACAGACCTCCAGCACCGCCCTGATGCCTCAGGTGGTTTAGTGGTGGACTTGGCAGTGTTAGGTTAACAGTTGGACTTGATGATCTTAAAGGTCTTTTCCAACCTAAATGACTCTATGAAAGCTATGCTGGCTTCACGCTGTGCAGCTGCTTGCAGTCACTGGCATTACCAGCCAAGGACCCTGGGCATCCTCCAGCATTTGCCTATGTGAATCTCCCCCATTTCCAGGAACTTCCCCTCATTTCCAGGATCCTCCTCTCTCTTCCAGGATCTTTCTTCCAGCCAGGACCTTCACCTTCTTCTTTGCAAGCCCCCAGCCCCCGGTCTCCCAATCTAAATCTATGTGCAGAAATACAATCTATGATGAGTTTCCTAATAGGTGGTTCTGCCTCTTGTTTCTTTATTAATCAGACGATTCAGAACTTGCCACTTTTGTTTAGTTCAGGTCTCATCAAAATTTACAGCCAGCCTGTACGGGCTGTAGCTAGCAAACAGTGGGCTTGTGCACAGTTCAGATGTTCAGTTTCAGAGATTCACACACAAACACACATCCACAATTTTAACTCCTTCTCACATCCCACAGAAAAGCAATAGGATATTTTTTTTGTGCAAGGATCTATTTCGTCCTGCTTCAGGGACAGTAAGTTTACTAGAGATGCTGTAGCCCCAGCCTGTGTAGCCTCGTAAATACGATTTTTGCCATGACTAATGAAAGGTCACAGATTTTGTACTGGCCTGACAGTGCATGGTCTCAGGACTGTCCTGGCCTGTGCTGGTTTTAGCTTGTCAATTTGTCAAGTGATTACTGTCTCATCTGTTTTAGCTTTAGCTCTGGGAATATCCCATACGGTAAAAGTCTGACACAGCTAGGTAGTCAGCGCATAACAAACAGCCCGTTGTGTTAAATAGGCTGGGAGAGGTCAAACTGCAACTTTCAAACTTTACCTGGAAATGAATGAGAAGGGAGCAGGTTGAGATGAGAAAACATACAAATATAGCCCGTTTCAGGTGGCATAGAAATATATGAGGGGGTTTTCTCAGCTTTTAAGACAAGAATGAAAGTGGTGCATTAAATTGAGCATGTCAAGAATAATTTCTTAATCCAGGTGATAGACAGCCCGACCAGAGGAGAAGCATTACTGGACCTGTTGCTCACCAACACAGAAGAACTAATGAGAGATGTCAAAATTGGTGGCAGCTTGGGCTGCAGTGGTCACGCCATGATGGAATTCACAATCTTGAGGGATATGGGCCAGGTGAAGTGTAGAGTCACAACCCTGAATTTCAGGAGAGCAAACTTTCAGTTGTTTAAGGAATTAGTGGATGGGACCCCCTGGGAAACTTCCTTCAGGGACAAAGGAGCTGAATGGAGCTGATACTTTTTAAGGGCATTTTTCTTAAAACACAAGAGCTCTCGATTCCCACATGTAAGAAATCAGGCAAGGAAGACAGGAGACCAGCCTAGCTGAGTAAGGACCTCCTGGTCAAACGGAAGTGTAAGAAGGAAATGCACAGGCAGTGGAACCAGGGACATGTATCCTGGGGAGAATACAAGGACACTACCTGGATGTGTAGGGATGGGATCAGGAAAGCTAAGGCACAATTGGAGCTGAATTTGGCAAGGGATGCGAAGAATAAGAAGGGCTTTTACAGGTATGTTGACCAGAAAAGGAAGATTAAAGGAAATGTACCCACCCTGGTACATAAGACAGGAGAGCTGGTGACAACCAACAAGGCAAAGGCTGAGGTACTCAACAATTGTTTTGCCTCAGTTTTCAGTGGTAATCCCTCTTCCTACATCTCTCAAGCCCCTGAACTTCAAGGCAGGGACTGGGGGAATGAAGTCTTTCCCATCATAGGAGAAGATCAAGTTCGAGACTACCTAAGGAACCTGAACATAAATAAGTCCATGGGACCTGATGAGATACATCCCATGGTCCTGAGAGAATCGGCTGAGGTAGGTGCCAAGCCAGTCTCCATCGTATTTGAAAAGTTATGGCAGTCAGGTGAAGTCCTCAGTGACTGGAAACAGAGGAACATCACACCCATTATTAAAAAGGGTGAAAAGGAGGACCCTGGGAACTACTGGCCAGTCAGCCTCACTCTATGCCTGGTAAAATCGTGGAGAAGATCCTCCTGGAAGATACATTGAAACATATGGAAGACAGGGAGGTGATTAGAGACAGCCAACATGGCTTCACCAATCATGCATCAGTGGAGAAGGGAAGAACTACAGATGTCATCTATCTTAACTTAAGGAACATGTGGATGTGTCATTGCGGGACATGGCATTGCGGGACATGGTTTAATGGGCATGGTGGTGTTAGTTGATGGTTGGACTTGATGATCTTACAGGTCTTTTCCAACTGTAGTGATTCTGTGATTCTGTGACTTCTGAAAGGCCTTTGATACAGCTCCCCACAATGTTCTTGCCACTAAATTGGAGTGATATGGGTTTGACAGATGGACTATTAGATGGATAAGGAACTGGCTGGATGACCACATGCAGACAGTTATAATCAAAGGCTCAACGTCCAAGTGGAAACCAGTAACGAGTGGCATCCCACAAGGGTCTGTACTGGGACCAATACTATTTAATATCTTCATCAATGACATAAACAGTGGGATTGAGTGCACCCTCAGCAAGTTTGCAGATGACACCAAGCTGAGTGGCGTGATTGATTCACTGGAGGGAAGGGATGCCATCCAGAGGGACTGTGACAGGCATGAGGGGTGGGTCCGTGCAAACCTCATGAAGTTCAACAAGTGCAAGGTCCTGCACCTGGGTATGGGCAATCCCCAACATCAATACAGACTGGAGGATGAATGGATTGAGAGCAGCCGTGTGGAGAAGGACTCAGGGATACTGGTGGGTGACAAACTGGATATGAGCTGGCAATGTGCGCTTGCAGCCCAGAAAACCAATCACATCCTGGGCTGCATAAAAAGAAGTGTGAGCAGCAGTTTGAGGAGGTGATTCTCCCCCTCTACTCCTCTATCCTGAGACCCCACCTGGAGTACTGCATCCAGCTCTGGGGTCCTCACACAAGAAAGACATGGACCTGTTAGTGTAGGTCCAGAGGAGGGCCACAAAAATGATAAGATGGCTGGAACACCTCTCTTATGAAGAAAGGTTGAGAGAGTTGGGGTTGTTCAGCCTGGAGAAGAGAAGGCTCCAGGGAGATCTTATTGCGGTCTTTCATTATATAAAGGGGGCTTATAAGAAAGACGGAGAGATTTTTTACCAGCGCCTGTAGTGACAGGACAAGGGGCAACAGTTTTAAACTGCAAGAGGGTAGATTTAGATTGGATATAAGGAAGAAATTTTTTATGGTGAGGCTGGTAAGACACTGGAACAGATTGTCCAGCGAAGTTGTGGATGCCCCATCACTGGAAGTGTTCAAGGTCAGGTTGGACGGGGCTTTGAGCAGCCTGGTCTAGTGAAGGATGTCCTTGTCCATGGCAGGGGGGTTGGACTAGATGATCTTTAAAGGTCCCTTCCAACCCAAATCATACTATGATTCTATGATTCTCTTCTATGGTTTGAGTATGGGTTAGGGGTTAGGGTTAGAAGGGTTAGGGTTTGGCTGAGGAATAGGGTTAGGGTTAGTGTTAACATTAGGGGAAAACATAAAATCATTGCTTTTGAAACACAGAAAGACAGGTTGTGGTTATTTGATCTCATTGCGAATTGCCCCATTCCCAGGGGGAAAAAAAATAAAATATTAATTCAGAGAGGAAATGACTGATCAGAGTTTGTGATGTCAGTCAAGAAAGGAGCTATATAAGTAATAGCAAATCTATAAACCCCTCTGTAATGAGAGGTCTGAGAAGAGGGGCTAACCTATAATATTCAAATGGAAATGAAACATTTGAAAATTCACTAGAAATGCCACATCACCGAGGCACTTTCCATTTATTTTCTTATCTGGTTTTAATGTTATAGCAAGTTCATAATGTGTAGCTTGAGTTATTTCTTATTTTGTAATTGTCTGCATATAAATGACTCACTGGAATATAAAGCATGAACAGAACGTAGATATTACCTGAACATACACGTTCTTTTCCCTGCTTCAATACATTGCCTAAGTAAATTTTTTAAAGTACATTTATACAAATTCTTGTACGGTGTCTCTTCCTTGATTACCTAGTCCTTTTTAATCAGGTATGTATAGTATGTATGCCCTATCACAGTGCTTAAGCATCAAATAGCTGTTTCTAAATGGATGACAAATATAGATAATATGATTCAGCAGATTAATTTCTTAGAAGCTCTAATAAATTCTAAAGAAGTTCCATTGTCAAATACAATTAAGACCTACAGCATAACTTACTAGACAAAACTAAAACAACATTTTGCAGTGTTAACTTCTATCCCTCTGACTGGGAACAGAGTTGGAAACACATCTCATTCTATTCTCCTTTCTGTGAAGCCGTTGGTACTTTAGGCTTGGCTGCTTTAAAAATATTTCTAAGCTTGATGGTTAAGGACTAAGATGGTAGAGTTAGGCAAACAGCCTACATCTTCTTCCAACCCTAAGTACTCCGGAAAGGAAAAGCTCACCATCCCAAAAGTGCTCTGTTGACATCCATCTGGTAGAACACAGAAGAGATAGACAGGATTGACAAGCAGGCAAGCCTAAACCATGACTGCTTTGCAGGTATTTGTAACACATAGCTGTTAAAAAATAATTCATCTAAAAAGGTGGGCAAAAACCACATGTACTTGTAGTAATGTAGAAAAGTCTAGGCCATTTAATTCCATCTCAGTGTGCCCCATTGAGAAGTTGCCCTGATCTCAAGCAACAGCTTTGATCACTGGAGTGCCATGGTTGGGTTCTGAAAATAAAAAGTAGAACATTTTGTAGAATGGCTATAAAAAAAGGGAGAACTAGTATCCGCAGAGAAATTGGAAACTAACTATTTCCCAGAGTTATGTGTGCTCTTGTCAGAGCTGACATAACAAAGAAACATCAAAGGCCATGGAGTTGCTTTCACTGGCTGTCAGATGGTGGGGACTGCTGTGTGAAATGCTGGGATGCACCACTAGCAGAAATTATAGCGGACCGCAGAGTAGAAATAATTGTCAGGCAAGGAAAGGAGAGAAAGGAACAGTTAGTTTTGAAGACCTTGACTTGGCTTAAATTGGAACTTGAGACCCTGAAAGAAATCAAGACATTAAGTGTGAATGAAGGTTAATGCAGGAAGAGGTTAACCTAGAAGGTGAGCTACCAGTTGTATCTCAAGATGAAGACTATAAAATTCTTGCTGTTCTTCCTAGTTATTCTTGCAATCTGGGCAAGTAAACTCCAGCGCGCTGACCACCTAGTTCCTCCTTATTCACCCCTGACTTAGCAAGAATTTCCAAATCACTCTGCTAGGAATAATTTTTTTCCACCTTTGCTGTTGCTACTTTCCCGCTTTACCTCCCCTTTTCCTGCTACACCTATCAGTGATCCCCCATCCTCCAGTGTAGCCATACCCTCACCCCAGGGGTCTACTGATTAAAGTAGAGCCTGGAGTGATAAAGAACCATTTCTGCGGTCCTGGGGACGTCTGACGCCTCTCAGACCAATTTGACAACAGCAGCTAACAGAAATGGGAACTCACAAAAGTCAAGGGTGTAATATACTCACATTGTGTAAGAGATTTGAGAGGGAACTATCATCTTGTTAGGATGACTTTTATCAGGGAAATACCACTCTGAAAAATACAGTGTGTGTCAAACCACAGTGCTGAGTTTATCGATTGAAGGTTTGAATCAGGATTGGTTCTGCAGAACCCTGCTGCACTGGAGTGGTTTCTCTAGGAAAATCTTCAGCTGATTTCTGCAAAGAGCACAGGGCCTGGCAGCAACACAGCCAGAAAACAACCTCTCCAGAAACTATTGCTCTTTCTGTCAATAAGTAGACCCAAGGTTGTTTCTTTTGTTCTTTAATTTTCTTCATAATGAATGTATAGGAAGATGGCATCGAGGCACTGTGAGCAGCATCGCAAGAGTATTGCAAAATCAAACGAAAGAAAGGCAATTTAGCTGACCTAGGGAACTTGCAGCGTGAGAAAAGCACACCAGACAATCCTGGGGAACCTAAGAGGACAGCACAAGAGAATTGGCTCTGCAAACGCTGCCGTTTTCAAGGACCGCAAGGAACCAAGACCACCACAGAGGCGAAGGACCAAGCCTCCCGTAGGAAACAGGCATGCTGCACCGGGACAGGGACAGGTAAAGCAAGGTTCTCCCTCACTTCGTACGGCCTCGAACTATTCCAGTCTCTGCATAAACCCCTGCACACCATGCACTAAGCTGAAACAGCCCTGGGCGAGGGAGACCATCAGCATGAGGCGCCCGGTGTGACAGGGAGCTCCTTTCTCAAAACCCTTTCGGTGGTCCAGCCCTTTCTGGGCGGCGCGGCTGGCGACGGGGGAGAGGAAAGGCCCGTTAGAGAGCTCCTTTCTCTCTACTTTCTTATGTGACTGTTGCTTTCCTCCCTCGCCACCGCTTCATGGCGGCCATAGCGCTGGGCCTAGGGGCAGAGCCTGGGCCTGGCCCCTGCCAGGGGCTGGCGGCTTCTGCTGCCAGCGGCCCCTCGGGTCTGAGGAAGAAAACTCCTCGAGGGGTGTCTGCAGTTACACCCAGCTCCTGCGGGCGCCGAGGCGACCTCTCCGGCCCTGGCTCCGGGGAGAGCCCGCCCTGCGGAAGGAGCCGGGCCCGGGCCCCGCCGCCGGGCCCGCCCCCGCGCAGCAGGAGGGCGGCTGCCGCGGCTGCTCCCCGCGCGGGGCCCTGCGGGCGGCGGCCGCGCTTTCCCTGAGCGGCCTCTGCCCGCGCCCGCGAGCGGCGGGCGGTGCTGCGGCAGCGGGCGGGACCGGCGCCGGAGCGGGCGCCGCGATGCGATTTCGCGCTAAGATCGTGGATCTCGCCTGCCTCAACCACTTCAGCCGTGAGTATGCCAGGGCGGGGGGGCCGGGCCGGGGGACGGCTGTGGCTCGGCGAGCGACCGCGGCCGCCGTTCCCGGAGAAGCGGAGGAGGAAGGGCTGTGCGCGCCGGCGGCCCCCGGGCCGTGGCGGGCGCCGTCAGGCCCAGGCCGCGGGCCCAGAGGCCTTTCCCGGGCGGAGGCAGCGTGAGGCGCTTCCCTTCGTCCCGAGGTGTTCGGGAGCTTCCTCAGCAACACGAGCTGCGTTTTTGTGGAGACTGAACGCTTCTCCCCTGCCCCCCCGGGACGAGGTGTGCGAAGCGGTTGCAGCTGTAACGGCCCCCTCCCTCCATCAGGTGTAATGAACACCATCGCCAAGTTAGCCAGAACCTGCACCCTGCGCCTGACCGTCAGCAAGCTGTATTTCATCCTCTCCGACAAAGTAGCAAACGGAGGCGTCAGTATGTGGTGTGAGCTGTGCCAGGTAAGCCCAGGGAAGTTCAATAACCACACATCGTTGAAAACGTTGGGTCTGGCGCACGAGGCGTTTCTTGTGCACGTAGGCCTCGCCGGAGATGTGCCAGGTCTCTGGAGGCCCGGCCGGTCGCTGAAGGCACTCTGTTTTGCGGGACTGCCTCTCAGTTGCACAGGCCTGGCATGTCTGGCTTTTACCTTGGTTGTCACTTCAGTGTAAAGCTTCCGTGTGTGCTGGTCCACAAGGGCCTGCCCAAAATTGGAAGCAGGAAAGTGTAACTCGCCCGTCATACCCCTTGTTTTAAGGACTGATACGTGTTAGGGGAGGATCTGAAGTTAATAGGTTTAGCCTGAAGCAATGGGCCTTCATGCTTATGCAGCCTGTCTTCATTCCTGCAGGTGATGCCGGGCAGAAGCAAGCTTCCCATTGTACACGTGCAGTTCTAAGCTTAAGATCTGATGCATAAAACTTGCCCCTCTGTCTTTTTTTTATTTATTATTTGCTTTATTTTCTTTCCCAACTTTCAAAAATTGTAGGGGAATTTCTTCGATGAATTTCAGATGGAAGGAGTAGCTGCAGAGCACAATGAAATCTATTTAGAGTTGGTGCCTGAGAACCTGTCAAGAGCATTGAAAACTGCCCAGAGTGCCAAGGCAGTGAAGATCAAGTTGACTAACAAACACTGTCCCTGTCTCAGAGTTGCTGTGGAGCTAGTAAGTGCAACCATGCTTTTATCTTCATTATTAAGAAAAAGCGCTTAAGTGCTTTTCCTAAGATCAAATAGAAGCTTTGGTAGTCTTTGAAACACCTTTTTCTAATGTCTACTTTTCTCTGTTCCTTCATTCTGTAACTCTTCTGTGGATTATTGCCTTCTCATTGAAGCCATTAGGTGAAGGAGGTTTCAGTGTAGTGTTTGGCTCTTCGTTTTGCTTTTGATTGTCCTGCCATTCTGTTTCAAACTGCTGTCTTCCGAATTTTTGTTGTTGTTAACACCTCTTCACTGATTCATCTCTTCAGCTCTAAGGATAGCTTATAGATAGTAATGACCGACACCTCACAATCTCCTCCTTACTAAAAAGGGAAGTCCGCTTAGTATCGGGCCGATAGGAATCTATGGAAAACTGGAACTGCGTGTTTGAGGCACTCAGTTATAGTATGTCCCAGAGTGGGTCTGAAAAGTTTGAATTCAGAATTCAAGTCCTCTTTTTAACTGCAAAAGCATCTTCTCTCTCCCTCAAGCCATCCTTATCAAGCAGCAGTAGGATTGTGACACATGACATTCCTGTGGGGGTTATTCCCAGAAGATTATGGAATGACTTCAGAGAGCCCAGTGTGCCAGACTTTGATGTAAGCCTCTGTTTTTGTATTCCCTATGGAAAGGGGAGGTTGCAAGTGGGATGCTATTGCTGCGGAGTATGCTACCGGTGGGTTTTGGAGAGGAGGTGAAAGAAGAGGGAGGGTTGGAGGCTAGCGGTTTGGAGAGGGATGGGACGTGCCTTCCATCTTGACAAGAGAGTCCAGATCCTGTAAAAGGAGAGCAGGTGGTTACCTGTTGTTGCTGTGATATTCAGGGTGGAAGAAGGGAGGAGCAAAGGACTTGCATGGCTTTAGGCAGGAGCACCTCCAAACCACACAGGTTTAGACTGTTTCCGCTGTTTCGGTACCAAGTGGCCCAAATAATCTGTTCTTTCTGAAATTCATGGCCTACCTGGCAGTTAGGTATATACGTGTTTCCTCCTGATTTTTATATATCCTTTTTGACTTTTAGCAGAGTTGCAAGGAAAGGTCTTTGTGCAAATTAACTCAAAATATTTGAGTTAATGGATGTCTGTTACCTCTATAGCTAAGAGTATTTAAATTCTGAAGACATGACTCAGTAGAAACTTGATGTATTTTGTTCTGTTGTTTCAGATTTACACTGATGCAATTCCAGAAATTATTACAGTACCATGGGAATCATGTTCTTTCCTTTTTGGCTATAGTAACTATTAACTGCTCAGTAACACAGATGAGGGTTCACATGAGAATCTGATCTGCAAAAACCTCTCTCTACTTTATTTTGAACACAGACTTGGGATAGTATGTCTGAAGCAAGTGCTAGAACGGTGGCCTGTTGGTATAATGGGGAAGAGTTCCTCTTTTCCTGAGTCATTTGCTGGTTTCAGTTAAATATGGTGCTCCCTGCACTCAATAGATAACTGAGTCTAAAATAAGATAGAATTGAAGAGAGAAATAAATGCATCACATCCCAGTCACACATGAAATATTTGTGCGAATGCAGTCCTTGTGTCGTTTTAGGTCAGTATTTACCTACCAGTGCTGAAAACAATGAAGAGTGTCGTGGAGAGAATGAAGAATCTCAGCAATTCCATTGTAAGTTAAGGCACTTCAGATGTGTGTCCTACAGACCTTACTTTATCTTGGACATAGTATGTTTCCCTGTTGCCCGGACTGGTGCCCCTGTATTATATCTTATTTTGGGATGGGTCAGGCATTGAGCTAAAGGCACCTTGAAGACTGTGTAAGGGCTGAAGAGAATAATGGGATTTATTTTAGGATTTACACTGAAGAGCTTGTCTTGGTCTTCCCAGAAAGTGGTGCTCTTTACACTGAATCCTTAAAAGAACATGGCATTGTGTTGCTACAAGCCACTCTTTAGAGCTGGTAAGAAATCATGGTCCTTCAGAAAGCTAGCTGGAGATTTTCCAGGTGATTTCATTAAAGAAAGGCCTATTAAGTGAGTCTTGTGTTAGGTGTCTGTGTGAATGAACTTCAGATAAACTTGAGGTAGGATTTAAAGGAAGTCCTACTAATAGCTCCTGGATGTCAGCCTGTGCTTTAGACTCTGACATGGTGGGTTTACAGACCACCCTGGGTTTCTGGAGTGCTTATGGGTCTTCCATTGAAATAGTCCCTCTGCAGTTGGCCAGAAAAGGGGTTTGTTTTTTTTTTAAGTTGTTGTGGCTCACAGTCACCAGAATTGACTGACATGAAAGTTAGTAAGTAAGCATAGCGCTTTGGAATAGTTTGGGGACAGTTTTGGGGCTGTTCATACCAGTTTTGATAAACGGGGAATTTTCTGTAAACTGAGAATACTGAAATTGGGACAGTCTTCGTCTTCCAAGGCTTGGAAGAGTTGAGATTACCCTGGGTTTCTGGCAATTTTGCAAATGGCAGTCATCTTGCAAATAAAAGAGTACGCACTTGAAACTCTTCTCCTTTGTCAGTCTTTTGGGGGGGTTTTTTTTTCTCTCTCCTTCCTTCCCCGTGTGTCCTCAGTGGACGTGCTTACACACAACTAAACACAGTGTATAACAGAGTTGAGGATATTCTCACGCAGGATAGCTGTATGACGGGATTGAACTTTGGTGTTCAGCAACACTCCGAAGAGGTATCGTATCAACACTGGGCATACCCACATTCCTAAGTTCCTTACCTCCTGCTCCAAAGCAGGAAAATAAATAAATGTCTGTGAAATAGCTTTGATAGCTCTAAGGGAGGAGGCAGACTACATGCATCCTCTACATGCTTTCCTGTTATTAAAGAACAAAACCATCAAGTGTCAAAACTAATTATTTGTGCTCGATGCATCTTGGTAGTAAAACTGGTCAAGATCAGTACTGCAAAAGGGCTTAGAAGCTCTTTCAAATAGTACTTGGCCGTTGTTTGTGAGCATTCATCTGTGGGCATCTCCCATTCTATAGGAGATTCTGGTTGTGATTATGAGTGTCTTTTAAAATTTTTGAGAGTACTTCTAATCACAGAAATTAAGTGCTTAGATGTGCTTTAGGAATCCTCTGGTCTGCTTGGGATTTGTGTAAGATATGTACAGTCTCCTTCTAGCTGGACACTTTGTAAGGATGGAAGTTGAAACCTTTCAGCACTTTTCCAGGATTTCTAGCAGTTCAAAGTCCTGCTTGGAGTTGCTGCTCTGGTGCAGCTGTTGTCTGTTTTTAAGTCTTGGAAAGCAACACTGCAACTGCAGGTCAGCTCTTGGTGCATCCCATTTTCTGTGTGTGTCATATGGACTGTGTAGGTGCCTGTTTGTTGAAAAGCTGGATGAAAATGCAGGAAACTGCATTTCTCCAGATTCAGTCTCTCACTCCTAAAGCCTTTTCCTCAGCACATGAACTTCACAAAGCCAGTACTTGTTCTAAAAGTACTGGAGAGCAATTGAATTTCTTTCTTTTCATAATTTCAGGGGGCTTGGTCTAGGATAATTCACACAGGAATGATGAGAAATGCATTTTGTAGCTGAACACACAAATGCTCAAAGAGTACAGTGGAAGCTTGTATTTGAACAAAGCTGCACTTTATTCTTCTGTAATTCTGCAGTGCGAAAGTGGCTTGTCTAAAATTGAGATTGATTGTATTGCAGGTGATTGAAGCAAACTTGAGTGGAGAAATGAACTTGAAAATAGAAACTGACTTAGTATCTGTAACAACACATTTTAAAGACTTGGGAAATCCTCCCTGGGGTAAGTTTCCCTGTTTGTTGCCTCTCTTGTATGTCTGATCTCGCTGATTAAGTGGGATCCTGATAACAGTAGTCACCTTCTGTTAGTCGTTACAAAATAACATCAAGCACTTTGAAGTCTTTAAATGAAACCTTAAAAAGAAAAGTGGCCAATGGCTGTTTCATGTTTGTGGGGGGAATCTCTTCCAGTATCCTTGACAACTCTGTAGGAAAACTGGGCTTTCTCTTCCTTGCACTGCTGTTTCTGAAAAACAATCCCTTTGAGTACCAGCTGTTCAGTGACTATCAGGTGTGTCCTTATAGGTGTTGAAACTCCTTCTGATGTTTTGACTAAGTGTTGTGTTGTTACGCTTTTAGCGTCAGAAGATGGATGTCAAAGTTCTGCTCAAGGCAGAGATCTGGAAAGCATGGCTGAGGCACGCATAGACATCAAGAAGCTGCAGCAGCTGCTTGCTGGACAGCAGGTCAATCCCACAAAAGCATTGTGCAGTAAGTTCGACAGCTCTGCTTGCAAATTCCAGTTAAGGAGGGATGTTTGCCATACTTGTAGTCTCAGCAGAATAGCATATATTCTCTTTTGTCTGTTTGAAACTTGATTGGTTTTGCTGTACCTGAGGACTTTTAATATTTCTATTTTTAGGCAGTAAGCATCAGGCCTTAAGCGTTTGGGGAAGAAGAAAACCATTAAGAAAAATTAAGCCAGGCCCTTTTATAAGTATCAAGTTGAATACTCAGACTGACTAATCTTGGGTGTCTTTTTGTTGTCTCTGTTTTGAAGTTATTATTTTTTATTATTTTGAGGTATTATTTTTTCAAAAGTCTTAAAACAAAGCCCATAGTTTCTCGCAGAGAAACTGGGATTTACTGACATGTTTGTTTTGGGGTTTTTTCTCAGGTGCTTTCTTACATTCAGCACCAAATTGGTTCTTATACCAAAATGCTTTTTATGCAGCAAGTGTTTCTAACCATAGAAAGCCTATCCTATTTTGGTAACTCTATATACTTTTCCTGAGAACATCTGTGTGTTATGGTTTAGTGCAGATGGTAAGAATTTCCCAGGGAAGATTTAAATCATGAGTATAGCATTATAAGCCTATACATCACAGAATCACAGAATGACAGGGATTGGAAGGACCTCTGGAGATCATCTAGTCCAACCCCCCACCAGAGCAGGGTCACATACAGCAGGTTGCACACAGTGTGTCCAGGTGAGTTTTGAATATCTCCAGAGAAGGAGACTCCACAGCCTCTGTGGGCAGCTTGTTCCAGTGCTCTGCCACCCTCAAAGTAAGGAAGTTCCTCCTCATGTTTAGGTGGAACTTCCTATGACCAAGTTTGTGCCCGTTACCTCTTGTCCTGTCACTGGGCACCACTGAAAAAAGACTGGCCCCATCCTCCTGGCACCCACCCCTGAGGTATTTATAAGCATTGATAAGATTCCCCCCTCAGTCTTCTCTTCTCCAGACTAAAAAGCCCCAAGTCCCTCAGCCTTTCCTCATAAGAAAGATGTTCCAGTCCTCTAATCATCTTCGTAGCCCTTTGCTGTACCCTCTCCAGCAGCTCCCGGTCCTTCTTGAACCAGGGAGCCCAGAACTGGACACAGTACTCCAGATGCACCTCACCAGGGCAGAGTGGAGGGGGAGGATAACCTCCCTCACCCTGCTAGCCACACTCTTCTTGATGCACCCCAGGATGCCATTGGCATTCTTGGCCCCAAGGGCACACTGCTGGCTCATGGTCATCCGTTGTCCCCCAGGACTCCCAGGTCCCTTTCCACAGAGCTGCTCTCCAGCAGGTCAGCCCCCAACCCGTACTGATGCATGGGGTTATTCCTCCCCAGGTGCAGTACCCTACACTTGCATTTGTTGAATTTCATAAGGTTCCTCTCTGCCCAACTCTCCAGCATGTCCAGGTCACTCTGAATGGCAACGCAGCCTTCCGGTGTGTCCGCCGCTCCTCCCAGTTTTGTCATCAGCAAACTTGCTGAGGGCACACTCTATCCCTTCATCCAGGTCATTGATGAACATACTGAACAGGACTGGACTCAGTACTGACCCCTGGGCAACATCGCTTGTTACAGACCTCCAACTAGACTCTGTGCCACTAATCACAACCCTCGGAGCTTTATCTATCAGCCAGTTTTCAATCCACCCCCCTGTCCGTTCATCTAACCCGCACTTCCTTTGTCTATGAGTATGATGGGGGAGACGGTGTCGAAAGTCTTACTGAAGTCGAGGTAGACAACATCCACTGCCCTCCCCTCATCTATCCATCCAGTCATGCCATCGTAGAAGGCTATCAGATTGGTCAGACATGACTTCCCCTTGGTGAATCCATGTTGACGACTTCTGATAACCTTCTTTTCCTCCAGATGCTTTGAGGTGATGCCCAAAACGAGTTGTTCCATCATCTTTCCAGGGATGGAGGTGAGGCTGACTGGCCTGTAGTTTCCTGGGTCTTCCTTCTTGCCCTTTTTGAAGACTGGAGTGACACTGGCTTTCCTCCAGTCCTCAGGCACTTCGCCTGTTCTCCAGGACCTTTCAAAGATGATGGAGAGTGGCCCAGCAATGACTTCTGCCAGCTCTCTCAGCACTCGCGGGTGCATCCCGTCAGGACCCATGGACTTGTGGATGTCCAGTTTACTTAACTGGTCTCTAACTTGATCCTCCTCAACCAAGGGAAAGTCTTCCTTCTTCCAGACTTTCTCTGTTACCTCCAAAGTCTGGGACTCGTGAGGGCTGGCCGGAGCAGTAAAGACTGAAGCAAAGGCAGCATTCAGTAACTCTGCCTTCTCTGCATCATCTGTCACCATGGCACCTGTCTCAATCAACAGCAGGACCACATTTTCTCTAGTTTTCCTTTTGTCTCCGATGTACTTGAAGAGACCCTTCCTGTTGACCTTGACATCCCTTGCCAGGTTTAATTCCAAGGAGGCCTTGGCTTTCCTCGTTTCATCCCTGCATACTCTGACAGCATTTTTGTAATCTTCCCAAGTGGTCAGACCCTTCTTCCACATACTGTAAACTTCCTTCTTCCACTTGAGCTTTTTCAGAAGCTCCCTGCTCAACCATGCAGGTCTCCTGCTTCCCTTGCATGATTTCTTGGTCTTAGGGATGCACCGATCCTGAGCTTGGAGGAAGTGGGACTTTAATATCACCCAGCTCTCTTGAGCCCCCCTACCCTCTAGAGCCCTAACCCATGGGATTTCTCCAAGCAGTTCCTTGAGGAGATCAAAGTTAGCCCTCCTCAAGTCCAAGGTTGCAATCCTACTTGTTTTGTGCATACTGCACATGATCCTAAGCTCTGTCTTCTCATGATCGCTACAGCCAAGGCTGCCCCCAACCTTAATGTCCCTCTTTGTTTGTCAGTACTAGGTCCAGTAGTACACCCCTCCTTGTTGGCTCCTCCACCACCTGAGTCAAAAAGTTACCATCAATACACTGGAGGAACCTCCTGGACTGTACATGCCTGGCTGTGTGTCCTTCCCAGCAGATATCAGGGTGATTGAAGTCCCCCATGAGAACCAAGGCCTGTGATTGTGAGGCGACTCTCAGCTGTCGGGTTTTTTTTTTTTTACATATTTCGTTTTTGGTATCCAACTTTCATAGCCTCTTTAGTAATGCTTCATAGACTCTCAAGGACGTGAATATTACAGGATGATATGTCTAGTCATCCTTCTGTCAGAAGTGGCAGAAGCATTGTATTCTTATGGTGGCATTCTGCAGAAGATGTAATTTTAAAGTATTTTTCCTGCTTTAAACTGGATTTGTGGGGGGTTTTTTTGTCTTTACAGATATTGTAAGTAATAGAATTGTCCATTTCATCTTGCTCCATGAGGATGTTTCGCTTCAATATTTTATTCCGGCACTTGCCTGAATGTTTTGGAATCTCAGTCGTTTTCCAGCCTGAGGCCTTTTCCACGAAGTCTGAACACTTTCATGAGTTGCTGGAGTACTCTCATGTGATGTGCTGTTAGATGCAGGCATCAGGTGGACATTATTTCCATATTTATTAAATTATTCAAAATACCTCCTCATCCAGGTGGCCATTTCTGCGAAGAGTTACATGTTATGAAAGACACAACACCGGGGAGCTGGTGTATCTGAGCGTTACGGGGAGCAAAACTGGAATTTGTATGTGCTTTTGGGATGCTTTGGGCTGTGGGGAGGGCAACATAGGATTTTTTTTCTCATTGAGAAAACATAAAGGTAGAATTGACCTGTGGAGCTGCTGCTGGGTGTATTCGTTATTCTCCGAACAAGCTATTGTACCTCCGTGGAGCAGGAGAGCCCTCTGGAGGGTTGACAGATTGGTATTTGCCTGGGCAGGTGAGCACAGCCCTCCTGACGTGGTACTGGATTGACATCTCTTCCAGCAGTGATGTACATGGACCTGATGCTACTGCATGTTGTGCAGCAGAAATGTGTCTGAAGCAGAGGAGCTTCCTGTGGCTGCCAGCGTGTGACAGGGTGTAACAGATGCGAAGGAGCACCAACAGCTCAGCAGCATCTGTTTGTACCTGGTTGTATCTTTTCCTTGCTCCAGCATACCTCAGTAGTTCTGTTAGTGCTTGAACTGATGTGTTTAGCTCTTGGCCTAAGAGGATGAGATAAACACTCTGAATTACCTTGTTAATGCGGGCAGCGAAGGTCTCTGTCTACGTACAGAATGAGTATTGTATGAGGATAAGCGTGAACACAGCCATTGGTGTGAACTAAAGGGCAAGTTATCCGTGGATCGCGTTTTTTTCCCCTTTCCAGATGGAAAGCATCGTACAACCTGTGTCGTCATGGTGTCAGACACAGTGAGATTGCATCTAGGCTCTGATGCCAAGCAGCCAAGAGCGTGACTAAGTCTCACTGACAGGAGTGCTGCCCCTGCTTCTACTTCCTGGCTACCTCCTTTTCCTCCTTATTCCATGTGTGGTTGTATTTGTTATCCAGCCATGTTCCATATGCCTTTAGTGTTCCACAGGGTTTTGAGCATCTCGTGAAACATCCTGGTTTAGAAATAGTGAGCCTTTGCTGCCAAATGGGATTGGGAGTCTCTGAGTAACTCTTGTTGTGGTCAAAAATGCTGGGTTTTGGGTTGTTTGGGTTTTGTTTTTTTTTTTTTCTCCCAAAGGGTGTTGAGGTTAAGGGAGCAATTAATCTTTGTTCTTGCAGATGCAAATGGTCAAGAGAAGGCTGAAGGAGAGGCAGTGGTTTGGGAATGTGTTGCGGATGGAGTGATAGTGCACTTCACTCATAAGAGAGAAGCAACAATGTATTTTATTGATATAAAAGTGAGTTAAAGTTCAAGGGTAAACGTGACAGTGGTTTAACAAGCTTCAATGGAAAGATACAGGTGGATTATTTGCTGCATAGAGGACAGGGTCAGACCAAACTGTTGGGGTGACCCTCCCATTGAGTCATGAGGTTCAGAGAGGACCCCCTTGTGTTCTGAACTCCTTCTCAGAGAGGAGTCTAGGTGTGGCTGGATCGAGTCCTACTCCCTGACTTGGCCAATGGTTTATGTCTAAAGGAATATATACGCGCAATCAATCCTTTGTATCACTTAGCTAAGGTTTCGAAGTTTAGCATGCTCTTAGCCACTTACTGAGAATCTGTCACAGCAAGGAATCTCTCAACCTCGAGGAGTAACCTTGAGAGGTGTCCCTACTTGAAGGGAGATCCTGGTGTGCAGCCTGCTGTCGTTTCAGGCGAGCTCAATGGGCTGTGGGCTGTCCACTATTTATAGAGTAAGATAATTGACTTATAGTTGTATTTGCATACCAGCGAGGGGGCTGGTCACTGCTCCATACAGCCCTTGGCTGCTGCGTTGCCATCCATCTCCGCAAAGTCCACCTCAAACTGGATGCAGCCATCACAACCCCCAGTGGTGCTTATGGCTTAAGGGAGGTGGGGGGGCACACCGCTGCAGAATGTTACCCTTCTTTGCCTTCTCCCACCATTTCGAGCAGACTAACCAGAAAGCATCTTCCAAATCCTGTTAGTTTTCATGGGCAACTGCAATTACCCAAAAAATCTGTGTAAGATGAAAATAGCTGTACACCAGGTTTCAGCAATTGCATGGTAAGAGGTATGTGGTAAATACTCCTGGGTTTTCTCCTGAGGAGAGGGGGAAAGCTGTCAGAGTATGACACAGAGTATGCACTGTGAAAGTAGGCTTTGAAATCTTTGTATTTTCTCCTTTGAAAAACGCATTCTTTATAACCTGATGGAAATGGCTTTTTCTGATATAGCATAAGAACTAGTAATGATGGCCTCTCAGCTATGCGGGCTCTATGTTTGCTATTTTAAAAAAGAGATCAGAAGTTATAATTGCAAGAAAATGTGTTGGTTTTTTTTTAATAAAAAATAAATACAAGTGGGAGTAATGCTGATACAGGTCAGGACTGTAGAGTGAGATGTCCATTTTGTATTCTGGAGGGGAGAAGGCTAGATGGTCCACAGAGGTGAAGTCTCTCCAGCCCCAGTGCTTTCTTACCCATCCCACCTAAATACAGCACAAGGATAGAGCTCAGCTCTGCCGTCCAGTTGACACGTACATGCTGATCAGAGGGAGGATAATACTTATTCAGGTTTAAACCTGCTGTCATCTGTTGTCAGAGCCCAGAAGGCAGTATTGGGCCTTAACGGCCCTAAGCAGCCTCACCAGGGACGCCTACCTCCCCTCCCTGTCCACGGGCCTGCAGATCCTATTTCAGCTCCTGCTGTGGCATCCTGTACTCCCCTGAGCTCTGTTGTAGGTGGGCCTGGGTCCAGCCCTGTTCCTGAATTGGTGTTTGGATTTCCTAGATTGGCTTTGGATGGGAGCTGTTGCTCTCACCACCTGGTTCTGCTTGCCTGGTTCAGGTTCTGTGGCCCTGTGCCCCAGCTGTAGGGGTGCCGCCTAGCCTGCATTGTGGCCACCCTCTGCTCCTGGCTCCTCGCTCCTGGAGCAGCCTCGCTCTTGCTGCTCCCTGACACCAATCGTGAAGAAATTCTTCTCATTAACGGCCCTAGCTGGTTCCACATGACGAACCAATTGTTTTGTGCCAGAAACATTTTTGTTGTGGCTTAAGCCACCAAGACAAAACAGTTAGGAGCTACTGGTGGGACTACAAAAGAAGACCATCCAGCTTCTCTCCAACACTTTGTTCTCCTAACGCACATTTCTGTTACGGGATGTTGGGAGCAGCCACCACCTCCAGCAGCAGCTCTGGCCCAGGGCTCCTCCTGCACGGCTACTGGAGCCTAGCCTCAAGTACCTGCGTACCAGGGATGTGTATGCCCTGGGCTGAGGGACATAGCTGCTGCTTTCCCACTTGCAGATTCAACCAGCGGAGAAGCTGAGCTTTTGTCCCAGCGACTCGTACAGACACACATAGGACACTGACGTGGCTGGTCACAGTCTGCCACAGACAAGCCGTACCTTCAACTGCATCTACGTACAGGACCCGCGTAAAACAAGCACAGGCAGCCACATCCCCTTCCTCCTCTTCATCTGGCGGAGACAGAAGGTCAGTAGTGCAGGCACACACACGATGCTCTCTAGGTTCACAAGCACATCATTTGTCGAGCCCTCCAGTACTGGCACTGTCTGCCTAGTACCCCTGCCCAGCTCCTGGCCCTCTTACCCGCCCCATGGGTCCCCTGTTTGCTGGCTCATCCAGGTGAGTGCTCTCTAGCAAACGTGCAGCACTCCCACTGTTGCCCCACAGGCATCCCATACCCACAAGTCGCTCTGGCTATAAGCACAGACCCTTCGCCTGCCTAATACCCCAGCTCTGACCCAGGCCTATGTACTCACTGGCTCATCCAGCTTCAGGTTTGACAGCAAATGCGCACCCCACACACACCGGGTTTGGGGAACACACAAACACTTGCACCTCCCCATCAGTCATCATCCATGGTCCTGCTCCATCTGCTGGGACCAAGCCCTGCACATGCCTCACTCATGCCAGTCCCCCCCAGTAGTTGATTTTTGGGACACACACCATTCCCACCCCAGTGGCTGGCGGCTGGGACCCCTGCACTCGCTCCGGTAGCTGACACCACAGCCCTGGGGCACCTACAGCCCCGGTCTGACTCCAGTAGCTGGCACCAATCCCACTCATGCTGTTCCCCCCTGTAGCTGGCACCTAGTCCTTGCAGCACACAGACACAGAGGATAAAGAGGGAGGTTATGCAGAGATAGTGAAGAAAGGACTTAAGAAGAAGATAGGACAGGCGGCGGCGATGAGTGTATTGACCGACCCCCTTTATATGCCTTTCTGCCTACTCCCCCTTTGTTCCTCCCTGCTCCCCCTTGCCCTGCGTATTGCCTCATCAGTTGGCGTATATCCACCCACCCCCTCCAACATGCTGGTCCCTGAGGTTTGCATCTTTACCGGTTGCAAAGTCCAATTTTGCCTGTGTTGTGGGTTGACCCCAGTAGGGAGCTCAGGCCCACGCAGCCACTCGCTCGCTCCCCCCGGTAGGATGGGGGAGAGAATTGGAAGGGTAAAAGTGACAAAACTCGTGGGTTGCGATAAAGACAGTTTAATAGGTAAAGCAAAAGCTGTATGCGCAAGCAAAGCAAAATACGGAATTCATTCACTACTTCCCATCGGCAGGCAGGTGTTCAGCAATCTCCAGGAAAGCAGGGCTCCATCACGTGTAACCCTTACTTGGAAGACAGACTCCAGAACTCCAAATATCCTCTCCTTCCTTCTTCTTTTCACCCAGCTGAGCACAATGCCGTAAGGTATGGAATATCCCTTTGGTCAGTTGTGGTCAGTTGTCCCGGCTGTGTCCCCTCCCAACCTCTTGTGCACCCCCAGCCTACTCGCTGGCGGGGCGGTGTGAGAAACGAAGTCGTTGTCGCTGTGTAAGCACTGCTCAGCAATAACTAAAATATGGGTGTGTTACCAACACTGTTTCGACGACAAATCCAGAACATAGCACCACATGAGCTACTATGAAGAAAATTAACTCTATCCCAGCCAAAAGCAATAGAGCCTGCACTTTCTTGATAGCCCAACAGTTAGTGTGAATGACCAGTTTTGGGGTTTTTTTCTGGTTATTGTCTTTGTTAATGCTAATTGGTCAGGTTTTATACCTGTGTGTCTCCTTCCTTTTCCCTATCATCCCAATATAGGATATGATTAGTCAGATACTTAAAATTTTGTCCAGAGCAATCAACTTCTTCCGTGATGAGTCAATGGGATACCAGCTCCCAAAACTGTGCAGGTACAGTTCTACATTTTAGGTAAGTGTTATTTTGTAACTGGTTACTTGCTAGACCCAAAAATCAAAACCAGGGAGAAGAGGGAATTTTTCCCCTCCATTTTTAAGGGAGCTCCTTCTTTTGTGTACGACTCCGCTGCACGTCCACTTGGTAATGGATAGTGAGGGTGGTGAGTGGTAGGTATTATTCAATTCCATTTCGAGATCACATTTGTTGGCTCTAAGTATACCTGTTAGTATGTGTCCCAAGCAATTCTGTACTTCATATGAGTGATCCCAGTTGATTACTTGGTGCCTTCCTCAAAATATCTGTTAATTTTGGAGAATGTTTCTTGGAAACATCGCTCGACAAATTCAGCATCTGTTTTATGGATTGGAAATTTGACAACTCGCTGTTGGCAGGCAGTGTAAACAGTTCAGTGCAAATACATTTACACTGATGCGGACCATACACTTTTCAAGCTGTAGTCCCATTTCTGCCAAGTTATTAAATCACAGCATCACTATGGTTGGAAAAGACCTATAAGACTATCAAGTCCGACCATCAACCCAACACCACGCCCATTAAACCATGTCCCACAGTGCCACGTCCACACATTCCTTGAAGACCCAATGAGACCAAAAAAAAGATACTTTATTTGGGTTTCTGAGCCACATTGGTTTACTTTGATGTATAAACAGTTATTGCCAGAATGGAAGGGAGATAATGATGTTTAGCAGAGAAGTACGCTCTAGACTTACTGATGGAATACATGGAAGGACATTGCTGTCTGGGTTGGAAGTCCAAGCACAGGGACTGAGAATCACACCTAAATGTATCAGGCAGATAACAACCTCAAATTCTCTCTTGATATTAACATCTGTGTGTAACACCATTCTTTCAAACAAGTGAGTTGCATGTCCTCTGACATTCCATAACCTATATTCCATAACCATAACTTCTAACCAAAAGTTAGAAGTAATTTAATTTTATGTGATTGAGACATCAACAGTATTGGGAGGGGGGATAGCAAATTCTGCAGGTGTTGCCTGTTCGGTTTATATATAAATTTCTGATTTTTTAATTATAGCCTACTTGGCTCCGTAAATCTTACTCTACCCCTCTGTAAGATGGGCTGGGGGAAAAGGATCACTGTTCTTCGTATCATAAACTTTAAGATATAATCAAGCAATTCAGGCAAATGTATGCTTTATACTGTCGTTTTGAACCGACTGACGCTTGGGCTGTTGAGTCACTAGGTCTGCAGAAATCTCAGGAGTAACTGTTCATCTCCTTAATAGAGCTGCTTGTACATAACTCTGCCTCCAGAAAGGGCGAGAGGGTTTTTTTCTTTTCTGCTTTGTTAGGAATATTTATTTGAATGTGTGGGATGTTCAGCCTCTGGGTTTTCAGGTTGAGTGTTTTTTGCTTTGTCAGAAAACAGAACGAGTTGAGGTGTGACACGACCATGCGTTACAGTCAGGAAGGTGTTTGCTGCTTGCATTGACTTGAGGTCACGCAGCACTGAGCATCGGACAATGCTTAAGCCATGGGCTTGGGGTTTCAGTATTATGCTCTTGGGAAGCAATTGTGCAAGATTGCTGCCTCCAATGGCAGAAAATCTTGGAAGTAGAAAACTTGACATAAATTTTCTAATTATCCTGAGATTTGTGTTTGAGATGAGCTGAGTTATGCTTCTGGAGAGATTTCTAGCTTCCTGACCTTCTATTTCAGTTAAAATAGTAGTAGTGCAGGAGAAGGCAGGCATTTAGCAGATGAATAATCTGGAATTGAAGCTTTTTGGACTGGTGAGGGGTTTGGGATCATAATGTGGAATTGTTCTTGGGGGGGGGCGGAAATACCAATTTGCCATGCAGCTGTTAAGAGAAGTTTAGAAGCAGTCTTGCCAGGCGAAGTGGCTTTAAAACATTGTTTTGTTGTTGCGTACTAGAAAAATCAGGAGAACAGGCATCATGTTCCTGTGTATTGTTTTATTATCTGCAAAAAGACCCAAAGTTTAAGATAAGAATGTGGAGAAAAAGGATTAACATCTGCTACTCTACATCACTGAGTTTAGGTCTCTAGTTTAGGAGAGCTGTGCGACTGGAATAGCTTGTCAAATAGCACCAGTGATTTGCATTCTCAAAAATTGGCCTGAAGAGGCTGCTCACCCACCCCGACCAACACCTGCTGCTCTCTGCTTTCCCAGTTCCTCCCCTGAGTTTACATGCTGATGAATTTTTCTTTCTTTGGAGCCGGGGAACTGATTCTGGGTGTCCCTGCCTTGTAAAACCTAGCAGATTCCTTAATTCCTACTGAGGAGCCAGATCCATGCATTCTAATGCCCTGGTGAGAGGACGGAGACAGGCGCTGAGGGACAGGAGGGAAGCTGCCGTACCTCTGTGCTAACTTCTGTTACTCTGAAAAGCTGCATCATGAGCTCCTCGGATTCCCTCTGAACTTTGCTTACCTCTGAGGGGCTTTTCCGTCCTCTTCTTAGGGCCTTCCTCTGGTTTGTGGCTTAAATGTGTGTACCAAGGCTGTATATGTCTATGTTCTTCTGCTGGCAATTGCCCTTTCACTGAGATAGGTTTTATTTTTTCCCTCTTCTTAGTGAGAAAAGCCCTCCTCTGTACCACAAGATGTTTACTGAAGCCAGTTTTATGCCTGTGCTAGCTTCATTTTGCTAAGCAGAATACGATAGAAGATTTTTTTACTCTGTTGCTGGAGGTGATGCTATTGACCTCTTTCTGTGCTGGTACATACTTGAAGCAGTTGCTCCTGAACGTAAGTGTGTAGTACACAAGGTTATGTGTGTACTTTTTGTATGGTTACTGGAAGTTTGTGCCTTAATTTTAATCCAACACCTGTTACATTAACACCTCTGCAGCTGAGTCAGAGCTTTTGCTTTTTATGCCATTTTGAACTGACACATTCCTACATCACATTGGTGTATTTTGGTTCTGCTTCCTAAGGGAACGGTGCTGCATTTTGCTCTTGTTCTCTTCAGATTTCATCCATGTATGTAATTCTAGTCCTTCTGATCACCCAGTTCTTCTTCTGTAGCATTCTCGCTCTCCTGTCCTCTTCATCTGTTTTGCGCCGGGAGGTGCTGGTTTGTTACGATCCCAGTGAAAAAGGCCGCACGCTGTACAGATCCCATCCGTGGAAGGGTTCTCCCATTTTGGGATTCTTACTACGTTGTAATATTTTTGCCTACTTTCAGTGTGGGACCCGTGCCTCTGTGTGTGTGGAGACTGGGACATGTTAGACCTTGGCCCGTCAGTCTTGGGATGCGCTGGACCTGGCATGAGGAAAACGTGTTGGAAGAGTGCTTGAGTGCAAGGGGGAGTTGATAGCCATGCTTCCATGCCTGGCCTATGGAAGGGAGCGTGCCTTTTGGCATAGAGAAGTGAAGACAGGGCATACCTTACTCAGCCCCCAGACTGGGAGAGCGGTGCATAATGTGGTAGTAGGGATATCTTGCTGCAAACTGAAGGCGGGCAGGCAGGGCACCCCATCCTCCATCATACTTGCTTCCCACCCAGTGGAAGGAACAGTCTTGTTGTGTTTTCTGGTGAGGTTCTCCCCAGGTTACACAATGTTTGTTTTCAAGGGATGAATTAAAAAGAGCTAGTACTTCTTTCCCCATTCCCCTTTATTTGGATGAAATGGGTGTCATGGCAGCTGTGCTTCTCACAAAATGAGTTACAAGATAGTGGAGGATCTGTCCCAGCACAACAAAGTGTTGTTAAATATTAATGATTTTTTCTTCTAAAGAGTCTCTACTCATTTATTGCAATCAAAGAACTTGAAAAGCTGGTGCAGATATAGTTACCATTCAAAACAGAGGAGGCAAATAGGACTTAATGATCTTACAGGTCTTTTCCAACCGTAGTGATTCTGTGAAATGCTGAAGTTATATTCAGCTTATATTGCTGAAGTGCTAGTTTTGCTTCTTTTTTGCAGTAGGCTGGCTGGGTTGACTGTAATCTTTGGATTCATTTCAGAGTAATGTCATTGCCATTGATCTATATTTAAGTCACAGTATTGTCCAGAAACATTAATCAAAACAGTTGTTCTGGGTGCAATGCAAATTGGAAGTTATTTATGGAGCATAGAAACAGGTTTTTACAGAAGCTTATAATATTGATCTATCTGTTGATCTTTTGAAAACGAGTGGAAATCCCTCACTATTGCCATTAGATATTGCCTAAGATATCTCCACCCATTGTTATCAGGCACTGTATTAATTTCCTATTGCAGGGCCTTGGTTTTCAAGAAATCTTTCATGTAGATGTTAACTGTCCATTTTGATACACTACCAACCTCTGCTATCTTATATTCTTTTCATCCCTTTTTTTCAAAGTATGTCTTAGAGGGGCATTGAAGAGTGTGAGAGTATAAGAACTCTCTGAACCAACCACCAGCTGCTAAGATAGTAATGAAAAATAATAACTTTATTTACAAGTTATTTCATTCTGGCACTGCGGGGTTAACGCAGAAAATTATTTGCTCCACCATTTCACATGCTATCTCACTCCTGGCTAAATAGAGTTTAAGTTCAGATGCTGCAGTATCTGCTCTCATCTGACATTTAGCAGTACTTCCATTTAATCAAATTTCCTCTGATTTGGAACACCCAAGATTCTGTCAGGGTTAGGTAACAAGAGAAGACAAATCTGAAATGTGAAAAGTTAAATTCTAAATATAAGACAGGGGATTTAGACGAGATGTTGGCCTTGTTCTACCATCTGTCCCAGGGACCAGAAGAAGCTCTCCATCCCTCACATCCAATCCCATCGGTCTTATTCTGGCACGAGCCAATTCTGTGGAGCAGCCTTACACAAGCAAGTCCCTGGCAAGTTTTCTGCCCTGTTGAGAAAGCCCAGGAGGAAGTTAGATTTATCTTTCATTGCTTTTGACTTGCTCCTGATTTTTCAGAGGTACTTGCTTTTAAATTCACCTCCACGTTGATCTCTGTCTGGCCCAAAACAATTTTTGTATCTTTGCATTGAGTTACAATAGTTGTTAAAGAGCTCGGACCTTTCATGACTCTTGGATTTGATTTTTGACTCTGTATATCTTCCATTAAAATTTATCAAGCTCTACATTTTTGATCTATCCAAATGTATATGTGTCACTTTAATATTTGGTTATATTCCTCAGTTAGAAGGTAATAAAAGTTAATTCAGAGAATGATGGCAAGTTTGTGAGTTCGATTGAAACAAGCATTTTAAGCAGCAGCCATAAAAATTGTTCTTGAGCAGCTTCAGAGGTTTAAGGAATTTCTAGAAGATCCTTGGATCAATTGTATTTCTTCACACGCAAACAGACTTTGTCCAATTCAAAGTTAAATCTTGCTTTGAGTGTGTGGTTTGTGTGTTGGGCTTTTTGGTGCCCCCCTTGAAGTTTCTAGCAAGTAATAATAACGTGTAGCCATGCAATGGCTGCATAACTGTCTGACAAACTGAATGCATTTGGCATTTTTTATAACCACCCAAAACAGACTTATGTCTTACAAGTTTGGCATTTGAGAACACTTGACAAATCTTTAGACCTATTTCACGTTGTTTATAGTTGTCCTAGTATAATGTTATGTGTTTTGGTTTCCAGTTTACATCTACAAGGTTAAATTCTGCAGCCACTACTCAGGTCTTATTAGACAAAACTTCTGCAGTCATAGGCTCAGCTGTTTGCTGAAGTGGGTAGGAAAAATCTCTCTGCCTTCAAGAAAGCGTTTTTGTGTGAGTCGGTGAATTGGTATAGAAACTTACCTATAACCTTCTCTTGTTTTCCTTGCTTTCCAGTTACACACTACTGTATTACTGATCCTGATTTTTATGCTGCTTTAGAAAAAGACTTTGCATGTATTCTTTTTTTTTTAATGCCACAGCAATTCAAAAAGAGTGACATTTTGATTAGAAACAGAAAACAATAGAGGGTGCTAAAGAGCTGTGAGAAAACATGTTACTCTGCTCTCCTAAGAAAAACAAAGCTAGGAACAAGCAGTGGAACTCAGTGAACACTTGTGAGAGAGTGCGATTTTTTTTATCGTTTTTCATAAATGACATTTCTCAAACGGGCAGGTTGCCGGTGACTAAATGTAAGACTGGAATTGTTTAAACTTTGTAAGCTATGGAAGAAATATTGTTTCTAGAGCAAGCATCGTGAATGAGCCGGGTCAAGTCATATAGGCACAGACCCTGAGAGATGCTGAACTCAACTGAGATTAGGTGGCTAAATAGCTTACAGGAGCTGGACTTAAGCCTCTCTGTGCTTCAGTGCTTCTTCTGTAAAACAAGAATCTTTGTACTCTACAGCTGGATGCAATATGTGGCAAATAAATGCATGAAGGAATTCCAGTGCATTTGGCTTCTCTGATAGAGGCCTAAATCTAAATTCTAGCCTTCACTTCATAGGTATTTACTCAGGGACATCTTTATTCATGCGCATGTCTCAGTGAATAATCAAGGAAACAAACTGTGTGAATGTGTGTGGGCTGGTGCTGTAAACGTTTGCCTCTCCTTTCCTTTCGTGGCAGGACACCTGTGTTCAGCTCATAGTTAATTAATTAATTCATCTCTCACTTTGTGATGTACTATTGATGACAATCTGAAGCACAATTTATTGCAGTTTGCTAAAGGAATGTTGGACTTCCCCACTTTTTGTACCAAGTCATTGACTAATGAGTTGATTTTTCTTACACTTAACAGATTTAAAAACTAAATTCTATGAGCTTGTATGGTTTACTGTCATGTCTTACAACTATGGAAGATGCCAAGCTGGAGCTCCAAGTAATTTATTCTGATACTTAAGAATCAGGTAGACCTCCAGCAATGGAAACTGTGGGATACTAAATGTAATCAGTCAAATGCAGGAGTCTTTTCCAAAAATGAAAACAGACAGGAAAGAAAATCTTATCTTATACAAGCAAAAGTTAAATCACACTTAGGTCTTAAAGCATTTTAAGCGATGTCCAGTCATGTGCTGGCACTTGTATAATTTGCAGCAAAAACTGGGAACAACTTTAGCCTTTGTTTCACTCAAAATAACTGGCAATGGTAGCAATTGCTAGAAAAATTTTACTTACCACTGTCCCTTTGGTGAATTCATCCCTCCTCAAAGAACACAGAAGCAAACTAGCAACTCAGGAAATTATCTCCGATTTTGTGAAATAGTAGGGAATAATTTGTACACAGGTCTTAGCCTTCTGAGCGGCTCAGAAATAACTGTTAATTTATAGTTGCCAGCTCTCAGCTGGCATAAATCAGTGTAATTCATTTGACATCTGTAGTTACGCCAGTTTATGCCAGCTGAAAGGTATGGCTCTGTGAAGCTTTCAGTAATTCAGATCAGGGAGGTGGTCTGCCTGGTGGCATGGGAACCTTCTTCGTAGATCTCATTTGTGACATTTCTTTTGGAAGCTGAAAATAAATCCCAAATTCCAGTCATGACATTTGAATTTCCAGGAGGCGCTGGCATTTCTGATGAAGACACAAACATCGACATGCCATTGGCACGGCGGTTTGTTATGAGTTGACTTGGCTTCTACCCCGCCAATGGTAGCTATTTGGTTTGTAGTGGCCGTGAGCCTGGGTGGCTTCAGCACAAGATCGAATATTAACAGAATGGAGGGCACTTAGTTTCTCCAGAGCAAAATTAATCCTCGTGGCAGTGTCTGTAGACAAGAAAGTCATAGAATGCCTGCCTCGGGCCCAGGCCAGTGTGCTGACCAAGATCAAGCAGAGTCATGATTACAAGAGGTTTTTCCACTGCTGTGAGGCAAGGCTTCCTCTCAGGGGCTGGGACTTGGTGAAGTGCTCATTTTTCAGGAGGTGGTACTGATCCCTGCAAAGCTTGTCTCCCCAGAAGTCGTTCAGATTGATGGAGTCAGAGATTCAAGAGGGCATTTTGGAAGGGAGGGATGCATTCAGTAATGAGGGAGACGTGGAGCCCATGCGACACGTTACTTGCTTCATTCTAGTCTGAAGATGTTTCATTTTTGGGAGGAAACCCGTATTTGGGAAGTTCAAATGTTTACCTTTAAAGATGTAGAGATAAGGAAGAACATTATGGTTCATTAAATCTCCACCATGGAGCCACACTGGCTCCAAGTCTTTCCATAAACAATTCTCAGATTTGTATCTTTTTCGCCTGCGTCATGTAATGTAGGCACCCCACCAGGCAGGGGTGGTAGTGTTGTCCAAAAATTTGGCTACAGCTTCAGTGCTCGAGTCAGCCAGAGGATAGGAAAGCAAAGTTTCCTGCATCTGTAACTGATGCTGTTAAAGGCAATTTCTGTATTGATTTGGATTCTTAGGGAACAAGCATCATTACAATGACCCTTCCCCATCTCTGTATAGTCTCTCTGTCTCTGGGAGATAGCCGAGGGGTTTTGAACTTACTATATGAAAGGGGGTTGCAGAGAGGTGGGAGTTGCTCTCTTCTCCCAAGTGACAAGTGACAGGACAAGAGGAAATGGCCTCAAGTTGTGCCAGGGGAGGTTTAGACTGGATATTAGGAAAAACGTCTTTACTGAGAGAGTGGTGAAGCACTGGAAGAGGCTGCCCAGGGAGGTGGTGGAGTCCCCATCCCTGGAGGTGTTCAAGGAACGTGTGGACGTGGCACTGGGGGACATGGTTTAGTGGGCATGGTGGGGTTGGGGTCATGGTTGGACTTGATGATCTTACAGGTCTTTTCCAACCTTAGTGATTCTGTGATTCTGTGATATCAGAGTGCCTTCAGGACAGTTTCTGTGAGTGAGCTGCCTTTCAGAGTCTTTGCACATTGCCCCTTGTTTGCAAGTTCACGATCTGAGTCTTTAAGGCTAAAGTCTCAATGGGTAAAAATCTGTAAGTTTCCATGAGAGAAATTAGTTTGCATCAGATGGGCCCTTAAATACTACAACAGCGCAGAAGAGAGTGAAGGCAGATGGAAGATAGGCCCCTTACAGGGGGAACGAGTGATTAATTCCCTCAAGCATGGTATATATTGCTACAGTTGCCAATATTTTAAGAAGAGGTCACCACAAAAACTTGTTTCCTTCATTCTGTGATAGCGTGTTAGTTGCAGAGGATGAATGTATTTACGGAGAGGAGAGAGGAGGCTGCAGAGATGCTATTCATTTGGATTTTTCTTTTACACAAAACCACTTTCTCACAACCAGACTAGTTGGCAAATGAGCTTCTACTTGGCCGCTTTGCACTGGTGGCATGGAAATCTCATCAGACGCAGACAGGGTGCTCCGTCCGATCACCACCACTGTAGGCTTGAAGTAGAGAGAGGTAATCCTTCCCTGTGGATTTGCTATATACTCAAACTGAAAACACCTGTACAATATGTAAGTGGGCAATTTGGTTGTGTAGGGTGTTGCTTTTTCAAAGGACTTCAACACATTCTGTTTTCTAGCCCAGCTCAAGCATATGCTTAGGAGGTCCACTGATTTTAATGAGAATTAAGGAACGCTTCAAGTTAAGGATGAATTTATCGCTAGGCTGAATGTTTTGCCAAATAAGGTCCTAAAATACTTCAGCATGGAAGTTCAACATCATCTTTGACATAATTTCCCTCATTTTTGAAGTGTAAACCACACATTCAGACTTGACTGAAGGAATATTACCAGATGGTGATGTCACTTTTGTAAAGAGCTTTCGCAAGAATAAGAAAATATTGGAAAGAATTTTATTTCATTTACTAAGGTATAGGAGGATTGTTGCTATAATGCCAAAGGAGAAAATCTCATAGATGTGGAAACAAATCTGTTCTGCTGGTGTCCTTCTCCAGCTTTATGCCAACATGTCCATACTTTGATATCCACCACCACCACCTCGCCAAAAAAACCTACAGCTCCTGTACATCTGGAAAGTTTCATGTACTTGGTTTGTGCTATACTATAGCAATCCTGTCAGCGAAATGGTGGGGATGATTACTCACAATTTGCTTGTTGTTAAATTAAATCAGAGAACTCTGTCACGCCATGAGTTAGAATGAGGAGGTGAATTTCATCTTCTTACTGCTGGTAGTTGTTACATGTATTGTAGAAAAATGACAAGAATACTTTCATGGAAGTTTTGTAGGGACTGCACTTTGACAGTGTCACTGAATTTTTTAATTCAGTAGATCTTTTCTTAGAAGGAAGTAGCTGTCAGAACCTGGGAGAAAACTAATTTTCTGATACAACAACTGATTTATGCTAGCAAGCCAGCAGAGGAACTGTTTAAAACTTAATCATTTATACCATCTAAATTATAAAAAGCAGGAGATAATTTACACGCTGGTGGTATCATTTGGTGCTGCTCTATTGCATTCGTTGCAGTTCAGTTGACTCACACCCACGGATGGGTTTGGTTTCTGATGAACTGTCCTTACCCTGGGAAGAACTCTGAGAGTTTCTTTATCAGATTTCCATTTTTTTTTTTGCACTGTATGCACTAGCAGCATAGCTAATAGGAAGAAACAAAAATCTTTGTGAAAAAATAACAGATTTCACTCACTTCCACACTCTGGTATCTCCTTTTCTTTAGCATTTCATCTCTCCTACTTTTACTTGATTTCTGAAAGCTAAAATGTCTGTCAGAGAATGTGCGCTGTCATAATTTATAATGTCAGTATTTACCATATCAATTCTTTCTACAGTTAACTGTCATGGTTTCAGAGACAAGATTTATTTCTATTTGTGGTCTTAATTAGATGTCTCTGACATCTCTATTCTCTTAAAAGTTTTAATGACAGTAACGACAGCTTTTGTTTATTGTCTTTTCATTTATAAAGGCTGATCTGCTTCTGATATCTTAATTTGATCAAAGTGATGCCCTTCATATAGCAAGTTAATGTTCAGCTGTCTTGGTGTGGGGCCAGGGGGAGGCTTACCTAAGCTAACTAACTTGGAAAAGTGTCCACTGTAATATCTGCAAGCGTTGTTCGTACAGCATGCTCTGACACTAAACAGTGGTTAGGAAACGGGATATCTTAAGTACGCTGGGAAAATCCTGAGGAAATTCATTGTACCTATCTCAAATTCCTTAAAATTATACTTGGATTTTGCAGTTTATGGATTGTCCTGGTGTTTAGCATCTCCCAGGAAGCAACTGGCAAGTCACAGAATCAAACACCTGATAATAGACACTGGGTTTTGTTTTGCCTTGAAATATAGCAATTGTAACAAGTTAAATTTTGGATTCAGGATTGGGGATTTTTTTTTACAGTTCTCTCGGATTTGACCTACTTCCTTCTGTTGTGTATTCATAATGTTGATAAGCTGTAAGTATTATTAATTGGCATATTGTCAAGGCCTATTTCATCAAGCCTTTGACACCGTTTCCCACAACATTCTCCTGGAGAAACTGCCTCCTCATGGCTTGGAAGGGTACACTCTTCGCTGGGTAAAAAACTGGCTGGATGGTCGGGCCCAAAGGGTTGTGGTGAATGGAGTTAAATCCAGTTGGCGGCCGGTCATAAGTGATGTTCCCCAGGGCGCGGTGCTGGGGCCAGTTCTGTTTAATATCTTCATCAATGATCTGGATGAGGGGATCGAGTGCTCCCTCTGTAGGTTTGCAGACGACATCAAGTTGGGCGGGAGTGTTGATCTGCTGGAGGGTAGGAAGGCTCTGCAGAGGGATCTGGACAGGCTGGATCGATGGGCCGAGGGCAATTGTGTGAGGTTCAACAAGGCCAAGTGCCGGGTCCTGCACTTGGGTCACAACAACCCCATCCAACCCTACAGGCTTGGGGACGAGTGGCTGGAAAGCTGCCCGGCAGAAAAGGACCTGGGGGTGTTGGTCAACAGCCGGCTGAATATGAGCCAGCAGTGTGCCCAGGTGGCCAAGAAGGCCAACGGCATCCTGGCCTGTATCAGAAAGAGTGTGGCCAGCAGGAGTAGGGAGGGGATCGTGCCCCTGTACTCGGCACTGGTGAGGCCGCACCTCGAATGCTGTGTTCAGTTTTGGGCCCCTCACTCCAAGAAGGACACTGAGGTGCTGGAGCGTGTCCAGAGAAGGGCGACGAAGCTGGTGAGGGGTCTGGAGCACAAGTCTGATGAGGAGCGGCTGAGGGAGCTGGGGTTGTTCAGTCTGGAGAAGAGGAGGCTGAGGGGAGACCTCATCGCTCTCTACAACTACCGGAAAGGGGGTTGTGGTGAGGTGGGTGTTGGTCTCTTCTCCCAAGTGACGAGTGACAGGACAAGAGGAAACGGCCTCAAGTTGTGCAAGGGGAGGTTTAGCTGGATATTAGGAAAATCTTCTTCACTGAAAGGGTTGTCAGACACTGGAACAGGCTGCCCAGGGAGGCGGTTGAGTCACCATCACTGGAGGTGTTTAAAAGACGTGTGGATGAGGTGCTTAGGGACATGGTTTAGTGGTGGACTTGGCAGTGTTAATTAACAATTGGACTTGATGATCTTAAAGGTCTTTTCCAACCTACATGATTCTATGATTTTATGATTCTAAGGTAAAAAATATGCAGCAGGTGATTAATACTTTAGTAATTATGTAGCTTATCCTACCATACTTTTCTTATCCCTGGCTTATTTCGTCTGATTAATTTAAACTTGTAAATTAATCAAATTGTTCTTGATGTGTGTGTTTGGAAAAACACTCAAGTAATACCTGTGTGCATCGTTTTGTGGTAGAACTCTGTTTGCCGTGAGTGTACTGGAGAAAAGTTCTCTAAACTGTGAGAGATAACTGCTGGAGAACCTAAAATTAAAAGCTATGCTAACCTGTCTTTTAATCTTAAGAAAAGCCCAAATTTTAATTGTACCCCCAAGAATCTCTCTTTTAAAAATTATGGAGAAAAAAGGAGAGTGGAGGAGGTGTGGGCTGGGTTGCAATTTCTTGTGGGGAGCAAATCTTTTCCCTAGTTTTCTCTGTCAGTAGTAGATGTGTTACTGACTGAGGTATTTATTCTAGAAGTATAGAAACCAAAACATGTACATTATTGTCTAAAATAGTGCTTAACAGTTAAAAATAGCCATCGAAAAATGTCCATCAAAAAAACTTTTGGATGAAAAATCATATTTTCAGTTAGGATTTTTAAATTATAAATATTAATATCTGAAATGCCAGCTATTTTATTTCTGAAAATTTTAAATTTTGTGTTTTTTTGCTGCCTCTGATTTTCTTCTCCCTTATGGGTCAGGTTCCTTGTGCAGACTTTCTTTCCCAGTACAAAACTACTTCTTACCAGAAAGGGAAGCTACAAGGTATGTGTGTATATAGCTATATAATGGAAGTTTTAGTTAATCAATGAGTCTAAAGTGAGTGGGAGGGGGACAGGGCAAGCCCAGAGTCTGCGCTACCCTCCTGTAAGGGACTGCAGCTGTTGCAGATCTCTGTAGAATATCAGATTTGTAATATTTCCGCTGTAAATTCTTTATGCGAAGTTTAACATTTTTGTCGGTGAAAGAAATGCATTGTCCGACCTGTTCTGCTCAAAACTGTTTTTCCAGAACTTCTAATCTACTCTCTATGAACATACAGAAACTGTTTGGTCCCATTCATGCAAAGTGCAACAGACTAGAACAAAATTCTGCCTTCTCTCATCTCGGAGGCCTGCACAGGGTGACTGTATTTCTCCTGTTAGTCTGCTTCCTAGCAAACCAGAAGGAATGTGTCTGGGTTGGGCTTGGATCACCCAGGGAGCTGTGACACATATGGCAGCACCCGCTGGTGAGTATCTTATCTGCAGCAGGTCCTGTGGCATCAGGAATCTTCCTGCAAACTGCTGCTCAAGCAGCACTGGCCTTCCCGCTCTGAAGAGGGGCTCTGACGCTTTTATGGAAGTAGGGAACACTGGGAGAGATTTCTGCTCCTGAGCCTGGAATTTTGACCTAGTCAATTTTAATCAAGATTCAATTGCTTTATCCAAATAAGTTTATGTAATGCCTTAGTTAAAGACTGGCTGGAACTGTAGCGTATCTAAAACCCCAGTGGTTTCCCTACAATATTCCCTAACAGTCTGTAGGCTTCTTAAGTCATCTGCCATATCTTCCCAGACGATGGAAGCGTTCATCTTGGAGATATGTGAAATGGCTGAACTGTTTAAAAAATCTCACCGATTATTCAGCACTTGTAATAGTGAAAATCTCTGAAATGACTTTGCATTTTACAAAGTCCATTTTTCACTCCAGCCAAACTTGTTCGAATCAGTAGATGATTTTCAACCCTCCTCACTGGCACTTCACATCGGTCTTTACTTTTCATTCTGAAAAATAGCATTCAGTCCATTCTGGTTTTGTTAATGAGAAATTCTTCTCCCTGTTTCCTGGGGCCTTTGCTTGTTTATTTGAAGGTTGATGGTCCCATACTATTCTTTTGTGACTGCACAGCACAGTGCCTTCGGACAGTGCTGGGGTTTTTCCTGGGAAGTAATGTATCCTTCCAACAGATTTCTTTGCAGTTTGTTAGTGTATAACTGGTAGGTTTTGGTGTGGAATGTGCTATAACATTCTAAAGCTAAATTTTGTGAAAAACACTAGGTAAAAACATAGGCTTAAATCTTTCTCTGATGTTCAGTCTGGTTTTACTTGTTATATATGTAATTATTTACAGTGTCACTTAACCATTATTTAAAAAAAAAAATAGGCGGAATTTAAAACTGCAAGTCTGCTAAGAGCTGGAATTGACAGTTTCTATTCATTGGTTGTTGACTACCAAAGTGTAAGCCAAGGGCAACCACACTCCTAACTTAATGTCTCTGGTAAGTGCTTAAACATATCATCCAGAATGTTTGCAATAATCAGGGAAGTCAGGATCTGTACTTGGTTTAAGATGTTTTCTCACTAATTATTATGAGGAAAAAGTCAACTGATAGAGATGTAGCGCTCATTAGTATAAAGAATTCTTGATGGCAGAAATTCCTCATTCCAGAACTCATTGTTATTTGTAGAAGGAGAAGCTGAATTATCTGCTAAGCATAAACTAACGGAGTTAAAGCAGTAGAGAGGCTGTCTTAAACTACTTATTCCTTAGTATCTAAAAAATTCCTACTTACCCTTTCTGCTTTCTCTTGAAGTTATGCAGCAGTAATGCAAGTGGCTTTTCAAGTAGGAATGTCCTATTACGGGCATCACAGAAGTGAAGAAATGCAATGTAATGGGATCATTCTGGACCTATTAGGAAAAACACTGATTATGTTTCACCATTCTTGCTTGTGCCACACCATAAAAAGAAGTGCAGTAGAGAATGTGGAAATGTGACTGAGATAATTAATGTTCTTGTCTACTATTTTCATCACTGGCCACTAAGTATGGGTGACTTTCATAAAGTAACTACTTTAATTTTATTCTTTTCCTGCACATTTCCTATCTGAAAATATGGTAGATTGGCTGCTGATCTGGAATAGTGATCTGTAGCTAGCTGCTTCTTCCCTTTCTACACCTCGGGAAGAAGCTCTTTGAACATCTCTCTCGATTCACCCTACGTATCAGTTGCTAAGATTGGCAAAGACATCTAATTTTGGATTGCTCTGATGAACAGATTGAGATTAGGTATTTAACATACTGGTGAATTTTCCTTAAGGGATGTACTCTGCATCAAGAAACGCCTAATATTCACGGTCCACGTGTACATGCTTAGGTTTGGAAAAAGCTGCTGTTAATAATAGTTAACATGGTTGTTGAAAGTGTAATCACATCAAACTTCAAAATTTTATTTCAGAAGCAGCTTATTTTCAGGAAGCAAGATGGGTCGGACCTTCAGCCGTTGCAACGTGGCACAGACCCTCAGACATGAGTAGGATGACATTGATTTACATCCACCGAGGATCTGATCCTTTGAGGGAGGATGGGAGAAAGTACAGCCGTGGTGGCTGGGAAGGCTAAATCCCATGCCAATGAGGTGTTGCGTGGACTACAGACCTCAGAGAGAGAAGGTAGTTGAAAATCCTATTGTATTTTGCTAGTCCCTGGATGGAAGGAATGGTCTGATCCCTTGAAGAGATTTAGAGTTTTTGGAGTTTCTCAGATTTGTACCTGGTTAGTTGTGCTTTTGTAAACATTCCAGCAGCTGCAGATGAACAAAACGCAATCACCCTTTGACCACGTCTCCTCTTCCCTAGATATCCCCTTTCTGTCTAGAGCTGCAAGGAGGGTAGTACCACAGTTACAACCTTGAAAGCATGCTCCATCACTGTGGTCTGCTGTCTTTGCGGAGTGTTATCTGCAGGGGCGGATACAAGTCATACTTCTGCTTCCTGTCTTGGAGAAGGTTAAATGTGAGATGCAGTGACTGATACTCTCTAACATGAAATGACATAACAGGCATCTTTAGGTTTTACATACTGGTCTACAACACAGTCTGCAAAGCTTAGAGTAATGCATTTCTCAAGTCATAGCTAAATTTTTTTAATTAGTAACTTTTTCTTCATGTCGCACATTTTAAAGACTCTCACAGAACACAGCAATTTAAATGCAACAGTTTTAGACACCGCAACCTGTGGCTGTGTGATTTTCAAGGCTGACAAGCTTTTCCATCATCAACGATAAACTCCATAGGCTGAGGTTTTACCTAGGTGTCGTGAAAGGAAATCTGGTCATGAGGGAGCGGTCACATCCTGAGTTGCAGTTCTCCCACTCCCCCTACACCAGCAGTGTTGATTCAACCAGAGATATCAACTTGTCAAGGTAAAAATCTCACAGCAAAGATAATTTTGACCTTTTTTTCCAGAAAGATGCCTATATTTTAGCCGTGCAGTTAGCATGTTTCCCCAGTTGCACTAAGATGTACTTATTTACTTCTTTGGAGGATCTAGGCTTTAGTGTCCTTCAGTAACATCCCACTGACTTCAGAGTTCCATTTGCATGTTATATACTCATTTAAAAAAAAAAAAAGAGTGCTCAAGTTGATGGTTTAAGCACTTGTTTTCCACACAAGATTTAAAGCTGCAAACTGATTTTTCTTTAGAAATAGAAGGCTTCTGCTTGTGATGTGAACAGTTTCCCCCCTTATTTTGCACTATAAAATGACGTTTGTACCACATAATTGGGCTTGCATTTCCCTAGTGGTAAAAGCCACATGTTGCATCTTCCTTCTTTACGTCATATTTTCAAGCTGCTTGTCGATAATGATTTACCTTTGACAATGCTGCCTTTTGTGATTTTTTTTTATGGATAAAACCTGCAATTTTTATCATTCTCATATATTGCTTTTATTCCCAATAAAACTGCTTTTTGGGCTAGACATCCAGCCAGAATACTGTTGTAATGGAAATAGTGAGGGCTTACTGTATTGCTTCTGTCTGAACTTGAATTTGAGCCTGTTCCCATGTAAATCGGTAGCAAAACTTCCCCTGGCATCTGTGAGAACTGTGTTGGTTGGCTGTCTATCCTATAGACCATACCATACCATACTTCAAGACTACTGTCATTGTTTTAAATCTTTTCCTGATTCGTAATTATGAACAAACTTTTTGCCCCAGTGTAACTGTCTTAATCTCTGCTACTAAGAGTTATCAACTGTTGTTATCATGAAACCAAAAATGTGTATAATCATATTGTGAACAAAGACTCCTACTTCAGAGAGAAAAATGCTTTTTTCGCTGTTATTCATGAGGCATTTTTATGCTAAGAATGAAAATCATTAGAAGGATACGAGAGTATGTGGGAACCTGATCCTGTGTAGACCGCTGGTGATTTTTCCACCAAATTACTTCTACTGATTTCAGGAGACACATCTAAGAAACATGTGACAAACAACTACTTTGGCATAAAGATCCCGTTAATCCCTGTGCCACAAACTGTGTTGGTTATCACCGGCGTCCTGCTGATCATTACCACTCTGAGAGAAAAGAAAGTGAACGTTGTTGATGTGCAAGATCAATTCCTGCTCAGTGCAGAGGCTGTATTATGCACTTACCTCACTTGTTTCTTGGGTGACTCTTTTTTCCACTGCCCATGCACATCTGAATTATCATAAATGAAGGCAGTGTTATAAGGAGGTTTGGTGCCTGTTTGTTGGCAGTTCTGCTGGCCGTGCATCTTGTGCTTCCCAGGATGTGCCATGAAGTTGCAATTGTACCACCTCCTCATGACTCACAGCCCAGCTCTATCCACGTCGCCTCTGGCCACAGCTGTCCATACCCAGCCAGTGGCCGCTTTTTAGTAAGGGTTGTACAGAATTCAGGAATCAAATTTCCTGCATAAATGTGTGCGCTTGCACTTAATTAAAGATAATCCAACTTTCAGTGTAGGCAAAATTTTCTTCCTGAATTCATGAAATGTATGTTGGTCCCACATTTTGTGGCATCCTCTAATGCCAGGGTCTTGGTTACCTGCCTGTGTTTTCCCACGACTCAGCTTCTTCTTCAAACTGGAGTGATTCTAGCATTTTTCTGAGGTGAAAACAGTGAAATCATCAAACTATATGTTTGTCTTTTACTGATTTATAGAACTTGTTCAGAACCTCTTTCCAGGATGAAGAGGGCTTTGCAAGTAGTTGTGACTGGATCATGAGGTTGGTAAAAGAACTGGAGTCTGACTGAAGATGAAGCCCTGAAAAGCTATTTTGAAGAGGTCTGGCATACGCACATGGCAGCAAAACTCTTCATGGGCCTGGAGATGCCTAGATGTCAGGTCAGCGGGGTCCCTTCTGCACCTCTCAGGTGAATATGTTATATCTTTTCGCTCCATCTGTACAACGCAGCTTGACACCTCCCTGGAGAGTTGGAGATCTGTCACAACTTAAATGAATGATTTGATGGTCAAACCATTTCTGATTCCTGGTCAGGAGAAAAATTCCTCTTTTAGCTTTGATTGTAAAACTTAGATGCCCCTTTTGCCTGACAGAAACAGAGGAACAGGAACCAATTATAGGTGTTCTTAAATGGTTTATATATTCAAAGGCATTAGAATGTCTTCAAATATATTAAATAACAAGTTTCTGTCATTCTCATCCCAGTGTGTGTCCAGGAAAACAGATCTTTTGAAGCACAATTTCTCCAAGCTTCTTCTATGCCTTTTCTAATAAGAAAGTAGTCTTCCAAATAATGTTTGGTTTTGGTTTATCAGAAAGGAAAATGTCTTCAGCATGAAAAGGCTATGTCCTATTGTAAAAATAATATAACAGAAAAAACCCCACTAATGCTATAGAGCGCCGTACTCTTTCTTTAAACAGCAATTCCTTAACTGTATTCACAGACTGGCTTAAAACATATATCATCCTTTATCCTCAATCCACATTAGCAAAGGGCTGGTGCAGATCTGAGGATTAGACACCAGAATGACAACTGTGTTTCCCCTCCCAGTTCCAGAAGAAAGTCTCTGATAACTTTATGATGCACAGCTGATCGGCAAATTTTACAAAAGCTTCTATTTTTTCTTAAAAAAAATCAGATAATGTTTGGACTTCAGGGGCAAGATGAAACTCTGCATTAGATTGCACAAGACAAGAAGCCAGGGATAATTTGTGGCAGTAATCTGAAAATACACATGCTGCTTAAAAAGTGAGGTGTAAATAATATATAAATATAAATATAACTAATAACAAAAATCATCAGAAACCTGGTCTTCTCCCAGTGTTAGTGTCGTTCCATCATAATGCAGATTAAGATGTCTATATCTATGTCAGGGTATTTCTAGTGAAATGTTCCAATGCCTTGCCATCAAGGCCAGACCAAGAGTTTTCATATAATTCACTGAGCAAAGACCAGATGAAGTGATGACATGCAAATCAGCAGTTTTGTCAGCCCTATAGTATGGTCTAGGTATCATTTTATCTTGTATAACTACTTAACTAACTCTGTGGCAAAGATGTCAGTTCAACTGAATGGGCTATCATAAGTGCACCTACCTTTTGGCTGCAGTTTGATTCCCGAACTGACCATGAATGGCGATAAAATCATATCCCAAATTGACAGAATGATTTTAACTGACATTCACCAGTAAAGTGTTAGAGATTAGAGCCATCTGCACAGGGAGCAAAAGCGTAACATCCTACAGAGGGCTGAGTGTCCTGGAGTTTAGTTAATTTTTAAAGTCTATTATTTACTTTCTGCTTCCCCTGTTCCAATTATTTTGCACTTCTTGTCAAGAGAAACAGTATGAACTTGTTTAATGAAATTAAGTACACTTTCAAAAAAGCATCAGTCTGAATGGCTTGACAGAAATTAACAAATACAGTAATATCGACATCAAGAGGCCTGCACTTTATTGTAATTCGTGTTCTTAAATAAAGTAGCGTTGTCTGCACCTTACAGATTTTTTTTGGGTTGGTGACCAACATGTGCTTGTTTTTATTACAGACCTTTTATATTATCCTGCCTAAATCTGGATTTTCAGCCTTTTCTGGACTGAAAAATGAGTTCAACAATACCTGTGTATATAAAATTGAAATAGTGATATTTTAAGATTTAAAGTAATGAAACTGAGAAACTTACTTAACTATATGCTGCTGCTGCAGTAGGAAGTTGTTAAATGCAATCAGTTACTCTTAGAAACTGGAGTCTTGAAAGATAATCCCATAGACAGAGACTTGTTTTATTAATAGGAATTATCTTGTGTGGTGGTATGTTTCACTTTCTCCTATTAAGGTTTACAGGATTAGACCTACGGGATTGTTATGTTGAGGTTTGTGTGAGAGTGGTAAAGGCACTGGAATTTCTTTATATAATCTAAACCCACTTCATTTAAATACAGTCAATGACTTCATGAAAAAAAAGAAATAAACGTAATGAAAATGAGTTACTGCGAACTAGAAGACTAAGCACAGGAGATGGTGCCAGGACAACTCAATTATATCTCATCCTTCCCTTGGGATAAACTACTTGGAGAGAACACAGAGAACTTGAGATAAGTTTTAGACCTTGACTTTGTTTGGTTCTTAATCTTGCCAGGTCTTCTGAGCTTATCTTGAGATGCTGAAGAACCCTGCCTCATCTCACAGCCCCCGACCCTGGCTCACGGCAACCCAGGGATGTCTTCAGAGTGGGCAGTTCTGAGGCATTTATTACTGTGTTGGCAAAGGTGGTTCTCAATAACCCGGTGGCATTGGAGTGTAAGTTTCCATCTGCCACGTCAGGAGTCAGTGACATTGCTGGGGAAGAAGCTTACTCAGTTGCTAGCGGAATAGGTCAGCGGTCTTTTGAGGTAGGTGGCAAATGTATTTCAGCAGGTAAGGGACCAAGCATGGAAGATTTCCTCATCTTCTGAGAGGAATGAAGAACAGGAAAGCTGCAGCAGAGCTGGCGCTCTGCTTCTCTCTTCTCTGCGCATTGATAAATTGAAGTGAGGAATGGGTGAACTTACTCAATTAGAGCAACAAGAGAGTTTCTCCTTTTCTTCATGTGTGGTCAACCTGTCAAAACCTAACACGTACACTCCTGCCTGCCTCGACAGAAGACTGGATGCCAGGTTACATTTGCCTGGCATGTTTGCCTGTCACATCATGAATGTTTTTTCAAAATTCAGGAGACAAAAATGAGACTCGATAGAGCTTGTAACCAGATTAACATAGCCAAATGCCTCTTCCATTATTCCTCCCACCCTGGCATGAGGTCTCTGGTCCTCCTCAAACAGCTGCCTCACTTAATAGAACATTCGCAGTGACCTTTCACCATAATTAACAACTATTACTCCTGCATCCAACCGTTCAGAACTGTAAGCTTCTCCCAGACTTGTAATATGTAGACAAACATTGCTGTCTGCAGTACTTACGAGAAGTAGGGAAACGGGCTCAGCCTCATTACTGAATAAGGGCAGCACTCAGAAATTCCAGGGGAAAAGCAGAATCAGGTTATCTTAGTGGGTATTATGTGAGGTAGTATTCACAGCAGCTTCTTCTTTTCCAAACTGAAAAAGAAATTCAAAATTCCAAAGTGAAAACACAAAATTCTGAAAAAGTAAAAAAGGGGACCTTTAATTTTATGCTGTCATGTAAAACAGTTGATTATACTTTTGTCTTCACTGTCTGGCCTTCATTGCTCTTGCTTCTTTTCCCTGCTGGCTTTTTTTCTTGTGAAAATATTTTCACAATTTATTTAAATACATTTATTTATTAAAAAAAAAAATCACATTTCATTTCCACAGACATAAATGCTCTTACATTTTCATTAAGCCCTGTAAATCTACTTGAAGTGTGTAAACAGGAAGAAGATCAGATCTCCAGAGAACTCGGGAGCTGAAAAGGAGAAATGCAGATGCGGAGGTTTTCAGGTGTGTGCCACATCAATTAGACCACTCCCTCTTGAGAAAACAACGGGTCAAAGCAGAAGTCAAGCTCCAGAGCCTCTTACATTATCTGTGCCAAGATCCAGAGTGGTGGTTCAATCTCCAATGCTTTTCTTTAATGCTCCGTGATAGGGATTTTGACAGTTATGAGACGTATTTTCTTTCAGGCAGTTAACAGCAATAGAAGCTTCTGGGAGGTAAATGTCTTCAGCAGTAAAGACCACAAGGTGCTTTGTCATCTTGAGTAACTTAGTGGAGATTCAACAGACAACCGTGGGGAAATGTGGGATCAAAAATGCAAATTTGCGTGTATTTCAGCAGCGGCAATAGCTGGTGAAGGTAACTGGATGTCCCTCTTACCAGAACTTCTATTGCCTCTCTTTAATTTTTGCCCAATAGTTATGATCACTGGTCGTTCCATTCGCTCCCTCTTTGAACCTGATTTTGTTGCCTCCCATTAAGTCAGATCAAGGTTGTTATATCCCTTACCCTGCCTCCCCACAATCTTGCCTGCTCAGACTGCTTAAAGCAGCATCTGTGACCCTTTACTTCATGAAAAAAGTAATACGAAGTTAAACTACAGAAATGAGAGGAGTTCCTACCTTCTGCCTCAGAAATGCCTGAAAACAAAGCAGTCAGTGAGATTCCTTTGCAGGCTGTACAAATTCAGTTATTTCGGGCACTGTGAGACTGTTACAGTTGTCCAGTCAGACCTGCAGTTTAACACAGGCTCTAGAGGCTCTTCAAGTGATTTTCACACCAGCCCACAATACGTGTTCAAGCTCTGCAAACCTCATGGAAAGAGTCAGTCTTGAGCAGTTAGACCAGAGCAAGCTAGAAGGCATTACAACTCACTATAAAATGCTAACATACAATAAACAGAAAGTATCTAGATTCACTAAAGACGCAGAAGGGAGGGAGGATTTAGTTCATGGTCATGTAAGTCTGGTTCCATTAAAGCCTATAGGAAATATCCAAATATACCCAAATATGACCTTATTATATCGTATAGTGATTAAGGAGCTTTAGAATGGATGGCAGGACCAAGTCCTTCTACTATTCAATGTCTGGCTAACTGCATTGGAGTGTTTATATTACAGAAGTTAAATTGATTATACTCTTTTGTTTACCTTTTAAGTAGATACTGTTTCTAGGGGGAAATTGAATAGATCTTAATTAATTTATTTTCATTACAGAAATGCAAGCTATGTATAAATGCTAGATCAGTGGCGGGGGCGGAGGGGGAGGCTAGTGGGGGCTGGCTGGGATTTTATAAATGCAGTTATCACAGAGAAGCAGTGATGCCCAGCCCAATGGAAACAGCCGAGACTGACTCCAAGTTCCTGTAAATTTGTTCTCCTTTCCTTAAAATGTACACTGTGTTTTGCATCAGAACGACCACCTTCTTCAAAACCTGTATGACCGCTTCAATGTGCTGATCGTTTCCACATTTTAACAAATGCATTCGATCGGTATCAATAAAAAGCTACTGTTCATTTGATTAATACTGAATATTTTAGGATGTCATAAAACTCGATTTATATATAAAACCTAATTGCACACAAATCTATTACAACTGTGAAATGCTGCTCGTAAGTGATAAAGCATTCCACACTGTTCCCCTCTATCCTCTTCAGTGAAAGAAAGATCAGATTAGGATTATTACGTAGCCCTGAAAAAATGGGACCGGCCAATCAAAAGATTTTATAGGTGAACTTATTTAATCTCAGATTTTAGGGTATTTTTCTTGCAGAATCACCAGCTACTGCTTCTTAGTTACACTAAGGTCTTCCCAGGCAGATACAGCAGCGTGTAAGTGCCTTAAAATCACAGTCAGCACTTTCCTTGTGCAGAAATGCAGCCAAAGGTCTTTGTGTCGTGCATGTCCTCTGCTTTCAAGAGATCAAAGGGATGTCTCAAAAGATTCCAAAAGCTAGCAGCTCCTGGGCTGTATAACTGTAGCAATTAATGGTTTACTGCAACTTTTTTGTTTGTTTGTTTTTTGCATAGGCTTTCCCACAGCAGTTGTCTATCTGCCACTAACAAATCATTTTAGGGCTGATTTTGGAGTCCTTTCTGTCTGCATCAAAGACATTTGTCTCCTGGACAAATTACAATTCTTCCTAAGGCCACAGGTCCTTGGCCATGGGGAATTACGAACTGTTAATGAAAGAGCTCTGCTCTACTATACCTTTCACTGGGATAATGGTATTCTCCTGTCTTCACTGGCTTCTGATGCTCTGTTTAAACCACTGTAGGTCTCACATGTTTACTGAAAACTGACTGTAGCTTCCTGTTCACAAGGCAGCACAGAGACTTCATGCTGACGGAGTTGGTAGAGGCGATCAAATGTCTTTTCAAAGACCGGTTCCCCAAAAAGTCCAGTCTGTCAAAGTTAAAACTTTTCTTTTTTGACCTTGTTTTTGATAGAAGTGTATTTTAAGGGAAAATCTTGACCTTGTCCAATGGCCTTCGAGTATTAGTAACCATTTTTTGTTACCGTTCCTACCCAAAGCAAATGCCCTTTCTATCTGCTACATGCTGTTGCCAGGGTGGTTCAGCTTCTCTTCAAACACCTAAAGCCTTAGAAGGGCCTAGAAAGCCAGTTTCTTTCCATGATTTAATCCTTTCGTTCAAAAGACACTAAGTTTGTAACAGCTGCTGAAGTATTTCAGGAAAATAGCTGTTTCTACCGTGTTTTATTACATCTGATGCATCCACGCAGCCACCCAAGAATGATTGCATTAGCAGGAGTAACAGTAATAAATAGCTATAATCTGTGTTTGGATGGCAATTACATCATTTCTAAACAATTCCAGAAATTTCTTTTAATGTAATTTCTGCAGCATAAATTGGGGGCAAACTTATAGGACTGGATGGCCATTCTGCATCTGGTTTCTGTTACCAAGAAGCTGACAGACACCATTTGCTCAGACCATCTGCAGAGAAAAAGGTCGGGGTTTTTTTTTTCTTTTAAGACAGACCGCGTTTGCTTTCAGCATCTCAGGCTTGAAGTAACACAAGGCACATGTTACTTCCAGATAAGTGTGGGAATGGTATTGTTAAAATTGTTCCGTGTAGCACTTAGGCCTACACTTGACATGTGAAGGATACGCTCTTGAGAAACTGAATGTCTCATTTTAAATATTTGGTGTGCATTAAGGGGCTGCTGTAATAGGTGTGTGTCTCCCTAACTTTACTAGCATGTAGCAGATCCTCAGTCCTTTTTGAAGTTTGCTAATAGACCCAGATTTTAATTTTAATAATTTGTCTGCCTTTTCACTTGCAACATCCGAACTATGTTAAAATATTTTCTTAATGGATGCCCAGAGTTAAGGAAGACTATAGAACTCTTTTAAACTATCCTAAATAAGAAAGAAACAAGGAGAGCACCTTATGTTACTTGTCACCACGACAATCTTTACCAACTGTTTTTTGTCTGAAGTCCAAATGATGTTGATACCCTAAGGCTTTGTTGACCTGCAGCAGTGACCCAGAGGACAAAGCTGATGCCACATCCCATCCCTTGCCGGCAGAACGAGACCTCCGGATGCCAATGTTGACTGCATCTTCCAAAGCTGGGTGTGCACTGGAGCTGATGTTTGGGAGTGAAGTACACAAAGAGATTAAAAGATTATTGGCTCTTCCTGCAAGGGACTGCCAAACCATCTAACAACCCCTGAAGACAGAGAACAAAATCTCCATGCTGGGTAATAAACTCCACAAATGCATGGATTCTGTTAGATTAGGGGCCAAATTCAGAGAAAGCCACACCCAGTCCGTGAACAGTCAAGTGGATATGCTAAAAAATTATATTCTATTGATACATTTATGAAACAGAAATCCCATCCCTCTTTCAGCCGGTTTTCAGGGTCCAAAATAGATTAAGTACCAAATTTACTTTTGCCAGTGTGGCAGGTGCACCCGCCCTGACAGGAGACCGGGAGTATTAGGACCGCGTTATCCTTACTTTTTGCGCCCTTACCTTCATGCCTTTAGGATGACGACCCTCATGTACACACCTCAGTGTAGGGGCAGGAAAGGCAGGGCCCTTTGGTCAACAGATGAGGCAGGCGGCCAGTTGGTAATGTCCCGAGTGACTTCTTGGCCTGGGGCTATGGACCCCAAAGGAGGAGGAGAGCCTATTACTGTCCAGGTAAAAGGGTTGTCAGAGTTAGTGGAAGGAATACAGAAAGCTGCTTGTATTCAGGCGGTGTATGAAAGGGGGCGGCAAGGGACCCCAGCCACCTTAGACCTCTTATTAGGGGATCACCAGATGCTTTAAAAATACATGTTCAGTCCCCTAACGACAGAATTCGGAGTGCCACAGAACACAATCAACAAAACCCTCAGAACCTGCCTGTGCACCTACTGACTTGGGCAGAGACTTCATGTGACGTAATGACTCACGGGCGCGGGATGGGATGGGCTGATCCGGCTGGTGACGCAGCGGGGTCCGACAAGCCAGTCGCAAACCTCACCCCGGATGGGCCCCCGGCCTGGGATTCTGAACCTTCCCGAGGTAAAACAAACGGATTGAACCCACCATCCGGGAAGCAAGGATCTGTGGCGAAAGGCACTGGCCTTGGGAGTGCCCCGGGCAACGCTGCAGGGGCAATCCACCAATCTTATGCGGAAAATGGTGGAATTGCTAGAGAGGAAAACCAAAGATCAAGGGGAAACATCGACAACTGCCCTTCCTCACAATAGCACAGACACAATTAACCCTTTCACGTCCCTGCAAGGGGAAATGAACGAGTTAAAAAACTAGAAGTCGCAGTTTGGGGTTTGGGAGTGGAATTCCTGCCAATGGTCACTTGATAAGGAACCTTGTATACATATACCCATGGGCCCAAAGAGAGTAAGTTTATAGTTCTTAATAGATACAGGGGCCCAGATTACTGTTTTAAATAAGCAACAAGCCAATGAGTTAGGAATTAAACCATCAAGAAAGACTATAAACATCACCGGGGTGCAGCAGAAAAGCGTCCCATAGCTCAAACTCAACTTCAGCTACCTGGGGAAAAGCAGATGACAGCCATGGAGGTGGCTCTAAGCCCTCGTAAGGGAAATGTATTGGGATTTGACGTATTAGCAGGCAAGCAGTGCTATCTGCCTGATGGCAAGTTGTAGAGCTTCGGAAGCAGAGAAGCAGAGGTCGTCCATGTTAGGACCCTGCAGCTACTACAATTGCAATCCAAAGTAACCCACATTTCTCAGAATCACACAGAATCACACAGAATCACTAAGATTGGAAAAGACCTGTAAGATCATCAAGTCCAACCATCAACTAACACCACCATGCCCACTAAACCATGTCCCACAATGCCACGTCCACACGTTCCTTGAACAGTTCCAGGGATGGTGAAGGTTCTCCGTACCCTCTTGCCAACCGCTGCCAAACAACGCATTTCAGAGGTAATTAGCAACCTGGAAAAAGAGACAGATAATAAGCCGCACTCATTGCCCTTACGATTCTCCAGTCTGGCCGGTTTGTAAGCCTGATGGGTGGTGGTGCTTAACGATTGACTATTGAAAATTAAACAATAACGCCCCGCCACTAACAGCTGCTGTCCTGAGTATAACCTCAATAGTAACAGCAATACAGGCAGCCGCCCATCCATGGATGGCCGCCCTAGATGCCAAGGATATGTTTTTCATGATCCCATTAAGGGAAGAGGATAAGCCTCAGTTTGCCTTTTCTTGGGAAGGGACCCAATCCACCTTTAATCGACTCCCACAAGGATACAAACACTCCCCCCCCACTATTGTCCACAATGCCTTGGCCAAACTCCTCGACACGGTGGAGGTGCCATCAGACATCCACATATACCAGGACATAGATGACATCCTAGTTGGTGGAGATAATAAAGAACAGGTAGGGCAAGTGGCCAAAGCCATCTGGAACCTCTTGACTAAAAATGGGCTGGACATTCCACCTTCCAAATGTCAAGGTCCTGGGCAAGAAATTAAATTCCTAGGAGCCTGGTGGATAGCTGGAGCAGTTGCGGTACCTGATGATTTTTTTTTTTTTCTTTTATTAAAGAGTCTTTCAGGAATACCTAATTTCTTTTTTCACAGTGTAATAATATCCCGCCTCACAGATGTAGTAAGCATTATGGCAAAAGACATGAGCTACATGATACCCCTCCACACTTTGAGATACACAGCAATTACCAACAGCTTTGCCATTTGTATGACAGAGCTTGTTTGGAGGAGGTCCTTGAAGCTGTATGCCAGTGACCATCTACACCCACCTACAGCTGCGGTGCCACTTAGCCCACAACACTTAAATCCTTTATACAGCCTGCTCCTTGGTATTTGATTTAGTCCTTGCGATAGGAGGTTGACATTGCTAGTTTTGGAGGCTGAAAGTCTGCTTCTTCCTAGAAATAATGAGAGAAGGCAGCCAGTATTTCCTCCTGCAGAACAAGTGATGGTAGAGGCGAACTTTCCCAGCTATCTCAGTCTTGTAGCTTAACCTCCATCCAGATGGACTAATTAGTAAATGGCATGTGCCTCAGCACTTTCCACAGAGACATCCACAGGATGTTTACTGCTGCCAGGGATGATAAGGTTTGCTGCGCTGGATTTCTAAAGTGAGTAGTATTACATTCGAATGTTAGAAGCCCTCCTTCAAAGTAGGTTAGCTGTTTACAGGCGAAGAGCTAAGAACTAAAAATATGAGGGTAGGCAGGAGGAATGCTCTCCAGAGATGCAGAAATGTTTTTGTGGCTCTCAGTGTCAGTTCAGTAAAGTGGAGACAAATAGAACAGGTTTAAGACACGTTAGGAAAAAGTATTTTAAGTTTTTTGGCAGCAACACCTGTTTCTATTCTGTCTTATAGGAAAAATAGCAACTGTCTACACATGACAGTAGCTAAACCACTCAAAAAGGCAGAAGTACTACTGCAACACACTGTGCCCTAAAGAACACTATGTCCTGTTGCAGACAGAAAGCGTAAATTTTTTTGCAGATAGTCTTCAGAGAAGTTTCTGACTTTAAGTATTTGATTTGACTGTTGTTAGAATAACGTGGGCAAAGCACAGCACCGTCTTCCAGATGGAAATCTCTTTACTAATTTGGTTTAGTACAGGAAATTCTGTGCTTCTTATTAGGAAGAAGAACAAGCTCCTTTATCACTGTCTTGTTTGGATTGTAACTCTCCTCTTCCCAGCCTGCCTTTTCAGAAACATCACTGTTATGGTCTGCTGTCACATCAGCTTGGGCTATAATGACCTCATATCCCAAGCAATGTTAAACCTTCTCTGGGACTGGCTGGGTGAATTCCAAGAAAAATTTAAGGTGCCACAGGAGCCATTTCTGATGCTTTCAATATGTGACCTTTGGCTGATCTTGAATTGTACCAATAACCCAGTCCGGTGGTAACGATATCCTCTTCTAAATCAGAAGTAAAACTCGGATTTTGATCTTAGGAGGTAATGAGGGAGCCCATTACCTAGTTTTGACTTGACTTTTTGGCCTCCGTGTTTTTCCAGCACCCCACCAGGGGCTTTGCACCCAGCCTACAGCATTTTACCCACAGCCTGCAGTACTAGAGGCTTTATATTTTAGCACGTGTGCACACAAATCAGTTTCATAAAACTCAGTCTTTTTGTTGTAGAGCATCAGGCAGCAATGCACTGCTCCATTGTAACCAAATGGGACAAACAAAAGGTAAATCTATGCATCATGTTTATTTTGGTGTTACAGAAAAATACTTTCATAGTATTTATAAAATCACAGAATCATAGAATCATTATGGTTGGTAAAGACCTTTAAGATCATCAAGTCCAACCATCAACAAACACCACCATGCCCATTAAACCACGTCCCACAATGCCACGTCCACACGTTCCTTGAACAATAAATTCCTATAAAAATATAGTGACATTTAGGAAGGAGCATTATTAAATTTTTGGCTAACAGTGGCTGGGAAATAATTTTTGTCTTAAAACAAAGCCCTTTCTAGTAGTATTACTACTACAGTTACGACACCTGACCTTCCAAAATACCAAGGGAGTGTTCTGATGCTCTGAACATCTGCAATTACACAGAAAAATTAGTCTGCTTGTTTGGATCAGGAAGGTGCTCTTGATGCGAAGCTCCTGGCAGCCTGCTTTTACAGCACTTCAGTTCACATTGTGGGGTGGCCTTGGAGCGCATCAACTGGATTCCTTCTGGATGAAGCTAAGTAAGAAGATGTGCTTCAAGTGCAAGTGGGCATTTGGTCTTTGGGACCCCTCTGAAGCTAGGCCAAGAGTGGGGAACGCCCTGTCCCCAAATGCAACATACTGAAAACGGCACAGTGAGGATGCCAGGTTCTCAACACCAACTGTTACACCGTTAGGATCCGCTCCTGCTGGTCTGCTCTGTCTGCTAAGGTCGGCGTAGGCTAGGGCACCACTTTGTAGTTGACAGCATGGGCTTGCTATGGGCTCTCTGTGTGCCATGAGCCCTGTAACAGGGCAGCATCTTCAAAGGAAATTGCTTCCACACTCAGTTCTGCAGGCATGCTTTCCGTCTGAAAGAGGGACATTTGTTTCTGAAATGTTGAGATGAACAGACAATTTCTTTCTGTGCCGTGATGTTTTTCAAAAAGCAGCTGCCCCATACTTTGCCATGATCCTGATTATAGTGTTTAAAGCCACCTCTCAAAATGTCTTGTTAGAGGCAATTCACATTTATTTATTCAGAAGAAAAGATGAGGTGAGAACATTGTACTCATGCAGATTTTATTGGCTGTTGATCTTATATTTTACTGCTGGTCTCAATGAACTTCACTAACTTCTACAAAGTTCTTTCCAGTTTGACTCTACCCTTTGGACCAGTCTGAGAAATATTCGGGCCCCTACCCTTCTGTGAATCCTCAGACCTGTATCTTGATTTGAAGCTCTCCAATGTTTGGGAAGGCTATCATCAATGTTAGTTTTAATAACTATAAAACATATGTTATTAAATTATTATTTTTATTACATATTCTGATAGTATCAAAAGCACTTGTGGGACTGAGCATCTACTTACCAACTGTCTCCTTTGAAGGTGTTCATGTATAAAAAAAAGAACGTGTACCTGCATTGAATCTGCAACTTCAATTTTACTTTCTAAAGAGCTTTGTGGAGATCCTAAAAGCATTCAAAGTCTAGACTAATTGTGACTGTCAATTATATTTACAGATTTTGAAAAGTTTAGTGCTCTCTTGATTAGAATACTACTACAGAAAATTTTTTCACTACATTTTGGATAAGTTGTCAAATCATTGGCGCTTGTCAGTAAAGAAATAAGTTGCTCCTACTTTATTTCCCAGGTATTGCTGAACAAGAAATACAACACGTTTGAGGAGTGCTTTGAATTTTTTTATTTTCAGTCGGTCATGACTTGACCAAAGCAAATGGAAGTCAATTCCATAAAATATTTCTGGCAGATAATACCATCTCCTTTGTTAAGGATAATGCATGCTGTTACTAATCACAGAATCATGGCAGGGGTGTATTTCCAGTGCATCACCATGACTTAACGTGGTACGAATTTTTGCATACCCTGACAGCTTACCTTCCCCCCTCCCTCAGTGACTCAAAGGAAGTTGGGAAGTGTGAGGGATTTGTATGTTTTTAAAAGAAATTGTGCCTGTAGTTACCTTTTATTCTAAAACAAAGGTTGGAAGCTTGAAAAAACCACATGAGCAATTACTTTGCCTTGTACTGCGGCTTTGACGTTAGGTATTTGTCAAACTGTTGCAGACGAAGGCACTGCCATTAACACAACTTCCATCCAAAGGAACATTTGAAGTTTATTTTTCTGAAGGCAATTTAGTTTTCCAAGTCTCTGAAAGGAAAGAGTATAGAAATTCCCTTCTGCTTTGCAAACAGGTGGTCTAAGGATAAACTTACCTTGTGATCCACAAAAGTTAAATTGAAAAGCAGATGGCTAGAAATTGTCCTCTACCATAGAAATTACGGACGCCTTTTTGAATACCCCTTTCTATTCCTCACCCACACAAGAACATCGTACTCACAGAACCCCTCACTTTACCAGTGAAATAAATGGGATTATTAATGTTCTGAAAGAGGAGTATTCAACACAGTAATGTAGAGGAAAAGCAACTCACCCTCCCCAACACTTTAAACCTATTGGTGAAGAAAGCATATTGTGTTTGTATTACCTGAAAAACTGAAAAAGCTTTTTCTCTTTTTACATTTAGTTTTCCTTTATTTTCCTTTTTATTTTTTCTTTTCTTTTTCTTTTTTTTTTTATTTCCTCTTTTTCTTTTCATTCTTTTTTTTTCTTTGCACATGTGAAAATGCATTACCAAGATTACAAAATGCAGCCCACCTAAATTCGGCAATGTCAGACTAACTTTGAGGTACCATACAAAACTGATTTGTGTGTTTGTGCACGTGTACTATGATACAGTCAACAAATAGATCACTTAGTTCCACTGTTTACCTTGGGTACCTGCCAGTACATGGACAGAAGTTGCTCAGTCATGGAGTACTAAAGTACTTTTCTGGCCACCTTTGTTATATGGGGCCAAAATCCCTGCCTTATTTACTGCACATCAGTTCTCCTTCAGAGTAGGGTTTGAATTATTTCACCACCTCACTCTTTTTTTTAAAAAAAGCAGCCATCAGTACAATTTGTAAAACATTATTATTATTATTATTATTATATCAATATTAATATTAATCGTAATATTAATGTTAATAATAGTGATAGCATTTTTTTTGTAGATGTAAAAGCAAATGGAGAGATTCATGTTCAAACTTTTTATTTTGGGCACTCAGTTAGGAACACTGAAGACCTGATTTTTCAAGGGAATATGTAACAGCTATTCATATATTCAAAGCACAGCTCCCAGAGGATTTAATATCATTTGGAAATTTTTCCACATCTTAAAATCAGAAATGTCTTCCATTAGGTACTCGGCCAATAAGGATCGCAATTAGTGACCACATAAGGTAAGTTTGATTTACGCATCTTTGACTCCCTGCAGTTCCTTTGGTAGAGGCCGAAGCAGAATATAATTTTTCAGAGAATCTATAAAACTATATAATGTTTTTCTCTTCATGCACTCCTCTACATCATTATTTTCACAACTTCGAGATTCCTACAGTCAAGTCGTCTCCATTGTATAACTCTGTCCTGTGTCCAGCATTGTTCCAGCCCTCGATGGCCAAAAAAAAATAATCCCTGCTTAGCCTAAGAGTGGTTTATTATCAATAGATAGGGAAATTCTTGACAATGTGGCAAACGGACAATATGCAAACTTCTTTTTGTTTTTCCCGTAAGGACTATAAAAGGAACATATAAGACGTCTTTTGTTTGCTTGCCTCAAACAGGGCCACTCTCAGCTCTGTAGAGAAGGTAGTTTTTAACAGGGGAAGAATATTTTTTCCCTCTCCAATTCTCCGAAATTGCAGAAAATTTTCAGGAAGTTTTAGTCTGAGGAGATATAAAATATAAAAATTATTATCCCAAAAACTTAAACCTTGGTAAAAATTAAAGGCAATTTGAAGTATCAGCAGTCTTGACACTTAAGCCACAGTGTTAAACTACGTCAGCATAATGAATGTACTATTTACAAGGGAGATGGTGATAGCTTTATCCTGACTACCATGGGATGAAAGAACACTTTACTGTTAAGAGGTAATTATCTAAAAGTGTATTAACAAGTGCTTGCTTTGTTTTATAAAAAAAAAAATTGAACTGTGATCAAGATAAACTGGAAAAGTCTGAGGAGGCTTAGCAATTGTACAACAGAGAAAGGAGTTGAAAGAAGTTGACAAAGCCTGAAACAGAGAATAAAGTTTCTGAACACATATCTTGCAGTTGTGTTGTCAGACTAATTGCTGTGTTTTCATGGATATAACCAATATGTTAGAAACAAACAGGTTTTTTCATCAATTGTAGGCAATGTTATAAATATGTATGATATATGCAAGGGGGATTTTACTCAAGACCCTCACTTGCACAGGAGCACTCCCATATCTCCTGGTCTTTGGTCCTCTGTAAATCCACCATTTGCCCTGTCTTCAATTCTCCTTTGCCTCCACTTCACCAATCTTCTAGGATTGCTAGGGAGGCATCTCCACCCACAGCTGCCTCCTCCAGGGCAGCCTTTCAGCTGCAACAGGTTATATATACGTGTGACTACTTATCTTCAAGAAATGATACTTGAAAGGGCTGCAAGTTATCCATGTGAAAATACATTAAGTATGTGACAAACTCTAATATTAGCTGAAACAATAAATTATCCTCATAGGTCTTTCCAACCAGCAACCAGCAGCAACATCTGGTACCTGACAGAGGAGAGAAAATTATCCAGCCAAACATTAGGCAATTTACTCTTTAGGACTGTGTAAGTGTGAAGAGAACTTAATCTGCAGACAAAGCTAAGGAAATACAGTCACAGAAAAAAAATAAAATAAAATAAAATAAAATAAAATAAAATAAAATAAAATAAAATAAAATAAAATAAAATAAAATAAAATAAAATTATAGGTTCTTTGTGCAAATTGGTGCAATCAATTATGGATTTAAAGTAAGGGAGGTAGCCTTTTGTAATTATTTTTGGAAATGGATATATATAAAACCCAGATCTGCCCGTGAGCATCTCATGACAGTAATCTCTCTGTACGTGGTATGCAATATGGACAAAGGATATTTCTGTGCCAGTGACAAGCAAAGACTTTTTTTAATTAAACAACAACACACCCCAATATCATGTCTGTGCCAGAAATGACTGTAGCAATCAATATTAAATTTAAAACTCAGTTACTGCAAATATAAGCTTTTGTAATCGTGATCCAGGATGCAAGCAACCATGAGACAAATCAGAGAAGCCTTTAACTTTCTTTTTTACTTAGCCTGTCCCAATTCCAGCTTTTCATGCACGTGGATGTGTCAACACTAGTTGCCTACAGCTGCAAGCGCCTCTTTCCTGCAAACAAAATGAGAGAAGAGTTCCCCATTGGGTAACTCAGCACATCATTCTGTGTTCCCCTTGGAGTAAAGGGTAGTCAGATCATAAAACGGGAACAAGCAAAAAGAATGGATTTTTTAATGAAGTTACAGACTGGATTCTTCTTTAAATCGTAAGTTTAATTCCTTACTGCTTAAGCTGATGTAGGAAGCTCCCTGTAACACAAGACGTAAAATATAAGTTGTATCAGACAGGCCTTTTCCCCTTTTCAAAATATTTGCATTAATGCAGTCACAGAAGAGGCCTGTGCAGAGGCATTTTCGCACCTCGAGTAGCTGCAACTGTTCATCTTGATTGTTTTCCTGCCACACATGAAAAGAGTGGTGACTGCAAAACCCCGTCTGCCACCCCTTATTGCTTAATTTAATAATACCCCAGGCTGTTCTTGCTCTTTTCTTCTTTCAGCAGCATGCAGGACTGAGGCTAATAGCAATGTCTCAACTTCTCAGATGGCAACAATCTTCTTCCACTGCTGTCTGGTTTCCACATCTGGTGAACAAATCCCAAGGGCACTGTAGTCTTGGCAGTGCTGTAATTTTACATGACCTTTCATGCCATGATGTCATAATTATTCAAGCTATTACTTGCCTGCTATAATCCTGAAGGTCGATGCCTGTGTTCCTGCCCTGATAATTAAATCCACCTTTTTAGGGTTGCAAGAAAAACTGTCATTTAAACTGTGATGCTTGTGGCCAAAAAGTTAGATTTGCCTTGTATTTGGAAATGCCCAATGTGCACAGGGGCATGTGCATATAGCTGAGATGTGCTGAGATGCAGACGCACCGCCCGGAATGCCCAGAGGGCTTACCTGGAAAGCGCTTGTCTCAAAGCATGTGTATTTACAGAGGTGGTCGAGAAATGTGTTAGATCATAATGCACCGAAACCTTGTTTTCTCATGAAATATTCACCTGTGAAAGCGCTGAGTAACTGACAGCTTCGACTACTTCAAGCACAGTTTGATGACAGTATGGCTGGACTAAATGAATCTGTTATTTTCTCTAGAGATGGTGCCTTACAATGAGATACATTTACAAGAGGCAGTGGTAAAAGTAAGTATTTCTTTCTCTTCAGTGCTTGCTGGGTAACCATATCCATACAGGATGATAGAGAAAAAATATTTTCTACTTAGAAACTTCCCATTTGTTTATTTCTTGATATAGCACTTGGGAGTCCCAGTTGTGATGTTAGAGAACATGCTTGGTAGCTGTAAGGGTGACAAAGCTTTGAAATAGATTACCTAGAGCAGGTGTTAAACTTCCATCAATCAAGGATTTCAAGAACTGATTAGGTCATCATCTCTCCGAAATGACATCGGTGTAGTGATGTGTCACGAGGTTTGGAGACAGACTAGGCAAACTCCTGAAGTCCCTTCTGGCCCTGTTTCCTACGATTTTTCCGGTTGGTGTGCAGGACTCCCTGGGAAACAAAGGGACGTTAAAGTACAATAAAATCAGACCAACGGAAGAGGAAAGGCTATGTTATGCTGAAGTCAGTGATGTTGTCGAGTTTGACAAACAGTATGGGTGATTTTTTTTTTAAATAAGACTTTACTCCATTGTTTCATTTGTGCTCAAGTATTACTGTTTTTCCCCCAGTGCCCCTGATGGAAAGAGCATGGAATTGAGGAGAGTAGGTGAAAACTGACTATTGCAGGAATAATGATTCCTGAGTAACATTTCCAAACTATATGCCTTGTACTTCTTTATTTCGTTATGATGCCCCAAATAGCATCTGCGCATGCTTGCCCTTGAGCAAGTGCCCAATGGCGCACACTGTGACAGAGCCATCACCCTAGCATCTGCAGTCGTGGTCTCTTGAACCTCTTGTCAGGGAACTAAAAGCAAGTTTTGCCCTCAAGCCTGATGTGTAGACAACCACCATGGGATGAACTGGCAAAAAGAATGAGACCCCTTCTGGGATATCTTCTGATCCCCCCCCGCCCAGTTCCATAAGCACGGAAAAGATGAGAAACGGTCGAGCTTGGTGAGAAAAACCCACAAAGCAACCCATGCTTCAGAGGCTAAGACTGGACAAGTCAGGAAAAGATTTGGGCCAGTATCTTCTCCTACAAACAATGATCCAGCTGGCTGGTGGGAAGTCGGGTGGAATGTCTCCTGTCTCTTCTCATGTCTCTTTCATGTCTCTCTCATTCATGTCTCTTCTCCCAAGTGACTAGCGACAGGACAAGAGGAAATGGCCTCAAGTTGTGCCAGGGGAGGTTCAGGCTGGATATTAGGAGAAATTTCTTTGCTGAGAGAGTGGTGAATCATTGGAAGAGGCTGCCCAGGGAGGTGGTGGAGTCACCATCCCTGGAGGTGTTCAAGGAACATGTGGATGAGGCATTGTGGGACATGGTTTAATGGGCATGGTGGGGTTTGTTGATGGTTGGACTTGATGATCTTACAGGTTTTTTCCAACCATAGTTATTCTGTGATTCTGTGATTGTTTTCCCTTTTACCTCTAACTAATTTAAGTGTAGATATTGTTTTCATTCCTCCTTGATAAGCCATTTGCTTCAACAGAGCTGTTTACACTCTTTACTTTCGCGTCTTGCCTTTCCTACCTAGGAGCAAACAGGTCTGACAGCAGCAGAGTGGTCTGGACAGAAAAATCAAAGCGGGGCCTTCAGGGATGCTCACTCAGGTACAAGCATTCCTATTCCTGTTCGGTGTAATCTGACATCCCCGCTGCGCAATGGCAGCACTATGGGATGTGGCAGGCCTGGAGCGCAGCGTCAAGGACTGACGCAGCTAAACTGAAACAGAGCAAGTGTTTTTACGTGAATACCCATGGAGGTAAAATTAATAGGCATACAGAGCACATAACAGAACAGTTTTCCCTGAAAAGCTTCAGGGGTTAATACAAGCACTGCTGGGTTGGCAGTGGATTGTCCCTGGAATAACATCCTTCCCTTTTCACTGAGTGTTTGCTCTAAAAACCCAAACCTTGCTGTTTGCTCTGTGCCTCCAGAAAGGCTTTGCAGATTGCAGCGTCCAGTGGAAGTGACAAAGCAGGATGTTTTCTTTGTGAGAAGGTACCCTGAGTACACAGCCCATCATCACTATTCAACTTCCAAAACAGGGGTGACATGGTGGGAGAGTGCCAGGGAAAGGGCTGGATGTCGTCATCGTCAGCTGTCCTGGCTCAGCAGCGGCAGGAGAAGAGCCGGACAGACGTGACCCCGGGCAGACACCCTGGGTGACTGGTGCGGCAGTGAGGTGGCAGGGTTCTCCAGAGCTCCGAGGAGGCTCTAAAGGCAAGTGCAAAGAGCAAGTCGATTTCCTCCCTTTAAAATCTAATATTTTGTAATATACAGTAACTTTGTTTTATTTTATTGTATCTTGCACTTTTCTGCGTTGCAGCTTCATTCCAGTCAATATTACTGACGTTGCTGAATTAACTCCAGGTCAATAAGTAAAACCAGGTGTGATGCTGGACCCACAGGTTTAAAAAAGCAGGCTCTGCTTTGGAACAGCTCTACGGAGTAATCCCATTTTCCTATGCTGCCAGCGACATGGCATATTCGCAGTTAGCAGCAAAACCACGTTACATGTGTTTTTGCCTCGGTAGCGCAGAACCACAGTGGTTGTGGCAGAGTTTGCTGGACCCTCTTCCATGGCACCCACCAATGATGCAGCTATTGCATTTCATTCCCAAGATCAAAGCCTTGCCTCATTTACATGCGAGCAATTCTATTGAGAAACTCAAATGTAAGTAAGGGAAATGCTGGTCCTGCAGAACTTTTATTCCAAAAGCATTGCACAGCCTTACTTAAGGGGAACGACAGGTCTGACAGTCAAAACAGGTCCTTTTTTTGAGGTTTGAGTACGTGTGCTAAGGAATCATGAGAAAAAAAGAGCGTGGAATGCCAGCCTGCTGTTGGAGCAAAGTTGGGCTCCTAAGTTGCCTTGAAACAACAAAGTATACACAACGTGAAGTTTGTTCCACCTACTCCTTTGAAAGGTCACAGCATCGCAATGAAGCGTAACGTGAGGGTTGATTTTTATGAGGCAGGTTCAGGATGTAAATTTTCCTTTTTTTCATCAGTATCGCTGCGTGAATTTATCTGTTATAAATGCCACAGCAGCCAGTGGAATCCGTGCCTGGGTGGTGCAAATGGTAAATCATTTAACCACCTTCCTTTGCTTTCCACAGCCTTGATTATTACATAGGACCCGTGAGGCATAATATTTGCAAGTGCTAGGCCTTGAGTTAATAGGTATTCTGGTTCTGTTTGATCCTTTCCATTAACAGATGGAAAGGAACATTGATAGAAGACAGTGGCTTGTCTAAAGTACGTCGGATTAGACTTATCCACATAATTTACAGTAGCTGGAATGTAGGATCGGATGATCTCAGTAGATACATATTCATACATTCAGTAGTTTGGCGGATCACTCTGGGGAAAAGAGATGGAAACATAGCTATTTATCTCCCTGTCGCGAAGACTAAAGACAAAAATCTGCAAAACAAAGGCTCAGGTTTGAATTCCAGGTCACATACAAACTGCTGTGGAATAGCAAAATTAGTCACCGCTCCAGCATTAATCTAAGAGGTATGATGGGACTGGCATGCCAGAAAACTTATGTTACTGAGAAATTTGAATATGGTTTGAGTACTCAATTTTAAAAACATAAACTTCAGCCCTTTGTCTCAAGGAGGAGGATTATAAAGATATCCTTAAATGCGCGTCTTCTTGCATTTGCACTGGAAAAAACAACAAGGACTGTGGTTAATCTCTTAGAGCCTCCACATTCTGAACCTTTAAAAATACCCCAATAATTCAGCTGTCTCCACAGGTGTTTGCTGCGTATGTTTTGGGTTTTTTTTTCCCCCATTTCCTGAAAAGCTTTTTCCCATGGAGATGGACGGGGGGCACAGCAGACAAAAATCTATCTTCCCCCTCACCCCAGCTGGAGCGCAGGGCAGAGAATTTGCTGGAGCCAGAGTAACTTGAGAAGCTGTCAGGGCTGCTGGCAGCAGACGGCGGCAGGAGGTAAAAAAGGCTCCGCTTCTGGGGTCTGTTAATTATTAAAGTGCTTGCTAACCGGCTCAGCTCCTTCACTGACTGTTGCTATGAGCCGCTTGCACAAGCTGCGTAGGTTTGTCTCTGCTGGAAGTATGTAGGAATTCCAGAAGCTTGCAGACAAAATGACCACCGAAGTGCAGAATAATAGTTAATTGGCCCAGCTTCTGTCACATCGCACAGAAAATAGGGAGTGACACACTTTTAATGTCAAGGGCCCTATGCTTTGCTGAACTTGTCACGTCTGATGAACTAAAGGCACCCAGGGAGCCTGGCGGTTTCATCTGTTTCCACACAGGGTCTGTCTTCGTTCAGTGTTTTCAGAAGTTGTAAGAAGGGCGGGGGGCGGGGGGGGGGGAAGAGGCAGATGACCCCCAGGCGAAGAACTTAAGATTTTGAAGTCTGAAGTCTGAAACTTTACTTTTCTTCTTTTCATGAGCTACACATTTAACCAGCTATTATTCTCATTAACATAAATCCGGTACAAATACAATGGGAATGTGTATTAGCACGTAAAACTTTATTCGTCTTATGAAAGTGATGTAAGAGTCCAGCTATGGACTTGGACCCCCTGAAATACACGTGTAGCTGCCGCAGTTTCCCTCCAGTTAATAACGCAGCTGAGAATAATATTTTGTTCTATGAAAGACATGCTGTGAGAGTTGTTTCTGAAGTGTAATGAAGACAACATTTCATGTGCTGGTAACTCTTTGCTTCCAGGTGAGGACACTGTACTGCAGATTACCCCAAGAGAAAGGGGGCAAACCCAGTCTTGTAATGACTCAGCTACAACAGCTACTTTGTTTTTCTGTCAATGAAAAATGTTTTTTTCACCTTAATTGAATCAACCAGTTCAAAAAATAACAACAATTGCTTGCAACAACCTGCATCTCACTCTGAGAGCGAGCTATTCCTGCAAACCAGGCTGGGTTATAACATTGTCAAGAGTAATGATTTTTCTACCTGTAAACCCTTTACCTATTCTCTTTAAGGAGTATTTAATATTTTTGTGCCGTAATTATCCCCTTCCAAATTTATAAATAGCTAGTAATTAATACAAACTCTGTGCTTGGAAGATGCACAGTGCATCAATAGGATTCACAAGCTTGAAATCAAGTACGTGTGTAAACATTTAACAGGCTGAGCGCATCGGATCAATTTTTTTTTTTTTGCAAGACGACAGGACGCTTGAAATAACCTATTTTATTTTGCGGCAGCTTTTCCTTGAAACATATTTGACACCAGCAGGCAAAGAGAGAAATACGAGGGCAGAGCTGTAGTCATTACTCCTCTGAGAGCCAGCATGGATCAGCGGCTCCCTGAAGCAAGGACGGGCTCTGATGTGTTTATACAGCGCCTCAAACAAAGGAGCTCTGCTCTCTGGCGGACGCCCCAAAGAGCCACTTTAATACAACCAGTAGTAAGTTACCATGGTGTGGTATCAGACTACACCGTGGTATGTTCCATTCTAAAGATAAGAAATATTTCAAACGGTGCAGAGGTTTAACTGAGTGGAACGCTGCCACACAGCTGATTTACCGGAGGAGAGCAGTGTGTTAGGATAAATGGTGTGGGAATGCAAGTTTTAGAGCCAAGTTGCTGTTGGGTGCTGCGTGGAGCAAAACAGCGCTGGTATCAGTGTACCACAGGCACACCTGTGTAGCTCTGGCTCTTTTCCAAATAGCTCATTGCTAAAGAATCGTACTGCATACATGTCTCTATTTTTAGAGATATATTTAGAATATTTTCTCACTTTCTTCTACTGTTTTCTCTCCACAGTTTTCTTGGGTTTCTCAGGTTGTTTGATAACTTTCAGGTCATACTGTCACAGTAATTTGATGCAGAGATGTCTGTTATGCCCTCTGCACATTGCGTTGCATTTCACGTAACACCTCCTTTTGACACCACATCAAAATGACCTTTACTTCTCTATCATGGGGACTGAAGTGAAAGGGAGGTTTTAAAGCTATACATTGAGACTATCTGGTAATGAAACTTGTGGTGGTTTTCTCTCTGTTACTGTAGTCCTCCCACCATCCCCAAGCCTGATCTACATTACAAAATTTGCAGCTGGGCAGTATCCATGGACGGCAACGCAAACTAGCCAAAAGGGTGTTTCTGCCTTTGAAATAACACCATCTTACTGCCCACGACGCGCTTGCTCCTGGCGTGTGCAATGCTAACAGATACTCAGTTCTCCGTGCCCACCGCAGCATGCCTCTCCGAGCAATCCTGTGCCCCGTCTCACAACACTGACCACCCTTGAAACAGTTTGGAAACTTAACGACGCTATGTGACAACACGCCTGTCTTCCCCCCCCCCGCCCCCCCGCCTTAAAATCTGTCTTTACTTTCTAATCTGTGCTTGCGAACAAAAAGGTCTGGTTTCGCATTAAAAGAGACAATCGCTTAATATTCTGCTCCTGCCTGATCTGCCCATAGAGATACTCCTGGGCAGTCGGGTGGCTGTGGGAAGAGATCAGTGATCCAATAGCCAAGTTATGGGGCTAGCAGAGAAACAGGGAAGCAGAATGAGGGTTGGAAAGCCGCAGTCGCCAAAACAAGAGGTCTGCAGCAGGCTGACCATAGGGCAAGGCTCTGAAGCAGGAGAGGTGAAGCTGTCCCCAAGACATATTCTCCTTATGACAGCCTGCATAGCAGATATGCATTCCAGACACGATGGGAAATGCACCTTCCCTTTGCTCTTTTCCATGGATATCTCATGAGCACTCAATTAAGTACTCTCTATGTGAAGCGTGATGGCAGGGAAACGCGGTCGGTATTTCAAAGAGCAAGTTGGGTTCACAGGAACCACAATGAGAGAAGCAGGGAAGGGAATGGAGGGGAAACTCAGTTAATTTCAACCATGCATTTCCGGACGCATGTGTTTTTAATTCATGTCAGCATCCCAACCCTTCCCCCTTTATTTGAAAGTGCTGCCTTTACATGTAGTCCCAGAGCAAAAGAATAGGGGATTCTAAAGTAGGGATTTTATCTTACACAAATGTAAGAGAAATAAAATAAATTAATATAAATATAATAAATGAAATAAAGTAATATTAGGGCTACATGCTAAACTGCATCTGTTACAAACCAGCAGCAACCCAGAAATATTATGTTATATTGCAAAGACAGAGCAAGAAAAGGACCTTTACACTATACTCTGCCTCTTACAGGGGCATAATTCATGCAGGTAGATGAACCCCTGTATGTAATAGTGATTCCCTTGCTGCCTCTCCTTTTCTTTAAGGAGAAAAATGTAAATGTGTTAAAGATCATGGCCCATTCACAAATGAATCCTCTCAGACAGCACTGGGGTGCTCCTCGTGCCTAGACCTGGGCCAAGCCAACACAGGCCCATTTTGCCTTTGTCGGTAAAGACAAAGAAAGCTCTTATCACAGGCAGACACAGAATAATCTTGGAGTATTTGCCTCCAGGATTGCAACCAGTAAAATACTTTCTTAAATCACAGCAAATTATTTTTATTCCTACTCAAGTATTCCTATTCAGTATCAAGTATTGGCACAGTGCTAAATTATATTTTCTGTGGTTTTTTTCAAAAATAAATTTCTGGCTCAGTAGCAACATTTTTACAGCATGCTTTTTCATAGATTTAGCATCCCTACAGTATCTATACCGACCCACAATGGATGGTTGCGTATGACTCCTTATTTTAATTCCATAATTTTGTCAGTTAAAACATGAGTGCAAAATTCAGCTTGCCAAACTCTTCCCTGGCAGAAATGTAGATAGTTTAAATACAATCATTCATCATAGTCTAATGATTATAGATAAAATATTAGAGTTATAACCCAGCGAGAGTTACAGAACTGTTCGCTTTACAGAGATCTGTTTAAATGATGGGGCATTACAAGGAAGATTTCAGTCAGCCAAAAGCATCCTGCATCTACTTAAGAAGTGGCAGCTGTATCTTTTCTAGCAGCTGCCTCATCTTTTTTGTGAGCCCCGGCAGAGACGTGTGGGCAGGGGCCCCAGAATCGTTGAGGCCATCTCCTCACCCCTAGCAAGGAACTCTGTAGGCAGCCTTTCCAGAAACTTAGGGTTCATCATAAGAGATTTATGGTTTTTCTCCAGCCAGCCAGTGCTCCTGTCCTCCAAAGTTCCCTGCAATTCATCAACAGTTGCATACCACAGAACAGTCATCTCTTCTGTTTATGCATCAGAGGAGTCCGAAATGGGATACTTCAAATCCCTCTCTTATTTCCAGTGCACTGACCAGGTCACAGCTCAGCTGGACACAATCTTGCTCAACAGGCTGTTCTTACCCTGGTGCCCATTGCCTTACCGTGACTTTGCCCCGTCCTAAAAGTCTTGCCTTGTGTTCCTGGGACTCCTGGTTTCCAGCAGACAGCTGGAAAACCCCTTTTTCTGTATCAGGGCAACACTTTCCGGTGGCTTTGGGTTGAAGGGCTGGAGTTAGTACACTTGCAGTTAGGCTCCTTCTGTCTCCTGTGCCCTTCGCAGATTCCCCACATGGTTGCTGGCTGTGGCACACACCGGTAAACGCCTGGGGCAATTCGGGACGTTTAAGCATTTGCTGTCCTGCTCCTTCAAGTGTCCAGCAGCAGTGCTTTCCTATTTGAGGTCCAAGGCACTGTGGGGCCTTGCTTCGAAGGGCCCTAGCCGGGGGTGTGCTCCTTGCAGCGCATGGCCATGGCGGGGGGCATCGAATGGTTCCTCTACTGAACAGTGCTCTACGATGTCAAAAAACCCCTCAAAGTGAATCACTGTCTTGGGTCATCTGCACTACACCATTCCTTGTTGTGGGTAGGCATTTTAATTCCATCAGTGAGTGGAAATCCACCACTTACCTGCAAAGCGAAATAGGCAAGAGAAAGTGTCGGAGTCAGGAAACAATAGCACAGCTTGCAAATTCCTTATGTAGACATAGGCCTAGAGTCCTTGGGAGCGATGCCTTTAAATTTTCATTGTGTTTCAACATTAAATCCCCACTGAGAGGAACAGGATAATTCATCAAAGGCCTAGATAAGTGAACAAAGAACCTCTTCCAGATCTAACTGTGCCAGCGGAGGATACTACACCCAAGAGCAATCTGTCATTGTTTTCTGCCAGAACTACTGGCAAAGCTGGTAGAGTGAGAGCACCAACCCCTGCTTACTCACCAAGACCATAAATGCCAAGATTTACTATTATTTCAGCTGTTGCAGCTAATGCAGGTTGTTTGTTCTTCTTTTTTTTTTTTTTAATAAACTGGCTGATAAAAGGGGCGGTATCCTTTGGTAGATAACGTGATATCAGCTGGGAGCCATAGCTTCTTCCACCAGTGAGAGCAGTGTGTAGGGACCGTGCTTATCGATAGCCCGGGTTAATGGATGATGCACAGAGATGCAAAGAGGATTTGGATAAAGAGGTATCCTGTCCACAGCCGAAGCGGTAGCTTGGAGCAGAGCAGTGATTGAACTCATGCTGTGCTTGTGCTACAGCCTGGGAGCATCAACAGCATCCAGGAGCCCTGTGTCCCCACCGCAGCAGGGAGGGCAAGCCTCTGCACACACGCCGTCATAAACAAACAGCTCTTGGGCTTCTTGCCTTCGGAGAAAGGAGGCGTGGGAAGGAGTTAAGGACAATGTCTGCTTTTCTGTTGGCCTATAATTAAGGTTAAACTATAGAACTAGAGAACTTCTTACTGTAGTTTTTTTATTAAACTTTTCTTTTTAGCTCAGTACTTTTAACAGGGAATGGCAAAAATAGTGTCAGAAATATTCAATCCCGTACCGAAACTATTTTAAATCACTAACCGTATTTTAGTGCACAAAACCTGCATAGATTTTTATCATGAACTCAAACAACGTCACAGCAGTACAGCTATGCATGTTCTTAAGTATTTTCATGTTGACAGACTAACAATCCATTGCATATAGCCAATCACAATATTTTAACGGAAATGATTTAATACAAAATTTGGCCACTTTCTGGGGGAGGGGGGAGAAGTATACCAGCCATTTCTGTATTAGTTTCTACTGCTCTGGATTTGGTTATAGGATATAAATACTACTATACCTCTATTATCCTGATGTGCTAATTACAGTCTTCATATTATCGATTGGTATACTAATTAATAGTACACTAATAATACTAATAAGAATGTTAATTGACTGATTCTACAATTAGCGGTAGAACGACACAATCATACTTTGCCCAAAAGATGGAGCCAGTGGCACTCTGAGGTCTCAGCTTTGTGGCAGGTTGTGGTTTAATAACCAAGTCCCTTAGGCAGCTGGGGAACTCTGACTCCCTGGGCACCATGGCTGCCTTGTAGGAAAAATGCAGCTTCGTTACACTGACTCGTTTCCCGTTTGTCTAACAAATGGTGGCAGATCTGCTTTAAAGTATGTGTACATTTATGTAGTCCGTCTCTTTAGTGGGCTAGATCAGAGCTCAGCCTTAATATATACTTTCAAAATGTACAAAAGCATGTAAGTAAATATGCGTAGACAGTCTGAGTCATGCCATCTACGGCAGAAAGTTAGGTGAAGTAAAATGGCACGCAGTCTGGAGTTAATCATATGTGTTTGTATGTTGTATATGTTAACTACAAGTTTCACTAATCTTTATTTCCTCTTGTATTCTACATCTTACTTGAGTCATCTTCACTCACCTGTAGGGAAAAAAACGTGATCTTCTGAGCAATTAACTAATGACTGCATGATCTTAAAATAAACTGAGGGCTCATGTAGACTTGAACATAGGATGAAAGAGAGATTAAGACTTTGGCATGTTAGTCCTTTAACTAAATTACTTTTGCCTGAAAACTTCCTCCTGTTTGGATTTTAAAGACACATCCTTTGATATGATAAAGCTCCAGCTCTCCTAAATATCCCTCAGCTCTCTCCCTGTCATGTTCTGCACGCTGAGACCTGGCATGAGCATGTTATTGCAAAGGTGAAGCTGGAGGGAGGCCATGGAAGATGGGGGCCAGTCCCACTGACCCCACACCAAAGCCAGCAATGCATTTCAGTATTTTCGGGGACTATAAGAAGCTTTGAAAAAAGAGCTGTTAGAAAGGAAAGGAGACTAGGATGGGTGCAATCCTGAAAGCCAGCTAGCAAAGGAGTGCCAGTTGTGGTGGATATTAGGAGGAGCAGAGTAAAAATAGAACCAAAGAGTAGTTGTTTGTACATAAGAATATAAGTAGAACGTACCAGTGCTATCAATGTGCCAAGTATAGGGAGGTGTATCCCATAATACTATATAAAGTATGTATGTCCTTCCACACTCCTCAATTCATTCCAATACACCTAGAGAAGGTATTTGATTTATATTTGTTTGGCTACCTACAACTATTTATATATCTTGATTTTTAAAAGTGGTAGAGGTGTCACTTCAAATCCTTCTGTCTCCATCTCTTCAATAAAGGTGGGCAGCGCTGATTAAATACCCTCTCCTTACTTAACTTTGGCTTTTAGACAGCATTTTCCTGCCTGGAAGCTCTCCTTTCAATAAATAAGTAAAATACATCTTTGAATATAATGCAGATTACTCAACCAACAGAAGGTGAGAAGAGCAGTGTGGATGCTAGTCCTAAAGAAAGCAACCTTGTGGGGTACAGGCAGCTGGTGAAATGAGGCAGTCTGATAGCCTCAGTGAAGGAAGTAATGAATTTTCCAAGTAGATGTCATGACTGGCGTCTTACAGTGTTTCAAACTCAAAAATGCCTTGCATCCACACAGGAAAGTTTCCATCTTGCTGCAAGCTTAAACCCCAGCAGTCCTGTACTCCCATGCAACATCTAAATCCACATGGACACAAAGAGTATGCAGGATTCCAGGCTTGAGCAGGGTTGACTGGCTCTGTAGATCTCTGCCAGATGTGTAAAGTGCTCTCTAATGTGACTGTCTCATCAGTGATCCCCAAGAAGACTCTCTGAAATTACTGCGCTACAAGTAATAGAGTACAGGAAAAGGAGTATGCATTTTATATAAACAAGCAAACAAAAGACCTCAGATTTAAGACTTGAAGTTGTTAGAAAATGGTAGCGTATGATTGCTGCAGAGTATCTTTCCTGGTTTGGACAAGAGGAAATGGCCTCAAGTTGTGAAGGGAAGGTTCAGGCTGGATATTAGGAAAAATGTCTTTACTGAGAGAGCGGTGAAGCACTGGAAGAGGCTGCCCAGGGAGGTGGTGGAGTCCCCATCCCTGGAGGTGTTCAAGGAACGTGTGGACGTGGCATTGTGGGACATGGTTTAGTGGGCATGGTGGGGTTGGGGTGATGGTTGGACTTGATGATCTTACAGGTCTTTTCCAACCTTAGTGATTCTGTGATTCTGTGGTTCTGTGATTTTTTGCACCAGCTAAACTTAACATAAGACCATGCATATTAGCTATGTACACAATTATTGCTAGTGCTAGAAATGACTGCTTCTATGGACAGACTTCTCACGTAGCTGTATGGGGGGATCTAAACTTAGCAGTCATGAAGGTGTTGTCAAGTCCTGGAACAGGCTGCCCAGGGAGGTGGTTGAGTCACCACCCCTGGAGGTATTTAAAAGATATCTGGATGAGGCGCTTCGGGACATGGTTTAGTGGTGGATGGTAGTTAGGTTAACAGTTGGGCTTGATGATCTTAAGGGTCTTTTCCAACCTAAACGATTCTATGAAATCAAAATGAGAATCACAGAAACAATATGGCATGTCTATGCTGATGCATATAGATAGCAGAAACAACCTGAATTTCAGTAAGAAAAAAAATTTGTGGAAATAGGCAAGTTTGGAAAGGTAGAAAATCACTAGGACATTGTTGAGAGTCTGCAGCAAGAATCTCAGTCTATTCTCTAGGCGTAAAGAGTGGTTTTTTGCCACAGGAAGAAGCACAGGATCTTACAAATGCAGAACTTTTCCATGTCCCTACTTGACACAAAATAAGCAAGCAATTGTCTGAAATACCATTCATGCCAAATGGTTTGTGAAAAGGAGTGTGTTACCTGTCTAATGAAAAAAAATTACACATGCTAAAATAACTAATTAGATAATACATAAGCCATGTAATAACAATTAAAATTATTATGTAAAATGAAAGGCTTAGTTGCAGTTTGAAGACAAATTTAGAAAATAGGATTCCATACCTATTAGAGGTACTTGAAATTCACGTATATTATGGGTGTTCAACATCGGACTGCCAGTTTTGCCTGTGTTCCCTTTGAATGTATGAGGCTGAACAGAAACCACTGACTCCAACACGTTTTCATTTTGGAGTGTATTTGATTCTGAACCTGTCTCAGCTGTAAGGAGTTACCAGGCACTCAAACTTGCACAGAAAAATGAGATAAAAAATACCTCTGTGTTTTTGAAGACTTAACCAAACTATCCCATTTCTGTTTTGACTGCTTTTCATCATTCTGTTCCAGCTTGTGGTTTGTCTTGTGATTCCATGTCTGGCTGTGAATGAATTAAGCCTCTCAATATCCTTTTGATCTCTCATTAATCAGGAGGTTCACCTTTCACAGCTGTCTCTTTCCCCCACTGCCTTTCCTGCTGATCTTCAGACTCCCATGGGGACATCTCTCAGGATGTCTGGGTGTCACCAAGAGGGGAGCAGCTCCGTAACTAGCTGCTCCTCCCAAGGTAGCATTCCCTGAGCCAGCAGCAAAAGCCAATTTCCAGCAGGCAAAGTGTTGCTGTTGGTTATTTTTCTCACCTCCAGATACGTAACTGCTTCCCTTCCCACTTGAGTAGAAAAAAAGTCCCTTTTAACCCTCTCTTTTGTTTTGCCTTGTGAAAGAAGAGGTAAGTGCAATTAGCAGTGACCTCCAAGAAAGCTCAAATGATCGATCAGCCTCATCTCACACTAGTTCTCTGCTTGTACAAAGCTGCTGCTGGCTGCTGGTTGTAAATATTAGCAAGGGACATGTAACAAGCTTTGTTTGTGATGACTGGGAACAAACCTGAATTCGTGTATCCCATTCTAATTCATGGCATATATTCTATACCATTTTAATTAAGGTTCTGATTTTGTTCCAAAGTTTAGACTGACAACACAGTAGCACTGAGCAGATGCGCTGGTCCTGCACGCTCCAGCAAGATACCTCCCTTCTTTGCAGTAACACCAACTAATGGTGGTTTTGCTGAGTGGGAATACAAAAAGACCTCCTGTGTAGTACACGAAGATGAGTAAACCTGAGAATGGTAAACACATTTTAAGATTATACTGTACAGGAAGCTGCCAAGCTCAACCAAAATAAAATGCTGAATAAAGGAGTATGTCATAAATTGTCCTCCTTCCTGGTACGTGTGCATTAGAGTTAGATTCAGGGAGGTGCATCTGTCTGAACTAGTCTTCAGAGTACCTCCTTCGAGGGTTAGATGCTTTTACCATCTATTTCTCACTTGGTGCTGTTGGAGGGAAGGTGATCTTGCATCACGCATCTGCAAGAAGGCTCTAACTATGCAGTCCCTCTTCCAGAAACCAGTTCAACTTCCAAAGGGTACTATTAACTGCTTCTTGGAAGAGTCTGCTGGTTATTGCACACAGTTATAAGGGCAAGACTTGCATTTCAGTCTTATCCACTTCTTTACTAGCATAAAAAATTGCAACATACAAAGAAGCAGGGACTGGATCCCAGGCCCACCCTATCTTGGGCAATGTGGATCTTTTAAGAACAATCCACAGTTACCTCTCACTGAAATCTAACAGGGTTTTGACTCAATTTCTATAAAAAGCCTGTGAGCTTTCCAAAGTCCCAACCAAAAATTATATCTGGATGTAGTCCAGTAAAATGTGATACATTCACAGAATCACAGAATCACTACAGTTGGAAAAGACCTGTAAGATCATCAAGTCCAACCATCAACTAACACCACCATGCCCATTAAAACGTGTCCCACAATGCCACGTCCACACGTTCCTTGAACACCTAAATTGTTGCTTAATGTTTATTTACTGCCAGATATATTTGCCTACTATTTAATATAAGTACCTGGAGATTCTTCCAAGAACTATTACCGCAAACCTCTATATGTGACTATTGCAGAGATTTTTTTTAATCAAGTATCAAAATGATAAAGAATCTGGAAGGAGGAATAAGACAGTCACTTTTTGCTTTGTTTATTTTATTTTTAAGGCAGAATAAAATGGAATGTGCCACTGCTTGGCAATGTTAACCATAGGAGCCAAACAACATCTGTATCAATAAAAAAAGCTGTTATGAACTTACACATATATGGCAGGGGATGTTTCATCTACTAGAGAATGGAGATTAAATGCACTGCATGTTCACACTTTGTGCATGTGGATTTCCAAACTGCATTCAGGAAAGATGGTAGATCTCAGCATAAATACAGTGAATACTGGAACAGGCTTCCCGGAGAGGTGGTCGATGCCCCGTGCCTGTCAGTGTTTCAGAGGCATTTGGACAATGGTCTTAATAACTGTGCTTTAACTTTTGGTCAGTGCTGCAGTGGTCAGGCAGTTGGACTAGGTGATCATTGTAGGTCCCTTCCAACTCCACTATTCTCTTCTCCTCCCTTCTCTTCTCTTCTCTTCTCTTCTCTTCTCTTCTCTTCTCTTCTCTTCTCTTCTCTTCTCTTCTCTTCTCTTCTCTTCTCTTCTCTTCTCTTCTCTTCTCTTCTCTTCTCTTCTCTTTTCTCTTCTCTTCTCTTCTCTTCTCTTCTCTTCTCTTCTCTTCTCTTCTCTTCTCTTCTCTTCTTTCGCTTCGCTTTCTCTTCTCTTCTGTTACGATGAGTCAAATAACGAGACCGTTATTTGCCTGACACGCCAGGGGTTTTTCAGCTCCAAAAACACGTTCAGGGACACAAATCTCAAAGGTTACAAGTGGAAACAGAATTTTACTTTATTTTTCTGAATCCCTTTCAGAGCTGATGCCCACAGGCACTCACACAATGCACATGTGTAGCCAGGAGCAGGCTAATGCATCCTTCAGTTTAGCTTGAAAAAACATCCCTTGCTGTCTGGCAAAGGAAAGCCACAGAGCCACGGAAAGTCACAGCAGGAATATAGGCCAAGAGCCTCTGGTTCCTGAAGAGTGAGAATTTGAAGAATGAAGATAGGTACCGATTACACACAAAACAAGAAGGAGAAGAAGAAGAAGAAGAAGAAGAAGAAAAGGAGGTGTGCGGTACTGTGTGGTGTTTTCAAAAGTATGACACATATTGATGACACGCATACTTTTTGCCTGCTGTGCTTCTTGGCCAATGATGTATGAAAAGTGCTCTCATGCCTGCCTTGCGCTTGTATTGCACGCAGGGAGAGCTAAAAAGTGGCAGCTCCGGATGGTGCAGCGAGCCTGGAGCCCTTCCAAGCACAGAATGATTTGCACAAGCAAGAACCCCTGGGGAAATGGAGCCGAGGGAAGAGCAGAGATCGCTCCTCCTCCAAATGGGCACTGGGCAAGAGAGCCCGAGGGATCCAGGGCACGAGCAGTGCTTTGGAGGTGCAAGAGCAGCAGGCAAGAACTGAGCCAAAAGGGCCCGGAGGAGCCCTGGGAAGGGGCTGTGCTCAATGCTACAGAGGACAAGAAGCAACCCCTGGGGGCCACGCTGGGGGCCCACCCTGGGAGTCCAGAAAGCTTCCTCCCCCCGGATGCGGGGCACGAGGGCCACCTTCGTGGAGCAGGAGCAGCAGGCACCTAGCCAAAATGGCCCAAAGGAGCCCTGGCAGGTGGCCGTGCTCAGTGCTGCAGAGGAAGGCAAAAAAACCCCGGGGACACTGGCTAGCCCACCCTGGGGGAAAAAAAGCCTTCCTCCCCCCAGCTGCAGGGCACGAGGGGCCGTCTTCGTGGTGCATGAGCAGCAGGCAGTGACCCAGCCAAAAGGGACCCGAGGAGCCCTGACAAGTGGCCATGCTCAATGCTGCAGAGGAAGGCAAAAAACCCCCGGGGACCAGTGCCAATCCGCCCCGGGGGAAAATTCCTTCCTGACCCCAGCGCTGGCGATCGGCTAGTCCCTGAGCATGGGAGCAAGACCTGCCTCCTCGTCCCACGGGCTGGTCACGCCTCCCAGGAGATGCCTGAGCCCTACTCTCCCTCAACCTGGAGCCACCTCAGGGGCTTCCCAGAGTGGCCAAAGGCCCCCGGCCTGATCGACCTCGGGGGCAAGAATCCGTCCCGCGCCGGGCAGGGCACCAGTGGGTGCTCCAAAGCCCTGGGACCCCTGCCAACATCTCTGCATCCCATTTCTTACAGCTACTGCCCCTGGCTCCGCAGAGCATGAGGACGGTGAGCTCTGCAGCACTCCTCGAGAAGCCATTCCCTTGGTCTGGCCACTGCTTATCCAGCTGAAAAGGCCTGATGGCCTCGGGCACCTCCAGGGCTTGGTGGTTCTTCTCATCTCCTGAGCAGCTGGTGTCTGTTCCCTAAAGGCTGAGGCAGGATTGCCATCCATCAGATGAGCTTTGAAAGGGCCCCGTTGGGAGCTGGCCTTGCAGCAGAGAGCCTCCAGCAGCCTCGTCCCACCTCCTCCGCTCTTCCTCCCTCAGCCCCCTCTCCAAGTAATTCCACCAGCTCCTCAAGGGCTTCCTCTGGGATGTCTTCGGGCTGCCCCCAGGCCATCTCTGGCAGGGGGACACGGGACGGTGCTCCCTTTTATCCTGTCCCAGGGCATTGTGACTGCTGCGTTGCCGGGTGGTGGCCCTATGACATGGGGGTGACAGGGCCCCCATGCGCAGCCCCACCCACCGCCCCTCCGCCCAGCACCCTTTGGAGGAAGGCCTTTGGGGTGCTGGCCCCGAGGCAGTCCCTGTGCCCAGGAGGCCCAGGGGACTGTCCCTGCCCGTGGTGGCCATGCGCTGGGCACAGCTGCTGGGCCTCCCCGCAAATTCACCTGCACGGCCAGACTAGGGGGAAGGCATTTACACCCTAGACATTCCTCTGGATGTGGGGATGCCCGAGGTGAAAGAAAGGCTTTTGGTTCCCTCTGCATGAACTCTGCAGAGACGTACAGAGCATGCAGCATTTCCTCCCCATTCCTTCCCAGTGCACCAAGGGACATTTGCTACTACCCTGCTTACGCTGAGGTCTTCTTCTTGGAAAGAAGTCCTCAATTGTTTTGTGTTCTCGACCATCTTTTTCCCAGCACTTCAGTAGCTCTTTTCCTCCTCTGGCCTTCAGCCTTGATACCTTTCTTGAAAGTGATGGCAGCCCTCTCAGCCTTTGTCTTGCTCCTGCTAGTCGCCTCCATCTGTAAGCCCTCCATGCCCCTGATCAACTGCTTAGTCTTTCTTTGCCTTCATCCCAGATGGAATTTGTCTTTCGTGAACCTGAGGAATGAGAAACGTCCCACGTGGTGCAGGTCACTTCTCACCAGGGCTTTGCCCAATGCTTGCCTTCCCTATGGAAAGATCTGGCCTGACACACAAGAATGCATTGGCCTCTCTCGTATCTGTGGCTCACAGTCACCCTGTCGTCTACTCATGCCTCCAGGAACGTTTGCCCGCTTTGATGTTTCCAAACTGGAGCAGAAACTCATGGCGCTCCACCTGAGGTTGTGTTACCTGCAGTTCTTCACACGCATGGTTTATTGAGGTGGGGGCTGTCTTTTCCATCAGAGCTCCAGCTGGTAGGGACTATGGGGTCACAGAAACATACCATGAGATACAGCTTGACCCCGCTTCAGTTTGATTTACGGAAGCTAACTCCAGTTCTCAGGTTGGATATCATTCTTCATATCTGTTCTCTGCCCCTGTGCTAGATCCATCACAGTGTTTGGGAATTACTGCCAAATTGGAAACACGGGTTTTCACAAATGAAGAGCAGCTTGCTAGGAATTGTTTAAGGTTCCTCCCTCTTCTCAGTTCATGTTATAAAAATGTTTGGAAAAACTGCGTTCTAATGATTTCTAACCCAGATTCCCTCTGGTGTTAACTGGTGTTCTGGAGCCAAACACCCCAGCATAGCACCTTCACAATACTCACAAGCTCTCAACCCACCCCCAACTAACATTGTTTAGCCACATATTAAAACAAACACACACATGCAAATAAAAAGCATCAGCAACAAACTTTATTGAACTATGTGAAAAGCCAGGCAATACAAAACTGCAATGGAATAATGTGTAGGAGTATTCATACGTGGGTTCAGCGGGGGAAGATTTATAGAACACACAGAAGGGATTCTTTCTGAAGACTTCTTTTTTTTTTGTAATTCTTTGGTCTCTACTAATTCTTATTAATGCAGGTTTGTCTTCTTAAAGGACTTGTTTTGCTCCTATACTCTTTTCTGTGATTTTCCCCTTAAAGATGGCTTAGGAAAGCAGCTTCAGCCATTTGGTAAGGGCTTGCTTTTTGTTCTTCTTTTCTGTGTAGTAGCTGCTACTTCTCAAAAAGAGACAGTTTTTACAGTTCCTCATGTAAGATTACTGCTCTATATGTGTTTTGATTTTTGGCACATAGCCTGGCCACTTCAGAACCATCTTCCTGAGCTGTTTCTCTCCCTGTTGTTCCCAAGGTTTTAAACTTACCATTCTCATGAGATTCTAGTTGCAGGGAGACTAAGTCGTTTTTCGTAGCATATTTAGCCTACATTGTGCATTTGTCTGATCGTTGGAGGAAAGAACAGGGTATCTTGTGGTTTGGTGAAATGCATATGATGATTAGCTTTCCATGCACTTTATACCTGCTATAATTACAGCAGCTGACAGTTTATGTGTCTAACACCACATGTGGGGCTTTAGAGAGCATCGCATGTACTTCAGTGGGAAAAATAACACAGTCTGTCTCCAACACGCAAGTGCTGAAGGTCTCTTACCTCAAAACTTGCTGGGGAGGGTGGGAGGCCAAGTTTCTCTCTCCCATCATAAATCCAAATTACTTAAAATTAGAGTAGGAAATAAAAAACCCCTTGATCCTTCCACTGTCTGTCAGAAAATAGAAGTGTCGGTGTGCTTGCTTTCTGAAGTACCCCTGAAAGTAATATCAATTTATTTTGTGCATTTTCTCTCTCCTTTAAATGCCATTCATATGAAGAAGCAATCTGGATTCCCATTTTCTCTTTAGCACTTTAAAAAGTCTTTACAGGTGTTTAGAGTTTAATAGTTTCAGCTTTCCTGTAGCTCAAGAACTAATATAAAAATAATCTTTTTTTAGTCTCTTATGCAATACACATGGCTTTAGGGGTACTGCAGCTTTGCCACACTAAATACTTTCAGGAAAAAGTCTTAAATTTAGCTCCACCAAAATTAAATTTTTCTGTTGTTTTCTAGGGATGACAGATTTTTTTCACATACTGTAATATGTCCTCATTTTCTTTTCTAAGAAGCCAGAATGCGTAAATTCTCTAAAAGTGCCCTAAACTGTCTGGCAGCACTAGTATGTTTAACATTCCTTCACAGAGCAAGTTTCTCATGCTAAGCATTTCATTTTGTATCTTGCTGCAACAGGAATTTTAAATAATAAGCAGAGTCATAAAAATATGCGGTATATTTAATTTAGAAGGATCAAATTTAGAAAGAATAGTTTTTTAAAAGCTATGCCACACTTTTCTTTTATCTGTAACTTTCTGTGCAATTGAAAACGCAAGGTTATTTTTCCCTGCCTCTATTTTTACATATTATGCCCAATCTCTTCTTTGTAAGAGAAGCCACTTTTCTCTTAAGCGGGTATCCAAATTAGAGTCTGAAATTAAAAATGCAGGAAGCAGAGACACATACAACTGCTAATCTATTTGTGCCTCGTAAACAACGCCAAGCATGCTCTTTTCAGGAGCACAGCGCACACCGAGGCTAACTGTTCTTTCTTAGATGATACGGTATGTTATTCCCATTCGGTTTACTACGCTTCCTGAGCGAGCAACAGTCTGTTCAGTATAAAGACATCACAGGAGAACAAGGACCCTTTGCGCCAGGTGGCCTTATTCATGAAGGTTTTTAGGTACCTATCGGGATTTAAACTAAATAAACTGGGCAGCAAACTCCGATGCCATAATTCACCTGAGTGCCTTAGACATGCTGAGCTCCAATTCTGACAGTCTGAAATGCAGTATCTAACTTCCAAAACCTGAGGATTCCTCCATCTCACACCCATGGGAGCTAGCTCACAATTCAGCTCTTAGCATTTTCTCTAGGCAGACATTTTAGTTAGAGCAAATCTATTTAATATCAGTAATCAGCTAGAGCATGAATAATGCTGATTACATGGGTAGCCTCAGACTGACCCCCTTGTCTGTGACTGCTCTGAATGGAGTCATTTGATGGCAGCCCAACAAATACCACCTCCAGGTTGCCTGGCGTTAATTTAGAGAATGACTCCACAGCGTTTCACTAATCCATCAAATTTATATGCTCAGGCACCACAAGAGCAGAGAACAGGACTCTGGGTTTTATCATTAAGGCTGCTTGGGAACCAGCTCCTGTGAGACAGGGTGACCAATACATCCTAAGAGGAACTTGGTAAATGGCTGTGTACCTGTCTGTGGCCCTTTTGTAAATGGCAGAGAAGCACATGCTATGGCATGCACCTAATTCTGTGATTCTGTAATTCTGTGAATTGCTTGAGATGCAAACTTCTCTAGGGAACTGGAAAACTCTCAACTCTTCCTTTCAAGGGATTAATATACTGGTGCCACTTCAAAATAAATCACAGAATCACAGAATCACTAAGGTTGGAAAAGACCTGTAAGATCATCAAGTCCAACCATCACCCCAACACCACCATGCCCACTAAACCATGTCCCGCAGTGCCACATCCACACGTTCCTTGAACGCTTCCAGTGATGGTGACTCCACCACCTCCCTGGGCAGCCTCTGCCAGTGCTTCACCACTCTCTCAGTAAAGACATTTTTCCTGATATCCAGCCTGAACCTCCCCTGGTGCAACTTGAGGCCATTTCCTCTTGTCCTGTCGCTAGTCACTTGGGAGAAGAGACCAACACCCACCTCACCACAACCCCCTTTCAGGCAGTTGTAGAGAGCGATGAGGTCTCCCCTCAGCCTCCTCTTCTCCAGACTGAACAACCCCAGCTCCATCAGCCGCTCCTCATCAGACTTGTGCTCCAGACCCCTCACCAGCATACGGGGAAACATGTTTAGCTTACTAGCTCGTTTGTGAAAAATATACAAACTATGGCTTGTTTTTTGCAGATGAGGTCTCTATCTCCTCTTAATCTTGAACTGGACGTTAAAGTGGTCATTTCTACGTAAAGGCCTGAGGCAAGAGCTCCTCTATGAAGTTCAGACATCTGTTCAAGCCCCAAGCAGTGGTAAACGGAGACCACATTAGCTATTTGTGTCACTGTTTATAGTAGAAGTCCTGGTGCCGTCTCTCATGGTCTGTGAGGCTTTTTACAGTATACGCTATGATTCCTGTAGTCTGAAACTGGCAGTGGCATTTGTACAGTTCCTGGCAGGTTCTTTATTTGCAGCGGCATAACCACAGCCGAAGCTAGGTAAGCTCTGTTAAATTCACAATTATTTCAAGGATTTTCTGTGAGGCAATGAAGAACTGCCGGTCAGAATGCCGCAACCTACATTTCTTGAGGAAATCTGAAAGGTAGGGAAAGGTGAAGGAAAAAGGTTCACTGCTGCCACGACAGCCTCTTTTGAGAAGGGACTTCAGCGTGGTGCTTATGCTGCCCTTGTCTATGCCCACCATGCATTCTTTACTGCTTTTTGCTGAAAAAGGAAGCACTTCTGTGTGCCATATCGTGTACCTGAAACCCAGCACACATGAATCTAGCAGATGTTGACTACGAAAACCAGAAAAATTTGGCAAACCCCTACAAAAAAAAAGAGTATCTTTTTAAAATTCCCACTCTGGAAAGCGAACACAGATAGTCATTCCCATTTTTTCTACCATTTTTCAAGAAACAACGAGTACCTATAGGCTTCTTGATAAGTAATATCACCAGTGGGAAAGCAAATCTTAAATTTTAAGCCCTCTTGCCTCATCTAAATAAACTCCCAGCATTACAGGGGCTGCTCAGGAGCTCAGGTGGATCCATGGACGGGGGCAAGATGAATGCAGCTGGCAGGGCAGCTGCGGCGAGGGCATGCCTGGTGTTTCTCTCCCAGGCGGATGCTCGTCGACGTGTTGGAAATGCGTGGTGACATCCGAAATGCCCCGGGGAGCCCCTGGGGTCAGGGAGCCGGCCAATCCCGGGCAGGGGGGATTAGGCTGTGTGGGCTGGGAGGGGGCTGCCAGCCCTTGGTTAGCCAGCAGAAAGCGAGGCCACTGCCCCGCACCACCCAGAATGGACTAGGACGGTGGGCTGGACGGGTGGGCTTTCCTCCAGCCCCCAGCGTCCCCCCGCTGCGTGCGGGTCCCCCCCGGAGAAGATGCGAGGGGTTGGTTTTCTTTGCTGCAGGAAGAGCAGCAGCAAGCTGCCACTGGAACGCTCTCTGCCGTTACTGGAACCCAGCCTGACACAGGTACAGGGGAGGGTGTCCTCCGCAGCTTCGCGCGCAGGGCTCTGCCCGTCTCCTCCCTTTCGGCAGCAAAAGTGACAGCTCGATAACCAGGGTTCTGCTAGAGTCCTGCCGTGTTTGTGTTGGGCTGTACTTCCCACACATTCACATCTCAGCGTTTTAAATGACATCCAATAATCCCTTTTCTCGCTCTTCTTTTAGATCTGGCACAGTCCGCTCTCACATGTCTCGAGGGAGCGTTGTAGGGCTGCTGCCGTCTGTAACAGCAGAGTAGATGCTGAGCGAAAGATTTAACTCATCGTTTTTCTTACGCCTGCAGAAGTATTTGGAGAGAGAAAAGGTGGTGCAGAATGAGAAAGGGGTTCTGATTTGCTTTCAGTTGGTCACTGTATTCTCAGAAGGCAATGTGACTTGCTGGGGGGGTTTATTGAGAGAATAATGTTGGAGCAGCCCTTTAAGTTAAGACCCTCACCATAAGGGCTGCACTCCAGGCTGTTTGAGTGTTGTACTAACCAATAAGCACTATAGCATACCTAGTCTTAGCAACAGTCCTGCTCAGTTTATCTCTAGCTGAAGGTTTCTATTCAAGAGTGGGGAGAAATGGTGGATCCACTTTCTTATCTAATTTGGAGTACCAAGCTTTACAACCTTTCTTGAAGTTTATTCTTGCTTCAGCTTTTACTAGTGCAGGATATTAGCAAACTAATACTGAAGGAAATGCCTGCAACTGGAGTCACATTACTGGAATACCTTCTGTATGTATATGAGCATGTGTGTAACAGATACAGTATGTGTGTTTGTCTTTTTACAGAATTTTCTAGCAGCATTTATATTTATGTCTCTTTACGATGATGTTTAGATGGGCACATACACAGCATGTATGTCTTAATAGTCTGAAACTATTACAGCAGTTTCTGTGCTTGCCTGATACTCCATCTGTCAGGCACCCTCTTACAGAAAATAAAAATCAGTTGTTACACTGCAGGTTTTCTGGCTGTATTTTGGGTATGTTTCTTTGGTCTTCACCTAAAAGTTAAATAAAAAATTGTTCCATACAGCATAGATTCTATTTTTCTCTCTCCTTTTTTTCCTTTCTAAGAGTAGGCATCATTCACACATTTAACTAAACAGGATGCTTAGATGTTATTATGGTTAAAACCAGAGTTGGTAACATTTCAAAGATATGTGTCTTCTAGGAATACATAGCTGTACATATGAAGTGTAAACACATATGAAGTATTCTGATTTTTAGGAACAAATCTTTATATAATGCCATACTTTGCACAGTTTCTGCTCTCCAAGCCTGCCAACTCCACTGCTGTTACAATCAATATTTGTTATAAGGAAATGTCTCATTACAACAAAGTACAGAATCCTATTTGATCAATTCTTTTTTTTTTGAAGAAAACTATTTCTGACTTAGAAATTCTCCATGAGCATCCGTGCCTACAAGTAAAGCTTTGATTTTGTGCAGCTATTGTTACAATTATTGCTTAACTGCACCACATGTTGGGATCTTGAAAGCAAAGTTCCTGGCATGAGTGGATTTATATAACCTACTGAATACTCTGATTTATATAACCTACTGAATACCTACTGAAAGTGCACCCTATCCTTAACTGAACGACACATAACTTAAACCTGTCTCTGCCTGTTCCCACTTTGAGTAGCGACGAGACATCGTGTTTCCTTGAGCTGCACAAGTATTTCACTATGCAACTCCAGGGAATGCTTTGGAGCACCACACCTGGGGTGGTAACTCACAAATTTCCCAACATTCTTTTTTTCTGATCTTAAAATTGCAAAAATAACGTGAGAGGGCTCTCATGTGCTGTAAGGATAAAATGCAGGTATACGCCAGACTTATGAAATGAGCTCTTTGGAAACTGTCTACAAAATAACGTACAGTCTGAACAATGTGTTCTGCAAATTTGGATAGGGATGGACTTAAGAAAAATCATGGTGTATTTAAAAAAAAAAAGCTGCCTTTTTGGTGCTATCTAACTTCATGTTTCGACTAATAGGATTTTTGAATATTTCTTCAATCCTTTTCCTCTGTGCCTTTTTAGTTCCTAACACAACAGGGTCTTCATCCAGCTAGTGACTCCTCTGCTGCACTGCTAATTAAAACAATCCCACACTCATGCAAAAAGGAAGTGAAAGCTGTGGAATTAGAAGTAGCTCACGATACATTAACTCAGAGTTATTCTAAAAACAAGGATCAGATACCCATGTTCCGGAAAGTGTGCCGTGTACCTTATATGACACTAGAGCTCTCCTCTTTGTCCATCGGGTGGAAAAGGTGCAAGTTAAAAACGTGTATTCAAAGCCCGCAGTAGAGCAAGTGGAAAGCAAATATATTTGTATCTCAACTCAAAAAGCCAGTATTAATAGTAACTTTTTTCTCTCCGCTCTTCTCCAGCTCATACCTTTAAAGGTCAGTGGAGTTTTGCCCTTCACCTGAACAGGTTTTCATTCTTGATGCTATTTTGGAAGATGAAGTTGTACATTCATTTGAGTTTTCTGAGAAATTATGCTGCTAATATCATATTTGTGAAACATTTTGGAGGTCTAAACAGTGAATTTCACTGTCCGCAATGTAGTTAAAGTAAGGTTTTTCTTCTAAGGTCTTCTTACTTGCTATTAATTAAAAAAAGGCATTAGAAAGAAATATCACTATTTGGAAAAATGTAGCAATGAAAAAATGAAATTTCCAGATTGAGATATTATTTATGGACCATATGAAGAATTCTGCTAGGTCTGTTATAATTATTCATTCTCATGCACACTCGGACTAATGCCCTGATAACATTGGGGCTTGAGATTTGTGAAAATACAAATTTTTTTTGCCTGTAAAGTAATCCAGACATGGTCCGTAGCCAATCTCATTCTAGTATTGAAATGCATAGGAGTCTTCTAGGATATTTACCATGTTGATGTTAAAAGTTAATTTAACACAGTAACATAAGCTTTCATTTCTTTATCCTTCAGAAAAATCAGCTGTACATTTCCACCTATTGATGGGGTGTATCCTGGGGCAAAACTTTAGTGTTTGCAGTTACTTGGTTATAATACCATTTCACTAGCAAAGAGACTATGCTTAACTAGCATAGATGGTCATTCATTATTACTTGTCTCATTCATCAAATGAACAGTCCTACCAAAGCTAGTTTGTTGTGTGAGGTTTGAGGCAAGTTTTTTCTTTATATTTTATGTGAATGACATCATTTGTAATAATAAAAGAAGCATAAAAAATGGACCATGGCACCCAAAAATACCAAACAATGATTTGTAACAGAGAAGACAGGAAAAAAACCCCCACATTTTTTGGTCGTAGAGGATGAATCGACATTTTTTTTAAACACAACCACACTAATAATTTTCATGCTAGTGCACAAACATGTTCTGAGATGCTTCATTATTTCATTTAATACAAGTTACATGATCTTCAAAGGCATATGGGTTGTGTCTCCTCAGAGAAGCTGTGCAATTTCTCGGGACCCTTCCCTGAATGCCTGGCTGTCCCCACTTGAAGGTGGGCAAGGTGTTATGGCCGCATTTTGTGATGAAATTTCTATTTAGAAATGGCACCTCCTGACTTCCAGGGTCAAGACTCTTCATGCTAGTTATAGTATTTTGCGATAGCTTCTTGACTCCTTTAGTACTACTTGAGCTGCGCACTTCAGGAAGCAGGAGCTGGAGTCCGCTATATTGTTTGATATCCTCACTACAGTTGCTGTGGCTAGTTACACAAGTGTAAATCCAGCGACAGCAACTGAACTGCAGTCTTGCTTCAATGGGTCATATTCTAGGAAAGAAAACTCTCTGTCCTAAGTGATGCATGAGAATGAACGAATGCAACTTTGGCTGTTAGCTTTAGACTGAATTTGCAAGGCTTCGCACTGGGAGAGACAGTTCTTCAGTTACAAGCTGTGCACACGCAGGATAAAATCACCGTTCCAGTCACAAACATGAATCCCCACAGCATTTTTACTCACCTTCCGAAGTTCAACTGTACTTTTAAGAAGGAGTCTCAAATTGCAGCGTGCACCATACTGTCTCTGATGTAGCCTCCTGAGGCCTCTGTGCCCTTTTATTTCAGGAAACGAGCGTTTTGCATTGGTGCAGCTGTTATCATCTGGGTGGTTTATTTATCTACTGTCTCAGCTTCCACTTAATTCTGGGACAAAGGAGGTGTTCTTAAAAATCATAGCTTACATGTAATAATGTACATGTACGAACATGTAATACACTATTATAAATGCATACACTGGATCTGGCGCTCAATTGCAGGTACCTCTGTAGCTGCTTCCTGTTGGGTTTTGTGCTAAGGTTGATGTATTATCTGAAATTTAACAAGCTTGTTATGAACCAGGCTAATGGGGATAATTCTTACCTCGCTGTGATGCCTTATTAAAGCCATGAAGAGAGGTCAGCGGGAGGCATGACTCGTTTCAAACAAGCCATTCATAAAGCCATAAATTGGTAAGACTTTAAAAGTGCAGGTTTTCAAGCTGCAATTAAGGACATTTTAATACTGGGTTCCTCTCCAGGGCAAATTTCCCTCTTTGCAAAAGTCCCTCAGAATAGTGTCTTTATAACAGGTCTTAAATGCAACTGGCTTTGCACGGCTTCCACAACACAACTTCAATTTTCCTGTTTAATTACAGCTGCTTGCCCATTAATAAAAATAATGTGATTATGAACAACAAAGCCATAATTGGGAACTGTGGGAAGTTCAAAAAGGACAATTCTGTAACTAGTAAAACAACAGGTACTGTCAGCCACATAATGTTTCAGATGGAAGCCCTGTTTTCTCTTAATATTTTGGTGTAAATACAAATAGTAATCCTTTCTTATCATTGCACCCATTGTTATCTAGATTCTTTCATATCATCTCCTTTAATTCACAGAACTTAAGTTATTCACAGAACTCAAGTTATTCACAGAACTCAAGTTTTTCATGACCCTGCCCTTTTGACTGTGTTGATTCCACCATGTTGATACCATGATTGCTCATGATTCTCTTAAACTCTTGGTGGGATTTATGTGAACCTTTTGCTAATTCTTTGAAAAAAAGTATGTTTGTGTTCTGTAGAGCTGCAGGAAAGAATCTTGAGTAACTTGGACAAAGCAGGTAGAAAAAACCAAATTTTTTCAAGTAGTGACAAAGAAAGTGATGGTAAGCCAGTGCGTTGATATCGTGGGGTTTTGGGTTTTTTTCAGAATTTAAGATAGGTAGTACCATTTCCCCATAAGGGCTACCCCTGTTTTCAAAAACAGATTAATGCTAAATCTGTTTCAGAGTTTCCTTCTTCTATTTTGTCTTGGTGATAAACTTCACGTCCCCCTTTGCTCAGTTAAAGTGCAGTAACAGGATGTTCTGCACTTCTCAGCATGGAAGATACAGCAAGATTAAGTGACAATCACCAGGGAAATCAGAAATTCGGTGGCTATGAAACTGAATATCTGAAATGATCCTTGAGAACATGAGTACTGTTACAACACAGTGAATCAAACTGAAAAGATGGCCAAGTTTGAGGAAAAGCAAAGAATGGCTGCAGGGTCATCCTTTTGTACAAGGGGATTTGCATTGCTGTCTTGCAAGCTGGAGCTCCCTGGGTGGAGAAATTCAGCCGTTAATGATTTACAGATCAAAGTCAGTAGCAAGATAATTGAATAACGTTATTCATGTCACTGAACCTGGGATAGGCTTAAATCTGACAGTCAGCCTGCTGGATGTCAATCTGTCCTGTGACAGTGATAAAATGATGCATTCAGTATTCAGGCATAGGTGTGCTAACATAGAAAATGGCTAGTGGTATTAAAAAAAAATATAATCTGGTGTGCTGCATAGAAGCATGCCAGCCAGGAGCTGTAAGGCTTATTTTGTCCACTTATATAATAATTTTACTCTCTTGTAAATTCTATTTTTTATTAAATGTCTATTAACTGGTTTCCAAGCCCTACAACATTTCATAGAATCACAGAATCATTTAGGTTGGAAAAGACCCTTAAGATCATCAAATCCAACCGTAAACCTAAGCCTGCCAAGTCCACCACTAAACCATGTCCCTAAGCGCCTCACCCACACGTCTTTTAAATACCTCCAGTGATGGTGACTCAACCACTTCTCTGGACAGCCTGTTCCAATGCTTGATAACCCTTTCGGTGAAGAAATTTTTCCTAACATCCAATCTAAACCTCCCCTGGTGCAACTTGAGGCTGTTTCCACTCGTCCCATCACTAGTCACTTGGGAGCAGAGACCAACACCCACCTCTCTGCAACCCCCTTTCAGGCAGTTGTAGAGAGCGATGAGGTCTCCCCTCAGCCTCCTCTTCTCCAGACTGAACAACCCCAGCTCCCTCAGCCGCTCCTCAGCAGACTTGTGCTCCAGACCCCTCACCAGCTTCGTCGCCCTTCTCTGGACACGCTCCAGCACCTCAATGTCCTTCTTGTAGTGAGGGGCCCAACATTGAACACAGCATTCGAGGTGTGGCCTCACCAGTGCCGAGTACAGGGGCACGATCCCCTCCCTGCTCCTGCTGGCCACACTGTTTCTGATACAAGCCAGGATGGCGTTGGCCTTCTTGGCCACCTGGGCACACTGCTGGCTCATCTTCAGCCGGCTGTCAATCAACACCCCCAGGTCCTTTTCTGCGGGGCAGCTTTCCAGCCACTCGTCCCCAAGCCTGCAGCATTGCATGGGGTTGTTGTCACCCAAGTGCAGAACCCGGCACTTGGCCTTGTTGAACCTCACACAATTGCCCTCAGCCCATCCATCCAGCCTGTCCAGATCCCTCTGCAGAGCCTTCCTACCCTCCAGCAGATCAACACTCCCGCCCAACTTGGTGTCATCTGCAAACTTACTGAGGGAGCACTCGATCCCCTCATCCAGATCATTGATGAAGATGTTAAACAGAACTGGCCCCAAAACTGAGCCCTGGGGGACTCCGCTTGTGACCGGCCACCAACTGGATTTAACTCCATTCACCACAACCCTTTGGGCCTGACCATCCAGCCAGCTTTTTACCCCATGAAGAGTACGCTCATCCAAGCCATGAGCAGTCAGTTTCTCCAGGAGAATGCTGTGGGAAATGATGTCAAAGGCTTTACTAAAGTCCAGGTAGACAATATCCACAGCCTTTTCCTCATCCACTAAGCGGATCACCTTGTCACAGAAGGAGATCAGATTAGTCAGGCAGGACCTGCCTTTCATAAACCCGTGCTGACTGGGCCTGATCGTCTGGTTGTCCTGTACGTGCCGGTGATGGCACTCAAGATGATCTGCTAGTGAAATACTAGAAAATGGAGCAGAGAAGCTTAGTTTGTTCAACTTAGTCCAAGCTATTGTCTGTCCTAATCCCAAGGCTTGACTTTTCCCTTGGTGTAAGTGACTAGTCTTTCCTTCTACAGTGTCAAGGATGTGCAGCTCTGCCCATGTCCCCCTGCCCAATAGGACATGTGAGATGCAGTAAAACTTGCAGGCCTCAGAGATCAAATTCCAGGGCACAGGAGAGAAAACCGTGGGCCTGCTAAGCAGTGCAATGAACTGGAGGAGATCCTTGTTATCCTTCTCCCCTCGCAGTTCTCATTTCAAACCTCCGCAGTGTCAGTTCATATCTTTACCTTTTTTTGACTTGGAGGCTTCACTGGCAAAATTTTAGTTATAATATTTAATGCTTAATTTCTTTGCTTTGCCAGCAATTGTCTATGTTCTTTTAAACTTTGTATTCTGTTTAGAATTGCTTAAACAACTTTTTTTGCAAACTGGATTTATTTCTTCATCTTTGCATTGAAAAGAGATCTATGCCAGGCCCCTGTGAGTCTTGAGGTTTGTTCTGAAGTATCCTACAGACAAATTTGCCAGCCAGAAGCCTTCAGTGACTACACAGACATAGGAGCTTCCCTCAGCCAGCTGGCACGAGAAGGAGAAACATTCCAGAAGAGCTTCTTGCCTCCAAATGCCCAGTGCTCCCACCCCCACTTCATCAAACAAATAGCTTCTGCAGCATGCCTGGAAGTACATCAAATTGAGGCTATTTTCAACCAAGGGGAAGGAGTACATTCCAGACTCCTGGGGCCTCGACTGAGAATATGCAGCTGCCAGCGCCCTTTCTCTTTGTGAGGGAGGGATCCAGACCAAACTCTGCCCCTGGCCACAGCTGTAGCAGCGTTATATTGTGTGGATTTCTCTGCAGTATTTGCTTTGAGCAGGTTGTTGGACATTTACTATTCAGAGGGTGGTATTCAGGTTGAACGAACTGGTCCCTTTTGCCTTTTCTACAACAAAGATTACGCTTTGGCTGCAGCTATAGCTTCACAGGGAAGTGGGATGCATCCCACTGATGACGAGTTACAAATTAGGTGCAGAAATTCTGAATCGGGGTAGGTGTTGGTGTTTATTTTTGTTTTCTTATTGTCTAGTAAAATGGACATCTGCCTGCATTCAAATAATTCCATGCTTTGACTGGGCTGTGAAGGCTGCCTCTAGACCTGTGTTCACTTAATCACACGGACTGTGACCAGGGTGACTGTGGCTCCTGCGGTTAACAGCGAACTTCCAATTGATTTTGAAAGGCTAACCTCAGAGTTTGACCAAAGGTCAAATTAGAAGGTAGGAGGGCTACCACTTCTGTAATTTTGCCTACCTGGTGGTGATATTGTGGCTGCATCTGACCTTGGCATTGCACTCCAAGGCTAGGGGTACATTTCAGGACAAGTTCGTTCAACCTGAATGAACGACATGTGGATGTAGTGCCATGTCTCTCTAAAGTGTTGATTGAGATAGCCAAGGCTACGTCCAAATACTTAAAATATAATCACAGTCTTCACATCCTTCTAATATTTGAACATTTTGCTAAACAGAGGTGAGAGATGAGCTTGTAACTACATTTAAGGAACCTAAGTGATTTTTTTAATCACTGGAATACTATTTTTAGTTCTGTACGTGTACTGTCACTTCAGAAAGCAGAAGCAGAATGTTGTTCTTTTACTCCAAATGGGTTTTCTTGAAGACAAAATCTAGGGAAAGAGGTAAACATCTTTATACAAATGATGGCCCCCTCATCCTTCCTCAGTGCCTATACTGAAGGATTTCCGTGCCATGCATTGTGGGGCCAGTCTGTTGAGATGGGCAGGTTGAGCTGCAGGATGACGGTTTCCCCTGGTGATTACAGATGCTGTCTATCTTTTCTGGTTCACATTTTCCCCTTTCCCTTGGAGTACAATCAGATTCTCATTAATAGGGGTTAGAAAAAGCAGTGCTTCAAAAAACACAGGGGTGTATGCGCTGATGTTCTTTTCTTTCAGGGCATTAATGATCTAGGTTTCAAGTACAGCTTGGCAATTTCTGCTATGTTTACTGCTTTCAGCTCTGTAACCACTTTACAGATAACATTTCTGCCAGTGGAGTGGTACCGCAAGCTGCAAGGCTCTCTGTAACAGATGTAGTTGGATATCGATAGTGTAAAGCTTTCAGAAAAAACGATGCTACTACATGATAACTGCAACACCTCATGTGATAGACTAAGTCAGATTTTCCAAAAGAACAGTATGCTTTAAGAGTTTGTACCCTGATGCTGCAATTCCAAGTTTTGCCTTATTTTTACTTCACTTTTGGTTAAGCTCTGCTTAGGTTAGCATGCAGAAAACCTCATCCTTCCCAGGGTAAAATATCTTCAAGCCTTCAAGCATTTACCTGCTTCTGGCTACCATACATGCAAAAGATTGCGAATTAAGCAACTGTATAGATTTACCAAATGCTAACTATAGCTCCTGGGGACCTCAGCTCAACGTAAGCACATTGCAGCTTGGCTCACCTTCACTGAGGGGTAAGTTGCTGTGCAGTCGCCTTCAGGTGAGAGCAGTCACATGGACACTTACAGTGCAATAAGTAGTCTTCTGAGATACTCATACAGCAAATTTTTAAGGCAGCCATACTGTACAGTACTGTTGTACTGTATGGTATCGCCATATTGCAAGGTACCAGTAGCAGAATGGTTCCACTATAGACAGCAGTGTTTCAAGCATACGACTGCACTGCAGGAAACTTCCCTCAGAAAATCTTTGGCTTCAAACACTCACTCGAGTTGGAGACAGTGATGTCTCTTCTCAGGGTTTGGCCACCTGACACAGCTAACTGGTTTAGAAGATGCACTGGTCTTCAGTTCTTTGGTTTAGGTATTTGTTCTTAGTTACTTCTGGTTTGTTTTGATCACCAGAATGTTTCTCACAGGACTGAAGCATTTTAAAGAGAAGAATAGTGCATGCTGAGCTTTGTATGTTTATTTGTACAAATGACGTTTCCTCACAAAAATTAGTCAAATTTCCTGGATTCAGAAAAAAAATAATCATAAGTATACAGCAATTGTTCAAATGCTTGTTTGTAATGGAAATGAAAGAGTTTTTCTCAAGATTTTAGTTTTGGTGACCTGCCCCAGAAACTAAGATCTGAAAAAAAAAATCACTTCTTTGTAGGCTACCTCTTTGGTAAGTGATAGAGATGTCATTAGGACTGTTTAGGCCTTAGACAGAAAGCTCTTTTCTTCTTCTGCCGTCTTCTTCCCTGAAGTCATACGCCACCACACACCATGATGCTGTGAGACCCTTTGGTCAGTGGGGCCCAGGTTCTGCTGTTGAGGGCATGGGCGTCCCTCACACTGGTGTCTCTGGGAGGGTTTAGACAGGATCTGTCCTGACCAGACTGTGTTTGGAGATGATGGAGCCTCTCTCCCTCCCTGAGATCCCACCATCCAGTTGAATCGCAGCCTCACCCTCTTGCTCCGTGCAGGGGAGCCCACACCGACTTCAGCAGGTAAGAGTCGCTCCACGGTGGAGCTCGGCCAGGTGCATGTCTCCAGTTCCTTGATTCCTTTGTCACTGGAGGCCCTGCAGCTGGCATGACATACAGCTGGCTTGGTGCATGTTTATAGGTACTGCTGTAGTGTCTGTACATCTCCCACTACTATTAAAAATGGGATTTACGCATCCCCATGGGTGCTCTAAATGACTTCAAGACCCCACAATGACTGCCAGGGACCTGGTGTATTGGAGATCTACTGCAGAAGGAGTCTAAGGCACGAAAAAGTACCACTCTGTCTAGTAAATAGATGCGTTTAATAGAGGGCTTCAGGGAGGTTGCTGCCTCTCGGATGTCAACACCACCCTAGCCAGAATAGGGTGGCTTAGGTGGCTTAGGTGGCAGGGAAGGGTGAAAGTTACAGAGCTGGGGCTCAGGCTGGGATTGGGGAGCCACATGACAGGTTATGAGAGGAAGGATGAGGAATCTAGTTTGTTCTAATAGCATTTTGTCAGTGATTATTCCTATGTGGATGCTGGAGTGTTACTTTATATATGAAGCTGCGAGCGTTTCAGATCAGATTCTGGTTGCACTGAGTTCTCCTTTTACTGTTTGACTTCAGCTATAGGCAGTAACAGGAAAATGTGGACCTGCAGGATGAAACTCCAACACACCGTGTCCTAAGCTTAGCCCTCTCACTGCGTATGGTAAGAATCAACTTTTAGCTGTTTGACTCCTACAGATCAGTCTCTCCTAGCACTACGCATTCAGATGGATAGGATGAAGACTGCCTTAGATTTTAAATTGATCTTGAGGATTTTTTCAAGGTTTAATAGTAGCAAGGCTGTAGTGTCAGCTCTCACACTGGTTGCATAGTCATTACAGGACGTTTCTGCAGAGACAGAATTAGCTTTGTGTAACAAAACTAAGAGCAACATTGGTATTATGCTTATGGTCACCAGCAGAAGTGTCTGGTTTTGAACCGCTTTCCACACTCAGTCCCCTTGTTCCCACAACCTCACTTTCTCGCTTTCTGCTTTACTTGGAAAGTGTTTCTCCTTCCAGCCAGTTCCTCACAGTGTTTTTACAGTTTAGCTTCTTGTTTCTGCCACTGTGATTCCCTGAACCTTCTGTGGTTTTTTTATGAATAAGTCACCATGCCTAAACTAGATAAAGAGATGTTTTTTTCCTCACTGATGTGATGATCTTATGCTCAGAATACGGATCTTTTTTTTTGGTTGTTTCATTTTGGGCAGTGTCTCCCACTTGGGCGCTTTCCATTGGGGGCAACATAAAGCTGTCACTGGAGATGTTCAGTACACCTCATTTGAACGTGCTTTGCATTTTCTTTATCACATGTCTGTTAAGTCTATGTCCGATGTGTGACTTTGAACCCATTTGTTTTTGTGGCTGGAGGAGGGGCTGGCACCTGGGCAAGCATCCATCTCAGGTGAGTTGATGCCTGTGGGGCCATAGAGCAGAGCTCACATTAGTAGCATAAGTGCTAGGAGACTGCCTGCTCGCAAACCTCTGAGCCCCATTAGCTGGCATTCCCTGCCTGTGCCGGGGTGCTCAAGGCTCCTACCAGTGCTGACGTCTTCTGCTTTAGGGATGCAAAGATCGTGGAAATGAAATTCCCAGACTGCACACGGCGTTACCGAGAAAAGGAGCTACCTCCCGCACCTCCTCGCCTGCCCTGGCAGCCCAGCTCTATTCCCCATGCCTCTGCTGTTAGCCACAACTTCTTCTCTCTGTCTTCTTCCAGAATGACCCGCATCATCCTCTTTTCTTTTTCTTTTCTCCTTTCCCAGAAGTTTTATACGATACTCCAGGCTTCTGTGTGTAATTGTAAATGGGAGGGGTTACTGTCAGTCTGTAATCTCAGTTCTGTACTGCTAGGGCACAATTCATACTCTCCAGTTAAGCCATCGTTGATTTTAATATTTTCCCATATGTTTAACACTAAAAAATCATGGTTATGTGGCTGATGTCCATTAAAAACTACCACAAATTCTTGTCTAAATGATTAAAATTTTCCAACCATAGTACAATGACAGTATAGTAAAAAAACTTGGTCACATCACTTTTACATTTTTCTGTGATTTTATTTCTTCTTCACTCTTTGTGACTGGGGTGTTATTGAATCGAGAACAACAAAAGCGAAATATAAATTAAGCCTGGTAATTTTCATTACATTCCTTCTCCAGATGGATTCTGAGAGGTTTTGGAAGACCTTAATCCAGAATATATGAACAAAGCCTACAGAATGTAATAGTGATAGAACCAGTAGAGTTTTATAAACCTAAGGATAAAGACTGTGTCTTTTGTGTCGAGATTTTTTGAACCAGCCTGTTGAATTTGAGAGCAGGGATCAAATTTTTTATTAAATTCTACACATGCTAAATAAAAATCTATAAAAAGATATCACTTTATATTAAATTCTGAAGTTTTTACAGAAAGGAAAATGAGGAACCAGTTATCACAAGATTTATAATGAAAGCAAAGTGAAAAAAATGAAGGGAAAGTCTTGAGAAATGTTACTGTAGAAGGCAGAAAAATATTTTTATGCTGAGTTAATGTCAATGTAAGCCTTTTTTTTGCTTATGGAATGAAACACCATTAATCATTCATTGTTTGGTGGCTGCTTGATTAAACATAATGCTGACACAATTTCTTTTCAATGTGACTGGTGGAAAATGTCTGCAACACAGCAGAAATCAACATCTGTCATCCATCTTATTCCATACCTGTCCTTTCAATAATCTGCTTGTTTGTGCCACTCACTATGTTGGCTTTTTCTTTCATCTTCTTAGACTGTACATTGCAAAGAGCAAGGTCTGTTTTTCAGGCTATCCCGTGAGTAACTCAATGGTTCTCCGGCAAATTTAAGATGCTATTGCAATAATAGGTGACAGTAATAATGTTTTGAAACTAACATTTTTCCTAAATGTTTTTACATCTTTTCTTCTTGCAGATATATCTAGTATCTTTAATCCTTTCTAAGTTTCATGTTGCACACAGTGTGCAAAGATATAATATAGTAGGCGTTAGTATGTTGGGCCACATATGAAGAGATACAAGCGTACTAGGGATCTCTCTGTATAACCTTTTTCTCAGGAGATGGAATACTGGCAGTTCTAACTGCTCTTTTATTTGCTTTATAAATGTGTGTATTTTCTTTTGTTTTCTTCCCTGACTTTGGCTGGCAATGGTCTGGCTAATTTCTACTCAGCACGTTTAAATCTGCTTTGATATCTCATTAGGGTTTCCACCATACGTGGGAACAGGTGGGAAGCGGAAGCCGCTGTTTGATAGCATTTCCAGCCTTACGTTCAGAAAGGCTGGGGCTAGATCAAGATGCAGATGCCAATTAACTCTCTAAGTGCAGGCTAAGATGGAAAGATGCAGCGGGAGGAGGAAAGGCAGGGGAGAGGATAATTCAGTACCCCGGGGGGGATCTCTCAAGGCATCAGCTCCCACCACAGAAGGGACTGTCTCCAACCCAGCCCCCTGGGCACCTGAACACGCGGCACCTCGCGTCCCCTCAGTCCGGCTTTCTCTCTGGCTTTAAATGCAGAGGCCAGAGAGGTAAAGTAAATGCTTTGCATGGAAAATTTTGGCTGCTTCAGGGCATGAAAAGGAGGCTCTCAATGAGCCTCCACCTCTCCCTGCCACGTATTGCATTGACTCCATGAAGCTCAGAGAGGGGAGTTCTATACCAGAGACATCAGCTGTGTGCATCTCAGTTTCTGTGTCCTCCTGGGGGTTTTTGTGTAAGAATGAATATCTGTTTATTCTGTCTCATCTGAAGCTTTTCCATGGTAAAGTTTAACATGGTCAAGGTGATGGCAGGCCAAAAGGAAAGTATTTGCTCGGTAAACTGCTAGGAAGCACTTCTAGAAGTGTTGTTCTTCATAAGCAATTAAGTCATAATTACAGAGAATGCGCTTCCACGTCCCCTGAGAAATCAGTCTCCAAAGACAAGTGGTGTTTGCGATGGGCTGATAATTCAAATCCCCTATTTCTCACAGTCATCCTAGAGGTGGGCCTGAGGTGCAATGTGACACTGGAGCACCTGTTTCATAGTTTTCCAAATGTAGTTCTAGATGCAGAAGTCAAAGTATTTCCACTGCTCACCTCCTTCCACAGCCCAGACTTGATTTCCTCCGTGTCCTTTCTCTCTTAGAGAACATCTGTAGTATGGAGGATACTCTTTGGTCAGGTGCCAGACACATTAAAGTCATGATTTTCAGTGAATAGAAGAGAAGATGTGGTAATAAATTGATTGCCCTGAAAATAAATGGAGAAAAACTAAGCCATATAAGCTGTTGATATTTGGCTCAAATGCGAGTCCTGTCTAGAAAGATGTGATAATTCTCACTAATTTGGTTTCCTTACTTAGTTCAATATAATGAGCTTGAAATAAATTTTAAAAGGAAAAGCACAGAATTAATATCCAAAGACAGCTATGCCTCATTATTCCTTGCACTGACCAGCGTAAATGACCACTGGAGATCCAGGAAAATAGTGCATCCATCCTATATGCCCGGTAGTAATTATAACTACTCGTAAATGCTATAAGGTGAATGAAGCAACTTGCCTCAAGAAAGACAGGATGAATGCAATGTCTTTGATACTTTATTTTGGTATGTATGTACCTTTTTAATACTCCTTCCCCAGGATGGGACCATGAAAAATGGTGGGCAGGGGAGGTGTTCCCTCCGTGCTGCCAGGCTGGGGTGGCTCAGGTGTGCCAGAACGTGACACACTCGGATGCAGCATTTTCAAGCAGCGCTTCCTTCCAGTGTTAAGTCTTTGAAAACGATAGTTAGCAAAATGCCGTGAGAAGCGTCAACATGAGAGCCATGCAGGCCAACGGTCCTGTGCCTGCCGCTGTCGCCCTGGTTCACAGTACAGCGAGAGGGCAACACTCTTGGATGTCCCTCTGTGTGCTCTCCTCTCCATAGTGTACACCCCGCCACGCCATTAGAGTCCTTGGGCTCTGCGGAGAAGGTGCTTGAGGTTGGGGGGTGTTACCTGGTATGGACAAGAGGACATCATGGGGTCATTGTGTAGTATTGATCATTTCTTTCTCAGAATGAAGCCAATCAAGCGTTAATCAGCTTCGAGGGTAGACCAGGCTTTGGTTTTCTTTTGCCTGATTAAGTTAGCAATTACGGTTTTGACCGTAGTTACTACCTTACTGTTTACCTACGTCTCCTGTTTGATCTAGTCATGCTAAAGGACTAAATTTTCCTCTCTCAAATTTAACTGTCCTCTAGCCAGCCTAAGTGAATACTTTGCCCAGGAATTAAAAAATGGTGTCTGTAATATAATTTGGGGTTTTGATTTCAGTGCAGGATGATTAAAGTGAAATTGGACTGGAAAGAGGAGTCAGTAAAGCAGAAATATTTTTCATCATTAGAAAGAGCATTCCAAAAATAATTCCTTGTGTGCTTCCTCCACTACAGGGCTCTTTTCTTCCAAGTTTAGCTACGTGTTAAAATTTCCAAAGGTAAGGGAAAAACAGTGGAAGAAATGCATTTCCCAACACTTAAATAGCACCGCTGAGTACATGCAGTGCAAAGGAATGCTCTCACCCAAGAATTCCACCATATTTGTCTTTTTTTCAGTACCTTCCTTCTCAGCACAGACAAGTATTTAAATCCTTGCCGCAAGCTTTAGCTGGCGTGGAAAAAGATTACAGAGGGAAAAATAACAAGAAGAGACTTTTTATAACTTGTAGAAAAACACATGCTTGTTTGCATGACCAAATGTGGTGCGGAATAGTTTATTTGCTAAGAAGGCCCTAAACAGTGTCAGTACAGATGGCAATTGAATAAGAACACTTCAATGTATGGCAACACTTGATCAATAAATGTGTGCAGAGACATTGGGAGGATGTCAGCTTTTCAGCTGGCTGCTAATATAAAGAGGTATAGTTTATGCATTGGAGTTCCCCAAAGGTCACACGTAATGGCCCAGAGCCATAAATTAGAAGCCTCGGCTAATAAAGAGGCTGTTTAGTTAAGGCAGAGGTCCAGTTTTCAGGGTTGAAAAATGTTTCCGGTTTCATTTACCATGAAAGGAATTTGGAGAGGACAGGGAAGGGCAGCTGATGATGGATAACGATACAGATACATGGAGGAGAAGGCAAAAAATGTTTACATTGTAACAGGAGAATGGATTAAAAGAACAAGTTGTTGGTTTTCCTCTGCCTGTTCCGATATAAGAGGAAGATGCGGGTTTTATTACATTAAGGACATATTACATTACATATTACATTTTATTACATTAATTAATTAATTTTCCTTGCTTAGAAATCAAGTTCAGGAAAATATTGCTGAATATTGCCCGGAACATGAATATTGGAGGCCAAGCGAGGAGGCCTTGCTGTTGTACAGTCAGGTTGGTCTCCGATGGCGTATCTCGCTGTAGATGGAGATTTTGCCATAGAAGTCTCTGTGGCTGCAATTATTAATATAACTGCCCCCCTCCCCCCCCAAGCTGTGCAATGTTACATGTAACATTTCTGATATTAGTAATTCGTTGATTGGATACTTTTCCTGGCTATTATCACATAAAAGAAATACAGAAGTTAAATTGAATGCTGGTATATAAAAAAATTCCTCCCTCAATCGCACCGTACGACACCTGGGAGGAGGGAAGAGAGAACTTTGTGCTGAATGACTTCCTTTTCAGGGCTTCTTTTATATTGAGCTTAAACAAACCAAACAGTTATGCAACCTGGAAAGTATTACATTTCAGGAAGTCTGGAGTTCTGGAAGTGTTACCCAGCCATGAGGCACTGCAAAGGTATTTAAATGCTTCTCATGGGTCTCCTTTTATGGAGATCAGGTAGTATAGGCAGAAGTTTAAAAAAAAAACCAACAAAAAGCAAACCACCCCAAAACCAACTCCCCCCTGCCAAAAAAAAATCCTAAACCCAGAAGAGATACGGCAACATGAAGTAGTGTTACGATAAATAGGCGACTTTGAAGTAATCAAGCTTCTTTAAAGCCTTGCAGGCCTCTACTCAGGAGCTTGAGACTTTTTTAAACATTTGATTATATGAGGAAGGGATACATACACATAGAGTTACTAGAGATACTATGAATACAGTGAAGGAGGAATGATGCAGCTTGTATTAGACGACTTTATAAAAAATACAATTCTGGCAAGGATAATAGAAATGAAATCCTAATGCACTAGAGGAAGGAAAACACATTTAAACAAACCTGATTTTGAAGCTGAATAAGCTGCATGTAATTTTTCTTTGTTGCACAATATGTGAGCAGCATCTTTCCATCAGACCGAACACATCCTTTCAGAGTGCCAAGATCTGTCGTAGCGTCACCTTTCTCAGCTATTTTGAAGCAGGACCCCCCCCCCCCCCCCGCCCCGTCCCCTTCCCTACACATGCATGTATGTGCTTGTACACCTGCTGCCTTGCAAGGAAAAACTGCATCTGCCTTGACATACCAGCCAGGATAAGGTATTTCGTGTGCATAGCTGTAAGGAAATTGAAAGATCGGCTTGCTTGTATTTTCTTAACAGGTTCATCACAGCTCCAGATAGTCAGGACTACAAATCCTTGTTGTCTTTTTCCAGAGACCTCTTTTTGAGTGTATTTGAAAAGCCTTTCAGGGGATTGTGCAAGTCAGGCACAGAGCAGTGTTAAGGCAATTTGATGAAATTCAACGATATCTCAGTTTAAATAACTCTTCACAGAGCAAGCACAGAATCAGTTGTCTTAAGGATCCGCACAAGTTCCCCTCAAGGAAGGGCTGCCTTGTCCAGAACCACGTATGACCTCAGGAAAAAGAAGACATACAGCTTATTTTTGCATTTTCTTCCCATGATTTAAATATCTACTGCACCAGGTACCTTACATGGGCCTTACAGGAATACACGGCTAAAAGAAGACCCAGATTTCCCTGATGAATGATGGTATATACGTAGGGTAATAGGCTTAAAGTCTGTTGTTTTAAGCCTTATTACTGTGAGACCTTGTAACTGTTCAGCAGCAAGGCTGGAGAAAATACCATGGCTTTAAAACAGAGGTAATGAAAGAAAGTCAATGTACTGCTGTTCGCAAAGCTCACAAGCCATGAGCAAATGGATCATTTCTCTATTTTGATTTTGATAGAGAGAGATCTAAAATTGACTAAGAAGTGAGTATTCACAAAGCAGTCAAAGTGTGGAAACTAAAATGAAAATGAAGTATTTTACAAAACAAAATAATCAGGCTACCTTTAAACAATCATTGCAGAACTAAGAAAAAACAGGTGATTAAAGGATTCACGAATCTTGTCCATTCTGATTAGTATAGCTAGTCAGTGTTTCAAGTTCTTCCACAATCCTGGAAGATAAATAAGGCGTCAGGTTGGCTTCAGACTTGCACTTATCGCTGGCAGTGCTAGTGAAGGCTTCAGCCGGTGCCCACATGCATGTAAATAGCTGCGATCGGAAAGAGGGGACAACAAATAGCGAGTGCCCAGTCTCCTGCTGTTCCCAAAGCTTACTCTTACTAACAGACCCGTACCTCACCATGCTTTCTTGCCCTTTCCAAGTCCAGCATGTTTGATTAATCTTGCCACTTATTAGTTACTATCATTTTATCTCCCAGAATAGGATAATCCCCATCATAATTAGCTGCTCCAGTGTCTTGCCCTAAATGATCCCCTGCGGTGTTGTATCATCATTAATTGGTAAAATGCTTTAGATCTTCCTCAAAAGAGAAGGAAACTGAGCACGGAGTCTCAATCTGTCAGCAGAAGGCCAGCCAGGGCAATTTTCTGCTCTGCATGATAGGGCCCTGAAGCATTTTTCTTGTGTGCCTGACGCTCGGTGTAGAGAGAAGGCTTTTGTATATATTTGCCCTGTTTTTTTTTCCAGATTCTGTTTGCTCAGTAATATCAAGTTTAAGAAACTACAGATATTAAAATATGTTCCATCAAAGAAAAATTAATTTCTTACCGTTCCTAGAATACCTGCAATGCAATTATCTTATTAGTAGCTTCTGTAATTAGAGCAAAAGAGCTCTTCACTGCTCTTCACTGCTATAAACAAGGAATAATTATCACAACTTGATAGTAAAATAGTCAAGGGGTGGGGCGTGTGGTACTTTCAGAGGCAGAAGGATACCAGAAGTGTTAATTGTGGTGCCGCCAATACTGCCAAGCTGTGTTTGCAAACAGAGGGGCCCAGGGCCAGCACTGGCCGAGCACCGAAGCCTCTTGCCAGTGTTGGAGACGGTATGACAGTGCTCACGAAGAGCCCAGGGACAGCACAGTCATTTCTGTGTATCCCAGAGCCGGGTTTCTGTTCAGTTGTTGCTTGTCCACAATTGACCTTTTTCTCTATTGTACTCACCCTTAAATCCTTTCTTGTTTCTGATCTGGTTAAATACCAGTTTCTTTCTACAAAATGGTGTTTGTCAAAATGACACAAACATAATTCTTCATCTAACACACCCACCTTTTTTCCCTTAGCCTTCATCTTGTTCTCTAATCTTTCCTCCGCAATCTTCCCTGCATATTCTGATTTCTGTTGCTTGCTGTAGGCTTTTACTTTTCAGTCATTCTTCAACCCTTGTATTTGGCAGAGTTCCTTGCTTCTTCACTGCCAAACATCTTCACAGTTCTCTTCAGAAAGTTTAATCCAAATAAGTAAAATTTGCTCCTATGAGAAACTTGATTTTCATCTTTACAAGCTCCCTTTTCTTCCTGTACTCAGCGATCGTATCTTTAGGATCAGGAGCACGCGAGAGATGGCTTTATGTCCAACTAGTGTATGCAACTGGGCCTTGCTAAGCTATAGACGGTATTTCTGCTTAGTCTAGTCTGCTCTAAGAGATGGCTCATCATGGTGTGAGTCATTACTTGAGCAGACACAGATGAGGTTCAGCTTGTTGTGAAGATGCTGTCTGTCTTTTCAGGCAGGCTGTGAGCCACCACCAGCATCAGACCTGCCAAGGAAGAGGATTACAGGTGAATGGGAAGAGCGAAACCTGTTTGCCAAATGGTAGGTTTCTCAACAAAGAGTGACTGGCACTAGAAAAAATGGTCTTCTTTTTTCTGCCAGTGAGATGCCGCTGATAATTTGTCATTTGGCAAAGCTAATAACTGGTAATAAGGGATGTCAAGATTTGAGGCAAACTGTGTGAAGATTAAGGAAGTATCCTGGGGGGGACACGTGAGTTTTTGCCCTCTTACTATCTTAAGAGGATCCTGTTACTTACTGACATCAGTCCACCTATAAAGCATAACGCTAAACAACATTTCTGTGTAAATTCCTTCACTGCACTAGATCAGGTGAAAAAACTCTCTTTCATAGCTTTGGTTTCTCTAGAAACCATGGCACGCTGGCTTTCCCCAAAGGATCGGAAAATCTGGCTTTTATGTGTTACATTGAGGAGCTGCTGTCATCATTTACATCACTCATTGCTTGGTAGAACTGGGCCGTGTGGGAAGTACTTTGGATTCGTTGTTCAACAGTGGACTACTGATTTATTTTAGCTTTAGAATAAAATAAAATGTATTTCCTATGAAATGCAAATCCAAGAAGCCAAGAACTGTCGCTAAACATGAAGATTCCTTTTTTTTTTCTCTTTCCTTTTTTTTTTTTTTTCCTTTTTTCTTTAAATTTCTGCTCACCAAGACTTTAAAGTCAGGAATATGAAGAGGAAGATAACTATACTGTTACCACAGCTGTAAAATGGTATAATTGTTGTGTATTCCTTGGAGATGATGCTCTCTGTTTGAGCCATGTCCTGGGATTCAGTCTGGCGCTCTGTGTAAGTATCAGTTAAACCACCAGTCGCAGCATGAACCTAACATGCTCTGAAACTTGTGGTAGGAACCCAAACAAAAGAATAAGCACGTGTAAGCCTCTCCAAGGTTACGTACTGCTGAAAATGCTTCCAGTATGGCAAATGAAATATGAGATGCGTATCCTATATGCATCCTATATGCATATGAGTAAAGCTTAGCTTTTCCTATATAGAATTAGTAAAATGATAACCAATGTCATGAATGAACATTCAGCTGGTCTAAGCAGCAACTTGACTCAATGTAGGGTGCTGGAAAACTTGTTTCTGAGGAGCAGGAGCTCCTGCATAGGCAGCAGTGCCCTGGACCGTGTGCCTTTTGTCACCAAACCCATCTTCCAGAGTTGCGGGGGAAAGCATCCCCGCCATTCTGGCTGTGATTCAAGCCCACACGATGACAACATGCTGTTGTACACCTCTCAATCAACAGGCCCAATATATCTCTCAGTGACAGAGGAACAAACATAAAGGCATCTAGAATTTATGGAAGATTTGACATGAGATACCATCCTATTGCATCCTATATGCAATCCTATTGTATTGATATTTACCAGGAGTAAAATCCTGGCACTGCAAGAAGTCAAGTGGGGACTTTGTCATTGATTTCAGTGGAGTCAAGACTTAATCCTCATGAACCTTGTCCTGTCAAATCATTGGTTAAATTTACCTGGTGTAGAAAGCCAGTACTAGATGTAGACACCAGCCCAATTTTTAAAAGAACCATGAAACTGAGGTTTGAGCTCTTTTCAAAATTCCTTTTGAAGAGAACAGTAGTGCTCATGAAGACCACTTGCAGACCAAGCACCTGGTCAGAGGTTTCTAGAGGAAATGCCACTAAACACCTTGAAAGAAGTAAATTATTTCCTAACTTCAAATGCATGAAAAAATTATGTTAATGTCTGGAGGAAATTAAGAAATCTTTTAAAAACCACTCACCCAAATAAATTAGTAGAGGGGGAGTTATTTGTGGGAAACCCTCCCCCCCACAAACCCAGAAAACACTTTATAAGACATTTAAAGGGGCAGAAAAAGCTTTTTCCCCCCCCTCAATATATCCATATTTCTATCTTTCCATAGTGAAATGTCATTAACATATTTTCTTTACTAAAAATTGCACTACGAGTCTTGATACTTGCCATAAGAAAACTATTTGACAAAGCCGACACTTTTTTTTTAATTGGATTTGAACAAATTTCTTTCAGAGAGAAGAGAAGCCCTCTCCCTCATGTGAAAGTGTTTTAAATACAGGGCCTTTCTGTAGGAAAAAGAAATACTTTTCTGGTGAAGAATGAGCTCTTTTGCCTACCTGAACCTGAGGAAAAGCTTTCTAGCTGAAACACGGGCAGTTACATCATTCTGGTGCCTGCCATAAAAATGTTCAGATTTATGGGAAAGGAAGGGAAATTCAAGCCATGCTGTTGTAGACAAGTTTGTGGCTTAACTGGGGTGTATGTCATCGGAACAGCTGAAGTCTTGGGAGAGAAGATTCTTCAATGATGAAGAATGACCCTGTGGTTCAAGTGCTGTGGGTTTGTACCCTGGCTCTGCCAGAGACTTCCAGTGTGTTCTTGGAGAAGGTTCTCATCCATGTTGGGCTTTAGATCATCTTCTGTGAAATGGGAATAATGACTATTCCTCTCTGCATCCTTTCCTCTATTTAACCTAATTGTTTTCCAATCCACGCACGTAATTTACTTCATGCACACCCACATTCACATCCGCAATTCACATTCACAATCCTACTTGCTTCACTCCTTTTCTAATTTAAAGAGTTAGTCTGGAGAGAAACTATGCCACTTTTTGTCTATTGACAGAGTCACAGACATGACTAAAGACTTCATATTTTAATTTATTTTTTTCCTTAACAAACCACTTTGATAAAACATGCATGAAGAGATCTGGTTGTATCCCATTATATTTCACTCCTGTTGGTTTTTGTTTAGTGCGCACATGTCAAAAACTCTTAATGAGAGCTTTTACCTATTATTTAACGTGATAACTATTCCCATAGTTCCGTACTTTGCCAGGGTGGAAGATTGCACTTGGCAGCCTTACAGAGGGTCGGGGCAGAAGTAAAGGGGGAGCTCTTTTCCGTGCTCTTGGAGAGCATTTCTGAGAGGGTTTAGTGAGAAACAGCCATCATTCCTACTTGCTGCCAAGGAAGACCAGGGGGTCTTTCCTGAGCGTCCCTTCAGCGTTGGAAACTTGTCTCCTGTCTCTTACCCAGGTCACGTCCTTCATATGTTTGGCATTAAAATAATTTTCACTCTGCTGGAAAGGCAGTATTTGGTGGGCTGGTGGGTCATTTCAAGTGCTTATTTAGTCATAACCCTAGGCAGGCTCTTTGAGTGAGTCTGTTTTAAACAAAGGCCTTGCCAGTGTGTGGACTTCCAAACAGCGTAACTGCCCTTCCAGGCGCACGACTGGATTTTCTGAAACCAAGCCAGCTTCTACAACCAACATATAAGAGAGGGTATTTGCTGAACGGCTGTGCTCCCTGGACGGTGACTACCTACACTGAGAGCCTTCCTCATGGCAGAGCCCACATCAGCGGGAGCAGCGGGCTGCCAGCGTAAGCGAGCTTTCCGGCCAAGTCATTAGAGCTCCTCAAAACAGATAAGCACCACGTTTGATGACAACGAGCATTAAAGGTCCAGCCCCAGCCATACGTACTTTGCTTAACACATAGCTTTAAGATTTTGCTTTGAAGCCATAACACACTTCAACATTTTATTTCATCTACGTGTAAGATGACTGGGAACTAAATTTATATTTTGGCTATCAATGTTTTGACTTTTCAAGTTGCTCTTAAACATCTCCTGTTCTGTTCTCCTAAAGCATTTGCAGACAGCTTTTGCCCAGACCATTCCAAGTCTAGTCTGTCAAAAGAGTGGCTTATCTGTTAAGACAGAGAGAAAGGGGAAGATGGTTTTGAGAGGGCAGTAGAAGGGGGATATATTGGAGGTATGTAAAAACAAAAGAAAAAAACTAATGCCTGCCTCTTTTCAACATCCCTTAAGCCCAAAGAAAAGCTGATAAAAAGGTAAAATTTCACTTGAATAAAATCCCAGATTCAATCACATTTGTGCCTTTCAGTGTTTCAACAGCAGTCTTTTTTAATTTTTGTGTTACAATGCTTCAACTTCAAAGCTTTTTTGCTACATATTCTTTTTTAGAATAGCTGAATAATAATAATTCTCCTTACACGTTAGTAATATTTGGATTCAAACAGAATGGAATTTTCACAACTTTATAAACCAGGAAAAATATTGATTTGTTTTAATGCGCCAGTGGTACAACAGCATACGATCCGGAAGGCAACAACTCTCCAGAAGAGACCTGCCACATTTCATATGACGCTATAAACTGCATACAGTATAGGATCAGGCATTGCGCCTTGCCCTGCTTTGTGAAACATCCTTTAATAGCGAGTTCCTTTTGTCCTTCTTAGTCATGAGATAAACAGAAAAGGCCAAGGGATTAATCTGAACCTAGCTCTTTGACATCTTAGGCTGTTCTGCTGAGCATTCAGTCCTCTCTTTAGTCTACAAGTCTGACTGTCTCCAGTGGAATTTATAAACAGCTGTAATGCTGGTCCAAAGATTTATTCTTCCAGTTCATTTTTCTCTAAGAGGACAGAGATGAACTCCAGCAATGGTACCTTGTAAGGCATACAACCCACTCTCCAAATGAATATTTATCACTGATGACTAATAAGAAATGGCATCTCGTAGCCTGAAATAGCCTTTATACATTATAAGGATGAATGATCCATCAGGAACTTGCATAATGCAACTAGATAGAAAATATATTAATTGTGCAAGGATGCCAAATGGTGAGAACAGCCTGCCTGACAACCGGAGCAAGCTGAGGAACCTTTGGAAAAAGTTGCAGATTGTGGTTTGGTTTGAAACAAATTTGCTGAAATCCGTGCATTTATATAGCATACCAAGGGGTTTCCTTAGACGTCTAGTCTCTTAGACGTCTGCCCTGAGCCTGCTGAATGGCTAAAATACCCGTGAAAGCTGCTAAAGTCCCTTTAAAGATTTTAGCACTATTTCTGCTTTACTGTCTTGCCTTTGGTGTTTTTAAAGATTCTCTCCCTTTCCTGATTGCTCTGCCTCTATGTTTGCTAAATACAAAGTAAACCAGCTTAGAACACAGAGGAACCAAGCACTGATGGTGCTGAGGGGATTATTCCAAACCACTTCTCCACTTTCACCCGCAGATGGTTCAATCTTCTTGCTGTGACTCACGCGCCGTTGCCTTTGTCTGGAAAGTGGAAAGTGAATGGTTCAGTAGTGATATTCAGAAAAGACATTTCGAGACTAGAGAAGGATTTAAGACCCATGAAAATTATGCTGCTTCATGGGACCGCTGCGCGGTGCTCGGGAAGCGGGGCTGCTTGCTGGTTTGAGGAGATCCTCCATGTTACACCACAGTCTGTTTTAATACAGAGGGTCACGGTCTCAACCAGATCCTGAGGAGCTTGTGAATTCCCAGCTGTTACACCCCTTGTGCTCCTGCTGTGGCTGGCTGTAGCCAGGATAACCGCCCAGAGGGTTTTTTTCTGACTCTCTGTGAACTCATTTTCCTTCCGAGCAGTAACTTGGAAAGAGAGCAGACTGGTTTTAACTGGCATTGCAAGAAGAAAATAAAAAGGGATTAAATGCTTGAAGCAAACCGGTTCATTTATAAAATTCAGTGTTTTCAACTCTTTCTAATCTTTAGACACGGATTTCTAAAAATTAATAGCTTATTTTTGTAACAGATGAGTGGTCAAATGTATTCATTGTTGGCATAACTCTGCTGTTGTGGAAACCAGTAGTAAAAACTCATATTGACTTCATCCGGACCGGAGGTAGAGCAGTACTAAACGCTTGTGGAAAAAGTGTCTTGAAACTATTGTTCATGAAAAATAGATGAAAGCAGAGAACTCTGAGTATACATTCTTATTATAAGAAGTTTATTAGCTTTGCTGCACCATCAACTAGAGAAAACAGGGGGAAAAAAATAGTTCACTAGTTTAAAGAGGTATAACGTATTTGTGATCTTGACTTCTCAGCTGGCTTTGTAGTATGCGTTTCCAACCACAAAATCTCAGTGCAGAATTTTGGACAAGACTGACACGTTGGATATGACCTTCGGTCTTAGAAAAATCCAAGCAGTAAAATTTGCTGGCTGGGAGTGAACCTACTGCTGAATTCTTGCAGCTCGTAGGAGATTCTTACCGGACACCAGTGCCCAGGCCAAGAGAGGACTGAAGCAGTGGGCTGCTGAAGCACAATTCCTGTGTGGCAGTGCATCACCGTAAAGTAATGCAGTTTAACACTGAAATAGCATGAAATAAAACAGTTGCTAAGCTGAAATATTTCACTTCAGGCCAAATCAGCCTAAAGCAAAATGTTTTATTCCAAGCTACATAGCCCTGGATAAAATCAGCAAAGCTAAAATGCACTTTTTCTATCAGAAAATAATCTGGTAGAAAATTTCTGACCTGCCCTCTCTCTTGTATCAGTATTCCGACCCTATATAAAACCAGTTCTTAATATGTTAGGAGCCTGAGAACCCACAGGAAAAATTTGTAACCACTTGGGAGGGGCCATCAAAATGCTTTAACACTCAGCCCTGTGCTTCGAAGAAGTTATTCTGTTTGCATTAGACCTCTTGTCCAGAAGCAGTTGTGTTAGAGCAAGTCAGTGCCCCCCAGCTCCAGTTTCCCAGCTGTGCATGAGCTGAGTCCGACAGTTCTCAAGGCAGGCGAGGATTCACGGCCCCTGAAGCACATTTTCTTCCAGTATGAGACGGATAGCACCATCCCGGGTTTACCCTGGTTTTCCATAGGCCATTGTTTGTTGAATAAACATAGGGAACAGGATGTGAAAGCTCAGATTCAGCTGACTCCATACAGGTTGGTGAAGTCTTAACCTCTACGATGTGACATGTTTTTACAAGTTGCTGAAAAAATCCCTAGTTTACCATGCAAGAAAAATAAAAATAAGGTAAATACCATGAAATATGTAACTGGAAGTGGACTTTGTTTCTAATTAACATGCAAGAAGGGGAAGCAGGAGATTAAGGGTTCTGATCAGATTTCTGATCTTTATCACTGGCATTAGTAGAACTAATCAAATGGGAAAATTGTGCAAGATTTGGAGCATGATCCTGTTTTCTGTGCAGTCACTGGTGGTTTTATCACCCATTTCTTTGGATAAGATTCCTGGCCCTTAGCCCTTTCAGTTTTGTTGTATAGAAGCTTAGACCTGCTTTTAATTATTTAATTATCCTTTTCTGAATTAGCTTTAATGTTCTTCCTATTTATTTGTACTAAAGAAACTACAACTATTCTTTCAAGTGCTTAAGTGCTGTCTGGATGGGTGGTCCTATTCTTCTTAAAAGACAAAAGTGTTGAAAAAACCCCATCAAGTCCTGACATTAATTAGCTATTTATGGTCTCTTATTAAATGTCAGATTGTCATTTAGTGTAGCCTACACAGCTTAAAAAACTTTAGTTTGGGTTATAAAGTAGACCCTGATTATATGGGACTTACCTTATCCTCCCTGAAATTATTTCTTTCTGTAGACAACTGGATGAAAGACTTTTAGCTGTAGTTTCTAGGCATTTTTTCAGTATTTTTCCATTTTCTTAAGTAAAAGAAGCCAAATAATCCTAGGCAGAAAAACAAATTACTGAAAAGATCATGGCTTCAGCAAGCCAAGGAGAGACTCTGTTTCAAAAGGCTATAAGTAGTAACTAATTAGATAAATTCAAGAAATAAACAATTTAGCATAAATATAAACTCTTGATGTTCAGAATATTGAACATGGAAACGTAAGGGTGAGATTCTGCTGCCATCAAGGGCAATCCCGAATGCACTAAAACCAGTGGAAAGAGTTCAGCTTCACACTTGCGCAAAATCGGTGTTATACCCAAAGACCCTGTTGCACTGGATTAACTTGTAACAGCATCTATTCACTTTTTTTTTCTTAGATCTTAAAAAGACTTAAAGGTTCCAGGCAAAGATCACTCTGCTATGCAATTTATTTATCCGTAAGGAAATGACAGTCCTTTCCCATAAACATTAGAGTCTAAATATATATACCCATACAAATATTTAAAATCTTTTCAACTAGTTTTTAATTTGGTACTTAAATTAAGCAGATGCATTTCTTAAGTAAATCAGAATGTGAAAAAGCTTCAGAATAGTGTACTACAACCTGCAGAAACTGCCCGCTTTGTGAAATGACATGTGGAAAATAGGGCTACAGTCCAGCTCCACAGTGGGGCTTAAGGACTGACAAGGGGCTGCGAGAGCTTCTAGGGAGGCAATTCATCTGCCCAAACACGGATGTCTAGTGCGGGTTAAGGTGCACCCCCTCTTCCCCCAAACCCAAAAGCTGACATTTCATTTGAAAATGAGAGATGGATGTGCCCCTCACACCGCCCCTCCTTCAGGTCAAAAGTGGAGGCTTAGCGCACACCTCCCAGGTCTGGAGGAGCGGTTCTGTGCCCTCAGTGGGGCACACTGATTCCAGGACCCACAGAATTAGTAGCTGATTGGCGACTCCAGTACCAATACATTTTGTGCTGTTTTTCCCGGGGTCTTTGCAGGTGCCTGCCAGAATTCTTAATGCTGGCACCGAGGCATAACATAAGGTCCTATTTACATGCTTCTTATGTAAGTATTTGTATATCTTTCCTGTTAGGAACCTACATCTTGATTGATCTGGTTCATCTTTTAATAGCCCCTGCCCATTTATGTTAGCCAGGGGTAAAAATAAAACTGGATCTTACAGTCCTTCGGTTACTTGGCTGGCTCCCAGGCTTGGAGCTTGTTCTGAAGATTTCAGGAGCAATCTGTTTGTTCTTTGCAGAAGAAACTCTAAGATGCATTGCCTGGCAGCCTTCGTTGTCCAGGTCAAGCCCATACCACCTTCTACACATTTAAATAGGACTGAGACATGCAATTGCAATATGGTGGTCGAACCCAAGCATTGCCTTTCGGTTGAGCTGGCATAACTGCCTTTGCGTGCTTTTTGATCAATGGCAAGTGCAAAGCAAACACATTAACCTAAGTCTCAGAGTCTAGAGGGCTGAAAGCTCAGACACAGGTGCAGACTTCTGCCAGCAGTAAATCATTAAGCTGGGCTATAATATTAATAAAGATTAAAAAAACAAAGCATTTACTGAAAGCAAGAAACAGGGGCTGATTCATAAAAGTAATGAAGGTTAAAAAAAAAAAAATCTCTGTTTTTTAGATGTGATTTCGCTGGGTAAAAAACTGGCTGGATGGCCGGGCCCATAGGGTCGTGGTGAATGGAGTGAAATCCAGTTGGCGGCCGGTCACAAGTGGTGTTCCCCAGGACTCAGTTTTGGGGCCAGTTCTGTTCAATATCTTCATCAATGGTCTGGATGAGGGGATCGAGTGCTCCCTCAGTAAGTTTGCAGATGACAGCAAGTTGGGAGGGAGCGTTGATCTGCTGGAGGGTAGAAGGGCTCTGCAGAGGGATCTGGACAGGCTGGATGGATGGGCCGAGGCCAATTGTATGTGCCTAGTAGTTTCCTCATCAAAGAGGACTCAGTAGCAATCTCTTTTTAAATGCAGGCTTGTCTTACCCCCTACCAAAAAAAAAAGAAGCACCCAAACAAAACTTCCAGATGCACAAAAGTATGTTTTTTTCAACATGACAGGGTTGGGTTTGCTGTGCCAAATTTTGACATAGTCTTTTATTTTAAATGCTCTTCAAATAACATTTTGCAATAATTTTGGTTGTATTTATTCAAGTATAAAAAATAAATGTGGATGGAGAAATGTAGTGGTTAATTGAGTTAGGTATGATAGTGGGAAAAGGCACAGTTTCTTATGCAGTCAATTTTGACTGAACTTTAATCTACTAACTAAATCCATCTCAAATAACCAGTAAAATAAACCAAAAGTTTGCTGCCTTAATCACACTTTTTTATCCCATCCTTTACCCCATGTCTCCTCTCTTTGCCAATTTGTACTGTAAGCTTTTGAGGGCTAGCTACTTGGCAGGGTTTGTCCAGCGCCTAGCATTATCAGCCTTCATTCTGACCTGCTGCTTGGACATCATTTCAATGCACAGGATTAATAATGTGTGGTTATGAGAAAAGTGCCTCCTGAACGAGTTTTGCTATATTTAGATTTAGTGTCATTCTGTTTAGGTACTTCTATATGCCTTGCATTATCTGTGACTTAACACTAATAAAGGGATGAATTCTACCTTCATGTTCTTTACTAATGTTAACCTGATAACATGACTTTTTCAGGCATAAGAGAAAGGTCATGCAAGCTGAGTCTCCTACAGCAAGCAGCTATCCCATAGCTATCTTCATTTTCCATCCATGTTAACATCATCTGTGCTAGTAAAAGCATGGCAGGTACTATCAGCTTCTGGTATTTCTTGTGGAAAAATTATGAAAGCATAAATTCCAATTTCGTCTTCAGGGGAAAAACGCGCATAACAAAAATCAAAGCAAGCTGTCTGTGGTTGATGTTAAATGCAGCTCTGCATAGCTGGTATGCTAAATGAATGCTCAGGGAGGGGTTCTGGATATTGCCTTTCATAAGATACATAACCTGTGGGAACTTTGTTCCTTTTCTCCTTACCATACAGAAGAAAGCCTCTCATAGCCCTTTCTTATGACCACAGCCCCCTGACTTCCATTCAAGCCATAGGATGTTGTATTCTTCCATCTTTAACTTCTCTATGGTAGAGTAGGGGGATTACATCTTCTTCCCCCCTCCCTATTTTCTTCTATCTAACTTCCAGACCTAACCCCAGCGTGGGCTGCAGAAGGACGTTGAGATCTACCATTCAGGAGGCAATGTGGCAGAGCTTAGTGATCTTCGTCTCCCCGCCAGCGAACCCCATGGAGTTTCCACTTAGGATAGAAAAGGTTGATGGTTTCACTTAGAAAAAATAACATCTAAATGTGGGGAGAAAGGCAAGAACAGACATTGCTTTGAGTACTTAAACCCTCACTACTTGTTTTGCTTAGGAGATTAAAAACTGTTTACAGTTTCTGGCAAATTAAGAACAGCTGCTTATAAGCGTAAGGGCCTGTCCTGGTCTTAACCCCCCCCTCCAAGTTATTTAAAAGGCAACAATGAATTTTCGCATAGTTTGATGACTTATGCACTGTGTTTCTATTATAGTACTTTACTCTTTACTCGCTTCCTTTGAGATTTGACCTTGCAAAGCATTTATACAGATGAACACAAGTATGTCATTTATTATTAAAACTTTCTACGGTTAAGACTCGGGCCTTTGGGATATCTGTGCTTTTGTGTGCTAAAAAGGCAAAAGTGACAGCTTTAGTTTCGCCTGAAGAATCCAACAAAATAACACTGCTTCTTTCATTGGGCTCCAAGGTATTCTTGCAGAAGTGCATCATTCTTTTGTGAATTGTTATAATCTCACATATTGTTTTCCTCTCTGAAATCATTGCCACGTTTCACCACATGAATCTTTTATAACTTGTTTTTGCTCATTCTGGTGCTGGGAGCAAGGAGAGGAATCTCTCTGGTGGTACTGTGTGTGTGTGGTCTGGAGCGTGTAGCCGTACATCTTAGCTCTTTGTGAAGAACAAAAGGGCTGCAAGTAAATTTTGTTGATGATAGTATTGCAACATAGATCCGGTATGGCCATGCATCTGCAAAATGAGATTCTTCCTGTGACCTGCGGGAAATTGCATTCCAACAGAAGACCAGATGACATGGTCATTTTTATAAACCAGAGGGTCTCATGTCTCGTGTAGGTGTATCTCGAGCGTTGGCAGATGGGTTCTTTAAGCCTCTGCTGTCTGCTTTTTATCTTTTGCACTGGAATGAATTTAACCTCAGCCGAAGACACAGCAGGAGAGGGGTTATTATTCTGTGTATTACAGTACAGGCAGCAGCCAAAATTGCTATCACCTGGGCTCCAGAAAACCTTTATTATTGCACAGCTTTCTGCAGGTGGCCAAATGTCCCCCCTCACTTCTCCAGCGCACACTACACAAAGTGTATCTACCAACAAAGTGGAAAGGAAGGAAAGAAAATAATCACACAGGTCATATTCTCTTCCTTTGGGTTATTCTCTTCCTGCGCCCTTTGGTTGCGTTTACCGTTCCTTCCCCGGGGTGCTGTATCATCCTTTACATAGTTGCCCCCAAATGACTAATGCGCTGTTCAATCCTACTATATTTACCTACCTTCTGTGTTGATGTGCCAAAAATCTCTTTTCTGATTCTAAAGCCGCCAAGGGAGAAGAGCACAGTGAATGCTAAAGGCTATTTAGAGTAGCTTGTAGGACAGGTACCGAGATGAAAAAACGATCAGTAATATATTACTTTTCCAGTGGGGAAAAATCCAGGCGCTGGCATGCTCTAATAGGAGTATATTTTGTCTACAGGACATTCACATTCTGCTTTTTGGTTTAGTGGTTTGGGGTGGGGGTTAAGTGGAACGCTCAGCCAAACTGCGCCATAAACAATCTCTACCTAGTGAATGATGCCCAGTCTATCTTATCATGACTTAACTAATGTTCATAGTCTACCTGCACGTCTCATGCTTATATTTTATGGAGAACAAAATGCAAAAAAAATGCACGTTTAAACTGTAAACCGCACACATAGAAAATAGCAGAAGCTAAGTTTTTTCAGCCACTGAAGGCATGTAGCCATGTGAAACAGATTCCTCTTTACACCGCTGAACAGCACGCTAGCTAGCATCCTCTTCTGTTTGATGTGCTCACAGAAGCTTTAGTTCCTAAGTATATATACTAATGTTTACACACACTAATGGTAGGAGGACTGAGGTCTTAAGGAACAAGAAACTAGCAAAAAAGAAACCCTTTCAACCTCCTTCCCCTCATCCCCTCTCTGCCTCACTTGGGCCACACAGATTTAAAAACTACTTTCAGATCCATAAGGATGCATCTTAATGGATTTGCAAGAATAACTAATTCTTGTTTTTACAGAGCATTTCTTTGATTTGGAATTTTCAAAGTGTTGCAGAAACACTGATTAATTCAACTTAACCGTATTTACCGTGTGAAAGATACTGCAGTGTTATACCAACCTCACAACATAGGAAACGAGACTAGACAGGTTCAGTGTGAAATTGGGAATGATTAAAACTAGACATCTTAACAAGTGGTCCAATTTTCAGAAAGTCTTAGTCCTCGTTAGTGGTACAAGTTTCACAAGTATCTACTTATGGCCACTAATAAAACTGAATTGGCCAACTATAGGATAGGAAACAGAATACTTAAAATACTTTTTTCTCACCTTTCACAATTAATCTTTTTGTTTACTATAATTGTTTTACTACTTTCCAAACACATTTTCAGAAGATACTGCAAGAAGAGATGCAGCAAGGCTATTTTCTACAGATTTAGTGGCTTTATTATTTTCTCTAATACTTTTTACTTCGTTTAAATATAGGCATGCAGGAAAAACATAGTCTGTATTAACCATTGGAATGAACATAAGTCTTAGGTGGTTGACCCCAATCTATCTTTCATGACAACTGAACAAAGAAATACAAACTCACTTCCATATGTTGCTTACTATTTGCACTCAACCAGATATCTAAACATTCTGAGAATCTGGTCATTCAGCATTGCATGGAAACTTCAATGAGCTTTTGGGGGAACAAGGGATGCAGGATGTGATCCCCTAATGGGAAGCTTGCCAGACTGAAATTAGATGCATTAAGCAATGTGTACAGACACTTGCAACTAACTCTGTTTCTTCTCAGATGGCAGAGACATTCAACAAAATTAGTCTTTATGTCTTAGACCAGCTGGGGAAAAAAACTTTAAATCTTTCAAAATCTTCATTATTTCTTTGTTTAGATCTAGACACAGTCTGGTTGCAAAAACTTAGTTTTCCTATGATCAATGATTTTTAATCAGTCTTTTTACCCTTAAAATTTTAAGACAATAAAATACTCTGTACAAAGTTAGAGGGTAAAACTTTGGCAAAGTCCTGCTGTGTAAGGACACACGGTTACATTTTAAATTAAATGCTTAATGAAAGAAGGTAGTTGTCTTTGGAATTTTGATTTGGGAACTACAGTTCTGACTTTGGACTTTTTTTAGTTCAGCATTTTAACTTCTTTTTTTTGGAGAGACTTTTCGCTTTCATTGACTTTACCATTAGGGATTAAAAGAATGAAAACCAAAAGACAGTGTTTGTTTCTGCTGTAAAAAACATACTTTGAGACCCATCCCCAAGATGTATATATACAAATGTGGCTTTTTTTCACAGAGATTTTTGAGCATGGTAGGGGGATTTTTAATTTGGAATTCAGGCAAATTTAGAAATTATGGATAGCCTGCATGAGATGATAGAAAACTCATTCTTCACATAGCCTGATTGGTTATTCGTGTACTTTTAGCATGTGCAAAAAGCCTAAACATTTTGCTATTTGACAGTGTCCAAGTAGAGGAAATAAGACTTAACTTTTATCGAAGGGAAATTTGAATATGTCCTAGAAATTGCAACGGAATAGTTGGGAGTAAGTAACTATAGAAATGGTGGCGTTGCTGCTCTAGGAGCACTGAGTAGATGCCCAGGCTGCAGTTACACAGTCAGAGCAGTTCTGAGATGTTTGCAGTATAAGGATGATGGGGGTATGGAGGGCTTGTTTGTATGACTTTGAAGCACACCCTCATTGGTTTTCCTCATTTTTCTGCCACGCTTGTTTTCTAACATATTAGCTGCACTAGGAATTTATGAAAGTTGAAGCAGCTGAAAGCCATGGACCGCTTTCAGCTCGGCGCATCCGTCTTTAACCCAGCCTGCTATAGTCTCTCTTGATGCCCTTATGGCAAGTGACTTTGAGTTTTTGTGTCTGCAATGGAAGTTTTTTGACCTTGCATTTGGCAGGCAAGAGGTCTGGGAGAATTCAGGAGCGTATGGATTATAGGAACAGGCAGTACAACCACATTGGTTCACATGAGCCCCTTGCAAGGGACTTAGATGGAAAACTACAAAGATGGGAAAAGAGACGGGTAAAATTGGAGGGGGCAGAAGTTTTATTCCTTCAGCCAGCACACGTGCATTCACATAAAAACTAGTTAGTTTGCACAGGTAGAGCGTTGTGCGGCTGGAGGCTCCAGAACCAGGTGATGAGTGTGCACCCTTTGGTCTGGCATGGATCAGGCTCTCTTTCCTCCACCTATCTTTCCGGGGAGGTGAAAGACAGAGGTGAAGACTTGGCATCAAGCTGGGATTCGCTTGAAGATGGCAAAGTGTGGAGAGGGCAAGGCCCCTCCTGGCCTCTTTAGCTGTCACTCTTGAGAGGAGATCGGTGGCAAGAAAGAGTAACACAAACTTGCTGCTCTGCGCCGGGGTGACTGAAAGCAGAGGAATAGTGACTTTCAAAGGCTAAGGTTGCAGCCTCCACAGTTAATCAGACCCCATTGTTTGTGGCTTTTCTGCTGTCCCCATCAAGGAGACTGCCTGACAGCTTTGCAAAAGGGACACATGAATACTCACACAAATTAAATTACCCGGCTTGCTGATGCTGGAACCTACTTCAAGAGCAGCATTACGTACACGTGTAAGCGCTGGCACTTCGGAGCCGCCAGTAGAATGCATATACTTTGTCCATTAAATGGTACTTTTGTTTTACTTTGAAATCTCACTTTTCTCTCCTTCCTCCTCTTGGATATTTATTCTCGTACATTTGTAAGACTTCACTAGCAGTGCTGCTCTGGACCTGCATATCTTATCACCTGTTCAACAACCCATGGGAGACCAGAGAAGCTAAGTACCATTGAGTAGAACCAAATATTTTTTCTTTAAAAATAATGGGATAAACATATCAAACACAGCTTTTCCTTTTTCCTTTGGTGTAAGCAAGCAAATGTCATTGGGAAGGGTGTTTTTGATCACACGCTTAGGAGAAAGGGTGGTTTTGATGATATGTTTAGGAGTGGGGAGACAGCCTTGCAAGGGGAAAGTTTATTGGGTACTTGGAGGGAGCAGCCTGTATAAACTGTCCCCAGTTCACAGAATCACTGAATCACTAAGGTTGGAAAAAACCTGTAAGATCATCAAGTCCAACCATCACCCCAACCCCACCATGCCCACTAAACCATGTCCCGCAGTGCCACGTCCACACGTTCCTTGAACAGCTCCAGTGATGGTGACTCCACCACCTCCCTGGGCAGCCTCTTCCAATGCTTCACCACTCTCTCAGTAAAGACATTTTTCCTGATATCCAGTCTAAACCTCCCCTGGAGCAACTTAAGGCTGTTTCCTCTTGTGCTGTCGCTACTCACTTGGGAGAAGAGACCAACTTCTGCAGAGCCGCTCTTTGCACGCGTTGTTGGGTTGGGTTTTTTTCCTGAAGGCAGCCTGCGGAGCTGAGTTTTGCTGTGAGTAACAAAAGCCTGGCAGAGAGCAAGGCCAAGTCACCTGCCTGCTCCTGGAATGCCCAAAGCAGCAGAAGGCTGGGGCAGAGGGGCTGGGGAACAGCTCAAAAGCTCGGACACAGGGCAAATGAAAACATTACCGTGGCCGAGGACCGTTTCCTGGTATTTCACTGCTGGTTTTTAGCAAGCAGGGGTGGGAGGGGGAAGGGTCTGGAAAATATTAAATTGGCCCCAGAGGGCATTTTAAAAAAAATCTGGAATTTTGCAGACATTAACTGTCTGTGGCATGGCTGTGTGTTTTTCTTGGAAATCCAGCACAGTTATGTAACGTGTTTGGGCTTTTTTAGCTTTCCTTTCTTTTCAAGGTACCACCAGAGCTTTTGGCTAATGTTTTCATCATTGAAACAAAGCAAGCTTTAAGTATGTGTTCTTACTTTTCATGAATAGCTAAGGTGATTTAAGAACAAACACAAAACCTGCACAATTCTCATTCAGATCTGCATTTATGCAGAGGTTTGCCGTTCTCTTTCTGCTGTGTGAGTCCCCCTGTAAAGCGGCTTTTGACAAAAGACGATACTCTTAGTTTATTTACTTTCAGGGTGAGGTTTTATTTGGGGTGGGAGAGTTAAAGACATAACTATAGGGGGAGCAGTTTAAACGGTTTAGCATAACCCCCTTTTCTTTCTAATCTTTCCAGGCACATATACTGGGATTATAAAACACATGTCTTTTCATTATGTTTCCCAGACACAGTGAAGTTGTTAAGTCTGTCACATCTGTCTGTCCTTTCTCGACCTCCCACATTTTTGGCTTGGGGTGAAAGAGCAGTGTTTCCCCCATAATCGGATGGCAGAGCAGGGAAGGGGGTGTTCCTGCAGCTGAATAGCAGAGCACGATAAATGACATCTTTTCTGAAGCCTTTTAACGCTGGCCCCTTTGGGGGGAAAATTCTTTTGGTTAGGTTTAATTTTGGGGTATCAAAAGGAGAGGTTATGGAGGTAGTGGGTAGAGATAAGAGAACGGCCAGAGTGTTTCTTTTTGACATGTGAAGATCGCTCAGTTCTTTCTCCAAAACAATCCACAGGAATTAGTTTATTTGTATATGCTGGTCTCAGGTTGTGACCCGGGGTAGTTACAGCTCTTGGGTAAGCAGGTCATGGAGATTCAGTTATTAGGTCTTGATGGGAATTACGTTCACACAGGTTTTTTTCTAAACAAAGATCAGAACAGCTTTTAAAAGTATCTCAATAATAATGTTACTTATTAGAGGAACAGAGGAATTAGAGGGATTTTGACAATGTAAAGAGGCTATGCTTGCCTTGGAAAACTTTCCATTTCTGGCTCTAATGTACAGCTCACCCATATGTGTGTCAAGATGAGAGTCAGGCTTATTTTATTCCACCTCCTTCATACTCATGCTGTATTCAGATCTGGAACCTGATTAGGATAGCCAGGCTATCAGCCCTGCCATGGTAGAGCTCTTTACTGCTATTGGCATAAAACTGCTGGTACCAGAGCCAACCAGGGTAATGTATAGTAACTTTTCCATGGGCCCTGATGGGAAGCACCCACGAGTGCTGAGGGAGCTGGCAGATGTCATGGCAAGGCCACTCTCAATAATCTTTGCTCAATCATGGTGGCTGGGAGAAGTGCCTGAAGACTGGAGGAAAGAAAATGTCAATCCTATCTTCAAGGCGGGCGAGAAGGAGGAGCCAGGGAACTACAAGCTGCTCAGCCTCACCTCGGTCCCTGGGAAAGTGGTGGAGCAGCTCATCCTGGAAACCATTTCCAGGCACATGAAGGACAAGAAACTCCTCAGGAGTAGTCAGCGTGGCTTCACCAAGGGGAAGTCATGCTTGACCAACCTGATAACTGTCTACAATGAACTGATGCACCTGGTAGATGAGGGGAGAGCAGTGGCTGCTGTCTGCCAGACCTTCAGTAAGGCCTCTGACACTGTCTCCCCCAAGAGCCTCGTAGCCCCTCAAGCTGTTGCTGCAGGGGCTGGATGAGCAGGCGGTGAGGTGGATTGAAAACCGGCTGAATGGCCGGTCCCTGAGGGCGGTGATGGGCAGCACGGAGTCTAGTTGGAGGCCGGTAAGTAGCCGGGTACCCCAGGAGTCAATACTGGGTCCAGTCCTGTTCAACATCTTCATTAGTGATCTGCACGATGGGGCCGAGCGTACCCTCAGTGACGTTGCCAGTGACACAAAGTGGAAGGAGTGGCTGGTATAGGCCAGAGGGGCACGCGGCCATCCAGCGCGAGCTTGATGGGCTGGAGACATGGGCTGACAGAAAGCTTGGCAAGTTCAGCACGGAGAAGTGCAAAGTCCCACACCTGGCGAGGAACAGCCCCACGCAGCAGTATATGCTGGGGGCCACCCAGCCGGAAAGCAGCTTGGCAGAAAAGGACCGGGGGGGTCGTGGTGGACACCAAGTTGGACGTGAGCCAGCGATGTGTGCTTGCAGCAGAGGAGGCTACCAATATCCTGGGCTGCATTAGGCAAAGTATTGCAGGCAGGCTGAGGGAGGTGATCCTTCCCCTCTATTCAGCACTGGTGAGGCCACCCCCGGAGCACTGTGTCCAGTTCTGGGCTCCCCAGTACAGGAGAGACATGGACACACTGGAGAGAGTCCAGTGAAGGGCCATGAAGATGAATGGGGGACTGGAGCATCTCTCCATTGAGGAAAGGCTGAGAGAGCTGGGGCTGTTCAGCCTGGAGAGGAGACGGCTCAGGGGCGGTATTATCAATGTCTATAAATACCTGAAGGGAGGGTGCAAAGAGGACAGAGCCAGGCTCTTTTCCGTGGTGCCCAGTGACAAGAGGCAACGGGCACCAACTGAAACACAGGAGGTTCCCTCTGAACATCAGGAAATGCTCTTCTTACTGGGAGGATGACTGAGCACTGGGACAGCTTGCCCAAAGATGGTAGAGTCTCCACCCTTGGAGATATTCAAAAGCCGTCTGGATGCGGTCCTGGGCAACTGGTGCTAGGTGGTCCTGGTTGATCAAGGAGTTGGACCAGGTGACCTCCAGAGGTTCTTTCCAACCTCAACCACTCTGTGATTCTGTGATAAGTTAGTATTTAATGATTATTATTATGAGTCTGGAATTCACTCTGGAAACATTAAACCTGATAAACCTAATTTTCCCTCAACTCTACATACTCACATTCCTTCTCAGGAAAAAACAGTGTTTGGGAAAAATTAACAGCAGGGCTGCTCTTGCACAGTTATCAGACTCAGGGCTTGTGACTGACACGAATGCATCACTCTGTCATTCCACCGGTGTCAGAAGGTCTAGGTACCGCTCTGCAGAGCTGAGGTACCATTTCACCTCCTCCAGAAGAGAGTACTTAGTTTCTTCAGCCTTTACAACTGGACGCTCCCTCTAAACTCCTCACCAAAAAGCAGTACTGTTTGTGCAGACTTTGAAAAATGTGAAGTGTTATAGAAGAGCACATTCCTTCTTATTTCTGCCTGGCTCTTAGACGGTGCCATTTAAAGCAGCATGCATGAAAGGCAATGTATTATTGCTCACACAAAACGCTGTTGATTGAGCTCTGTTCAAAACTGGCATAGATTGATCTATCCTATTTAATACTTATTTTTTGTCAGCCCAAGCAGAATGAGATGGCTGACATTTTTCTTCCAAAACTCTAATTTTTGTTATGATGTCCAGATAATCTGAATAATAAGAAACAGCCTGTTAACACATACTGCTAAGGCTGATGGGAGTCTTTTGGCAGTCATACTCTGGAATAACAAAACTGTTTAGTACAGAGGGAAGCTAAGTATTTGAAGAACAGAAGGCTGAGAATTGCACAACCCTGACAATATGTGCAAAATTTAGGAGCTGCTCCTGTTCCCACTGCAACAACGCTAAAAATTCCCTGAGCTTTTGAAAGAATTTTGAGTAACTTCTGTGCAATCCATTTTTTCTCTGTAGATGTTCCAACACAGAAGCAGGGTCATGAAATGAATATATTTTTTGTGCTGCTCAGTAAAAATAATGACACCACAAGGAAAACGTTCCTCTTGCCCGACTAATCCCTCTCCCACCAAATAACTGGCTATAATTTCATTAATGACTTCAGACTGGTGCATTTCCTGGAGAGTTAATGGCAGACTTGATGCTAATACGCCTAGCTTTGCCTCGGGCTGTGGTCATTATTCTCTAGGAAGCGATCTATGTCTTAGCCACAGTTAGTTAATTTGAAATCACTACACATCTGTGCATTTTTTGTTACTTCTTTCCCCACGCTTCTCAGTCCTCCCCAACCTCCCTCTGGTTTTGCTGGTGGCAAGGCTGAAACCCATCTTTTCTAACTGCTAACAAGGGTGGAGGAAGCAGGAGGGGGACTGAATAGTTAAGGAAACTCTTCCATTCCTATTCACTTAAATAATGATGGGACATTAATGCTTGCCTGCCCCTCCTATAAATAAAACCACATTTACCACCTTCTTTAAAAAACCACCCTTTTCATTGCAGGCACTGCACTGGATCAGGTTTGTGGTAACGAGCTCCCTGAATTACCAGTTAATGGAAGTTGACAGTGTTTGGCACATCAAGGAGAGGGTCACCACCTTGTGGAACCCACAGATAAAATTCCCTTCTAATTATCAAGAAATAACCGCTGAGTATTTTTGCATCTAGGTGCCAGAGTCAAGGACTAATCCAGAAGGGAACTTGGCATTTGAGTCCCAAAATGCTCTTTGTTACCTCTGTTAAAGAACGTTGTAATAAAGTCCTGCCATCTCTTTTGCAAGGTTAGCTGCCGAGCTGCCCAGCTGCATTTGAAGAATCTATATACAATGGGAAGTGGTAGCGCTAGTCAAGAAAGCTATAACCTTAGTTATGTACCAGCGGCGTGACTCACTGTCCCCTTCTAATTCTTGATTCTACTTTGCTTTTGAGAAAACAAATACTGTTTTTTCAAAAATACCAGAACAAGCAGCAGAGCCAGAGGAAGCATTGGCTTGATCAGTTAAGCTTTGCAAACCCTTTCACTCATACCAAGTCATATTTAGAAGACGACAGTAACTATAAGTAGGGTCAAAGCACTAAAGCAATGGAAGTGATCATTCCGGTAAGGTAGAACAGCAAAAGTCTTTCAGAAGGGGTTGCCGTTTCCACATTTATGCCATTTAATTTCTGCAGAGGGGTTTCAAACCTGTCCATAGCCATTCCTATACTGTCAAAGTAACAATACTGACTTCAGTTCTCTCCTCTGTCTGCCTTTTATTTGCGGATCAGTCAACAAGGACCAGATGAACTCCCCTTGGAGTGGATGAGCCAGTACAGCTGCCAGCTGGCGAGGTTGCTTTTGTCTAGCTCCTAAAAGTCACCTTCGCATAGACGTTCCCGTATTCTGACTCCAGCCAGTTTGGGATGTTTCAAATACAGCTCATTAGTCATGATTTGCGACTTCTCAAGGAAAAGCTTACATGACAGTATCAGACCTTCGAGTTATCTAAGAATAGCTCTTCCTGCACAGTGACCCTTTCTCCCTTCATCTGTTCCTCATCCTGCAGAAATAACCCATTTGTGCATTCAGACTCTTTGAACACGGAGTTCAGGCAATGGAGGGTGGGGGGAGAAACATGGGAAGATTTATGCAGCGAAAATAAGCTGACAGCCCAGAAACGACCCCGTGTAGGCTACGCAGTGTGTACCTGAACTCCTTCATGCACAAGATCAACTCATTTTATGAAGTAAAATGACTTAAGTCACTTGAAGTCAAATGCCTGGCATAATGGGGGCCAAGTACTCAATTAGAACATCCAAATGGTACAAATAAATAACAGTGTTAAAACCCATGTAATTAATTTCCCTTCTTAGCTGTATAAAAGACATATTGTTTGGACCTGAATCATAACACGCCAGATGTTATCACAACACAAATGTTCAGAAATGATTTCTCATCTCTTCTGTTGCTTGAGGAAAAACCAAAACTGATCGACCCAGTTCCTCCAAATCTATTTTAAGACGCCTCTGCTAGAAGGCTGAAATTCAAATGTTTGGAAATAGGTAATGAACTCTCTTTGCTGTTCAGTTACAGACATCTTTTCCAGCGTGACAGTCAAGTAAACGCGTCTTGAAGTTCTCAGGACGTGTCAGAGGCAGGGAAGCGTTGATTTATACCGTGTCCTTTTTTTGCAGAGGAGGAAACTTGGAAACCCGCAGAGAAGACAGCTGAAAGTTTTTGCCTACGATCCCTTAATTACAGTAGCAAGAGTTATCCAGCGTTACGCCCTCAGGTCCTGGTGGGAGCTACAGCTTCTCAGCACTGTGGGTAAAGCAGCTGTGCCTTTCCTAAAGCTGGAGGCCTAAGAATTAAACCATGCAAAATCACAGCACATTTCTGCAAACTTAAATTGCACGGGAGAGCAAACGCCTTTGGCAAAGAGGGAAACAGAGCCCCTGTCTCTATGCTCGCGGTGCGGCGCTTCCATCACACGGTTATCCTTCCTGCTCCTTAGCAATGCGCATCTTCTTGCAGGCAGGGAAAATAAGTTCTGTTAAAAACTAAAGGGACTTAAGGAACGTACACAGGCGGGCAGATTACACAAAGCAGCAGGAAATTCCTGCAGGTTCTCCCCTTCTGAAACTGTTTTCCAAGTCACGGTGTCAACTTTAAATACCCATTTTTCTCTCCCAAGTTGCTTGGGTAGGGTCAGCTTGCTTTAGCGACAGATTGCTGGGAAGCTCGCTGTTCTTCTGCGCGAAAGCAGCGCTCCCTCCGAAGCGGACTCTTTCGCCAGTTATTAGTGTCGTTGTTATTGTATCCATACCACTCAGTGATGCAAAAACCCTCCCACCCGGCCAGGGAAGGCTAAGTTTCCCCAGCTGGAGACAGCGCTGTCGGCACCGGCTCTCTGATTTGTCGTCCTGGCCCCGGAGGGGGCACGGTGTGGTCAGCTCGGGAGCCCGGTAACAAAAGGGGGAGCGAGAGGGAAGGAGCTCGGAGAGCGGCCGGCAGCCGGGGGAGCTCGGCCCGGCGGGGGAAGCCCAGCGCCGGCCGCGCAGGGGCGGGGGCTCATGGCTGCCGGCGGCGGCTGAGGAGCGGGCAGAGCCCCGGGGCCGCGCTGGAGGCGAGGAGCGGCCGGGAGCGCCCCATGGGCGGCCGGGCGAGCCTGGCGTGCCGCGGGAGGGAGCTCCGTCCCCTGCCCCGTCGCCGCCCGCCGCAAGAGGAGGCTGAGACGATGATTCAGGTACGCGGGACGCGCTTCCCCGGCCCCGGCGCGGAGGGGGCGGCGGGGCGGGCGGCGGAGCTGCCGGGGCCGCGGCCGCCCGCGCCGGGCTCGGCGCCGCCGAAGGGCGGGCCGCGGGGAGGTGCCTGCGCCGGGAGCCTCGCCTCGCCTCGCCCCGCCGGGCCCGGCCGCGCGGCGCCGGCGGCAGCTCCGCTCCGCTCCCTTCGGCGCCGCCCGGGGCGGCGGGGGCTGAGGCAGCGCGGGGCGTGCGCGGCAGCGCCCGCCTCTCCCCGCGGCGGTGAGGAAAACGAAGGCGCGGGGATGCGGGGCGGCGTCTCGGCGCCCTGCCCGACTCCCCGCCGGGGCCTCCCCGGCGCCCGGGCCGAGCCCGGCGCAGCCCCGCGCTCGGCCCCAGGGCGCGCAGGCGGCAGCTCGCTTCCCCCGCTGCGCCGGCGGCTGAGGGGTGCGGAGCCCGCCGGGCCCGTCAGCAGCGGGCGCGCGCCTTCGCCTCCCCCCGCCCGCCTAAATACCCCCCGTTACCTTTGAGCAGACACCCACATCGCTTTTTGGGGCAGCTGCGGAAACGTCCGAACAGGAGGGTGGGCTGGCAATGCTGAGGTGCGCCTACCAGCTTTTCACGGGTGCGAGAGTGCCATCGACTTCGCTTCTGGTTTTCAACCCGTGTGATGTCGGTGAGGGCTTCCCTTTGGCTCTGCGGGGAGAAAACCAGAGAAACTGCCAGAACAGCAGCCCCTGCGCACAACCGCGGACAGGCGGTACCAGAAACCTCTCCTGAGCGTCGGCCCAGAGGCTTTGCGCCACGCAACCCCGGCCGGGGGCTCGCTCCAGCACCCCCGTTCCTGGTTTGCTAAGCAAACCTCTGGACCTTTGAGTTTTCATGTGCTTCCTTCTGGGTTGCCTCTGAAGGCTTGATTCAACGAGGGATTTAAATTAATTTTAAGCCTGTGTTTCAATGTTTGTGCTGACTCGGGTTCGGCACGCTGTAGCGGTCTCCTCTTGCGTGCTCAAGCGAGCAACCTCTTTCATTTCCAGTCCCTTCTGAAAACGTACCATTTCCAGTGAAACCTTTTAGGATTAGTTTCCCAGAAATTCATGAATAATATACCACACAAGTGGTAAAGGGTGGAGATATGCACTAAATAATCTTTACTGGTTTCAGGCTCCCTTTGGCCATCTCACGCGCGCTCTATCTGTGAAACCATCTCCATCACTCTTCTGTCTAACCTTTCAAACCAAGCAGCTTCAAATAACCATTTTATTATAAAAAGCTGCCAAGGAAATAGATGAGTGTATGTTTTCCTGCCAGAATTGCTTTCCTCTGAGGCGCAAGACGGCCAGCGTTCAGTTGTAGACAAGTGACTCATTTAAAGGGCTGAAGTTTTTGCCTTCTCGGAATTAGAAGAAGGAGCTTTATTCCATTTGAAAGCCTATACGATGATCTCCAGTGATTTCTTGCCAAAGAAACATTAGTCTGTGACCTTAGGCATAATATTAAACCTGAAAATCATAATGTTACAATGGAAAGAAAAAAATTATAGTTACAAACTTTTTTTTTCCCCCAGGGATTGATAAATATAAATTTTCTAGTAACTCTCAGCTCCAGCACCATGAGTCTGATTTTTAGAATCTTAATGGAGCATGCTTTACTAGAGGGAAGATGACTAGTTGGTCATTGCGCGGTGATTCGGTCGGCACCAGGGCCCCAAATTTGCTGGATGCTCTTGAAACGCATTAAGAAAACGTTCCATTCTGTATGACTTTGGGAGCAATAGCCGTGCCTTGTTCTCTTTTTCACGCCAGCACTTCTATTACTAGGACTTAGTTAGGGATGGGTAACGCTATTGCTCAGGAACGGTGCCACGCTGCTGTGGTACCTGTTCACCGTGGCAGTTTTGTGTCCCCCCCCCCCTTCGGTTCCTGCTTTTCTTTGTGGCTGCCTGGGGCTGCTAATTGAGAGTCTGCTGCTCAGAGGGCTCTCCAGCTAATTAATGTTATTAGTATTGCTTAGGAGTAACTCTTTTTAAGCTAGATTTTAGTTCCAAGTTTGTTCTTGATTCTTCCTTTCCTTGTTAAAATATCCTGAAGGGTTGAGCGAACCTGAGCATTGAACCCAGGAGCAAGAGAACAAGCTAAACGATGTTCACCTCCTCTTTCTGTGACACTTAAAAGGACAGGGAGAGGGTAACACCAAGCAACAAGATCAAGAAATCCGGTAGTTCCTTAGCACCAGTCCGTAGGGATGTAGCAGGGTAAGCAGAGCTTCACCACCCCCATACCAAGTTCCATGGAATGGATGGTCTGCATTCCTCTCTTATTATACATTAGTATAAATCAAGAATTTCTTCTCTGAAACCAATTGCATTTCATCAGTTTTAAATTAGTATGAGTGATGGGGGAAGCTGGGCCAGTAATTCTCAAAATATTGGTTATAAAATGAGTTCAAATGATGGAGTAGCCCACAAAGCTGGCATAGGCTCCAATTTATGCTGCTGTTACAGAGCAGGAAACATGTGGGCAGGATGTATTAACATCAGTGGCTTTATTTTACATCTGGAACATGAAAAAGGAGGCAACAAGCAACAGCTTAAAATATGAGCTTTCTGTATTGTTGAATTCCTATTGATCTTTCTCTTCCAGCAGGAAGATGTATAATTATACAATAGGCCATCTGAATTTCTACCACTGGGTGGTTGAAATAATTGTAATATTAGACATTCTGCCTCGGAATATGCCAAAAGGTCTTAACAAAGAGTCGAGGGGAAAATGGCATAAATTTGCCTCTAGGAAGGTGTTTTAAAGAGTGAGGGGGTTTGTTCGGTTTGTATTTTCAAGGGGAAGGGTAGATTCAAAGGGAGGGTACGAGTACACTAGACAAGTATTCTTCTCTTGGAGTCGATGGAGTTAAGCTAACTTAAAATCGGCACTAATGCCACAGGTTTGCAGTTATGTTTTTTGCTTAGGCCTCGTCCTGGGGTGGTTTATCAGCTTTCTGTGAGGGGCTGCTGTGACAGCGACAAGTGAATTCCTGGGTCAGTGTGGACTGGAGTCAGGATGCCACGCAAGCGCCAGCCCTGGCTCAGTTTCTGTAGGCAATCCTTCCTGCGCAGATCCCAGTGTTACCTGAAAACTCACTGTCTTAATCTGTCCTTTTTAACCACGTCTTGAAATTTCTCTTTCTTTGTGTATAGTATCGTAAAGGAGGTCAGACTCCCTGAACAATCTTTAGTGAGGACAGACTTCTCAGAGGAGCAGTTCTTGGGAATTTTTTTTTTTTTTTCCTTGGAAGTTGAGTGTGGGAGATAGGAACTTGTTTGCATATAGTTTCTGATAATTCCAGTTCAAGGACTGGTGTTCTTACAGCTCATAACATTTTATGATAAACACCTGTGTTTTGCATTGCTGATACTCTCTTGAAAAAAAAGGTCTGTCAGTCCTGCTCTCTTTTATATCAGCAAGGAAAAAAGCAATAGTGAAAACTGAAGTGCAAAGTAAATAAAGTAACTTTTTCAGAGTTGCTTAGCAAAGGCATAAAAGACTTCAGGTTTCCTGATCCTCGGTGTAATGCTTTTCCGCTGAAGCATATAACTTTGTGAGTAATGAGTTGTCGCTTGTGCAAAGCAAGGAAAAAGGGCAGTCTCAATGGATCTCTGTCCTGTCTTCTCTGTGCGGCTTGTATCTCTGACGCCGGGTGAAAGTGTGCGAATGTGAGGTGCTCCTCTACATCAGAGAGTAGTCAGCAATATTACACAGTCCGTAATCTCCCTGCAAGAATAATCTTGCTTCTGCTGCTGACGATTTATTTGTACAGATGGAAAGAATAGGAAGAAAAGTCGTTCTTCCAGGAACAAGAATTTTAAAGGGTTTTTGGATTGAATACTAAGCAAATAGCAGCATCGGCCCAAAATGCCCACAAGCTCAGAAGTCTTTAGCATCATTTCCTTGTATTGTGTTATACAACAGAAAAGTCGGAATAAAACAACAAGAATCCTTAAGAATAATTCTTTTTGCCAGTGCTAGGTCCTCTGTGCAGATTGCAGGCCAAGATGATGACAACTGTAGAAGACCCAGCCAGTGGGGACATTATTAGTCAAATCCTACTCAAGAAGCTGATGAATCCTGCGGGCCAATCACCCTTTTGTTAATAAATGTGTTCTTTCATCTAATGAACACATTCTGGAGGAAAGTGGCATTGTTTTTGTTGTCGTATGTAGATGGGAAATTCCTCGGACTATGTATCTTGTTCCCACTCTGTTGTTATTGTTTGACCGGTCAGGTTAATTCGTGTAATGTGTCCCTATTGCTCACGTTACTTAGTACGTGAGAATCGTGGGTAAAGTGGAAGCTAGCCTAACACAGACTACCTAACAGTATGCAACTGAAGTTCTTGTCCAGGTTTTCAGCACAATGTCTGGTTCCTTAACTGCAAGTTGTCGATCGTATTTTTAATGACCAAGGAAAGGAAAAAGCTTTTCAAAAACCTCAATCAATTTTTAGCTGCTGTATCAGTTAGGTTTCCAAGTGGTCTCAGACAGGTGAAGCACACTGAAACATAACGGCTGTTACTGGAAGGTATTACATCTTCACTTCAGTATCCTGCCTTCTCTCTGACGGCTGGGATCTGTCCTGTGGAAAATGGGCTGCGTAATTTTCAGTCATTTTAATCTAGTTTTATAGTGGTTTTCAGCAAGAGGGAAGTAAAGATTCTTGTAGAAAAATAAATGCAGCTTCAAAACTTAACAAAAATAATTGCTTAGAGGAACCGATAAATAAAGAAGGATTTAAATCACTTTTTCCTTCCAGAAGAATATTAAGTGAATAGCAGGAAAGAGAAAGTTCCCCAAACGGCTCAGTTACTGCCCTCAAGTGACATCCCGTGAGATGCACAACTTTCCCATGAAACTTACAATAGAAAACAATATTTTTTTAGAGTTTGTGGGTTACTTTGAGCATTGCTGTTGCTTTATAATTTCAGAATTGTTTCTTCCCACAGACTATGAATGTCAAATTGTATTATTCTAAAAGGAAAATTTTATTGTCGGTTCTGTTTTTTTATCTAAATAGGGAGGTTTCCTGGATCTTGGACAGTCTTTGGTTATCCAGAAAACTGATAGAATAAAAGTCTCTGAGAACAGTGAGGGAGAAACAAATGTGTTGAATATAAGTAGGTACAATCTGCTTCAAATCTAGCTGGTTAAAAGCAAGGAGGTTAAATAGTTTCAGGCACCCCACCATTTCATAAAGCTGTTCCGTTGCACAGACGGTTCGGATCACAATTCCATCACCGATACACATTGTTTAATCATCCAAACCAATGATTAAATTAGCGTAATTGTTATTCAAAACATGTGAGTTCTTTTATGATATGTGGAATGAGAGTCATGCTCCTTTTCCTATTTCTTCTTCATTCCAGCTGGTCCTTCCTCCTGGCCTCAGGGCTAATGCAGATCCCACGGCCCTCCAACAGCAGAGAGAGCTCCTGCTGATTTTAATAAATGCTTGAGTAGCACTGGTGCCTGAGCAGCCCTGGCCTCTCTCATGAAAAAGTGAAATGTTACTGGCATTTCCCTTCCTCCTCCACTCTGCTCTGTTCATGCAAGAGGTTGAGGAATGATCATGTGTCTGCCATAGCCGAATGTGTACTCGGTTCCAGCAGCAGCAGGGTTCTGCATTCAACAAAGCACTTGAACATTAAGCAATTTCTTAAGCCTGTTCCTATACAATAAAATAAAACCAGGCTCATGCGATCTTGACATCTCTAGAAATTGAAAATTAATTTTAAAGAGGATTTAATATATTTAACTGAATTAAAGTTTAATCCCCTAGTGACCCATGTATGGTGCTGGTCATGATAAATGTCCCCCTCCTCCCCAAACATAACACCACTTACCATTATGCCCTCTTTTATTTTCCTCCGAAGAGATGACTACTTGATATTTCCTTTTGCTTTGTGGCATCTTCTTAGATACCCTTACAAAACCAGCTTTCTTGCCCACTGCCCTCCTTTTTCCCCTAATGTGGGTACGTAGATAGCATGATGCTTGCGTGTGAAACTGTATCTGTGATGTGTCCTGGTACAGATTTTTCGCTCGTTTAATCCTGGTATTTCATACTGTAACATGCTTAGTTGTTTCTGTATAATATAGGCCCTGGTTTAAGTATCTGCAGTTGCTGAATTGGGGTCTGATTCTATGGCTCTTACAGCAACAACACTTTCGGTGCCGAACCCAGCTCTTTGTGGATTTCTTACAGCATTGTAAGAGTCTGCTGGTGGAACATAAAACACATAAATAAGGTTTAAGAAACGTGATTCAGTCTCATACAAAGCTGATAATGACTGCTCAAAAACTCCAGGCAAGTGAAGCTATCTCTTACCCAGGAAATAATTTATAAGAGGCTATAGTGCCCTGGCAGTTAAAATACAGTTAAAATACCCTGCAGAAAATTAAACTTAGATTTCGGGGGGGGCTTTTTCAGCTTTAGCATGGGTGGTAGTTAACAATATTCTTCATGTTAACCTTCTTATGTGTGGGCATATGTGGGAGGGACCAAGGGAGGAAAATGAGATTTAAGTTAGAAGCTAGCTAACAGCTTGCAAGAAGCTCTGTAAGCCCATATGTTGTAGTCCTGCTTTATTTATGTGAATTCCCACTCTCTAGGTTTGACCATTAGAAGAGTCTGTGGTACATAGTACACGACAAGACTTGAGTCCCAGCGGCTGGATGTTGCAGCTCCTTACATGTTGTGAATTCATTTTACGTGACCTGCCACTTTCTGTAATTGATCACTTCTGGAAAAAACTTTTCCCCTCCACATGGTCAAAAAAACCCCAAATGTGAAGTGGCCTTCTGTTAAAAACAGATGAAGAGAAGACAGCAGTGCACCAACTTTTTGTTGCTTTTCTCCTTCCAGCCTGCTCTGTTTTTAATACATAAAGAGGCACAATAAGTGGGACTAGATTTTCCAGCTAGGCGCAATTTTGCCACGCTAACTCAAGTAAACACAGTGGGGATGTAAAAAGTGAGCACGTGCCTGGTGCTGAGTGTATGCTAGGTGTTTCTCAGCGTGTGTGAGGGGTTGAGATGATTTTTGTCTTAGTTTGTGCCCCCTGTAGTTCCTTGCAAGATGGTGGGGAGGGGAGATTGACTCCGCTTTGTGACAACTGAAGGCATTACGAGATGCTCTTTGGCAGCTCACCCATTTAGGACTTCAATAATGTTTTTGTCCTTAGAAAAAATAATTCAAATACTCCAGGACTTCTTGCATTTGTTGCCTAGCGTTCCATGCAGTCTCTGCCCTACTATTCCACCAATTTCTGAGCCAGCGATTATTATTCTGCTTAACTGGTAGCTCATTTTTCTTGGAGGATTACTATGGGGTGTGTTTATGAAACCCTGTTTTCTTGTTCAGTGACCTGCCACTTGTAAGATCAGATGGGAAAGGAAGTTTGACCTGGAAGGCGCAGTGCAAATTTTATCACCATAGAAGGACGGCAAGTATAAGCATGACAATCACCTGAAATGTGTACGTCCACCTTTATGCTTTATGTCCGAGACAATTACTTTTAATTAAAAGTTCTGCTTGAAATCTGTTCGGATGATCATTGAGAATACCTCTACTTTCAAAATTAGTGGCATCCAAAATAAAACTTGTATGTAAAGTCCTAGAGGTTCTTTTTCAAATGAAGCAAATGACAACCTGAGATGCCACTTATAAGAAGTATGGGAATTTTTAAGTCATCATTTTGATTCCAGTTTTGCAGATTTTCCATTGTCTCTGTCACAACGCAGCACTTTTTCATCTTGGCTGTAATGAAATAAATGGAATGGTGAAAAGACACTTAACAAAAACCAGATCTTCTTACTTCAGTTTATCTGTGCTTTAACCATCAGTCAATACGGCTTTCTACAATAATGGGTTCCTGGCTATTTGTTTTATTCTTATAAGGTCTTTGCAATTAAAGCCAAATACCACTGCCTTGTGGACCTTCCCTTTTGGATTAAGGGCATAAATAGCTGTTTTCAGCTAGCACAAATAACAGAGATGTGAAATGTTTTAGAGAGTCAACTGCCACTATTGTTTATCAGAGCTGTTCCAGATCTGGGGAGAAAAAAATTGAATGAAGCTGGAGGTAACTGAAGTGAATAGGCACTCTCATTTGTTCGTGGCCTGCTTCATTTTATAACACATACATAAAACTGAAGGAAGAAGTCTTTAAGGTGATAGGGTAAAGTGAAGTTTATGTAAAAGTCTTCGACATTCCTACTTATTATCAGCCATCCAGTACCTTTTCCTGTGAGGACTCACATCAAACCTCAAGAGCTCGCTATGGCAAGGATGACCGCTTCAAATCATGATGGTCAGGAGGTGGTCCTGCCTGGTATTTCTGAATTGGCTTTCGAAAACAGAGTTCATTCCCAAATCCCATGTGATGACCAGCTTTGAGCATGCCTTGCTCTCTGACAATGCTGCTGTTAATCCACAGATTTGTCATGCCGCTGTACTTGGTTTGTAGATCTTCCCCCTGGCCCTGGCCCAGCTGGTCATGGAAGTTGCTCCCCCTCTGGGGAAGGGCCAACCGCTATTCCATCCCAGTCTTTTCTGGCTTCCAACCTCAGCCAGCTGGTAAAATAAGGAGAGCTGATAATACAAGAGTCACCCCAAGGTGACATACTGTTTTCTAAAACCCTTTTGGACCCTGCAGGCTTTAGGAAAAGTTACTTACGTCCCAGATCCCCTTCAAAGTTGCCAAAGCTAGGACTTCTCTGTCACTTCTTGAACACTTAAGTTATAATGTTAATCCTAATTGCACCTTTACTCCCTGGGTATGAGTATGAGCAGTTTCTGTAGCAAGAGTTTAGGTTTTAAAAAAAAAATTGTACATACATTTTAGAAAATGCAGCACATAATCTGCATGTGTACATGTGAGAGTACATGTGTGGATGTATTCACATGCCCACAGTGGTTGTTGCTCATATCTCAAGTTACTTGCGAACCCCAGAATGTATTTGACCATGTGGCTAAACTGGTGGTGTATTAATTTTAAGTAATGCAACATAAAGCAGTAAGTCATGATCATGGTGGATCTAGGGCACACCACAGAGCTGTTCCTCTCCTTAGGTCATGATTTTTAACAGCTGAATTATGCCTTTGTATGTGCTGCCTTACAGATGGTGTGAAGTCAGCCACTTTTTCAGGAGCCGTGACACACTGAGCAAGATGTATCTTTGGTTCCCAAATAGATCTTGGGATGGAGGGACCAGGTTGGTTATGTTTTGCCTGTGGGACTTGCAAGAGCTCTGTTAAACTGCTGTGTCCTGCTCTCACAAGTAGCTGGCCTTGGCCCTTTTGTACCTTCTGCCTTGAGAAGGCTGTCATCCACAAACCTTCCCAGCACTAACCTATTCCAAATGCGTCTAACGCTGTGGAGGTGTTAGCCCTCTGGTATGGCAGGAATGTGGATCACAGCCGATGGAAAATGAGCTGTTGCTTTTGGATCTCCACTGTTATCAGTACTTGCCATACTGTTCCGCTGTGCCACCAGGTATGTGACATTCAGGGAGAAAACACGTGGAGAGAATTGGGGCGATATGTGGAAATACTACATATTCTTTCCTTTCTGTTAATTGATGGAGAGCTGCCAGTGATGAATGAGAGCTTGATGTCATAAGCCACTTCTTATTTATCAAAAACAGTTGTAAGGGGGACAGCAAGCAAATGTGCTGTTCAGCATCTTGTTTCTGTCGCTCCCTGTTCTCCGTCATCCAGCTACAGAACACTGACGAAGAGCCTGCTCCTAATGCTTTTTTGTCAGTTATCCAAGCAATCAGAGCCAACAAATGCTTTTTTAAAGTAATAGACTCTCAGAAACTAATGCAAGTTTGGGACTTGAAAGAGCAAAAGGTTTTCATTATGTTTTTAAAGCAAATGTCAAAAATAAACTCTTTTTCATGTCCGTATAAGCCCAACGGGCATGGAATGCCTGCTTCCTGCCAAATCTGGTATTAACTATGGCTATCACTTAGAGGGAAATTAAAACCATTTGGGTCTTTGTCCTTGAAGGCTCCCCATACGATTTATGAAGGCTCTCTGTAGATTTAGTGCAATGTCAGTTCATGGGGTTTCAGTGCACGTATTCAGTGTGGTGCTTCAGCGACGGGCTGATCATGTTGCGGTCTTGAATGCAGTGGTCCAAGGGCCTCATTTAAGTATATGCACAGGGGCACCAGGACCTTGACGTGGGGGGATGTGTGCATGCGTGCATATGGGAGAGAGAAAGAAAGATGATACAGAAGATGAGTGAGTTCAACCTGGGGATTTTGACCTGGATTTCATACAGCTGTAATTTCGGTGGGCGGTTAAACAAAGGGTTGTATTTTTAGCCTGTCTTTAAGGTATTTGGAACAGTTTTTTCTTGCCTTTGTGCTTGAGCGGGGGAAAGTGCTACTTTGTGCATGAGTGTTTTTGATGGGCACTGTAAGAAGACCTATATTCATGTGAAAATAATGATAGTGAGTATAGCACTTCACTCAGCTCTTCCAGCGCCGAGGCACCAGTGGCAGGGCTAACTTGAGGAGGGCTGAAGTCATGCAGAGGGAAGTCTGGTGGCCTATCTGTTGCCCTGAGGTCCTGTGGTTGTAACTTGCCTAAGTAGCAGGAAGCTGAGGTTCACAGTTACTCTGACACTAAAGCATGTCTTCTGTTAACTGCTTATGAGATATTTGACCCATAACTTTTCCCTGAGTCAGTCCTAACTTATTTTCTGTTGACTTCTGGGTAGTTTTAGTTGCAGCAAGTGTGTCCCCACCTGGGAAAAGAAGAGAATCTGTTGGCTCAAACTGAACAAAACTTGCGGTACTTTAGGGTTTGTGGGTTGCGGTGTTTTAAAACCAGGGATCTGAAGGCAAAAGCTGTAGTGTTCTTGGGTTGGAAGGGACCTTGAAGGTCATCTAGTTCCAACCACCCTGCCATGGGCAGGGACACCTTCCACCAGATTAGGTTGCTCAAAGCCCCGTCCAACCTGGCCTTGAACACTTCCAGAGTTGGGACATCTACAACTTCTCTGGGCAACCTGTTCCAGTGCCTCGTCACCCTCATGGTGAAGAATTTCTTCCTAATACCTAATCTAAATCTCCCCTCTTTCAGCTTAAAGCCATTACCCCTTGTGCTATCACTACATACCCTTGTAAAAAGTCCCTCTCCAGCTTTCTTGTAGGCCCCTTCAGGTACTGGAAGGCTGCTAGAAGGTCTCCCCGGAGCCTTCTCTTCTCCAGGCTGAACAACCCCAGCTCTCTCAGCCTGTCTTCACAGGAGAGGTGCTCCAGCCCTCTAATCATCTTTGTGGCCCTCCTCTGGACTTGCTCCAACAGGTCCATGTCCTTATGTTGGGGGCCCCAGAGCTGAACACAGGATTGCAGGTGGGGTCTCATGAGAGTGGAGTAGAGAGGGAGAATCCCCTCCCTTGACCTGCTGGCGACGCTTCTTTTGATGCAGCCCAGGACAGGGTTGGCTTTCTGGGCTGCAAGTGCGCACTGCCGGCTCCTGTTGAGCTTCTCGTCAACCAGCGTCCCCAAGTCCTTCTCCTCAGGGCTCCTCTCAATCCATTCTCTGCCCAGCCTGTATTTGTGCTTGGGATTACCCCAACCCACGTGCAGGACCTTGCACTTGGTCTTGTTGAATTTCACAGAATCACTAAGGTTGGAAAAGACCTGTAAGATCATCAAGTCCAACCATCAACTAACCCCACCCATGCCCACTAAACCATGTCCCACAATGCCACGTCCACACGTTCCTTGAACACCTACAGGGATGGTGACTCCACCACCTCCCTGGGCAGCCTGTTCCAATGCTTGATAACCCTTTCAGTGAAGAAATTTTTCCTAATATCCAGCCTGAACCTCCCCTGGCACAACCTGAGGCCATTTCCTCTTGTCCTGTCACTTGTCACTTGGGAGAAGAGACCAACACCCACCTCCCCACAACCCCCTTTCAGGTAGTTGTAGAGAGCGATGAGGTCTCCCCTCAGCCTCCTCTTCTCCAGACTGAACAACCCCAGCTCCCTCAGCCGCTCCTCATCAGACTTGTGCTCCAGACCCCTCACCAGCTTCGTCGCCCTTCTCTGGACACGCTCCAGCACCTCAATGTCCTTCTTGGAGTGAGGGGCCCAAAACTGAACACAGCATTCGAGGTGTGGCCTCACCAGCGCCGAGTACAGGGGCACGATCCCCTCCCTACTCCTGCAGGCCACACTGTTTCTGATCCAGGCCAGGATGCCATTGGCCTTCTTGGCCACCTGGGCACACTGCTGGCTCATATTCAGCTGGTTGTTGATCAACACCCCCAGGTCCTTTTCTGCGGGGCAGCTTTCCAGCCACTCGTCCCCAAGCCTGTAGCGTTGCCTGGGGTTGTTGTGACCCAAGTGCAGGACCCGGCACTTGGCCTTGTTGAACCTCACACAATTGCCCTCGGCCCATCGATCCAGCCTGTCCAGATCCCTCTGCAGAGCCTTCCTACCCTCCAGCAGATCAACACTCCCGCCCAACTTGGTGTCATCTGCAAACTTGCTGAGGGAGCACTCGATCCCCTCATCCAGATCATCGATAAAGACATTAAACAAGACCAGCCCCAAAACTGAGCCCTGGGGGACTCCACTTGTGACCGGCCGCCAGCTGGATTTAACTCCATTCACCAGAACTCTCTGGGCTCGGCTGTCCAGCCAGTTTTTTACCCAGCGAAGAGTACACCTGTCTAAGCCACGAGCCACCAGCTTCTCCAGGAGAATACTGTGGGGGACAGTGTCAAAGGCTTTACTAAAGTCCAGGTAGACAACATCCACATCATGAGGTTCGCACGGGCCCCACCTCTCAAGCCAGTCAAGGTCCCTCTGGATGGCATCCCTTCCCTCCAGCATGTCGACCGCACCACACAGCTTGGTGTCGTCGGCAAACTTGCTGAGGGTGCACTCAGTCCGTGTCGCTGACTAAGACGTTAAACAGCGCTGGTCCCAATACCGATCCCTGAGGAATGCCACTTGTAACTGGTTGCCACTTGGACATCGAAGTGCTGACCGCAACTCTTTGAGTGCAACCATCCCGCCAATTCCTTATCCACTGAGTGGTCCATCCGTCAAATCCATGTCTCGCCAATTTAGAGACAAGGATGTCGTGCGGGACAGTGTCAAATGCTTTGCTCAAGTCCAGGTAGATGATGTTAGTCGCTCTTCCCATATTCACCAATGCTGTAACCCCATCATAGAAGGCCACCAAATTTGTCAGGCACCATTTGCCCTTGGTGAAGCCATCTTGGCTGTCACCAATCACCTCTGTTTTTCCATGTGCCCTAGCATAGTTTCCAGGAGGATTTGCTCCATGATCTTGCTGGGCACAGAGGTGGGACTGACTGGCCTGTAGCTCCCCAAGTCTTCCTTTTCCCCTTTTTTAAAAATGGGGATGGCTTTATTTTCTCAGCCCTCATGTGGAAAGAATTCCTATTTAGGGATGCATTTACACATGTAGCATGAAGATGTGAGAGTCTGGACAAAAGGAACGCTGATAGAACCCTCAAAAAGAGTGATGGGGTAGCTTCTGTGTCACCAAACCATGCCACTTTGCTGTTTTCCCCCCAGAAAAAGGAGCATGTTTTTCATGTATCAGCTGGGATCAGTGAATGCACTGAACATCCGTAAAAGGAGAAATGGAAGAATACTGTTTTGAAAGCAAAAAGATGTTTTCCTTACTCATCTTATTTCTGCCTTGCAACCCATCTTGAAAGGTCATTGATGCTAAATATTCATTAAAATGTAGAATTAATTGACCAGGACCAAGTGCTTGGCTTCATTGTGGATGGCCCCCATTTTGAGAGGCAGAGGCCCTTCTAGAAGGGCAGACACTGAGCCTTAGGCAGCTCCGACTGAGATTCCAGCAACGCTTGCTGCTTCTTGGGTTTTGCAGCTCTATTGAAGTTGTCAGTGTAACAGCATTGGAATGTCATTCAAAAACTCAGCAAACCTGAACTCGTTTCAGCAATGTCGGGGGGCATTAGATGGAAAAAGGAATTACGTGGAACTCACCAGAGGACAGTATTTTCAGTTTAAATTGTTTTAAACTCCTTTTAATTCCAGCTGAGTTAAAGTTAGCTGCAAAAGGCTGGCTCACGAGATTTAAAAATAGAATCTTAACTTTTTGCTGAAACATGGTGAGAATAAGAAAACAGGATGAGAACGATTAACCTTGCTGCAGGATTGCACACAAAATACTTTGAAGTGGTAGCTGTTACGAAATACGGTGTGGATTTAATAATTTCCTTACAAATATTCATATTCCCCTCTGTTGCGTCCACATACTGTAGAAATTTTCACTAAGAAATTTATGTATTATACTTTGTCACAAAAAAATAAATGCAAGGAATAAATAAATAGCAAGAATCCTTGTTAATACTACTACAGTTGTATTTCAGTGCTATCTTCAGTGTTTTGATCAATTATCACCATAACATTTTAAAGCTAAAGGCCTACTTAATTGAATTATTGCCTTCAACACTTTCGTATCTTGGATGTGACTGCAAACTAAAACCTGGCTTATACCTGTCAAACACTGACAGGGCAAATATGAAAAGTGCATTTTCAGTCTATGTTTACTGAGAAGGAAGATTTGAGTTGGGATTTTGTGGTATGAAGCTGGGATCCCGACTTGAATAAGCATCAATTCACAGGGATTTGACACAGATGAATGGACTGCTGGCTGCTGGATTCTTGAAAATTCTTTGAACCTCTGTTTTTGGCTAACGGTTGGGGGAGAATCACATCTTGCCCTTCCTGTAATAAGTCAGAAAAAAACTTGCCACAAGGCATTCCTCCTCTAAAATCCTGTTGGCAGTTTGGGCCATTATACAGAAACTGGGAGCCAGGATTAGAGAGGAAACCTTGCCAAGAAATCCTAAAAATAGCTGAAAAATATTACTGGTGTCACTGGAAGACTTACGCTTCTAATTACTTTCATATTGTGCCCTTAAACTCTATGGAAATCAGAGTGCATTGAAAGCATTCTTCTGAAAATACTTGCAGATTTTTAAAAAAAACTTGCAAGCTGGACATTGAGCTGTGGATCCGATTCTCCTAGATGTTAAGAAGTCTGACTGCCCTCAGTATACAAGGTAAAATTTAGAAATCATACTACATAGGTGGTTTCCCACCCCCATTCCACCCGTTATACTGTCCCTTTAGCTGAGGGGATAATTGGATTCTGGAATGCAGAGGAATTTATGGTTACATCTCTCTTGATCCAAATATTAATACTTTTTTCTTATTTGAAGGGGGATAACTTTGCTGTAAGCTAAATTTTAAAAAGAAAACACAAAAAATCATGCTGAAAAAATATTTAATGTGTAAATAATTCTAATACTTTTTAAAGGCTGTGCATTTTTGCCCTCCACATGACTTTTGCCTGCTCTGTGTAAGCTATTTTTCATGTATGCTCTTTCTTGTAGACTAAATATTGATCTAATAGAGTATAGGAGCTGCAGAAGTGTTCAGGGTGTTTGGCAAGACACATAGTGACTATTTACTTCATCATGCTTCCATTGAAGATAAGTTCTTAATGGATATAAAAATCAAATTACTTGGGAAAGGAGGGCCAGTAAAGTGTTACTGCTTTGTTAATAAGATGGGTTATTGGCTTTTTTTCTGATTTTTTTTTCTTTTCTGGAAACTCTGAATAAATGAAAACATTGTGATGGTTCAGAGATTCAGTACCGAGAAGAACAATTGAAGAATAATAGAATCCTTACAGGGAACTGGTTTAGCCTCATATTGCGTCCTTTTTCTGTGCTGTCTCAGTCCTTTGCATGAAGAAAGGCAGAGGTTGACTGACTAATGCAGCAGTGGCGATTGTAGTTTTTGGTAGTGACAAAAAAGGGACGTATCACTCAGTGAAGGAAGATCTTTGCGTTGAGCTCATGTGCTTCCTTACATGTGTCCTAGGTTTAGCTTAGCTGTTTGTTTTCTAGAGTATATCCCAAATGGTGGGGTGTATAATGTCTGTACTGAATATCAGACTTGCAAATCAGAAACCTCAGCATCAACATCCAGCATCAGGATGTTGGATTTTATATCTTATTCTTAAGTGAAACTACAGGAGAACCCTATTCTGATCAGAGTGTGCGTGGTGGTGTTGAGGATGTGATGGATTAGAAATCCAAGTACCTTTTACATGCTGAGTTGTTGCTGCTGTTGATAATAACAGTAATTCTGAAACCCATCTATCCATCTTCTGGTCCCACCAGGTAAGAAAAACTTTCTGTATGTGGCCTGCAGATTAAAATGATACTTGCAGCATCAGTTAATACTTCATCTGCCCACCTTGCTTGACTGACAGCCTATGCTTTTGGAGAGACTTCTCAACTGATTTTCGAACCACAGGTATTTAACTTAAGGAGCTGGGATGCCAACATCCAAAACCATGTTCCCAAAAAGTCCTGCTAAAAGGTTGCCTTTCTGCTGGAGAGGGCTGGCCTCACTGCGTGCTTCCTTCGCAGCTTTTGCAGTATGTCCGGTTTTAGCAGTGGCTAGATCAAACAGATCTGGTAGTGTCTAAATCGCTAGTGGAATGACTCTGGGGTGCAGTCGTTGCTCACATGGGTTAGAAATTCTTACAGGGCCTCTTTGCCTAAGAGGGAACTTTCTACAGCTGAAGTCATGCTGTACGTGCCGCAGAGGCACACAGAGATTGGGGGATTGAGGAAAAACACTGTACCCTGTGTAACTGTGCATCCTGGCCATGCTATTACGGTGACTGGAAGAGCACCTCAAAGTACTGATTAGGATATAGTCTCACGGGCTGCTGGACTATGTATATTTTGAGGCACGCTTATTCTGACTTCCATTGACTGACCTCTTTATTGGCTTGAAAGACGTCATGCAAAAACCTACACAAGAGAAGCAAATGACATTAGGACAAGGTACAAATCTACAAATGGGCTTACGACCTGTTTTGCTTCTCTTTTAAATCACGCATGAAAATGTTTAACTGGGACATAACATTGTGAGCTGTGGAATACTTGCAAGCCTAGTTCTCACAGCTGGGTACCGTGCAGAGTGTGGGAAAAAACGGAAACCCAGCTGTAGAGAGAGGCTTCTTCTGAGCCAAAGGGATGACTTCTGAGACCTCAGATGGAAGTGCAAGAGGAGGAAAGAGTTGGTAATTGCAGCATCAGATACATACAACTCTCGGGACATAGCAGAAATGATAGGTTGCAAGCAGAACTGGCAGAGGGCACCCAGAAGTAAGTTCACAGGGGTGTATTTTCATTCTGTCCAGACAGGGTGAGGTTTAGCGGCTGCGCTTATCAGGAAGAGAGTTCAGGCTTCTGAGGCGATACGGTGCTTTCAGTTGCAAGAAGTGCAAAAGGCAACATAACGTCTTGCTTTCTGACAGACTTAAGAAAAAACGTGGTGCAGCAGTTTGGTGTTGCTTACTGCATTTATTGTACGTTCTCGAAACACTGTCCTCGGGAGCTGAATAGTCAGCGTCAGCAAAGAAGTGCTCTGGCTTTTGCCCCCTGGCTTTTTCTGCCCCGGTGCGCGTTGCACACATTCTCCTACCATTACGGCCATCTGAAGGGACAGGTGTTCATAAAGGCGCAAAAATAATTCGCAAGGAGATGAGAATGATTTTACTTTTTAGCCTCTGTCAAAACGATCGAGAAGACAAGTACAAAGATCAAGGGAGGGAAATCCAGACTCCCCCGGAGTAGCAAATCTCTTCTTGGGTTGCTGGTGCCAGAGCATCAGCCCCAGACCTTTTGTTCGGTGAGGCCTCTGTCTCTCAGGTCCTTGCCCTGCTGGTTGGTACCCCCGTTCCTGGTCGGGATATCCCCGAATAGCTGGGGTATCTATTTGCAGCACACATTGCTGGTGGTGCAAGTTTTCGGGCACCGGGCAGGAGGTGTGGGTTGAGAACGCTGCGCTTTCCTCGTGAAGGCGGGGGGGTGAGGTGGGAGCAGCAGCCGCCAGCTATTCCGACCAGCACGGGTCCAGTGCTGGGCCCGAGTGGGACGCCCCGAGTGGGTTGCTCCCCTTCCATCCTCAAACGCCAGACAGACGTAGTGGGAGGTTGGTGGGTTAAGAGCCAGCTCAGTGGCCGTCTGCTTGCACTAGAAAGCGCCAGGTGAAAACACAGCAAATGAAGCCTGAGAAAGCCTGGCTCCTGGAGGAGCGGACGAAGGCAAATGAATCCTAAGATGAGTTCCACAATATGTTTTCCAACACTTCAGCTCGTGATAGATCTATCGTAATTAAAGCTAATTACCAAAAGAAGAAAAGGGAATATAGAGAGTTACGCTGGTTTGGGCCACTGAAGACTGTGTTGGTTCCCCAGCGTTTGTATGCGATGTGGCCTGCTCTAACCAAACCCTCCAGTGGTGGCAGGCAAAGGGAAATAGCCATGGAAGCAAATATGAAAGTCTTCTGTATGCTTTAATCCCATCTAAGGGAGGGGAGACCTCATCGCTCTCTACAACTACCTGAAAGGGGGTTGTGGTGAGGTGGGTGTTGGTCTCTTCTCCCAAGTGACAAGCGACAGGACAAGAGGAAATGGCCTCAAGTTGGTCCAGGGGAGGTTTAGATTGGATATTAGGAAAAATATCTTTCCTGAGAGAGTGGTGAGACACTGGAATAAGCTGCCCAGGAAAGTGGTGGAGTCACCATCACTGGAGGTGTTCAAGGAATGTGTGGACGAGGCACTGCGGGACATGGTTTAGTGGGCACAGGGGTGTTGGGGTGATGGTTGGACTTGATGATCTTACAGGTCTTTCCCAACCTTAGTGATTCTGTGATTCTGATCTAATACCTGGCCGTGACAGTTTTGTCAGCGAAAACCACAGGAACACAAGTTCCGTTGCCGCTGCCTTCCTCCTGTTCAGCCTTTCTCTCCTGCCCTGCAGTGCCCGCACTGTTTGCTGTGGGATTGCTTGTTGTGATGTACAAATGAGTTGCTACAGGCAGTTAGAAGACATCCATCTAACACTGATTCTGGAGAGCCTGAGAGAAGTTTCACTGAAACTGTGACCATTTATCCAAAGGTTGGCTGTTCCTGTTTTAAGAGTTTAATTTGTACTGAGGGAAGGAAAAAAAATAAAGGGACCCTGAGCTACAATATATTCACAAACCAGAAGGAATAAACAAATTCTGTTCCGTTTCTAACTAATTTTTATTATAACTTAATTCTTTTCTTTTTACTTTAAAATTACATCCCGCTGCAGCAGACTTGAATTTTTAGTGAAAAAAATATTTAATCATTTCCTTCCTTTTCAGCTGTTGTAACTGTACTCTGTGAGTTACTACAGGAAGAGTATCTTATTCCTGACTTCCTGATCTGCCTGCAAGCTGATATCTGGTGTCCTCCTGAAACGCACAATTTTGATTGCTGCTCCACCCGGCCATGCCAGGTTTCTGTAAACAAGGTTTATACATCTGAAGATGCCAGAGAAGCAGACGTTTTATGTTTACTCAGGGGTTTTTGGCATCAGGAATTAGCAAACAAACTTAGCACATCCAAAGCCACATGCCTTCTTTAATTGCTCCTATATTAGATTTGGTGAAGGATCACCGTTTTGTCACGCAAGAGATTTTACTGATTAAATTACCGATTGGTGGCTGTGCAAGCAGGCTCAGTCCTGAGTCTCTTTTCGGCTCTCAACAGAAGGAGAAACTGATCTTTAACAGATACTACTGTTCCCTCTGCTTTCTTCCTACCCCATCTGTGTAACAAAGCTGCTGCTTGATCACTCTCTTGACCTTAAACCTTTGGCGACTGGGAGAGAGGAATAAAGAGAGGGTAGAGTAGGGGGGACTCTGAAGTCAGAGGCAGGGAGTGAATGATTTGTACATGGAGATGCAGAAGGGAAGGGAGAGAGCAAAGGAGATCCTGATCGGGAAGGCCCAGACGTTAGATATGAAAGCAAGAGCTGCAAACAAAAGTGGATGAGAAGTGAAACATAAAAATAGCTGAGGAAGTCAGAGATGGGGTGGGGAAGAGACAGGAAGAGGGAGCAAAAGATGAGAAACCAAGAAGTGATAACTTACCACAAGCTGCATAAATTTCTGTAATATGTTTGTATTGGCTTACATTAATATTTATCTAAAAGTTATGCATCTAGGCCATTAAGAATTTAGGCTCCCTACTTAAGTATCCCAAAAAGTGATTTATTTAACCCATGTTAAGATTGCCTACTGCTGTTCGCTGACTACAGAGGGAGCTCAGACAGTTTAAACTTGAAGGCCAGCTTTTAGCTGGCTAAAGTTTGGTAAAATGATTTCTACTTACTGTACTAGAGTTGGATATTTTTGTTTTAAAAATGGTAAAAGATGTGGCTTTCTTAGAGAGAAGAGATCTTGGCGTTCTTGTGGGATCAGGATGGAACTGTAGGTTAGCACCCTTACTGATGGGAAGGAAGAACTGTTTGGGTCAAAATAATCTCGCTTGATGCTTATACTTTCTTTTCACCTGTGTGTGAAGAATATAACAATGTTTGATTTGTGCGTGTGCTTTGTCTATCACTAAAGAATCAACTCTAATAGCTTTTTAGAGATCTTGCCAAATTGTGAGGGTGTAAATAAAAGTATGGGAAGGGTCTCTGAGCACAGCACCTTAGAATGGAGATCATAAAAAAAAAAAGCTGTCCCAGTCGCCACACTTGCAATTATCATCTCCCAAAACTTCAGTTCCCGTGACTGAGAATATAAACCTTAGTTAGTTATTCAATGTAAATTAAGGGATCTCAGTATGTTTCTTTGTCATCTGACTTCTAATTACTTACGTAGCAGCACTGAAAGCTGTGGGCTTCTCTTCCCGTTGAGAAAGGGAAAGCATTGCTTTGAATTCAGTTGTGTTAATCTGGGATGTTTATGGAAAAAACACTGGTAATTGTTTTTGAGGGGTGAAATGAAGAATTTTTCACACACACGTGCACTTGTGCCACATTTAAATGTGTGTCTATAAGTGCCGGTGTTTCTCCGTCCCTGTTGTTTCAAAGTAAAGTATTAGGAACTTTTCTTTTTGCTTCCCTGAAGAAGTCTTGCGCCTCTGAGTAGGGACCCACTAGAAAATGTCTGAGTATAAATAATTTTGCTAAAATGCTGCAAGTAGGCTTGAGCACTTAGGACCATCACAGGGTTTAGGTTCAATTGGCTCTGTTTGTGTACCTTCTTATTTGGAAAACCAGAAGTACATGGTGATGTTTGCCTTGGCTATGCTAAGACAAAAAAGCAGTGGGGTTACTGTGTGTATGTGAAAGATTAAAACACCAAAAAAGTAGAAAGATATAGAGTATTTCTGTGGGAAGTGGAACGATTAAGTAGGCAAACAAAATTATACATAGGAAAGAAGAAAACTTACTGGAATATACGACTTCGGGATTAAATGTTTCGTATTCCTCTCTACATCTCTGAAGACTGAACCACACAAATGAAATTTGCACAGTACAGCCTAGCAGACATCCTGACACAGATTAGCCAAAGCCTTTCCTATGTTTCCTGTATGATTCCAAGCCTGTGTTTGGCGATTTTTATTATGAAGTCTGTGAGAAGTGAAATGCGTGCATAGGTGCTGGATCCTCCGTATTGAAGTTTTGTGTAACCTTTTCTCCGGACGCTTGTGCAGCACGCTCTCGTAGCCCTCGTCCTGCGTGTCCCATCCACGCAGCCAGCGCCCTCATGCTGACTGAAGCTGTGGCGGTGGTTTTTATTGCTCAGAACAGCATCACCTTATTGTATAAGCATCGTCGGGTGCCAACACTCGGACTTCATCCTGGAGGGAGTAAAAATGGATCAATTATTAGTTATTATTAATTATTAGTTATTAGTAACTCTGACCAACGTGCGCGTTGAGAAGAGAGCAGATGGTTTTTGCAGGGTTAGCCCGTCGGCTATCATCCGCTGTTGTAGCGGAGGTGGAAAGAGGAGAGGCTCGGAAAAGCCCCGGCAGCAGCCCCCTCCCTGGCCGGCAAGCCTGCGGGGAGCGGGCGCTGCTGCCGCCCAAGGGCACTGCAGTCCTCCTGCTCCCTAGGCAATTCCCAGGCACGGCCTCGTTTCTGGGAGATATTGTGAAGTTTCAGGAGGAAGCATGTATTTTTATATTTTTTTTAAACATCAAAAAGCTAGCTCCGCCTCATTCTAGAACTAATTAAGCTGGCTCTCTTTTTAGTTGTATTCCAGTATTTACATGTTTACATGGTTTCATAATGGTTACCATGAACAGCTTGCGACTTGATCTCCTTTCGCTATTACTCCATCCTTTTCACTCTCCCTAATTAACCATTGCTGCCTCTTGTTTCCCTGTATATGCTTTTACATTCCTTTTTATCCTAATTTTTCAGGGTGACTGTGTATTGTTTTATTTATTGTAACCAAAATAAAAGAATAAAACCATAACACAATCCTATACAAACCACCTATATTTAAGATAATGGTTTTGTAAATCAGGAAATGGCAATGTTAAGGATGCCCATGCAAAGAACCCGAAGGAAAGCAAAACCAAACCCCAAACTCACCACCAAGAACGAATGCAAATATCTTTTCCTTAGGCCTGTAAATAGCTCCTCTTTGACCTGTAGCTATCCTAAATAAATTTGTAACCTGAAAAGCATGTATTTATTTAACTTGACGATTTCTCTGCTGAAAATGGAACTGCTTAAAAGCGAAAGTCTGGGATCTATGAGACCACAACCTGAACAGAAATGTTATAAATGTTTCCAGAAACAGAAAAATTTGTGGTAATTATAGCTTTTGTAATATACCCTGCTTTTGGTTACACCAAGTGTTCTTTTCTCCATGTGTGATGAAAGCTGGCTGCCGTGGGGAGAGAGGTCTCCCTGGATGAGGTGCCACGTGCCAAAGAGCCTGACTTTCATTTTTGTCAAACTCGGAGCCGTGTCAAGCTGTACCGTAGCCCTGCTGAAAGACAGGCAAGTGACTCTGAATGGCTTGCAAGCACAGAGATACTCAGCGTTACATGCCCGCTTTGTTACTCCTTCCAGCTTGTTTCCTGCTGATTTTTAGCTTGTAAGCAAGCTATCTCCATAAAATAAGTTGTGTCAGCTGTCAAGCTGACTCTGTTATACAGTAAGTGTGACATTTTCCAAGCCTCTGTTCTGCAGCCTGAAGGAGCTGTTGCACACTGCCATTAAGGCTGGGTATTAGGAAAAACTTCTTTACTGAGAGAGTGGTGAGACACTGGAATAAGCTGCCCAGGGAAGTGGTGGAGTCACCATCACTGGAGGTGTTCAAGGAACATGTGGACGAGGCACTGTGGGACATGGTTTAATGGGCATGGTGGTGTTGGTTGATGGTTGGACTTGATGATCTTACAGGTCTTTTCCAACCGTAGTGATTCTGTGTGATTCTGTGATTAAGCCCAGGGCCCCTTCCATCCCCTCCCTTGGGCTACCACGGCCATGGCTTGACCCTAAACAGTCTCCATCTCCATCAAGTTAGTCTCGATCTGCTGGTTTCTGTACATCTCTGCTGTGGTTCATTTTGTAGCTCTCTGTGAGTTTGACTGGTCCTTGATTCCCCTGGCCCTAGAAAAGGAGCAGCAAAACATTAGAGATGGCATGTTCATCACCGACACAGAGAATGTGGTCTCAAATGTCATAGTATTTTCGTAATCCAGAGGAAATGAATGAGAGACAGAAAAGCTTCTCTTGGCTCAGGTGTGCTTGTAATTTGATGCAGGTCTTGGTCAACACAACGCACAAGCATCGGCAGTGACGATTTCCTTCAAAGGTTGCTATTTCATGCTAACTTCTGCTTGGAACGTGAAGGAAAAGAGTATGGAAGAATTTTCACTAGCACAGTCGGAGGACTTCAGCTGTCTTAAAGATCCTGTCCCAGGTTTTCACCCAGTTTAGTGTTATGCCTCCAGAGGGAGAGGTAGTGAGGGGGAAGGAGGCCTTGTTAACCAGGAATGGGGTGATTCATGGACCCTTTGCCATGGTACAGGGCCACTGGCAGGAGGGAGGGGGGTGGCAGAGGCCAAATTTTTGGCAGGTTTGTGAAAGGCAGAACTCTTCTGTGTGTCCCTCTTATCACTGAAGGACGGTGTTAAATTTGAATTCAGCTCTGGCAAACACTGTTTTTCTCTTTTGTGCTCTAGATGCTAATGTTTCTTTGCTGTGAAGAGCCAAGGAAGTGAATGCCCTTTGGTTTGGAAAAGGCGGAAACAGAAGTAGCAAGTGCATGGAAAACAAAGATTTCTATAAGCAGCAAAGTTAATCTGTATTCCTGTGCTTTAGTGTCTTGAGGTCAGTCTCCTCAGTGGACTCTTTGATGGGCAAGGATGTTCTCTCACGGTGGTATTCTTTTGACGGAGGCATTAGTATAGCTTGCTGTCCTCCAGCTAACTCCTGTTTTCAGATAACCTGAAGGAACCATCCAGGATCGAAGTTGCTGAGTTTAAAACCCACTAGAGAAGACACAAAAGACAAGAGATCTAAAGCAAGTTAATTTTTGTACTCACAAGTAATAGTTAGGAAACCAAGCTAAAAATAAAAGACAGACAAATGCATTGTGCAAGGCCACCACGGCCTGCGTTCTTGCAGTCAGATGTTTCGGATCTGCTGCCTCTCACACTACCTCTTGCTGTGAACTTTCAGCTTGTCACAAACATTAAACAAGCACATGTTTTATAGTAAGCTGGAAGGCTTCTGGGAATAAACGAACAGCTCCAGCCAAAGATGAGTCAGAAGAATCTGGCAAACTTGCATGAGGATGCTCTGTAATAGGCATGTTTAAAACCCTCAGGCAGTTCTGATGCCACTGAGAGGTACTTTTTAAGAGGAGTACATATAAATTCAACACATTTACATCCTCTTTCATGATAATTAAACCTTTATTACTGTTAAACACTTTTTATAATGGATATCCAGGCTACAGGCAAAAGTGCTACTGGAATCTTTATCTCCCTATAAAACTTTTAAGTAATTTTGCTCTGATTTTAACTGTTCTAGCTGATTATTAGAGACAGTAAAAGATTCACCTTTTGAGGCAGGTGGCATTTGACCCATCTATACCTCAGGGAGAAGAAAGCTGTTGACTGGCAAGCTTGAGACAGGAGTTGAAAACTCTCGCATCAAAACGCTCAGTACAGCCTCAGAAATTAGGATGATTTGGTTAAATATCTGAATAGCCTTACTGGAAGAGAAGGGCCAGAGCCACTGCAATTAATCTTTTCAAGGAGATTCTTTTCTCAAGTGTCAGCCATAATTATCTGCATTTCTACTGTACTAAGAAAGGGAACGCTTTAACACAAGACGTGGTTGGTTGTGTCCTTCATATTACAGTCACTGGTATATCGCCGATGGTTTCCCATGTAATCGACTGAGACACAGCCAGTCAAGCTCACGGTGTATTTCAGATCTCAGTGCCTAAATCCATGTTGCAAGTATGGGGGTTTGTTATTACTAGTTGGTACTCCTTTCTTTATTTTCTTATTTGTATCTCCAGGTTTTCTTGGTGAGAAAGACATTGGTGTGAACAGAATAAGAAAAGTGATTGATGTTTTATCTTTCTGTGTAGTTTTAAATTCTTTTCCTTCCTCTCAGTCTTTATTCACAGCGATTTTCTTGTCCTATAGTGACAGTGAAAGTGACAGCCTGTACAGTGAAGCATTAGGCACATCTGTCTTGAATATGTCTTTCCCTGGTGACTGAAATGAAAGAAATGAAAGGAGGTTGCAGAGAGGTGGGTGTTGGTCTCTTCTCCCAAGTGACAAGTGACAGGACAAGAGGAAATGGCCTCAAGTTGCGCCAGGGGAGGTTCAGGCTGGATATTAGGAAAAATGTCTTTCCTGAGAGAGTGGTGAAGCATTGGAAGAGGCTGCCCAGGGAGGTGGTGGAGTCCCCATCCCTGGAGGTGTTCAAGGAACGTGTGGACGTGGCACTGCGGGACATGGTTTAGTGGGCATGGTGGGGTTGGGGTGACGGTTGGACTTGATGATCTTACAGGTCTTTTCCAACCTTAATAATGATTCTGTGAAAGGGAATGTGGTCTATGTGAGGCTATAGAATGAGCTGAATGGAAGTAGGTGGTTTAAGATATGCAGTGGTGTATCTTAAGATACACAAGTCGCATACATTTAATAGCTGCCTATGGAGCTACAGAAGGTGTCACAAGCTATGTGTGGGACACCCAGACCCTGCTGGCAGTGTTACAGCCGTCTGCCTGCAGCACTGGGGATGCTGAAGGCCAAAGAGAGGTGGCATAAATACTTCAAGACCAAAATATCATCAAAATGTGTGCAAATTACTTAAAACATTGTAAAGACTTGTACTGAAGAAAGACATTAGTGTCCAGGGAAGTTTCTAACCTGCTAGTTTGTTGCTTTTGCTAGATTCTTTCCTCTAAACACTGGCAAAAAGTTTTTGTAAGGTATTATTTATCTACAAAAAAACAGACTAAACAGGAGTTAGCCTTATTGCTAAAATCAAAGTTAATGGACATTAAATATGAACTTAAATAAATCTGAATTAAATATGAAATATGATAATCTGGAGATAGCACTAAAAATGGAATGAAGAGGGGAAAATGACAAACTTAGCAAAGGGGGTGATTGATTTAAAATGACTGTGCAGATCCAGGCATTTATGGAAATACAAAAGCTTGAGCTAAGTGAAAGGGCAGATGTAAAAACAAAATAAATGGATAGAAACTAATATAATTCTGCTTTATGTGCTACCCAGAGTTTATGTGCAAATACTCTGGTGGCAGAAAGGCACCCCAGGTTCTGAGAGGCCTTGCAGGGCAGGAGGAAGCGAGGAGTGGATCCCAGTTAGGATGAACTGTGTTGTTCCGCTAAAGGATGGGCACATCCATAATTGACAAAAAGGTGGACACCAGCAAGAGCAAAGCAGGCACCGTATGCATCAGCTCTAACAGCAACTACATACGTGGTGGTCAAAGCTGAGGATAATAAAAAGGTGCCGTAAAGGAAACATGGTAAATACAGAAGAAATAAGGACCAGTATTGATCCCAAAGAGTATCCATGGTGGACAGGACAAAAAGTGTAACAGGGGATTCCACTAGAAATGAAAGAGTCGCTGTTGGGTAAACCTTATTTCAAACCATAGCACTCTTCAAAATTGATCAATCAGTCAGTTGTGCCAAAGTAGTTATTTACATGTTTCCCTGATTCTTCTGTCTATATCAAGGTTGTTCTGAAAATGGGACAAAAATTCCTATGTCCAAAATTTTGGGAAGTATTTGAATCCTAAAATGAATATGTAGAGAAGTTCCTCTTACTCTTTGTATGGAGAAGGCAGTGGCTGACAGAATGGGGCTTACAAGACCTGGGCATGGGTTAATACTACGCTAGGAAAAATTGTCTGTAGTTGTAAAGTCAGTCTACTTCACCGTATATCACTTTCAGTGATAACTCACTGAAAAATGGCAAGATGCTTTGGATGTAGGAATAAAGACATGGATTTAATTCTACCTCAAGTCACTGGTATAGTGATAAACTGTGTCGTCCCCCCCTCTAACACAGCTAGGGATTAGCTGTAAGCAAACGCTGTTATCTGATCAGTACTGTTCTGTGATCTATGCAAAATAAGCTGTGACTTTAATACAGCTCGTACTGAACAGGTGGCTGGTTTGAGTGAGTATCGAAAACCCGAACTGAAATGGTGCTTATTTAGCATTTTTGGCATTTCAGCTTTTTCATCGAAATGCTGAAGTTTCATCAAAATGGTCAAACGAGGTCAAATGGGCTGAGTCTCTTGATGGGAGAAGTAACCTCTCTATTTGGTAATCTTTGCTGTTGGAAGAACCTGGGCAGAACAGTAGTAGGGTACTTGCGCTCCTAATTAAACCTGGCTCTGGGGCCTAAGCCAAGGAAAAGAAAGTAGCCTTCCTTTGGACAAGGGCATTCCCTTTCTTTACTTGAGTTTAGTTTCAGATATATCATTACCAAATGCTGAACACGGGATCTCCCCTCCACTCCTATACCTATAAATTACAGAGCAGTAGGTTAGTAGAATTCCTCAGGGCACAAGAGTTAAGGCTGCATGGTGTGCACACTTGAGGTTTCTGTGGCCACATTTGCAAACAATAAATGTTGTCTTTTTATCTTGTTTCCCTTGGGGAACATTTTTTGAGTAATCTGGTTAAATGGTACAAGGATTATAAGTGTGTGTATAAATATATACCCACAATTTATCCCCAGGCAGAAAGATGAATAAAACGTTAAAGGTCAACAGTTGCCTTGTTGCTGAGCCAGTAGTAAGAGGCTGTCTTCTGAGGAGCCAAAGAATTATGCTTTCTTAGTTATGTTCACTCAGATAAGTTACACAAATGTGACTGAAAAGTCCTCTTGAAGTTTGTTAAGGCGCTAACTAACATATCTTAAGACATGTTTGTTGCCCGTATTGTAACTTACTCCTAGCGTGCATCATGGAGGCCTGATAACCTGACTTTAGATGTTCTGTGAAGTTACAAACACAATGCTGTCATCTCAAAACACGCTCTTCGGTGTGTTTCAAGTTGTTTGAGTTTTGTACCTTTTCATGGGGGCTGTTTAAAATACAACCTTAGAAGCCCACCAAGTTTCCTTTTCTAGACCCTCTCTCCTCCACTAAACGCATTAAGCATTGCTGCAATGAGTGTTGGAAGAAAAGGGGAGAAGCCTTGAAAAGAGCAGTCACAAACATCGGAGTCATGCAGTTAGGCTACCACTGTACACTCGTCTGCTATTGCGGCAGGCGTAGGAATGATCCACAATAGCCGTAAGCTTGATAGAGCCTGAAAGAGAAATTCCCTTATTGCACAAGAAATTTGAGTGTGAGGTAACGTCCCTTATTTTAGGCTTAGTTCTGTTCTGCTTACTGAATGAGAGAAAAGCACTGTACCTAGCTCATTTCAGTGGTGCTGCTTTTGGAATAATGCAAGATCAGGAAGATCTGGCAGTCTGTAAATTTGATATACATCAGCTATTCTGTATGAATTTTGCTGACATGAGCAAACAAGTAGATATGCCTTGCCCATAGCAACTTTCTGTAGTCCTAGGCAACATCTTGTTCCGCCTGTAGCTTTGAGAAAGTGGACGTGCTTAGCTGTCCTGTTCATTTTATCATGAGTCTTGGTGTGGGTGTTTTTATCATGAGGTTGGTGTTTTTATAAAGTGCATGTTCTGAAGGTAAGTAATAACATTAATCCCAGTTTTCTTTTTATGAGGAAGGGTCCTGGTTCTGGAGAAAAGCTTGAAAATGTGACCTCTCCAGGCTTACAAAAGAGATGGCAAAGAAAAGGAAGTAAAATGAAGGTTATTATGGATGAAGGGGGAGTTAGTCTTAGAATTTTGTCTTGCTCTACATTGTAAAGTTGCAAAGTTGGCCTGGCACAGCCATGTCAACTGGCAGTCCTTGTATGGAAAATCCCCTTTTCTAAACTGATGGAGCACTGCTGCCAAAGCCTCAGCGGAGATGGCAGAAGAGGAATTCTCTGTGTGCGGCTCCTGTTGTTTGAATAGGTGAGATGGCTGTAGCGGCAGAAGAGACCCTTTAGGCCGGCGCAAACTAAGTCTGCGCTAGGAAGCTATGTTAGCATAAGCGGGCCAAAAGTGTGGGGCAGCACCAATTAGTGGTTCCCAAGCTCTGCCCCAGAAGTTAAGGGCTTTCCCAGGTGCCTGAATGGGCCTAGAAACAGCTCGTGCCAGTGCTTCCTGCACTTACTGTGAATAACATCTTTGCCTCTGCTTGTGTAAGAGCGGCGTAATCTAACAGGTAGGCAGAAGGCAACTTTTCAGAAACGTCTGCTGGGAATGCTGATTTGTAAGAAGGTGGTGTTTTGTCCTCGTTGAGTACAATGAGACAATATGAGTACCAAAGATGCAGTGAAACTGTTAAAACATTCTCCATCCCTACAACAGATTTCAGTGAGAGAATTTTTTGTTTTCTATCCTGAATTTTTCTTGGCTGGTACTACGCTGAGATTGGGTATTGCACAAGTAGCTAATGTGATCCCCTGTGCTTTATAATTGCTGCTGTGCTAAAACTTTTCCTCCTTCTCATTCAACTCTTGTAGTTTTCATTTGTCTTGCAGAGTTGAATGGAAGTCCTGGGAAGATACAACAGGCTTATTTGTGTCTCTTGTTCACCCAGAGTAACGCTGTTCCTCTGTTCTATTTTGTTACAGCTAATTGGAGATATTTTTCTAATTCATTGCGACCACAGTTACATTACTGCAACTCTCCTGAAGTCATTGGACAACGTAAGCCCACACCAGACTTGAAATCGGTGTCTTGCCCTCTCCCCATATGATTCACAGTGGGGAGGAAAAGACTATTTTGATTTATAAACTGTGGAGTGTGGAGGGGAAAGGATACAGGAGTTAGAAACAGGATTTGGTGCCTGGACCCTGGAGGCAGCCATCTGTCAACTCACAGGAAGATATTTTATAAAAAATTTGGTCTTGTTGCATCTCCCATTCATAACGTACATTTACAGGTTAGGTTCCTCTTCTTTGAATCATGTCATTGTGAATTAGAAAGGAGACATCCTATTCCCTGAGGAGACTAACTACCATCCCTATAATCTAAGTGAATGATAGGTGAGCCGTTCAAATCCTTAATGCTTCTCTACAGCTGACATGATAATGAAAGCTGACGAAACTTCCTTAAACTGGAGATGGTATGTAGGGCTGTAAAAAGGAGCCAGGCAACAGTGGAGTCACTGGACAAAGATTTAAGCTCCTTGGGGCACGGTCATTGGTTTTACGTATTACAGAGACATAGCATACTATGCTTAAGAAGGGATAATTACAAGGAAACCCTTGGTTAAATAAATGTCTTGTTTATAGTATTTAAAGAGCGTGGCTCTATCTACCCTTATCTAAAGAATCTTATTTTCAAACTAATGCCTGAAAACCCAGTTCTCTGCCTCCGTATTCTAGAAAACAGTGCTGGCTGACCTGCAGTCCATGAAGGGTCTAAATGGACATGTAAACTTGTGGCTACTCATCTCCAAGGTATTGTGTGGCTTCGCTGATAATTGGGAACTGATACTACTGGACCATAACTGGGAGGTAGGATGCTATGCACAGGCTTGGAGGAAGCTTGCTTTCTTGCTTGGTTTAAGGCAATCCACCCATCTCCACTAATAATTAGTGTATATACATAGTGACGTTGTTCGTAGGCACGCAAATTGTACAGCAGATTCTGTCTCAGAGCTGGTATCTCAAAAATAACATGTCCTCTACTCATTGTTCTGAGTTGGGCCCTGTTTCACTGTGTGAAGACGGGAGGTGGAGGAGGAGGAATATATCATTCTGAAGCGCCCGTGTCACCAAAAAAAAAGGCAGTCGCCAGTGCTTAGAGTACACAAGGAGCGATGCAGCAAGGTTTGATAAGGCATGTTACAACATCACGCTCTTGGTTCTCTGTTTTCTTGAACTTTGTGTAGCCAGCTGCAGCAATGTTTTTGTGCTCTGCCCTAAATTTCCAGTCACGTTGCACTCGGTATATGATACATGGCATTTGATTCATCGTTGCCTCTCATCGCAAAAGTTGAAGAATTGCGCAACTGATCCCTGTGGGTGGAACTTCTGTCCGAGTCCTGTGAGAGGAACTGATTGAGTTCTGAGAAGAGTGAAAAGCAGCAACTGTTCTACTTTTCATTTAGTTCTCTTTCCTACAAGTTTTCTCTGTATCGAGTTACACTTGACTTCCCTCACTCAGTACCACCAGACTTGTGTTGAAAGCGTCTTCTGGATTTGGGGTTTTTTCTGGACTACAGTCGTGCTAGTGTATGATATACAAAGCATCAGTTATACCATGCATCAGAGGCTTTTCTGCAGCCTTCACAATTTCACTTTTAAACTTGCCACTTGCAGCGTTTCTCACTAGTTTCTTCTTAATGCTTCTTTGTTCTTTCAAGAAAAACAAAAAGGAGGAACAGTTCTAGGAAACTGGAGAAGAGCAAAATGTTTATCGGCTAACGTTAAGTACCAGGCATTTTTTGTTATATCACAGGGCATTAAGTATTGGATGACATGAATAATTACACATACAGTGCTCATTGTATCAATATAAATGAGCCTACCTTAAAACTGCATAGTCCTACTCCTGCTTTTTATGGTTATTTTCAGCATGCCATACTATCGCGTAGTGGGCAATGTAGACGTGCCCTTACTTCTGCCTCGCAAGCTGATAACCTGCAAAAATGCAGTCATTTATTAGGAAAATGTGGTAAACTAGTGCAAGGAGAAAATGTTGTAAATACTGTGCAAGATTCTTGTCCGTTCTTCATAAAGAATCAGAGCACCAAATGAGAATCAGATTAATGATAGATTTTTCTGCAGCACACGGTAGGTGTGGGCTGAAGTTATTCGTACGGTTTAGAGAGATCTGGTATTTCTCTTTTGGTTGTGTACCAGTTGAATGTTTCAGAAGGTTAATGTAGATTGATGTTTGATTGCCGCACCTGTAACACAACCACTGGTGTGTTTGGTCAGTCAGCGGATTTAACGTCAGCTTTTTGACCACCACAGATACCGTGTTCCCTACCAGTAAGTCAGTGATGGAAAACAGGTCGTGTGGGTTGATTCCTGGAACGTAGAACATGGGGTTAAATATGGTCAGTTGGTGTGGTAGCTTGAAAATATATGAAATTGTGGCTTAGCGCCCGAAGTTGACATATGCAGGGGCAGTTCTGTAAACAGTACGTGAATGAGATGATTATTACTTGTACAGCACTGCAGCTGTAAGGATTCGTTTTATAGAAAATGAAAGAAAACAATAAAACCTAGTTACCAGAGAACTCTCCTTTTTTCTTGTTGCAAATAAAAATGTAAGCACTGTTAATTTGTGCCTTTTCTTTTTTTCCCCACTAACTGCTTATGGAAATAATTTTAAGATCCTAAGTTCAGGCTAAGTTTGAAACTGTTTCTCACGGTCTTTTGTCAAGATTAAGGTATCATCTGAGTAAGGCAGTTTCCTGGAAATCTTCTCCAAATCAGAGCAGTAGGTTCTGGGAATTGCCTAACTTGCAGATGCATAGAAAAGTGCCCCTGAAAGAAAACTTGGTAAACTGCTTCTGTGGGAAACTAATGCACATTTTGGCAGTACTCTGAGGTACTGATTATAATTTATTTTTGTATTAGCAGAGTAATCCATGAACCATTTTCTCCTCTCCTGAGGGAACCGATTGTTTTGCTTTAGATCAGATTTAAGAAAACCAGAGCCGATCAATTGAATATTCTCTTATATTACCACCTGGAGGGGTTTTTATATTGCTTTTACTATAAAGTACTTCACTTCATTTTACAACTCTTCCATTATAAAATACTCTAGCAGAAAGGTAAAACTTTACTGCCTGTCTTTGTTATCTTGGGAAGAGGCCTTCCCAATGAAAGGTAAAATCATATTGCAGCAAAATAAGCGTTGCACGAAGAATAGGGAGCCTGTAGTACAGACTGGGATTTAGTGGTGGTTGTTCATGCCAGAATACAGAGCTGCTGGGGAGACGTTTATGAAACACTATAAATTCTTACGCTACTGTTTATGTTACATAGCGTTAAGAAGCTCCAAAGAAACTATTATTTTGTGATCTCTGACACTGAAGTCCGATTACAAATTTGTATGAAGTGGCCTGCTTTGAAAGCGAGTACCGAGCTCTAGGAGCCTTGCCCAAGGGAAAGTTGGGATATGTCAAGTACTCTTGACACAAACGTGATGTGTATCTGTATGCCTTACGAGTGGTTATAAACATAGCACGTCAGCACTGTATGTATTTTATGCACATGAAAGAATACTCTTTTGGTTTGGATTTGTGTTATTCAAGCAAAATGGCAACAGGTAGATAGGACTGAAAACCATTTTCCTGTGCCCTGATTTCTGCATAACTCGCTCTCCAAGTTCTTGGTTGCTGACGAGTATGGATGGCTAGTTTCAGCTCAGTGATGATTGAATAAGCAGTCCTCTTCATACCCATTCAAAATCTTCATTGTTTACCTGATACATTACTCAAATTTGGGTGCTCCTATAGAAACCAGTAAGAAAAAAGCACCATGCAAAATCAGGGGCAAGTGACCCCCAGCATGTAAAAGGTATGAGTCACTATCATCACTCCTCTTACTCCATGCTTTGGAATTTTTAAAAGTGTTTGTGGTGTCATTAAGGTAGAAAGCAAGACTATTTTGTTTACCAGGTTAGCTTAGCAACTCCCTTCACACAGTAGATTCCTTGATTCAGCAAGTGTGTATCTGAGATGAATGTTTAACTTGGTCATTGACTACACCTCTAGGCAGGCTCAAATACGTTTAAAGCTCTTTAAAACACAGACACAGATTTTCTCTCTCCCTTCCCATTCTTCCCCATTCCTAGAGAAAGCAAGATGGGGAGGAATTCAGAATATAGAGGTGGTAATTAGGGATGTAAATGTATAAGAAGATACTGTTTGTCAAAGCCGTGTGTTGTAAAATGTAAAGAACACGTAGCTACGCTAAGCTAACACTGCGGCAGTAACCCTCCATACTGAACGTCCTGACATCGAGTCTTCACATCGTATTGCAGCTGGTATGCAAAAATAAATACTTTTTTTCCTTTGGATAGTGTCACTTATGTGTAGAAATATGTGCATCTGCGAGGTGCTATCTGCATATATATGAAGTATTGCCAAAGTGCAAGCGTTTCAAAGTCAAGTGTCAGAGTGCTAAATCACATGATGGTTCAAATTTTTTAAGAGACAATAATTTCTGCCTTCTCTCCTTGGGGTTCAAGTTTTGAAACTTTTGCTTGGAAGCTAGAAGCTGATTGTCATCTTTTTTTTTTGTTTTGCTGGTGAAATTTTCAGGTAATCACGTGATCCACGTGATGGGGCTTTAAGAAAAACACCGACCGTTGGGAGGCTTTGAAGATGCTGATTGTGGGCACCTATGCACTGCTGATTACGAGCTTGATCCCCTTCCCAGAGGCCCTTGGCTTGATTTAGGGACACGTTAGGTTATATTTAAATATGAGCCGTACAGTGGGGTCATGCAGATGACATTGATCCGGCAGGAAGTTTAAGAGAAGCCGTGTCTCGGAGAACGGTGAGATGCACGTGTCTAAAAGGTTTGTAACACATGTTCTCTTTCTCTGCTTGGCACAAAGGGAGAGAAGAGATTTAAGATGTGATGATGAATAAAGGATGTTGATTATGTCTGGCTTCTAAATGTGCCAGAGCTTTCCTAGCAATACAATATAGTCTTGTCCAAGTGAGACACTAAGCATGTCTGGGACAGTTTGTCCGCTGTTCGCTCAGTGTTATTATATTGCTACCTCTCAGTAAGTATCAGTATTTGAATGTCATTGCCTTGCATATGGTCACCTGTCTGCCTAAATATGAAGCCTTGCAAAGAACAGACTTGGATTTGCAAAGAACAGACTTGGATTTGAACTTTGAAGCCCAGCTCTGGGATCTCTAGAGATCTCTGTTTCTTGGGGGTCCTTCCTCCTGAATCCAAAGGATTTGCAAATATTAACCGCTGCATTGCCTAAATCAGCCAGGGGGAAATGCCCAGTGCTAGAATGGGCTGGCTGTAAATCTCGCTTCTAAGAGTGGTAGGGTAAGGTATCTATTCCTGCTTCCGATTCACTTCCATGACCTTGGTTCTGGATCAAGCTACGAAGTGGTCACGTTGATACGGACACCCCGTTTACAGGGGGTCCCAGTCACAAGAGGCGTGTTCAAATCCTTTCCTTTGTCTCTAGTGATAACGCATCCACCTCTCCGGTGAGGCCCCAGCTGTCAGCTGATAGCGTGATCTGGGTTAGGCATCTCAATCCTGTTAATCAAATTCCACTTCGCTTCAGTGAGTATTTGATTACTTTTATTTAACGCGAGGAACGAGCCTCAGGTTATGCCTGTTTCAGCTAAGCTTCGGGATGACTTTGGGGACGGAATTCTTCGCCACAGGAAGGACTCAAACTCTCAGTTCTTGCATCTTGGGTGAGACCTCTGCCTTCTGAAACGCTGAGCAGGACAGTCGTACCTCTCGTTCCGCCCTGCCCGGCTCTGTGGCAGTTCAGGTCATGCAGGTTAGCCCGACCCGCAAGCGGCGGCTGTGATCCGGGATGGCTCCTGGTTTGTGGATCCTGCAGCAGCTCCAGGTGCGGAGCTGCCCTTTCTTGAGCTCCCTCAAGAGCGAGGCAATTCTTGGTGTGTAAGTAGCATAAATGTCAGCGCGCTGAAGAACCGTACTTGCGCGAACACGTGCACGCAGGGAATCTGCGGCCTTAGGCAGCGTCTGAGCTGCGATTTTTGGGGATCGTCCCGGCACCTCAGACGCCGCGCTGAGAAACCGGGGCCGGTGCAGGCCCCTCAGCACCCCGCCGCTCTTGGCCTCCTTGCTGCGGCCGCTTCGCAGCTGCCCGCCCGCGCCTGGTGAGCTCAGGGCTCCGCCGGCAGCCATGGCCGGCCCTCGCCGAGAGAGGTAAGCGCTGGTGCCCCAAGCGCCGCGGCGCCCAGCCTGCACCTAAGCTTCACTCCGCCGGGGCACGAAAGCGCGGCCCTGCGGGGCGGCGGCGCTCCCCGAGACCCCCCCCCCCGCCCCTCAGGGACGAGCCTCCCGGGTGGGGGCCGGGCCTGTCCCGGCGCGGCGGGGGGATCGCCCAGGTAGCAGGGCCGGGGGAGGGCGGTGCCGCCGCCGCAGGGTGAGCGCGGCGGGGCCCGGCCCGCTGGGGCTGCCCCGCGCTTCGCTCCCCCCCCCCCATCCCGCCCTGAGGCGGGAGCGGTGCTACGCGCCTCTTCCCCGCCTCCTCCTCAGCCTCGACCGAGGCGCTGGAGGTTTCTCCCCGGCGGGAGGGACCGTAGGAAATAAAAACAAGTGTGTGCGGCGCGGGGGGAGGAGGATCGCTGCTCCCGCTCTCCGGCCGAGCCGCCCTGCCCTGCCCCGCCGGGGAAGCGAGGTAAACTCGGGCGGCCGTCGGGACCCGGCAGCGTGCCCGGCCGGTGCGGCGGCGCGGGGCTTTGTTTCCTGGTGGGGCGGAGGAGGTCGGGCGGCGGGGAGCGAGGCCCCTCGACGGGCCGCGGTGCCTCCGCGGTGGGGTCCACCCGCCACCGGCCGCGGGAGGGGGGGGGGGGGGGGGGGCGCGCTCTCTCCCCCGGGGCGCGTTAGGGTGGGAGGGGCGTTGTTGCCGGCGGCGGGCCGGAGCGCCCCCCGGGGCCGGCCGGCCTCCCCCGGCGGTGCGGGCCGCGGCAGACGCGGGGGGAGGATCGGGAACGCCGTCCGCTGGGAGAGCGTTCAAGGGTTCGCCTTACGGGGAGGGCAAAGGTAGCGGGGCGCCGGCGCGGGGAGGGCAGGGTGGCGGCGGGCCGGGGGCCGCGCCGTCGGCGGGAGGGGTCCGGCTGAGGGGCCGGGAAGGCGCTGCCGCCTCTCCGCCGCCGGGCTGGGTCTCTCCCCGCCGGGCAGCTTGGCGGTGAGGCGGGCGTTTCGCTCCTGGAAAGTTACTGAACCCTGCGGGCTTGTCAGGCGGGGGCAGCCCCCGGTGCGGGGCTGCGGTGCGCGGGTCGCCGGCTGCCCTCGGCCCCGGCCCCTCGGGCTCACCCCAGAGCGCTGCGGCGCATCTCTACAGCGGCTGTGGTAAATGGGGTTCTCTTCCGTACCCGTCCGGATCTCTCCCGATGCCCAACTTCTAGCCGTTGGCGGTGGTTTGCCATCGCTTGGCTAAAACTGCCGGCTGTCTTACAGAAAGGCCGGAACCTCTAGCTGTGTACTGGTGCTTTTCTTAGATAAATGATCCGTGCGGAGGATCGAGGTTCAGGATCTTTGTGTGTCTTCTGACAACTGCCCAGGTCGTGAGCAGCTTTTGGCATCGGCACTGACCAGGAGCGCAGGCCGCCGTCATCCTCCGAGTCGGGATGGTCTCCTGAGCGGTAAGCAGTTGCGCCTCAACCAAGTGTCTCGTTTCCAAGCCTAGCATTAGGTGATAATTACAGCGTTTTGTGTAATTTGAAATGCGCTTTTTTTTTTTTTGGAAGCTGCTTGCACCTTAAACAGTATATTTTTTTTTTTTTGGTGTTGAGGAGTGCCTGGTGGTAGTCATTACACTTGTAATGGCAGTGTTTACATTTTACTAGGTATGAAACGAAACAGTGGCGAGAGCCACAAGGGATGTAGCTGTACAAACGAGACTTTGGGTCTGGTTTATGTGCTGTTTGATAGGAAACTTCTGGATACTGCTCAAGACCATGACTGATTACAGATGTCTTAAGCTGGCTAATTTTTAAAAGAAACTGCTGCAGTTAGTTAGTCAAGTTTATTGTATAGAAGGCCAAGTGGGGCTTTTGCTGAAACTAATGAAATTCTTGATGACTTTGAAGCCGTGGACTAGAACCTCTGAAGTATTGGAAGTAGTGAGTTTTTCATCCTACATAGCCAAAAGGGGGGTTTTGTTTGTTGTAATTAAATGGATTACTTCTAATAACTAATGTTTATTGGAAGGCTTAATTAGTTATTTGATTTGTTGGAAGTACAGGTGCTCACGAATCGGTGCTGCATTGCCAAGAGTTTTCCATGAGTTAAATTAAAACAATCCGTTTCGGCGTAGATGTGTGTGTGCCAGAGGGAACGATTATGGAGAGAAGGCGGTGGCCACAAGTGGTTTAATCAGTGTTCCTTGCAGTCTCTGACTTAATCCAAAGTACCTTTCTGCAGTTCACGCTTTGTTTTACTGAACGACTGTGATATTTTGGGATATTGTTACCGTTGGCATTATCTTCTTTGGCCTGCTCTTGTCTCCTGGTCATGCAGAAAATATTCATAGCTGGAACATAGAAGCAGCTCCCTGTTGTGGGTTGTTTCTTTGGCTGTGCTGCTTGCAGAGTGGCACATGAGTCCATCCCTCAGGCTTATCTCTCCGGCTTACCTCTCTCTTTGACCGTAAGCTCTACGTCTGGCAGAAGGCGCAGTATCACTGAGATAGTGATAGAATAGCACAGAAGATTGGAAGAATACAGGAATTTCTTTGGCATCTGACAAAGCTGATGGAGAGTTTCTTCTCTTGTGTGTCTGACTTTCCTTCTCTGGAAACGACCAAAACGACAGAGAATGAGGTGGTATTTTGGAGAGATCGGTGAGGCTTATTTGAGTAAAACATTATTAGTATAATTACTTGTGTGTCTGCTAAACATACTCTTTAACAAAAACAGAGATGGTAACCAAAACAGCAAGCAGTGCTAAAATTGCAGAACAGGTGTAATGAAGGAAAACCAAATGTGGTCAAACACTTGCAATACAAGGAAATTAATTTAGAAGTCACTAAACATACTACAAGAAGTGTAATGGTTGGTTAGGCATTTAATTTTAGGGCTAGAGTTCCGTTCTATTCCTAGTGAGAATTTCTCGTGGTGTTTTGCTGGCTGCCAGTTGAAGAATCAAATTGTTAACTTCTTCGCATGTTGGAAGAATATCCTGATCCTTAATGAGTACCTACTGAGAAGGTACAGCTCCTACTGTAGTAACGAGTGCTGAATGTGCCTTATCCATCAGCTTCACAAAGCTTGTCAGAAATTCACATTTTTGTTTTTTTGGGCGGAGAAAAAAAAAGTACTGAAACAGCTTGCGCGTTACTGTTTGCCATTGTCGTCTTGTGATATGAAAAACGCTACGTATAGCTGTAAGTACAGCTTTGCCACACTTCTGCTCTTTAAGTGCAACCTAAAATACTGCATGGGTAGTCTGATTCCTAATTCTGACACTGAGTCTTTGAGTAAAGCTGGGAAGATCTGGATAAACACTTACACTGTGATGTTAAGTAAACCATCAACATGAGGCAAATGAGTAGCTTAAGAATTAAAATGAATTGCTTGAGTGAAATAGCACAGTGGAGCAATTCCTGTTGTTTACCATTCAGAAATGTCAGGCCTTTCTAGCACTAGGGTGGGTTGATAGGTGAAGACTGACCGGCAACGAGGAAGTGAAGCCTAGAACAGAAGAACCTTTGCAGGTCAAGTTAACCTCAGCCTTCTATACAGAGGGCTGAACTACAGGACAAAAGGTAACCAGAAATTATCGCTGAAGAACCTTTTCATTGAAAATCCTTCATGATGGAGACTCTCCATCCATGAAGGAAGATGTGTGTGGTAGGAGAGGTGGGGGACAAGGAGTGAGTTAGTGGTTCAGACTTTTTTTTTGGTTGTTGTTGGGGGTTTTTTTGTTGGTTTTGGGTGGTTTTTTGTTGGTGGTTTTGGGTTTGTTTTTTGGTTGGTTGGTTTGGGGTTTTTTTGTTTTGGTTGGGCTTTTTTTTGTTGTTTTTTTGTTTCTCCTGGCCTTAGTCTCTTTCTGGCTGGAAGGCGAGAAGCAAGCCGGGTGACTGTACAGCCTCTCTGAAAGTCAGTTTGGTCCCTGCTTAATTGTTTCTTACACAGCAGGCCTGTGACAGGGATTTGCATGTAAGTATTTGCAGGTGTTTAGCAGCAAATTATTTTAATGAGGGGTAGAGGATAAGGTGGGGGGAAGCAAGCATCCTGGAAATGTCAAAGCTGTGAAAGTTTTGGCAGGCCAATGTCCCCAAAGTGAGGTCTGCTGTTTGATGGCGAATGAAAACTGAATTTCAGAAGAACAGCCTGGAAGATGATATTTCGCACCTGGGGATAGAGCAATCTGCTACCCTGCTCCTTGCAACACCCCTAACACTCTGACAGGAGCGTACTTCATTGTATTCATTTTGGCTTTTAAAATGAATCCTTTAGTGCAGTGCTTGGAATGGCAGAATAAACATAATACACTATGTCTGATAAATGAGAGAGCGAGGAGGTTTTCTTGCGTTTAAACTACCTTTATGGCAGTGTGGGGGAGTCTGCGGTGATAATGGTAATGCAGTTCGTGTGCGTAAGTGCCCCCTCTCCCTTTTTCCCCCCACTTGATTTGGTAGTCTCCTGTACTGATACATTGCACCATGTAACTGGCCTTTTAAAGTTGCTAATTTTTTTGCACAGTTTAAGAAAATAACTGGACTTGCACACTCCGGACTTCTTAAATTCCAGAAAGGGGTATGGCTGTTCTGTGCTTGATGTATTAAGGCAGAATTTCCATAGCCTGCGGGGTCTGTTGTAGTGATCTGCCAGGGGTAGGAAATGAACATTGCCTTGCTTCACCAGGACTAGGTGGTCACCTTTCTTTTTTCCTTTTTCTTTTTTTTCCTGCCCATGCTACTATCTAATTACCCTGCGGGTACAGACCTGTGTGATAACAGAATTGAGATAATGAATTGCTTGAGGCATGAGGTGACAGATTGATTTGCAGTAATCTAATGGACAGGTGTGTTGATGCAGCCTGCTTCCAGTGCTCCTCTGCTGGAAAAGATCTGAGGAAACTAAGCAGCCTCGGAGACAGGCGAAGGGAAGATGCTGTTACGTCTTTGTAGTTCCTTAAGCTACGTAGACACTCCTGGCTTTGGCGATGGCAGAAAGAGGATGTTAATCCATTTAGGAATGTATTTATTTGTGATTTTGGGGAATGAGAGAGAATGGTGGTGTTTGGAGAGCAGTCTATTAGGTTTACATATTCAGGAGGTGCTTCTAGAGCTTAGCTTTGTTATTTAATCTATCGGTCTTGCATTGATTTCCTGAAAGACAAAGGTGGCAGTGATATCTTTAAGCCTTAACCTCAGAAACAAACAAAAAAAATTAGAGTTGAGGTCATCTCTTTTTTTCTCCAGTTTGTTGAAAGCTGTATGCTTGTGGACAGAGTGAAAAAGTGAGTGATCGTGACTTTAACCTGCAGACATATGTTTTTACTTTCAATTAAAATGCTGCATTTTCTTTTTTCTTGAAGGAGGTAATTTTAATTGGAGAAACTGTGGAATCCTGCAATGTAAGTGAATCTGTAGTTCTCCCTTGTGTTGACAAAAGTCATTAAACCATATATAAAACTTTCAATGTGCCATCCTGCCCTCTTGTCCCTTGCCTACCATTTCTCAGACTGTATGTTCTATAAGCATGTTCCTGCTGATCAATAGAAGTGTATTTACAGCTGTGTTTTTAGTTGATTTAATATGGGTTGGCTTCCTTCTTCCATAGTACTTGCCCTTTTTCTGCAGCTAGCACTGCTAAAATTCATTTGAGAAGGTAAGGTGAAAAAAGAAGCCGCTAGTGTGTAATTTCATGAGGGCTATTTACATTTGCATAATACCGTCTTGTTGGATATGAGGATCTCTGCAGAAATACTTTCTTTAGCAGTGTTTCTTTGCACCAGTGTTTCTTTGCACCAATAAAAAAGTAAAGCACGTTCCACCTTCTGTCTTGCAGCATGAAAATATCTCAGACAGAACCTTCAGGTTTTTGCAAGGCTTCTTGATTGCTGAATTAGGACGCTTTTGTGTCCGAATCACCCGTATTCATCCAGTTTAATACATTTTGAGGCTTTTTTCCTGCTCTCAGGTTTCTGTGTCTCTGTTTTAGTGATTCAGCAGGTGGCTGCAGTTGACAGTGGCTCAGGGAGGGGATGCTTCCCTCTGGCTTGCCACCTTTTCTCTGCAAGGGTGAGGAGGGCCCAGACAGCTGTGTGCTACGTTCTGCACCTCCTTCCAGCATCAGGTTGCCGCTGTTGCTTCTTGCCAGTGCAGAAGCGGCTGCCTCCTCTTCCTCCTGTCCTCTGGCAGCTGCAGTGTCAGTGGCTCAGTCCTGTGTGCTGGCTAGCGTAAGTCCTCCTTTCTCAGGGGAGCAGCTGGGTTTGTGATGGCCAGCGGAGCCTGCTTGTTGCTATCGGGCAGAAAAGTTGGGAGGGTGGGGGGAATTGAGGGCATCCCACTGGGAAGGAGGGAGGGGGAGAAGTTGGTTTTGGGATCTGAGACTAGACCATTGTTGTAAATAATCCAGCGTTCACAGAGCCTGGGAGAGACAGCTACTCTAGCACTGTGTTTGGGGTGCTGTTCTGCAGCGTGGAAGCAAGGGAGAGCAGGAGCTTGAACCTGAGCCTTCCGCGTCACAGGAGCGCGTGCTGGCTTAGAGGTCCTGTGGTCCTCCCGCTTCGGACGCCGTGCGTGCAGACTCTCCCCTTCCCACTTGGGCGCTTTAGTGCGAAGTGGAATTGCTGTACCAGGAGAGACTGAGAGGTGCTCTGGCCAGGCGTAGCTCAAGCATTCCTGGCTGTTTGATACCAACCACAAGCTAACAGATTACTTCGTGAGAAGTTTCTTCTGGAGGTGGGGTGGTTTCTAACAGCTAGCTCTAGCAGTGTTAGGCTCTGTACCACGTTGTGGGCATCCTTGTTTTCTGCCCTTCCTGGGGCTAGTGAAGGGGGAGGCATGATCTGTGTTCCACAGCCTTACATGAGTCCAAATTGTAAAGGACTTAGTCATGGAAACACAACTTGTGTGCATCCAAGCTTTTGTTTTGTCTAGCTTTAATGATTAATAGGTGCCGGTGGCTTGTTACAGGATACTTTCCTAGCAGTCAGTGTCCTGAAAATAGTAACTATGAGAGCAAAGAATATCTTTGTGTGTGTTGTGTGCTTGTACGTCTGGGAACGTGTGATTTCCTGAACATATGTGTTAGGTTTTGTTTACCTGGTGTATCTGAGCCTTTCTATAGTGTTTGCAATCCAAATGTAATTTTTTACAAATTGTTGACATTGTACTTTTGCCAGATTATGGGTAATTCACCTTTATTTTATCTATTTGAAGAAACTTCAGCTGCCTGGATTTTGGTAACAAACTGTTCCCTTTGGGTTTGATGAAGGAGTTGTTATCTGATTTTAGTTCATAAACACACAGTCTGTTGCTATGGTCAAGAAGTGAGAGCCTGGAACCTGACTAGGTCTGTGGTTAAATTCATTGCTGTTGATTTTAGTATGTGCAATCAATTTAATTTGTGTTTGAAAAACCTCTGAAAACACTTCCTTATGAACACGAGGTATCTCACTAATTAAAAATAAGCCTTTCCTTGAGGTGTGCTATCTTTTTTGCAGTCATTAACTTATTCTTGCAGATATCAGCAACTCTCAGCCTTTAGAATTATTTTTATTTTCAGTTGAGACAGATTTGATTTGGAAGATGAAAAGTCAAATACAATTTATGACCTGTTACTGCAGCTTCTGGAAAACCTGGCATTTCCAGTGACAGTTTCAGTAGATTAGGGTGTTGAAGATCAAATTCAGGGGGAAGGATGTATGTTTTTAGTAGTAGACTGAATTTTAAGTAATAATTTTTTTAGATTAGCACATTTCAGTCAAAACGCTGAGATCGTTATTAGTCTGTTTCTTAAAATTCCTCTCTGCTTTCTCCTGGCTAGTCCAAATACTGGATTTTTTTTGAGCAGTAAGGTTATAAGCACCTAGAAAACTGCTGTTCTGTTTTAGCTGCTCTTGCTCTCTGATTATGGTTTGTTGAAAGCAAAATTGTATTTTTCAAATATCAGCAATACACCTGTTTTTGAAGTGCATCTTCAATCTGTAAGTAAAATACGACAAGTAAATATTGGCAAGTCTCATACACTTTCTTTATCAGTTATGACTCTGGAAAGAAGTGTCTGACAGTAATTCTGTAGTTGTTTTCAAAAGAGTGTTCCATGTTTTGTGCTTTTTGTAACCTTGCAGGTGTTCCCTTTCAGCAGATACTCAGCAGTGGCCTTGCTGCAGCTTGAATCCAGCTGTTCTGCATTATTTGGAGAGCTTTTCATGTTCTGCAGTATTTTTATGGATGCCAATATTCTTTTACTTATTTCTTGCTTTCTAATACACCACGGTTACTTAACATACTTTGGAGCTATCCTGTCACTCCTTTGTCTGCCTGCTCTACAAATGCATACTTAAGTGTGTAGGCTTGAATCTTACGTTAAGATTTGTCTGTCTATGTTAAATTACATCTGTGTTTCAAGATGCTTAATGATGGAGCAGGGGAAGAAATAGGTTAACTTCTGGCTGGAAACTTAATTTTCTTCCCTAGAGCTCTTGCCTTTAGAGGCTTAAAAATTTTGCATTTTCAGTCTAATATTTTGCTTTTACTTCTGTGCTGCTTCATGGGATATGCTTCATTTGTGTATTATTATTTTTTTTCCCCTCTTGGTAAGCGCTGGACTCTTCTCCAAGTAGTGGCTTTCCTGAAGCAGAATGGTTTTAGCGTTAGCGTTGATGAAGTGCATCATGGGAGTTGTAGTTCTTGCTAAAGAAACTAATCTCTAGAGGAATTATGCCAGAAGCCAACTAGAACTCCATCCCCCAGGAAGCGCAAGAGTAGCGTGCCAAAATCTTTTGGCTTTTGCTGTGAGTATTCTTTTGTCAAATACCTGCTCTCTCTGCTATGCAAATTTCATTTTGAAGAAAACAGTAATTTTTAAAAATGCAGTTTTGACTTTTTATTTCTATGCAAGTGAAACACTTTGACTGTTTCCTGTGTGTATGCGTGCTGTTACTTGCAGTTTTATTTTGAAATGCAGATGCTTGTTCTGTCCTGAAGAGATAATGGCCGTTCTTTTTTGCACATTAGGGGCATAAAGCGTGTCAACAAGCTGACCTTTCCTGAAAGCTAGAGACTAGATCATGAGGTACCCCAGCTTTGGTTATAGCCTGCAGGAGATAGTGTGCTACTCCCCAAGAAAGAAAACTTGGTTGCTAATTGGGCAAGAACGGTTGCCTTCAGCTGCGACATCTGGAATCTGCAAGTACAGAACAGTACTTCTGGGGAAAAACAGGACTGAAACGTTGGTTCATAGTTTAAGATAATAGTGTCAGACTAGTCAGTGATCATGTGGTTAAAGAAATGTGTTGCCAGAAGGAACTGACAAATAATCAGAAGCAACTTTGAGAATTGTTTTTTAATGGCTTGTGCTCATTTGAGAAGGGGAAAGCACCTTGTCATCCCTAGGTTAATGAATTAACACTTCGTATAAACACCCAGTTGAGCTGGTTAGTGCTTTATCAGTGTGTTTTTAAGTGAAACTGTGTTCCCTGCAGGTGGGAGATTCTATGAAAACATAACTATTCTGCTTAATAGAAAACATAGTTAGGCTGAGCTGGTATGACTTGCCGTGTCATGGAAAAGCCATGGTATGGCTTTTCTTCCTTTTAATAGATTCTTTATTGAGTTTTATTTTGTTTTTGAAGAATGTGGTGATTAATGCTTGGAGCACAGGACTGAAATTCAAGTAAAGCAGACTTTACTGTTATACGTTCTCCATGTCACTGACTCATGCTAAGATTGTCATCAGTAACATAGCTTGTAATGTAAAAGGATATACAGTGAGAGAGTTTGATACATAGCCTCATTGGGATCCATTTTCTGTCTTTTTGGAGGCGATAATCGTTCCTACCTCTTGCAAAGCACCTCCAGGTTCTCAGGTGTCATCTGCACAGTGACGCTCGTCGTTTTTTCGCCAGGCGGAATTGTGCATCCTGTGCTTGGAGCAGGGCTGTGGGTGCTGCTGCGGGGGGAGAAGGGGAAGGGAAGGGCTCTGCCTGCTGGGAGGCCCAGTGAAGTGTGCTGCCTGGGGAGGCTGGGCAAGCTCTTAACAGGCAGAAAGCCCCCCTGGTTCCTTTTAAGCTTGGCGTTTAGAAAGAGAGCTGGAGGGCCTTGTCGCTCTTGAGACTCAGACCCTTGCCAGTGAGAAAACGTGGTTTCCCTTTCCTGATGGCACTTCGGAGCTTTGAGGTGCGTTCCTCTGCTTTCGGCTTCCGTTCTGAGCGTCGCGAATGTCGTTCCTTCCCTGGGCATCCTGGAGCAACTTCTTTCTCCTTTAAGTCCTTCAAGGAAATGGATGTTTCTTTTACAGTTTGCTTGTAGAGGGAGCGTTGCCTGTATAAACATTTTTCACGTTGTTCAGTTTACTTGCTTTGGCTTACCTATGTGGGTGCAGTTACAGTTATTTGTAGTTGTTCCCTAATAAGTGCTCTGAAGACTTGTAGAGCTGAGAAGAGAGAAACATTTCAAAATGGAGTGCGAGTGTTCAAGCAGGCAGAATTTTTCACTTCGTTGTACTCAAAACGGTGAGGGAAACGAAGCACGTGTGCAGAGCAAATCGAGGTTTTCCTATGAGTCATTAACTATCTTTTGACAGCTCTCAGAAGAGTGGTGAGCTTGCTCCATTTATTTCTTAATGACACCAAATTGGGCACCAGTTTTGTTTGTTTACCATGGCCATGAAATTTGCTGTACGTGCTAATAGATTTGGGAGTTTCAGTTCAAGTAACTCTGACTGTATTCAGAACTGAAGTTCTCCTGCACTTTCTGAAAGAAAAGCGTTATGCTCAGGTGAAGATTGAGTGCAACTTCAGTGTGATACAGCTGATACAACGAAGTATTTCAGGTGTAGCTGGATCCATTAGTTAATGAAGAAATTTAATGGTTGGGAAAAGCGTGAATTCACCTGACTGAGGTTACAAGAATACAAACTGAGGATTTCACAGATTTAGGCTTGTTGCCTAGAGGCATAGACAATTTCCTAGGTATCGTAACTATTGCTGAGCAGCATTCAGCAAGAGAAAAGGTATTCAAGAGAGAGGCGGTCAGTGGGAAAGCAGGGGAAAAATGAAAATGCTCCTGCTTAAAAGCGGTATGAAAAGGCATAGAGAAGAAAAGAAAGAGCGTTTCTGGGGTGATACTTTCAACCTGCGTAGATCTTTGGATGTAGGGTTCCTGAGAAATCTAACAGTTGAGATCATTTCGGGGCCACAGAGTCTGTGTATGCTGCTATGCCTTTGTGTTGATGCAGAATTGGCAGACCTGAGTTATGTGTCGTTTAACCCAGACTTCAGGAGTAAAAAGAGTGTTTCTTGATTGTATTTTGGCTCTGTTAGTTATTTGTCCTTTGCTAGGAATCAAGTTTCCATTTTTAGGGTGATGTGTTTGTAATGAATGAATTGGGGGGGAAGTGGGCAATGACAGGTGAACTTTACAGATACAGACTTCAGCAAGATACTCTGAAGAATAGTACGTTATTTGGCTATGATGTCTATACCAGGTGGTGAAGTACTTCAAGATGCTTTTTGTATTTCTCTTTGTTACTTGTAGTTGAGTAACTTTTTTAAGGTGTGCTGTATTCTATTAGTTACCCAAGTTGTAGCAACAAGGTTATTGATTAATCATGAATAGTTGTATACAAATTTGTTTCCCAACCAAATGACTGAAACGTTCTAAAGGGGAAAGAAAAATATATTAGCTCACTGAAGAAAGAACCACACCTTTTCTTCTATTAATTCTGATGTTCATATACACAGCAGTGCTTCCAAAAATGTGATACAATTTTAGAAACCAGTCCTCGGAGTACCTCCTCCTTTATTGCTAGCTTTCTTTTATAAGTGTAGTGAAACTGGATTACTGCTGACGTTTCAAGTATGTTCATGCACAGATATATTAACCTACCTTCCTGCCTGTTACGTTATATGTTACTGGGGTATCTGGACGGTTTATGCTCCTTCTCGAAGTTACTTAGCTGCATGTCATCCCAATATTAAAAAAAATTGTGTGTCTCCGTTTTCGAGATGATGCACAGCTGTGTGGGAAAACTAAGCCATTTGTCCTTGTTTCCCCAGAGGTCTGTGGTGGGGCAGGGAGCTTTTGACATTTCCGAGATCCAAATGGCGGGATGGTAGCTGAAACGGTTTGTGTCTTAGCCCCCTTTTATCTAATTTTGTGTATGGTCTCTCTGCAAAGGAGGCAGCGGCAAACTTGCGAGCGGTAATGAAATGAGAGAACTTCAAAGCCCAAGGATGGATTTAGCAGGTGGAATTTGAAAGTAAAGCCCCTGTTCCCAGTCCATAACTTCTTCCTGTTAACGCTGCCTGGCACAACTCCTGTTGTTTCATGAGTTGTTGGAGCAACTGATGTTGCTTGTCAGTGAGCCACATCATTCTGTACGGGGCAATTTCCCAAATTATCAACTCTTCAGTATAGTGGAGCTGAGGGATGTAACGTGGGTGATAGCAGGATAGATTTGCTTGTAAACTCCCAGTAGCATTGCCTCCTTAATCTGGCCGGTGTTCTGATGTGGTGAGAATTAGCTGTATTAAGGTTACTCTTGTAGCTCTTGCCAACCTCATCAGCTACTAGGTTTCCTGTTTCTAACCTGTTTTGTGAAAAATGGGAATTTTGACACTTCTGTAGGAATGAAACTGGGCCGTTACGCTAACACTGAGCTTCTTCAGGCTTTTTTGGGAAAAGCGTAGCTTATTTTTGTCCCTAGTTTAGCAGAACAAGAATCTCTTTTTCAGGCCCTCTCCAAGTCATGATAGTTTTCAGCTTGCCTAGGAGAAAGATGTAGGAGAGTTGGACATTGCAGATGCCCTTTTGACATCTAACTAAGGTATTGTGTAAAATACAGTTGAGCAGTGGCAGCTCAAATGTGAATAATATCCTGGAAATACTAGAAGAACTGCCTGTCATAATGCATATATTTGCTTTTTAAAATAGCTTCTCACATTCGCTTTTTCCTGTTTATAAAGGAAATTTGCTTCAAAGAGTCTATTACAGATGATAAATATTACTTTTGCTGTTCTAGCATTTGGAAAGGACAGCCCTATCTCTGGGATGCAGGTGCCATTTCCAACCTGAACCTGCAGTGAATCTTTTTGATGAAGCGTAGTATCTCGTTTGATAGACAATGGGGATAGAACTGTCTCTCGGCTATCTGCATGTGCACGTCTGGGGATGGAGGGGGAAGGGGGAAGAACATAGTCTTTCAAAGAGAAAAGGAGGGTGTGTGTATTCTGGGGAGTATCATATTAATCTAAAAGAGCTAGATGCATTCTTTGAGCTTGACTTTTTGCTCTGGGAGGGACTGGGGGGACGTAGTGTGTATGTGTGTATGGGGGGGTGGTGAACATTCCTGGAGGGGATTAATTTTGAGGTGACTCAAACAGACACTTTGATCCTTTCCATCTGCAGGTTGGCTTGTTTTAGCTTGTTAATATATGGATAGCAAATTCCCTCCTTCCTTTTATGTTTGGAAAATTGCTCATAGCCCACACATGGCTCTGTAATTGGGGAGAGATTGTTCATTCTTGCCTGCAGGAAGACATTTCTCTGTCTGCTGAGCTGGAGTTCCAGACTAGATAGAGGGAATGCAAGAAAAACGTAGATGGGAAGCAGGGCTACACAACTCTTATTTAAGCGATGATTCTTGAAAAAATGGCCACTAATGTATCTGTGTTCCCATCCAGAACACCGTGTATTGAGGATGAGGGAAGTAAAATTGCTCAGTAGTGTTCTCAGCCTCCCCTGTGCCTCAGTGTGTAATGGTGTGGTTGCCTGTAGAACACAGATACTGCGTGGAAACCTCAGTGAGTTTAGGAAAGTTTTCTTTATTGATAATCCGCAATAGTTAAATACCCTCATGAATATCATCAGGTTTTCTTGTTTATTTCCACTTCAGACATCTTAAATACAAGTAGGAATGATTATATATATATATATATTTTTATATATATATATATATAAAAAAAAAATATTCAAGTGACCTGAAGGTAGGCAAGGGTTTGGCGGTATCAAATATTATGCTCTGTTTCTCAACCAAACTTTTTAAAGATTGTTAAAACGTGTATTCTGTTGAACTCGTATTGCCCTGCCTCCTCTCAAGTTGCTCTTTTAAGTCAAGATTTTCCAAAAGTATCAGGATTTTCTTCACACTGGATTTTCTCAGAATTCTGCCTGGGTGCTTATCATGCAGGTAACATAGCACTGGTCAGGTTACAGAGATACTTGATCTCCTACCTCTTCCCCCACCCCAGAAGGCGCTTTGGAAAGGTTTGTGTGTGTGCATGTGTCGTTTGGAACTTTTCGTCTCTGTGAGGGTATATCATGCCACAAGTGAAGATTTTATTTCTTGTTGAAGATAGAAAATAGCAGCACATAACAACCAGAGTCCTGGCGTAAGCTTACAGTATTTAGTTAGTGGAATTTTTTCCCTGTGTTGCTTGTACATCTACATTTAAAGATTTCAGGAGCTTGCTTTGGCTTGGAGTGTTGCAGTTCTCTCTCTGATTATTTTAAGGTCTCACAGAATTCTGTCCATAAATGTGATTGACCAAGGGGTCTGACTGCGTTCCAGGATGAATAATTGCAGTCTGTCCTCAGTTTTGATTAGATGCAAGACTATTCCCTTATCTCTCTGCTTTTGTAGTTGGTGGCTCACTCTGGCTGCTTTGGGGTCCTGACGAAAGAGTACAAGGACTCTTCTCGCCCACCTCACAGAGGCCTTTTTAAAAGAAACTGTGGGGGCAATTTAATCCCCCTAAATTCAAGGTAACCTTTTGTCACCCGCTGGTGGCTGAGCCTCTGCTAGCAGGAGTTTGTGTATTTGAGGTTAAATTTGAGTAAACCAAGTAAAGCATGGGTTTTTTTATGTCTGAGAGGTCTTGCATTTGACCTTCATAGGTGCTATGGTAGTGTTTTAAAAAAGAAAAAAATAATAATCGACAAATCCCACCATTTTACACAAGCATTAAGTGGTTCATAATAATTGAATTGCTTTCTTAACAAATGTCTCTTGAACAAAAGAAGTTGATGACTAAAGTAAGTTGAGTGAGTGAAAGAAAATGAACTGTGTAACAGCTGCAAAAATGAGGTTTTTGGGACTTACTGTATGAGGATCTTTGGAGGTCCTTGGAGGATGATTGCATGTGGCTGTCTCTGTGGAAATACTTGCTTCTAGATTTAGATAGATCAGTCAACAGTGAAGAGCAAGTCATAGCATAGGTCATGATGTAAGTAAGCACTGCTGTAGGTTGTAAGCCACACAAGCTCTTGTTGGCCATAATGCTTGGAAATCATGGCTGCTATAAATAATGGCATGAGTTGGATAACTGTAAGTGCAAGCTTACATTCCAGATAGTCTGATTCTGCTAGAAATTTTCACCTAGATGACCTTGCAGGATCACCTTTCCTGTCTGGGACTGGAGTCAGTGGAAAACCAAGTTGCATGAATCAAATCTTAATCGCAGTTCAGGGAGCCTTATGTTTGGGGAATAACTCACATAAAGCAAGACGTCTGTAAGCAGTCCTCTCCTTCTCACAGAGGATGCTCCTGTGACCACACTCAATCACAGAGAGAAAGTTAAACACAGGCATCCTCCAAAGAGGCAGAGTAATAGAAAGATCTTAAATTTTCTGTAAAATGTCATTATGACAAGATATTTAATTTAGTCTGAAGGCATCTGTCTGTACATGCAGCACATGCCAGCAGTAAGAACAAAAAGGGCATCTGTATGTTGTTTTATAGGTATTATACAATTAATATCTTGGGTATATGTGCATGTTTTGCATGGAACAGATTCATTTGTCGTGCTTGAGTGTGTAGAGTACAGTAGTTTAGGTTACTCAATCCCAGGGTTTGGTTTGGCTTAACTTTAAAGACTTGTTCTAAGAAAAAAATACTAAGCTCCGCCCTTTATTTGCTTGCAAAATGATATTTCTTTGTTTAAAAAGATCTGCACTGGTATTGATGTCTTACTACCTGTTCTGTCAGCAGTAAATTTTGATTTTGATTTTGATTTCAACAGTTCAAGTTGCTATCGTACACAAACACAACACACTGGTGGCTATGTGGGGACAGGTTGAAGTCTCGTGGGCGCGTGGTGAACCGTGGCCTGTTAGGTTGCTCACGGTGGTGAAAGAATAACCGAACAATTTCGAGAAAGTGAAAAGATGGAAAATTAATTGCAGCTAGGGGTGACAACTACAGTCAGTATAGTAATCAGCTGTGAATTGAGCTCAACCTGAACTGAAAACTGGTTGGAACAGCCATTTGGCATTTTGCTTTCCTTTATGCTTCCCTTCCCCTCCTCACCCCTGTTAAACTCAATGCGGAGCTAGGCTGGATGAACTTCAGTCCCAGTGGGATCTGAAACAGGACTGAAATGAAATGTTGCCTTGATCTTCTGGTAATAATATTGGGAAGCTTTTTCAGATGCTTTGGGAAACATTTTTATTGCTTACTTAACTGTTGTTTGATGTACAGAGGAGAAATGGATATACTTAGAGCACACCCATGTGGCCGTGTAGGGGTTAAATGCTATTTAAAAATTGTTTTAATGGGGGGGAAAAGGTTTCTAATTGTAGTGAAGTATTTTTGGAATTTGCCCTGTCAGTTAGTAATATTTCACTAATTAAAGCAACCCTTTGTTTAAACCAGGCTGACAACAGTTCGTCTGGAGAGTTGGCTGGTGGACAAACCGAGGTATGTTCATTCCTCAGCAATTCAACCCATTTTATATGCTGATGTTTCTGAAGTAATGCTTTTAACTTGGAAGAAGGTAATCGCATCTGTGAATTCCTTGCGGTTTCTCTGCTGCTGAGGGTTGCAGCTTATAAACAATTTTATTGCCTTAAAGCCTTGTGTGTAATGAAAATTAACAAATAAAACAAGCATACAGGCACTAGGCTCTTTATGGCTGGAGGCATCAGGTTTGTTTGAATGGCAAAATTAAGGGATTATAAATTTTTGCTGAAAGAATGTTAGCAGAAGGCAGTTCTCCTCCCTTTCTCTTGCTCCCTTTCTCTTGCGTACGCTCTTGCTCAGGAGAACAGTCTGTGTTCTGACTGTGGTTTGGTCAATAAGTTTTTATGTGTTTGTGGAAAAGTGGGTTCTCGTTTGGAAATTGTACATTTGCTGTAAAGGAGAGGGAGGGGGCTACCTTGGTATATAGTGTCAGGTTGAACAACAAAAACAGACTGAAAACTTTACAGATTTTTCTGCCCTGAGCTGCATTATATGAAGAAAGTCACATAATGTTAAAAGGCCAACATACACATTTTGCATAGCTAACTGTACACTTGCAGGTTGTATTTGCCCAAGGCGGCGATATCGCCGCCTGCTCTTAGTTGCTTGGTTTTGTTAAATGGCTGGCTGCTTGTAAAGAAGCCTACTTTGCCAGATCAGAGATCCTTAAAGAGTAAAACTTCTGACTGTCCTGGCATTTTGAGTGAAATCTGTTGAGTGATGAATACCTGCTGACTAATGCTTCTGGCTAGGCTGAGACTTGGTAGCTTTCTTTTGAAAGATTACCCCTTCTTCATTAATAGACATTCAGAGATACACCTCAAGTCTTGAAAAAGCAGAATTTGTGTTTTCTCTTCACAACATTTATAAAAACACCAGCCAACAGATCTGCCGTGTCAACAGATCTGCCGTGTCAACAGATCTGCCATGTCAACAGATCTGCAAACGAGCATGTCCAGGCAGTGAAGATAATTCAAAAGTTTTATTTGATTTCAGTAGCAATATTGATATCCTACATGACATGCTCTGTAATAATGAAGAACATAATGGAACGTTTGGATGTCAGAACCAGGATGAGCCTTTGAAATGAGCGTTCTCTACTCTCACTTGTATTTTGTTGTACATTCCCATGAAATTATTTCAAGTTTTGGCAAGTGTGCCATGGGACTGGTACTCTTGTAAATTGCTGTGATCTAGAAATTTGCTTTATTTGAAGAAACTATTCTAGGTATGGTTTTTTTTCTGTGGGGCAGAGGGAGCAGTAACTGTCGTGATGATGAATTAAATCCTTTAAAAGTGCAAGAAAAGAAGTCAAAGCTACAATGGAGTAAAAATTATGAATGCTTTAAAGGAAACTGTCATTGTTCTGAGAGAAGGGGGAGAGAACTGAGTACTTTTCCAGCATGCTGGTATGGAAGTACCCTTGGTGCAACAGACAAGAGAATGGAAACTGAAGAACCCTGATAGAAGTGGTACTGATGAGATTGGAGAGTATTTGATAAGAGACTAAGGGCTTGTGGAGCGAGCTTCCTGGTTGTTAGAAGGAAGAACTTAGGGTTTCAAGTGGATTCTTTGGGCCTTTAAAAAGGATCATGAAAGTCAAGTTCAACATATGTTTTAGAGAGTTTTTCTTTACTCACTGTGATAAGAGATCCTGATTTTAGTGCCCGGGAAAAAACAGGGAGAGTTATTTGGCGATGTAAAGTGATAGTTATTTTGAGCTACAAGGAAGGAGCAGGTCAGTTGAGTTAAGTAACAGTTGCGTTTTATGTAATTGTTTTTCTCAAGGTAGTAGTTTAACTATTTGTCCTTGGGTGAGTGAGCAAGTTAATCAGCTACAGAGCAGGCACGGTATAATAACTTTATAAATGTCTATTGTGCTTGATTTCCATTTCCACAAGAGCTTTAGGTCTTGTAGCTGAATGTGATCCTTGTGCTTAAGCCGTTTTACATTATCCTGGTTCATTCCCATTGCAGAGGAGAGGAATTGAAGTTCCAAGCCTCAGGCCAGTAGCAACAAATCTTTTCCTGGCTGGGTGGGAGCACACTGGGCTCCCAGTTAGTAGCAACCTGCACTAGTCAGTGACCAGAATTGATGTCATTTGTCAAGATAGCTATTTTCTTGTATCCCTACTAAAGGTTAATGTTTGAATGGGAATAGCTAATTGGGAAGGTGGAGTCCATTCGAACAGGCAGGTAAGGTTGTTATCCTATCTCCAGGCTGTAATTGAAGTGACTTTGAAAACTGTTACAATAATAAGGTGGAGGTAAGGGTAACTTAATTCAAATTTTTTTAGGTATAAAAATCTGCAGTTCAGCAGAAATAGGTATAATTATGATGATTAGCTTGCTATAGACGCATTCATTTACTGTCACATGGTATGCTTTGCTGTTGAATTTTTCTTATTCTCAGAGCTGCAGGCCAAACATCAGAATGTCTATCTGAACTGAACGTTGTATGATTTAACACATTTACCGTGAGTTCCTCTCAAAGGCAAAGCTTGACTCTGACGTGGCGAGCACTTTCTCTTTCCGCATGGAAAAATGTGACTGCGTCTTGTGCTAAGCTTGTCTGCCATAGCCTGAATAGCCTGTTCTGCATCGTACTGATTTGAGTACCAGAGTGGGAAGGATGGTTAGAGCTGGAAGCAGCGCGAGGATCAGAAGAGGAGCCTTATTTTGCTGTTTGCTGCAGTGAGCAATGCATCTGTTGCCATCAGGCTACCCTTGATTCCTCCTTAGCATTTTTTTAAATAGTTGTGCCTCGTGAAAGCGGTGGCATACTATGAATGATAGTTTTAATCAGAAAGTTTTGACTGTTGCTTGGGGTTTTTTTTCCGCTTTTTGTGTGCGCGTGGTTCATCTTTTTCAGTAAAAACACAAACCTACCTAGTACTAGCCTTTGCTCTCTCAGAGTTTCCTCTGATTTGCCTGTTAGGGCTTAGGTGAGCGCGGACTCTGTACAGTACAATTTGTGGTTAGTAGCAATAAGGGAATATGGTTGAGACTTTCTGATTTAGTATACTGTTATCACATGATAAACACTTTGAGAGATGTCTTCAGAGTGGTCGGTACCCCTAATCTTGTAATATTGGAGGAAATTAAATAGAAGGTATGCAAGGAGAGTGTTTTTCATCAGCTTGTGTTCCCATAGACTCACCTGACAAGACCACACAGGAACACCAGGAAAAATAGAAAATAAATGGCTAACCACAAGTTGTCTGCTGTCCGATGAAAGTAATGAAATTACAACCTGGAGCAGGATTGTTGAGTAAACATTTCTGATTTTTTGGAGTGGCACTTACATAAAATTACATAAAAAAATTTTTGTAGAAGTCTGTGCAATATTAGTTTGCTTTTGTTTCCTGAAAATGGTTGATCATAACTTTATGGAAAAAAGTGGCAAAGCTTCAGTAAAATAGCAGCAAAAAGGTGAAACTAGATATTATGAAAGAAATGAAGTTCTACCCAAAAGTGCACAATAAAAATTTTCACGTTCCACATTGGATTCTCCCCCACTTCTTAAATTGCTGAATACAAAATATTGTAAGCCAAAAACTTTGGGGCCTCAGGTTTAATAAAGTGCAGAAAATGTGCCTAATTTAAGTTGTTTTGTAAAAGATACTGGTTTAGATTACTGATTGGAACAGTCTTAACTATATGAAGTAAGATAACTTCAGAAAAGGAGGAAATAGCTAAGGACATAATTCCAGTCGTACACACACCCACCCATGGAGTGCTGTTTTCTATAGTATTTGCTATCACTAGTGCTGATGGTAATCTGTATGGGATTGCATGTTTAACTAGGGCTGTGTACATACTGAACCAGAAGTGTTTGGAATCCCTTTGGAATCCCGTTGCTTCTGGCCTGGGGAAATAAATTGAAGTACGTTCTTTGGGGTGGGGAGCCTAGGTGTTGAGTGAAGATGTTCTGGCCACAGATGCTGGTCTGCACTCCCTTCCCTGCTTAGTGTAGCGCTCTAGCTTCTCAAAGTACAACGGCCGGGTAGACTTCACGCCGTCGTTGATACTGTCTGTGTCAGTAGGCCCCAAGAGCCACACTGACAGCCTGGGTTGAAATAAAGTAGTTAAATAAGGATGTGCGTGGGGAGAGGGGGAAACTGAAGTGAGGTTGCCGTTTTTTCCGTCCTACTGAATCACCTTCAATGAGATTTTACCACAGACTTGGAAAGCGTGTTATTTTCTGCTGCTTGAAGATGGAACGTGGTGATGTTAGAGAACACAGATCCTGACTGATGACCGATATTTCCCTGATAGACTCACCTTCCGTGTGCGTGCCTCCTTAGCACAGCAGCTGCTAAACGCGTGTGTATATGATTGTGCAGCTCTCAGCTTGCTTACCTCTGTGTACGTCTAGCCTGGATGCTGACTTTATCAGGAGGATGGAGGGGGAAAAGATACATCTGGAAGGTAGCAGTGCTGACAACAGAGTACCTGCGTGAACTCGAAGTGCCAAATTGAGTGTGTATTGGTGTAGCACACCTGCCTCAAGCAGGATTGTGAGGGTAAGAGGGAAAGCTCAAGCTGTGTGGCAAAATTAGCCTATATGGCATTGCTAAAACGATTCACTGCATTAGTATTAATAATATTTCTTCCGTTTCTCAGTGACTGATTTACTGGCATGGATCTTCATCCCTCTCAGCTGTTTTTCCTGGTCAGTGTTCTGGCACCCAGCTGCCGCCGTCTGTCCTTGTTCAAGCCTGGCGCTGACCTCTTCTTTTGCTTCTGCTCTCCCTTTTTCCACTTGCTTTGCAGATTTTGGTAACTTTCCCGGTTGTTTGTTTGGTGTGGTGTTTTTTTTTTTTGTTTGGGTTTTTTTAATCTTTTTTTTATTGTTGTTTGTTAATATCTGGTTCTTTCTTACCATACCAGAAATTACTTACTAGGAGACATAGCTCTTTTGGTAGCGCTTTGGTATTTGGCTGGGTAACCAACTGCATCATGTCGTCGGAGGGTTCAGTTGTACATTGCTGCAGTCCTTTGTCATTTGCTGCTTTTGTAAACAGGTTCATTAGGGACTATTGAGACAGAGGGAGGAAATATGCATAGAAGTATGTACTTTGCTCGATGTTTTTGTGTACCTGCAAGAATTCATCTGCAGTGGGAAAAGATTTGATTAGAGATTCTAGGTGAAGATGATTTAAAAATAAAAATTAACTGTCAGCATCAGGGTAGACACCTGATGCCTCTGGATTTTTATTTTTGTTATGTCCTTCAACATTTTTTTTTTTCGGTGAACTGAAGATAAACCAGGTATATTCAGAAATAGCCTTTTTTCCCCTGTTATTTAAAGACATGAATTCTAGCCTTCAGATGTCTAGCTCTGAATATGTGGGAGTTCCAGTCTTCATGTAATAAAAGCAGTGTTGTAGCCTCAGAGATGTCAAGGCCAGTTCATTTAACAAAAAAAGAAGAAAGCCATTGACAAACACTGAGCTTTCATGATGCACATAGTCCTTTGCTGCTTTCAGGCGTTTCCTTTGTACAGTATTTTCCCACACAGAACAAAGTGTCGGTTTGCCAATGAGATGAGGATGAAAGAGACAAGTTTTCCAGTGTCTAGAGTAACAATTGTCTTGATGGACTTTCCATCTGTCTCCTAACTGCTTTTCCACCAATACAGATTCGTGCGCAGTGGAGAAATGAAGGTGTTGAAACAAAAATGCAAAGAAATGGAAAAATGTGAGAGCTGCTGCTATTTTACATGAGGAGCGACCATAGCCCCCTCTGTTTGTGCCTGCTGGGAGGAGAGGGGATGAACCACCACTCTCTACAGGCAAGCGATTCCTAGGGGTGTTCGGATGGAGGAGAGCAGTGAGGATTCGGCCGGAGAAAGGCAGCCGCCTTGCCTTTCTCCTGCAGGTGTGCTGCTCCGCCTGCATCCTGCTGGAGGGAGTGCCGGGGCTGTGAACGGGCATGCATTCAGACCCCCTTGGGCACTGTTTTTCTTCAGCGGCTCTCACCCACCTCTAGGCAGAGCTGGACCTATTGTTTTCTGGACTGAAATCTCAGCCAGATCAGAAGGGGAAGGACTTGAAACTCTCTGGGAAAGCAGCAAATACAAAAAAGTTCCTGTATGTTGTTTAAAGTTTGAGGTGGCCAAGCTCAAACTTTAAAGTGGGGAGAGAGATTTATCTGATGATCAGTCCTTTCCAAACACTACTCTCTTATGTTACGTCTGCATCCTGTGGAAACCATCTTTCAACGAAAGCTGATACTGCTTTGTCTCAAGAATTTAAAACTTTGAGAAGAGTACATGCAGTTGATGCTCTAGATGAAGGAGCTCCTCCAAGGTGAACTGTCTACAGATGACAAACGTAAATGTACGTGGCATGAAAGAATAGTACATGAGGCATAGGTCCTGTCTCTTGTTAGAGAGTAGTGAAGTTGCTCTTATGTTCTGTTGCTGTGGAGCGGATCTGTCCTTTTCAGTTGTTAACTTGAAGCTCTGAAACATTATATACATCAGGTCTCAGCACCTGTAAAAGCATATGGTAGAACAAGAGCATGTCCAGAAAGGGATGATCAAAATGGTCAAAGGGGTGGAACAGCTGCGTTTTGGGAAGAGACTGAAAAGGCTGGGACTCTTCATTTTGGAAAACGGAAAGTTTAGGGGGAGTAAGATCAAGGTTTTACAAAAACGTAAAGATGGGGGGTAGGTTGAACTAGGCAGAACTAGTCATGCAATCCCACAGTGCAGAAAGTAGCAAGTGTCAGAACTGGTGGGAGTTGACTTTAAAAGGAACAAACGAAGGTACTTTAAACAAGGGAGAGCGTGACCTTCTGGAACTTGCTGCCGCAGAAGGTCATGGGGCAGACGGTACCAGCATGTTCAGAGCAGAATTCGACAAAATTAGTGGAAGACGGGTCCATGAACAGACACTAAGAGGATGGGTCAGGGATGGACCTTCCAGCATCCCTGGTACAGCAGGAGCATGGAGGGAGCGGGACACAGAAGGGGCAGGGCTGGCTTGCTCTGTTTGAATAGTGTCTCCCTTTGACCCGGCGATGAAGTGCTTGGGTGGGTGAGACGGACGTTGTGCTGACCCACTAAGGCATAACTTATGTTTTGAGCCATATTTTCTACAGTTGGTTGTTGATGCACTGAGTAAACCTTGAATGTAGGTGCTTTGCACATCTCTGACCTCTTTCTTTAAATCTACATTAAGTCCTGGAAGGTCATTTGGACAGAAACTTCCTTTTTAGTTTTGTTTTGGAAAAGAGTACAGTTTGAAAGCCTGGTACCCAGGCAGAGTTTCTTATTAAAGCAATGAAGACCACTGATTTCTTTTGTCTGAGAAAACTACAAAGGCTTCTGCTGCTTAAAATTACAGCACCAAATATTCTAAATGAGGGGAAGTACTGTCTTTCTGTGGTTTGCCATTATTCTTTGGATCCATATGCTCATATAGTAAGGCAGTTTTGTACGACCAAATCATAGGATTTTTTTCCTCTCGACATGAACTTTACTCAGCTGGTTCAGTGAGACCTTTTTTTCCTCACCAGCATCTCCATGTGTCCTCGCTTGAGTCACAAGTCAGGAGCAGACTCCACTGGGAGGGATATTGCCAGCTCAGGCTGCATGATCCCAAGTCAAATCTCTCTTCTCTAGCTTGGGCTGCTTGTCTGTCTTGCTGTGAAATGCCTTGAATGAATGGGGAGTAAACAGGGCGTTTAGCAAATAATCTCTTGTCTTGGCGATCCCTCTGAAGTTACTTGGTAATAGTAAATGGTAGCGATAGTAGTACAACTAGCTATTTGTGTACATTTTAGTGGGTGTGTATGTAAATAGATGTATTTATGTGCTGTGTCTGTCACTGTAGAAATAATCTCTGAATGCGAGTGAAACAGCCAGAAATGCCCTATTTCAATCTGCGTAGAAATCCTTTGGTGTTCTGAGTTTTTTTGGCACCATCCCGAATTCTTGTCATGTAGCATGGGCTCTGCAAAACATATATTCACTGGTGATAGTTGTGGATGTACTTAAACGTGTGTGATCTGGTCAGTTAATGTCATTTGGCTAAAATACTGTGCTACTTTTGAAGCAATAGTATGTTTTCCAAGAACTTATTCTCATAATGGAAGAGCTGCAGAGAATTTCATGTGTTATGCTATTTCTGGAAAATTCTTCATTGTATGTTCATCTTGTCCTTGTGTGAGTGAGACTTTTGACATAATAGCTTTTTATAGTTACCAAAAAGTTACGGTCAGCCCTGTTATTCTAAAAGCCATTTTAGAGAGTGGATGGATAATATCCTATTACTTGGCCTGTATGCACGGCAGGCACTCTTAAATATTTTTCTGGAAATGAAACCTGCAGCAAATGTGGAACACTGGTTGAGGGGTAGGAAAGTTAAAAATGCTGTTTACTGTGGGGAGGGAAGAGAAAAGCTCTAAACTATTTTGTGTTCTCAGTAATAACCAACTGTTGTATTCTGGACAGTCCTGTCTCAACCAGTATTCGCTTCAGGAATGCTAGTTACAGGGAACTGCGGGTAACCTGATGGGGTTTTATTCTTTGATTTTTCTTATGGGATCTCTAGGTTCAGAAATCATGGGACTTTTGCCGAGCAGACTTCGAGTAAGAGATGGGAGGAGAGGAAGTAGAGAGGTGACAGAAGTAGCGATGAGTAACCTTAACTGAAAGGGGAAGAGTTGTCCGGCATTCCCCTCAGCCAGCTGCGCTGTTTTTTCCTTAGTCGTGTGATTTATTTTTGGAGCGATCTCACAGAAATAGATATATAGCTTTGTTTTGCAAAGGTTTTTTTAAGTGGGGCTCTTTTCATGAAGACTGCTTTCGGTCATCCCTTACTTGAACTTTCTTTTGGCCATCCCCTATGGGCATTTCCCTAGCCCGTAAAAGGTGGTGAAATACCCTTTCTGCTAATACACTCCTACCCGCTCCCTCCATGTATTTAAAATAATAGTCATAAGCATTATATCAGCCAGCGGATTTAAAGCTGCCTTGGAGAGTAGAGGAATGCACAAAGAGAGTCCCAGGAAATCGCAGTGTTGTTCGGTAAGTTATTTAGAGAGAGGGTAGGGAAAAGGGGTCGTGTTTGCCTGACATGGATGGGAAGTGAACAAAACGTATCTTTGCTTTATATGATTTTGCTGCTGTGCTAACAGGGTTTTTACAGGCCATGTAAAATTCAGCAGGAGTAGAGTCTGACGTGGGGAAAGTTTATGGGGCTTTGCGTGTATGTTTATAATTTTCTCGTAGCTGGAATATATGATATGTATTGTTACAAGTTTTGGAGATAAATAATGTACAAACAGTTTTTGGCTTTTTTTTCCTCTCCACATAGAGTAACATCTGGAATTAACGATTTCATTTAAAAAGTCTAATTATTTTTGTTGAGACTTGTATTATGAAGTATAACTTAGTCACCACCTGGATCACTTTGGAGGGGACCGATTCTGTGGAAGTAATAAATAATTAGCTAAGTTTGATTATACTTTTTTGTATTGAGCCTGTATGTATGTGAATATAGTTATACACTTTTCTTGCAGATTATTTAAACTGTTTTCATTTTACAGTATTTGCTTGATTCTTTGAGCACAGATCTAAGCCCTGTGACTATCTTTCTAAAGAATGAACCATTATCACAATTGCAGTTTACATGTTGGAAACATGGAGTTGAAATAAACAATGTTGCTTGGTTCTGTTCTTCATTGAAAAATTAACTGTTATGATGTAGTATGGTATTTGGGAATAGCATCGTGAATGCCTCTTCCATAGATGTAATGAACCAGTGTTAAGCCTCTGCCAAGGAGAAATTTCTGTACCAGTATTGCCAAAACCCAAGTTGTGTATCTTGAGTGCTTTAGTCTGTATTGGCTTAAGTGAAATCTGGAGAGTGTTTTTGTGTAAACTGCTTTTCTCTTCTCAAAACGTTACGTCTCTCAAAAGTTTTTGATAAGAGTTGCTGTGAACCTTTTATCTGATGATGATCAGCACCAGGCTATGTAATGAAAATGCTCAGTGATGAGGAGTATGTGAAATTCATCATAGCTGAGGATGCCCATGTAAATCTTTACACAGTCTGCTGTCTTACATTGATGCGAGTCTGGGATAAACTTTCAGCTTCATTAGCTTTCTGTGTGCTGTAGAGAGCCAAGCATGGCCAAAAATATTTCCTTGCGTGGTAAACAAAAGAGAGTTTCATAACGCTAGCAATTGAGACCAGACTTAATTACAGCCTCTTCCTCGGGCAAAAGCTCAGTCTGTAACCTGTGGTTCTGCACTGTTTTCTTCCAGTTTTTGCTCCTAACAATTACATGCGGTTTAGATTCCAGTCTTGAGCCTCATGAAAGGAGCATTGCTTGCTGCCTGCCGTAGTTGTTTCCCTTTTTTTTTTTCCCTTTTTTTTCTTTTTCCCTTTCTTTTTCCTTGGCATCTTCCTTAGTGGAGAACCACAAAAGCTGTACCAGGTGACAACAAAGAAACCTTGGTCTGGGATCCTCTAGGTTTCACAGTAGATTACGCAGAGTTCTTGTATAAATGGCTGTGAGTGCTGAATCTCCTAAATGAACTGTTTAACTGAATTGCTTGGAGAGCCCATAGTGGAACGTACTTAAAATGAACAACAGGGAACAAAAAGGGCACATTTTTTTAATTCGGATGCAAAGGCTGCATTGCAGAATATTGCCAAAATGCCGCAGAGGAACATTACTTTATTTGATGTTTACTTTACAAATGAAATGGACAGATTGACCAGTTGATCAATTAATGTCAAGACCTGCTTACAATAAACTCCAGTATCCAAGCAGTGAGTTCTCATGACAGTTGTCTTGCTTCAGAACAGTGCAAGCGTCAAAGCTTGCGAAGAAGTGTTTGGGAGGTGGGAGATAAGGAGAAGCAGGCTTAGATACAGAATAAACATTCTGTGAAGTTTATCCATGAATTTCTTCAAAACTGCAAGCTCTGCAAAACTTTCCTTTTCAGAGAATGTCACAGGCATGTCCTGTAAACTTCACCCAGAAGGAGAGCTCTGTAGGGAAGAAGAGTGGAGGAGCAGCTGAGGGAGCTGGGGTTGTTCAGTCTGGAGAAGAGGAGGCTGAGGGGAGACCTCATCGCTCTCTACAACGACCTGAAAGGGGGTGGTGGTGAGGTGGGTGTTGGTCTCTTCTCCCAAGCGACTAGTGACAGGACAAGAGGAAACATTCTCAAGTTGCCCCAGGGGAGGTTCAGGCTGGATATTAGGAGAAATGTCTTTACTGAGAGAGCGGTGAAGCATTGGAAGAGGCTGCCCAGGGAGGTGGTGGCGTCACCGTCACTGGAGGTGTTCAAGGAATGTGTGGACGTGGCACTGTGGGACATGGTTTAGTGGGCATGGTGGGGTTGGGGTGACGGCTGGACTTGATGATCTTACAGGTCTTTTCCAACCTCTGTGATTCTGCGAGAATTCTGTTTTTGTCTGTATATCTACAAAGCAGAGAAACTGCAGCACCCAGTGGAGATGGTGGCGTTGCTGATTTTTTTTTCTTTTTTTACATAGAAGAGGCTGTGGTGGTGAGGAACACAGCTCTTTGGGCACAATGCCTGAACCCGTTACGGTGCAGAACCTCCTCACATCAGATTAGTGAAGCTACCTAGATATAATGACATTTCTCCTTCCTCCTAGACTTCTGTCTCTTCAGAAACATCTCCCATGTTTTCAAACGCAAAAAACCCAATCATGACAGATTTTTCGAAAATTATAAATTTGATCTGTTTGCCATCAAGTATGTTCCTACATAATGCTGGAGTTCAGCTGTTCTCTTTCTTTATGGTTTACTTTTAATGTGAATCATCATTCTGACAACATCTTTCAATTTAACCTGAAGTAACACGATGCAGATGTCAGCAGTGGGGGTTACAGGGGAATTTGTGACTTCGGCTTCTACAGTGAGCGGTCGAAGTGTCTAATGAAGTATTTTAATTACAATTCAAATTTATTTCTCAAGTGTTTCATCCCCCGCTTCAGCCTTTTGGGGGCGTGGGCTATTATACGATTTCTCTCACTAATTTCTGCTGATTAATATGCTTCACTGCTGGAAAGATTTTCCTGAGAGTCCAGCTTGAGTTTTATTCCTTCAGCCTAAATAATTTTTACTGTGGTGTTTATGGAAGTATGTTAATTATCTTGGCTTTGCACTGTGGGTAAGACCAACAACGTTTGCTGAAGCTCTTCTTAAGGCCAGGCTGACTGCGCATCCCCACCGGCGAGCACGGCCTCCGAGCACCCGGGCCTGCTCGGGGTGGACAGTCACTGCCATTTGTGTTCCTCGGGGCTCCTCTAGAGATTGGGGTAGACCCATATGGAGACAGCGCTTGGAAGGTAACATCGGTTTTTATGGCTGTTCTTGTGCCTGTGGCGCAGCTGCGTTGTAGACTTTTTTTTGGAGAGGCGTGTTGAATTGCTGAAAGCCACGAAGAAATCCCGCCTTACCTTATTGCCGTAAACTTGTGCGTTGCACCACGCCAGGAAACTTTCTCATCAGATGTACGGGTGGAAGCCTCGCGCTGCGGAGGGACAGCCTTCTGCTTGTAGACACTTGTGCCGCTAAAGCTCGGCACGGGTTTTGAAGTGCTGCATGCAAGCCTGTTTGCAGTACTGAATTTAAGGACAGTAAGGTGCAAATGTGCAACGAAAATGAAGAACGTGGAGAATCATTTGGGGATTTTCATGGTCTGGCAAAATATATTTTTGGTTTTGAGTAGGTAACTGATACTTCCAAAAAGTCTGCCAATGAAAATGAAGGTTGTTACACCCTTCCAGAGGAGATACTGACTCTGTCATAGGCTTTTGGTAGCCCCCTCTGTTGTGTTACCTAAATGTTTCCTAAGTTATAGAAGCCATATAATATCCTTCGCATATATAGTATAGATTTTTGCAGTTCTGTCCCCAATTAGAAATTTCATTATTGCGTTATATTTTAACATGATATTTCAGCTACTGTGACACACTGTGGAAATAATGTTACTTTAAACTAATGTACTTTTCTGCGAGAAAGAAGCAAAAGTGATTTTAAAGTTAGCAATCTGTGCCAGAGTCAGCTTGCATGGACGCTTTTCATCAGTTAAATGAAAAGCCTGAGCTCGCTTCTGCACCAGATGAGTTAAATTTGGTACTGTAATAGAGCATTACTTAGGTTATTTCTAACCAGTTTAAGCTGAAGCTTTTACGTAGGTAAGTTTTTATGTAGATAAGAGATAAGGCCTTAACTCAGAAGGTTGTTGGTTCAGATCATAAAGATTATCCTGTATTTCCTCTTAAAAGATAAGTCATAGAGTGAATTCTGAAGTTATGATATAAAATGTCTTGCAGTGTCTGTGTCACGAGAGGTTCCTCACGCTCTGTTGCTTCCCACACTTGAGAATGGAAAGCTCATGTTACTGAATAAGAGTGAGGATGAGAGAGAGTGAGAGCGCTTTGACATGCTACTACTATGCTACTGACATACTACTGTTATATAGATAATTTAAAATTACGTATTTCACTTAAAAGAGGGAAGGTCTGATGTTATTCCCCTTGCTTTCAGCCTCAAGAAACAGCTTCAAGGTCTCATACCTTCAAAACCAAGTCTTTTAAGAAATCCAAAATTTGTGGAATCTGCAAAGAAGTAATTGCTAGCCAAGGCGTTTCCTGCAGAGGTGAGTAACGCATGATGTGCTGCTTACTTTCTTGCTGTGTGAAGGAAATTAATTTTATATTAACGTTAAAGTTTTTAGGAATCCGTGTTTCTGGAATTCCCCCTGGACTAAGCATAAATGGTACCTCGGTTTATTTCGTTCCTTTGTACACTAATGTTCCCTGCTTCCGTTGAGGAACGGGGTGCCGTAGTAGGTAATTGGACTGTATAATGATGTGCTTTTCTTACTGTGCTGTTCAGGCAGGTTCCAGACTAAGGCAGTGCCTGCGGGGGCTCTCTGAGGAGCGTGTGAGTGATATGTGTGCACAGTGGGTGATGGATGCCTCTGGAATTCAGTCTCCAAATGAGGAAGTGTGTGACCCTCACTCACTGAGGCATGAAGGTTTTCTCTGCATTAATTTGCAAACATTCACAAAAGCAGCCATCTATTTATTTACTTTAACTTTTCCAGTTGTGTTATGCTCTGTCTAATCCTTAGTCCTTCAGTCTAATCGCTCACAGAAGCAATAAAGAGATCGTCCTCCTTGGATGCACAGACTACAGAGACTCGGCTGCCTCTGGCATTGCTGCCTGCTCCTTGCTGGTGTTTTCCCTCGCTCTTCTCCCTTGCTGTGCAGAATTGAGCATACTTGCCTCTTCTCCATGGGATAACTGTGGCGGAACTGAATCTTGGGAAGGCTCAATAGGTCCTTTCTTCTAGTCGTCCAGGGATAGGGGTTTCGATCCCCTGTACTGGTTTAGCCTGGTTAATGTTCAACTCCTGTGACTCTGTGTTAATAAAACTGTCTCTTTACTTGCCGCATGCGTGGTTCACCTCCTAGTAAGAGAATGCTACTGTCTCTTCACTTGAAGTGTAGTCGCTGTTTCCACTTAGAAGCGTTTGCACCACTGCCCGGTTCTAGATGGATCTTTCTCCCACCTCCTCCCTCCCATATTCTTCAGGCACCTTAGGATCCCTCTGAGGGTTTGAGAGGGAGGTGAGAGGTTTGGAGGTGGAAGGAATGTGGCCATTTCCTGAGCTAAGGTACAGCCTTTACAGATGAACAGCTAAATGTAAAATACCTCACTTGTTCAGCATTAGTTATCATCATGGTAGTTATGTGTGTGTTTCTTCAACATATTTCTTCTGTCTGTCCTTCTGGAGGTTGGTTCCAAAGTTCTTAGGATTTAGTTGTTTTCAACTTAGCAGAAGTAGTAGTGTTGGAAAGAAGCGTGCTTAGTGAAGGAACTGCCTGAAGACCCTCTTGATTGGGTTCAGCGTGAAAAGCACTGTACCAGGAGCGAGTCAGTACTTTGAAGGGAATAGAAAAAAAGTTTGTCAGTTTGCTCTGGATTTGAGTTCTCGCAGCCCAGAGCTGCAAGTCTCAAATTCACAAAAGCTGTGTCGGTGTGCTTACCTGCCAGAGCTGCCAAGGGCTTTACCGTGTGTCTGGTCAACGGGTCAGAGGTTAGGATGAGTCTGAGCAAGTTCTCCTTTTGCCCCAGCGTGTAATAGCTTTGGTTCAAACACAGAAACCAACAGTACAGGTAATTTAACACCTCTTTGGCCAGTGTTTATACACAGTTCAAAATATCAGGAAGAAAGCAAAATTCGCATGTATTCAACCCATCAAGGAAAAAAGCTTTCAGGAAAACCAAAAAAACTGAGGAACTACAATCCTACAAGCACTCTTACTGGGATCCCTCCAATACACTCTCCAAACCAATACGTTCACGGCTATGATACATCTGTGCTCATATCCACGCCTCCCTGGGATAATTTCCTGCAGGTTTCTGGGTGCGGTTCTCAGAAGGAGTCCCTTGGTGGTATCTCATAGCCCCTCCTGTTGATGCCAGCCCCAGGCAGACCCACCATCCTTCTTTGCTCCTGGTACGTTTGGATTGTTAGTTGCTTGATATGTACCTGTGGGATGGGAACAACAGGGGTTGCGCAGAGTGAAGTGATGACTCCAAGCAGTTTCAGTTTAATAAGAACCCATCTGTATTTTAACTTACAGCATGGGCTTTATAAAGCAGAGTTTTGGAAAAGATAGAACTAAAAGTTGTCTGTTCCCTTGCCAGCGCTGCAGTACTTGAAACGTACCCTAGTACTGTGAAACTCTGTTAATACGAAGAAAAAGAAACCAGCTGTTTCAGAGCCAACTCCTGGTGCTGCTGCTTCTGGTAAATTCTCCCTGATGTTGCTGACTGAAAGTGAGTGAGTTGGCATTGGGGGCAGGGAGGGGAGAAGAAAAGCCTTTAGTTAAGAAGAAATAAAGTTCCTTTGTGTATCAATGAGAAAATCTTGCTTTTTAACAGTTTCTCCTCGGAAAATAATAGCTCTTTGTACAGACTGCAGGTTCCTTCCAGGCTATAATATCTTATCGGTTAAAGGAAAGTTATGTGTCAAGAGAAACGAGGGGAGGGGAAAGGCTCCAGATTGGTCACTACGTAGTATTTGCTGTTTATCTAGTAATGAATCATCTACCCGTTGTAAGAAAAAAATAAATAGCAAGCCATAACTGGGTGTTGCGTTGGTTAGATAAGTTTTCGTTAGGATGCAGCAGTCATTTTGGGGGTGTGTTGTTTGCAAAATGCGTCCTTTGCTAGTAGCCAGGTCTGAACACAGCGTCTAAAAGCTTTCTATGAAAAATGAATGATTGACTGAAAGGTACGCTTGAATGAGGACGTCCCTTTGTCCTTGTATACTTCAGTTCACCTCAGTAAAGCATACTCAGTTGCAGTGAATTTCTTTTTAACAAGCTCTGCAAAACCAGTGGCAAAAAGGAAAGGCAGATTTGAAGAAGGGGAAGCTCCTGCCTATCTCCCTGCCTGGTAAGCGTGTTTGTAGCTGGGCTGTGTCTTTGATGCAGCTCCTCATTATGAAGAAAGGCCAAAGAGCTGTTGATAGATTTCTACAGTACCTGCCCATGCTGCAGTAAACCGAGGACCACGCGGCTCCCCACGTCTCTTCAGCATTACCTCAGTCTTAAATGCTTTTGAGCTCTGGTTTGGTCTTCTCTGCAGTACAGTTTGATTTCATTCAGGGCTAAGCAGATGCGCATCCTGATCGTGCACATTGACATAGTTAGCCAAAGGGCTGCAGTGTTACAAAAGCCTTTTGATCTTATCTTTTTTTTTAAGCTGCTTACCCTAGATATTGAATAGTCAGTATTTATTTGTAAACAAGCTGTCATAATGATGTAATTTCTATGTAATTTCCATGTGAATTTCCATTTATTATATTGCTTTTATGTTCTAGATACACAAAATATAAATTTTTTTAATTTATATTTTACTTTCTTTTCCTTTGCTTTTTAAAATTATCATTTATCTTTTGTTATGATGTGATCAAATGACTGTTAGTGTAGAACAGAGAGCTTTTTTAGATGCTCTGAATCTTCCCGGTCTCTAGAAAGTACTTTTCTGGCAAATTTAAAAACTAGAGATCAGATCTGGGAAACTCAGGTAGTTTTAAATAATGCAGTATTATTTCCTAGCTCTTAGAGCGTTGATGGGTGAAATAAGTATGAAGAATTGAAATGCTTTACACATTTCTGTTGATGAAGCTCCACTCCCCTCCAGTTGATGATGAAGTTAACGTGTTCAGGTGCTGCTAGTGAGGCTTTAGATGCAATACAAAGCATTGCATGAACTAGATCTTGAACTTGCAGCAACTAATGGTAGTTGGCTGATCTGAGTATCTTTTTGTTAATCTAACCTAGCCGTGAATATGTTGGTTTTGGGAATATGTGTTGGAGTGATCCCAGTAGGAGAGCTTGTAGACTTTTACTTTCTTGTTGTTTTTTTTTTTATTTCTCCTGAAAGCCTTTTTCCCTTCATGGGTTGAATACATGTGAATTTTGCTTTCTTTCTGATACTTTGAACCACGTGTAAATGCTAGCCAAAGAGGTGTTAAATTACAGTCGCATGTACCGTTAGCTGTCTTGTGAGCAGAGAAATGCTTACCATGATATCGTGTGCAAGCTGAGTGTAATAAAGAATACAATCCACCTTCTTTACCTAAAATTAATCTGTATAATAACTTCTGTCTTGTAAGTTGTGTTAACGTATGGTCTCATACAAGTGTTGATTGGCTTACCGCAAGTCCTGCACCGTTTCCTTGAGCATTTAGCATGAAGTAATAGTAGAAAGTACATTTTCTAATCCAATTATAATATCTGTGTTTAATCAAGAGCTTCCAGCTGCTTACAGATCAGTATTTGAAGACAATTGGAGCGGTTTTGCTTCTTAAAGAGGTTTGGTATTTTCCTTTGAAATTCACTTGCTTGTTTGTGATTGTGCTTGTGGTCACGGCTAGTGATTCGCTTAAAATCTCGTTTTGGGTTAGTTGGAGTTACCCCATAGAAAGAGTTCTCTGTATTTAATCAAATGTTTATTGCTTCTGGCAAGACAAAAATACATTTTTATATTGAGACTCATTTGGAGCTGACAAACTGTTCTTAAGGCTTGTTTGTGCATACTGTGTGTGTAAATATATGCATATTTAATGTTATATGATAGCAGGTGGTTTTATATACTCTCAGTAAGTGCTAAGTTCAGTAATAACGTATTAGTATCTTAATAATGTGCAAAGCATGTCTGTGGTTACAGTTCTGGCAGACAAACTAGAAAGTTAGAAATGTCAAAGGAATTTGTATCCTGCTCGCGCCAGTGGCATTACAGTTGACTCTAAATGGCGAAGCATGTCGTGTGTATTTGTGGGGTAGGGGTGTTTGTGTCACCCTGGTTTCCATGGAGTGATCCTTGTGAAATAAGATCCTGTATTACTGGGCACTTATACGGTTGTATTATGAGATCTGTCCATCTATTGATCTTATAATAGATTTTGTATAAGATATATATTAACTGTAATTTCAACATAAATATAACATAACCATCTTACGGTTAATTATGGCAATAGGCATTGGTTAATTAACCATAAGATGGTGAATTATGGCAATAGGCATACCCATATAATTATGTTAATGCTATAATATGGGAGATCCTTGAGAGAATGAAAAGACTACCAAATTAAAAGGGTTTTTTCATCGTATCAGTCTTGCTTTCTGTGTGATGTTTGTATGTACACTTACATGTTTTCTTGAGCACCGATCCAGCAAATTTTATTGCCTTCCATGGGACTGTTTTAAGATGGTTTTAGGATAACTGCTTCAGTTAATACTTTTAAAATTTGTGACGATGGATCTCTTGCATGTATGGCTCAGACTCGTCAAGAAACAGCAGAAAACAAACAAACCAGAGAACCTTACTATTCTCCTAAGCAATTAACTGCTAATTACCTCCAAATTTAAAAGGTATATGGACTTGTGAGGAAATGAGACCTAGAATTTTTTTTTGCTAGCGCTGTGCGTTTTTGGTTGGACCAATATTTGATGATACGACAGGCAGACAACTGCCTGTAAACCAGGATATGGAGGCTGTAGGGCCAAGAAGTGTGGTCTGTTGTTGTCCCTAGAGCATATTACTAGCTTGTAACTGCTGTGAACCCCAAGGAGGAGGGATTATGGAATGCCCAAGCAAGGTTGGGTTAGGTAGGGACCCGGGCTCTTGCTATAAAACCTCCCTTGACTGTCAGCCTTGTTTGTGAGAGGCATCTGGGAGGATGTCCAAGGGAGACTGCATGAATTGATCTAGTGGCAGCAGAGAGGTCTTTTTAGGAACCCCTCAGGAACGGGTGGATGTTGACCTGGATGTGAGTGACACAGAGTGTACTGTTCTGGGGAGGAGGAGGCTGGAAAGAGAAACATGGCCTGCGGCCCGTCTGTGACACCAGAAGCCTGGGAAGGTCAGCCTCTCTCCTCTAGACAAGAGGTGCACACAGTGAATAGCAACTTCCACCAGATCAGTAGAATGTACTCTAATTAACACAGCTGTACACGCTCTGCATTCATATTTCAGCGCAGAGCTTAGATAGCGAAACATGGAAGCTATGTGCATAACAACAGCAAAGACATGAAAGGGAAGGATGAATAAAGACTTACTGAAGCATACAGAGATAGAGAAGAAGCCACTGTAATTAGTGGGTGCGACACAAGTGGTACATGAGCATCCTGGCTGAACACAGTCCTCTCTGGAGCTGGGAGAAGCGCTAAAATTGACATCCTTTGATGGCATGTTGTTACCCCAGTGGGAACTGGGGGAGGAATTTTGGCAGGAATCTCTAAGGTAAGTTCCTACTAATTTAAAAATAAGAAAAATACACACGGCAAAAACCTCTAGTAGAGCGTTTAATGTTCATAGCAGCTGTGCTGCATCACAAATATTAGATGATGTTTCAGAAAGTTGTCTGTAGTGAAAACATGAGCTCCCTATTTGTTTACCTCATAAGGACCGACTTCATCATGCCAGAATTTGATCAGTGGTTGTAAAATTTATTTTAAAGTTCAAACCGCTAAGGTTCATTACAGCTAATAAATTAAAAAGGAAAGAAAAAAGCACAAAGTAAATGGGATCCCTTGTGGCCCCCCCCTGCATTTTTTCCAGGAAAACCAATGACTGCTATGTGATCTGGTATACCTGCAATTTTATAAACTTAGCCCACTTGAAGAGAACCCAAAATTCCTAAGGGTAAATTGAAGGTAGACTTACCTGCTTTATCCCAAAAATCTGAAATGAAACGTTAACCATCATCAGAGTGTATAATTTGAGTGCGATGAACTTGATATGCCATGCGGGGAAAGGAACCTTAAAATAAATCTTGATGCGTTTGGCTAAAACATCATGCTTCTAATTGGCTTCGAACCAAGAAGGGTGGTGGAGTGGGAACTACCATGAGAGGCAGAAATAATGTATAGGAAGATAAAGTTTAAATAAAGAAGAGATGGGTGAAGAAATCTGTTGTACGTAATGCTGAAGAGTTTGTTCTGGTACATGAAGAAAGCTTCAAGAAACTAAGCCAGGCTACGAACATAACTCCATTTAGACACACTCAGGATCTGAACCCTATAAATAGGTAAGAGGGGGAGCTCTTAGCTGATTTTATGCCGAGTCCCCATTAATTATCATTAATGAGATTTAAAAAATACCCTTGGAAAACATGCCTACAACTGTGTAAGTACTTGAAGGATCACGTTGATGACCTCCTTTGCATAGCCTTTACTGTTTTCTCTTCTGGCGAAGGTCGTTGTCACTCACGTTTTCTGTGGGAGCTTAGGAACAGCTGCGACTCAAAACTTCCAGGCCCACGAGGTCTTATCCACATAATAAATAAGTCTTTAAGAACATCAGCTTTCTTATTTTGAAGATCACCCATTTTAAGGCAATCTTATTTTTCTCTGATCCTTGCTCTTAGCATAATTTATGCAGGATATGTTTTCAGGATCCATCACAGGCAGGCAGACTCCTAGAGTTCTTGCACTGTCTGCAGCCACGAGAAAAACCTGGAGCCAGTCCAGCTGTTAAAAAAAAAAGGCTTCATGTTTTCATGGTTTCATGTGGTTTGCTGGCTATGGTAAACCATAGTCTGGTGAAATGGTTTTGTGGATGAAATGTTGCAACATGGGGTTGTCTGTTCAGCTGGAGGGAGGAGGTCTAAAAATAACCTTTGGTTCCAAACTGGATTAAGGTTTAATAATTTCCTACCTGCCTTGCAAGCGTAGCTTAAAAAGGTGAGAAAAAGTTGCTGTATGGGTACTTTCATTTAAAAATGTGAAAACATTTTCACTGTGCTAATGTTCTGCCTTTGTAATGGCATCTACGGGAAATTAAACAAAAAAACAAACAAAACAAAAAAAAAAAACAAAACACCCCACCCAGGAGTTTTCAGGCTGCAGTTAAAATGATAAAGTTAGACTATAAATTTCCCAGGAAAAAACCCCAAACCAAAAGAAAAAAAACAAACAAACCAAAAAATCCTTGGTGGTCAATAGTCTTCCTACAAGACAGGAAGACAGTGGGAGTAAAGGAAAAGAACAGCCATACTATCGCAGCAGTAGTGCCAAAATACTTTTCTCTTAATAAAGATTTTTCCACTGCTGTTGTCAGCAACAGCAAGTGGAATATTTCATCTGCGGGAAAGCTCATTCACAACGCTCTCCTGTATAGCCAGCCCAAGGAAAAATTGCTGAAGCTTTGCACAAAGCTTTTAGCCTTCATCTTCAGTAACAATGTCTGCAGCCCCTGTCATGAACTGCTGGGAGGAATATTCAGCTGAAGAGACAATGGTTGGCTGAATATGAGAAAAGAAGAAAAGAAAACCTAGGAAAATGTTTGAGGCGCAGGAAACGCACCAGCAGATGTTGTTGCTGTCGTGTGGCTGCTAGACTTGCGACATCTTTGGCATGTGACTGATGATAACTTCTTAAAAATAGAAGTGTTTACTTTTGCAGCTAAAGCCCAATATTTCTGGCTAGAGGACTCTTCCCCCACCCCACACCCAAAGGTATCTCTGCCCCACTCAAAACTGCATGCCGTCTTATTTTTAATGCTGCAGTTGTTAATTTCCGCGTGTCTATTTTTCATACTGCTTTCATTTTGGATCTTTATCTTGAGTTGAATTGTTGCAGAGCTGGCAGGAACAGGAAAAGCAGAAAACCAGAAACAGCAGAAAAGTGTGTGTTGGGGTGAGTTTTTTCTAATAATCTGATCACGGTGTTATTCAACACTTGTCGAAATAGAAATGGCCGGCACATTGCACCGTTCTCTCCATTTGGGATATTTTGGTCATGGACGTCTTTGTGTACCAAGCTCTGCCTGGAGAAGACCCTGTCATGGTGGCCTTGCTATGCATTTGTTAAAACATCTTGATTTCCTTTCTGAAAAAAAGGAAAACATCTTTTCTTCAGCACCAGTGAACGAGCGGTGAAGCACTGGCAGAGGCTGCCCAGGGAGGTGGTGGAGTCCCCATCCCTGGAGGTGTTCAAGGAACGTGTGGACGTGGCACTGTGGGACATGGTTTAGTGGGCATGGTGGTGTTGGGGTGATGGTTGGACTTGATGATCTTACAGGTCTTTTCCAACCGTAGTGATTCTGTGATTTCCTGCAGGAGGGAGGTGTTGCTCAGTAGTGGTATCACTAGCCTAGCTACTATAATAGCTGGGCTTTACCACGCCTGCGACGCTGACACCCATCTTTCCGTGGTATTAAGAGAGAAGACTGCAATTGCGAACTATAAAAGCTAAGTCTTGATTACACAAATCTTTTTATATGCTCGGTTTAGATTACATTTTGTCGTGAATCATCGAGGACTCTTCCATTACGGTCAAAAAATAGCTGTAATAGCGTGTGTCTGTTTTGGGGAAGCTGAGTTGGAGATGCTGAGGGCAAGAACATCTCTCAAGCAGCTAGGCCTATTCCTCGGTATCCTAATTTATTATTTTTCACCAGGAAGTTAAAAATTAATATCAAGAGCGGCAAAGTATATGCTTTTGGGGCAAGTGATCTTTTTCAGGGATTAGTAAGGTATTAAACTGAGTTACAGCTCTTAGATTCTCTATTTATATGCAAGTGTCTGCCCCAAGAGGATTTCTGAATTGCCGTGTTTGTACCCTTGCTACACGTAGAGCCATTTAAAAACAAACGCGCACAGACCCACCATGGAGAACCACTGATAAAAGCTGTGGTTAAGTGCGAGGCTGGCCTTAGAAACTAGTTGTGTTTTAATGCTCGCTGCGCGTGCAGTGTGACAGAACGTTTGTATGGAATATATAGAATATATTGCCATACCGTATGCCCATTAAATGCTAAAATGTGACAAGGTGAGCAGTCCACACAGGGAAAAACTTAAGCTCTTTGTCCTGGTAAACTGTAAATCATTCTGTGGTTAGTTTACAGAAGTACTCTCTTACTTTGGAAATGGTTTTCAGAGAGCATCTTAGATGTGTGAATGTCAAAAGTAGAACTTCCATTTCATAAAAATTTTGGAGCTTAAGTCTGAAAAATACGATTCACCATGCTTATCCTTCTGCCTTTAGTCTGGCAGCAGTATTGTTGACTTGCAGGAGTTAACACATCTTCATTTGGATGCAGAGAAATGTCTTTTTGGCTTTTTTTCTTTCTTCCCCTTTAAAAAAAAAAAAAAAGGGATTCTCAGAGCTATTGTTTAGGAACTGTTTTGAAGTGTAGTAAATTGACTAAATATGGCTTGGCTTCCATTTCGTTGCCAGCCAGCTTGGGACAGTTGTTCTTGGAACTGATGCCACAATCCTTAAACACAAATTTGGAAAGTCTGGTATTTGACGAGAGCTGATGTGTGGGATGCAGACATTCAGCTGTTCGCTTGAAGAACTGAAGTAGCCTTCCTGAGTGTGACATTGATTAAGTCCTCCGGACTGTCTCAGGCACTTTTTTTTTAAAATTCAAATACACTTGGGCTGTAGTCCTGGAAGGAGCTGAGTGCTATTTCGCTTGTAAGCTTTGCCTGAAGAATGCCAACATTCGGTAGAAGCTGCTTGTTGAGATCTTTTAACTGTAAGTTGCGTGTATTTTCCTTAACAATTGATGTGCTGTGAGTACGCTCGGTCGTTCTTACGTTTTTGCCTTGCATGGTTGTCGCACTGAAAAGGTGCGAGTTGCACGATCGTGGTATAATGCTGCTTTTTTGGCTTTAGAAATTTTCTGGAAGTGCATCTCTTTACTGCTTGAGGCTTTCCATAAAAACAGCTGGCATGTTGAAACGTCGTCCAGTCTCTCTGGCAATCTAATGATTGAGGTAATCCATCTCTTTGCCAGTACTGGGAATGCTTGGGCTGAGACAAACCCAGCCTTGGGCTGAGGGGCTGCAACCACCCGGGCAGGATGGTTCTGCAAGGTGGTAGCGTTAGCTCCGGCAAGACGAATTCTAAGTAACGAAATACCAAGCAAATTGATTTTTCTCCCTGCGTGAGTGCTAATTTGCTGGCGTTGGTGAAGGGTTCTCTCACCGTTCATGATGTTAGCAGCTATAGCGGAGAAACCCATACACGTTGCACTGTAGGAGGATGCGTCTGGGAAGGCAGCGGTGCTTCTCTCCACTAACTCTTCCGTGCTCGGATACTTGGAGAGTTGTGGCTGCTGCAGCACAGCCCTTTTTCCATTCGCTTTCTCTCTATGTGCCTGCGTCGTGCCTTCTCGTACCCAATTCATGGCATTTTCTTGCTACCTCCCTTTCTTTCTAATGCTGCTGATACTGCCTCCCCCTCACCCCCCCACATGTGTATATCTACTTTTTCCCCCCCCCTCCCTTCTGGAGGGTGTGGGAAATAGAGGAGACAAGAAAACAGAAGAAGGAATTAGTTTGGAAGTATTCTGACTTAACTCTATCTGTACTTTAAAAACAACCTCAAAAGTTTATTCTCATGACTCTATTGCACTAGCAATAAAATTGTTGGTAGGAATTATCATCTAGATATTGATAACTGGCTGCAGGTTAGTCATCCAAGGTATACTTTCTTCCAGTCAGTTAATTCTTAAGCAGTGTTCTATGGTAACAGCCGCTGCCTTTTTTTTTCCTTTTTTTTTTTTCCCCAGTTGGTTTTAGCAAGTGGTTGTATGTTTACTACAAACGAGGCTTTTGTGGGTTTTGGTGTGTGTATATGTGTGCATATGCATGTATATATTTGTGTACATATGTTCACACGTGTATATATATATTTGTAAATGTGTTTAAATACACACACTTATATAGACCTTCATATACATAAAAAGATGACCTGACCGGCAAATGAAAACTTGTGACGCTTGCTGTACCTCAGCGGGACGTACGTAGATTATGCAAAATGCTTTGGATGCTTGAGCATCTGGGAAATGCCAAGAAGGGTCCGTCAAAATGGGCTCAGTCATTTCAAGTTGTGTTGTTCTGGGCAGAGATTTGGTCTGCTGGTGGAACTCAGACCTGTCGAGAAAAGGGAATTGGTGTTTGGATCTGTTAGGCTTGGGGATCCGTTTCTGTCACTGGGAGGTGGCTGGTGTGCTTTTTTGGAGCGAGCTGTGCAATGAGCAGTCCGATGGTCAGCCGGGAGGGAAGGGGGAGAACCTCCTTTCGGCTTCTGAGCACAAAGGGCTGCTTTGTTTGCTCCCAGCACCTGGACAGTCAGTGATCTCATTTCAGAGTGCTTTTTTCTCTCCAGTTTTATTATGATAATCAGCTTTATTAGACAGGGAGAGAAGGTAATGACTTAACTCAGTCTAATCCATGAAAGTGCTGGATTTGGATATGAACAGGGTATTTCTGGATGCTGAGGAGGAGTGAAGCTGTCTTTGTGAACGAATCGGATCTCTATCCTCAGAATTTTACGGATTTAAATACCTGAAAAAATACGCAGTTTGTTTCAGCCGGCGGAGAGCTTTGCCTGATGTGTATTTGGCTAATTACCTCTTGAGGCTTTAGCCCTTGTTTCCTTTGAGTCTTGGAAATACAGCAATGCTTGTTCCTAATGCGGTCTTCCTTGAATTACGTATGGAGTTGGTACGCCATACGTCTGTGTTGCTTACGAGTTTGAATGGGACGCTGCTGCAAGACTCAGTCATCCTGTTGCTGTCCAGGCTAAACTCATGCCTGACCTCGGTGGTTTCTTTCCAGAAAAGACAGTACTGTTGTGTTACACAAGGGCAGCAAACTCTGACTTTTCGTGTACGTGGAAACGCAATGGCTGCATTTACTGGTATCTACATCTTTAATAAAGATATTGTGTATTACAGAATCACTAAGGTTGGAAAAGACCTGTAAGATCACCAAGTCCAACCATCAACTAACCCCACCATGCCCACTAAAACATGTCCCACAATGCCACATCCACACGTTCCTCGAACACCTCCAGGGATGGTGACTCCACCACCTCCCTGGGCAGCCTGTTCCAATGCTTCACCACTCTCTCAGGAAAGACATTTTTCCTAATATCCAGCCTGAACCTCCCCTGGCGCAACTTGAGGCCATTTCCTCTTGTCCTGTCGCTTGTCACCTGGGAGAAGAGAGCAACACCCACCTCACCACAACCCCCTTTCAGGCAGTTGTAGAGAGCGATGAGGTCTCCCCTCAGCCTCCTCTTCTCCAGACTGAACAACCCCAGCTCCCTCAGCCGCTCCTCATCAGACTTGTGCTCCAGACCCCTCACCAGCTTCGTCGCCCTTCTCTGGACACGCTCCAGCACCTCAATGTCCTTCTTGTAGGGAGGGGCCCAACACTGAACACAACATTCGAGGTGAATTGTTGGTGACATTCGTGATTTGGTTTTGCATGAGCCAGTAGCAAAATCATGGAAGGTGTCATGGAATGAAATCGATTTTTGTTTTGTATTTCACCTTGCCCCCCAGAAATGTAGGCATAAGCAACAGTGAAGAAGAGGAGAACCTTGCCTCTAATATCAGGGCTTCCTGAGAGATTTACTGTTTTATTCTTTACCTTTTGTGATTGTCTTTTTTTCTGTTGTTGTTCTCATTTGGTTCCACTGTTTTGCAGGAGATCTCAAAGTAGGTTATAGAAGAAACAGATAGCATGTACGCATATTTTTAGAGCATCTGTTAGCCTTTTGCAAAGTCAAAGCTAATCATGCTGATATTTAAAATACGGATTCTACTAAATATGTAGTTTTGGTGCGTGAAAACACTTAATGAATTTAGGCATCCCCCATGCTGTCACGCAAGAAAATGAAGTTTTTACTATGGATTAAAAGCCGTCTTCCATTTGCCTGAAGGTTGATAGCGTTTGTAAGTGGTATGCGGCTATTGATCAGTATCAGTGCTAATAGAGCAGCATGTTTGTGTGAACACTAATTCATTTTTAGGATAAGACTCTTGATCCTGTGAAGCACGATAAATAAAGACCTCATTCTTAACTTCTATCTGGGGAAAATAAGTGAACGCAGCACCTGCAAGATGGCATAAGAAAATGGGTCAGTAAGCCTTACTTTTTTTTTCCACTGAGAAGTGACTGGAGCGTGAAGGTTTTTCATGCAGTAGTCGATGCACTGGAATCCGAAATGGGCATGGCTGGCCTCACATCTTGGTAGCTGGATCTTTCCTGTTGGGTCAGGCTGTAGAGTATCCCTCTCTCGGTCGAAGCACCGAGAAATGAGCACGGCTTTCAGCTTCAGTGGTCTAAGGTTAGGTCCCAGTTAATCTTCTGGCTAAACCTCTCTGGTATTCTGCGGCTTGCTGATCCTGGAGATTGAATAAGTAAATTTTTCCTGAATTTCAAATACAGTTTAGCTCACAGTAACCCAAAGGATAGGCATTGCAGGGAAATAAAGCAAATTTCAGGGTAAAGAAGGAAGTGCATATAAATGGAAAAGCTATTAAAACCAGCCTGTGTTGGATTCTAGCTGTTAGGCTCTTGCATCCTAGTTACGTGGGTGCTCATCTGGCTACTTGGTAGGTTAGGTGCTGTTTTCTGAATCCAGACTTGCTAGTATGATTCATCCTTTCCTGCTCTTAGGTCAGCAGGAATTTAAAAGAAATCAAGTGCTTACTTCTTGGAAGTAATGTTTGCACCACTGTGTAAACGGTATTTCCCAATCAGGAGTTAAAGTCTGAACAGTCACGGTCGCTTGTGAGTTTGCAGTCGCCCTGCTTTTCTTAGGTCTCTGGAACTGCTGATACGACTGAGATTCACCGGTTGCATCGGGAACAGTTTGATCCTGATACCTGCATTATTCAGGTGGTAGCGCTTCTGGTGAACGTCAAGCTGTAAAGGTTGGGTGTCAAGATAATCAGCCCATGAAGTTTAACCAGACATACCTTATCAGAAGCTGATGGAATGCGCAGATCTGATAATGTTGCTGTAATTAACTTAATGTTTCAGGAAGGGGGGAAAAACTAACTGCTTTTCTTTTTAGGGTTTTTTGGTTTGGTTTGAAGTATGTGAATGCTTTTTATACGTACAGACTTGAGTTTGGCCAGCTCTCTAGTAGAAAGCTGTTCTAAAGAAATGGAGGGGACAATCCACCTGCTCTTTTACTCATATATTTTATTTGCTTTTGTTTTAGTTTGCAAGTATGCCTGCCACAGGAAATGTGAAGAAAAGGTAAGCAGATTTATTTGCCTCCTGTCTTGCTGTTGATCCACATGTATTTGAAGTTGAGACTACAAAAGCTGTATCAACTAATTAAGAATAAGATGATTATTAAATTGGATGCCTAGCTGTCAAAAAATAATATTTTTGTAATTGCAGAGGTATAGTTCTTGCTGTTAATAAAAAATAGGTCCCTATGTAGTCAAAACATCTGCATCAGTGGTTGAGTTTCTCATTCCTCCCACAGGAGGATGTATTTCAAGTTGAAAACAGCAAGTTAAGTGGGTGAAATACAAACCACACAGTTCTACCAGAAAAGAAGAAAACATGTATCTGAGTGAATAAAGTGTATATATGTATACACACCCCCCTCTATATATATATATACACACCCCACCGTGTGTGTGTGCGCGCATATACAAACGCACCTATATATATATATACAAATTTTTTTACAGCAACAGAGATTTAAAGGCAAACTTTTGGCATTGGATTATGAAAAGTATAAGCATATTACTAATTTATTTTCAGTGTCTACTGTAGATAGTTTCCACCCAGTTCAGTTTCATTACTAGATTTTTGTTAGTTTTTAAAATCTCGGAGTCCCTTTCACACAAGGTGAGATCGGTACTTCCATGGTCTCAGATGATTTAAAATTTCCCCATCCCTAGATTTGTGTAAATCAAAGACATTTACAGAGTGTTGCAGCCTAAATTTAGCAGTCTTGGAGGGATTTACTATTTTACCAGAACCACTCTCATGGGATAATACTCCCTGCTTTTAACTAAACCTTTTGATTAGTACTTGCTGTCTATGAAGACAGCATTTTTTTGGAGTTAGAGCACTAGAGCTTCTGGAGACCACGGATCTAGTCCTACTACCGGCGTTGTTGACTTGATGTTTGACTTGTGCAAGGATTTGGTTGTTTCAGTGCTTCCAAGAAATAAAACTAAATTCAAGAGAAGAACCTCTACTTAGAGATTTGTCAGGCCATTTGGGGCAATTCTAGTAAATAAAATTGTCAGCTGGCTGAGCGTCTCCCATTTTGAGTGAAAATGGTACTCATGCGTTTGAAAATCGCCGTGTTATGCGGTATGTTGGAAAAATGCAGAATTTTGGTTTTTTCGTGAAATAAGATGATGAAGTACACGCAGCGGTAATTAAGTTTGCAAGTAAGGTATTACTTTTTGAAGGTTTTCATCAACTCTGTACGTACAATAATGATTAGTATTAATACTATAGTAATAGTGCTCTAGAAGTAGAAGGGAAACAGTTTGGTAGATGACCAGATGCTGTAATTGATCCTTCTTTGCACAGGAGCTTTGGTCCTCTAAATAGCACTTGCAGTACGGAGTTCTACCAGCTTCACTGGGGAAGGATCTGGTTTGTTGATAACATTGGTAGCTTGCACATTTGCTTGGGTAGGTGCTGCATAGATCTAGAGTTTCCAGAAGTGATGGTGCTGGAGACTGTGGTAAGAAATTCTTTAAACTTGTTTTGGAGACAAATAATCTCATACGCGTGCCATATGTTAAAAACGGGAAACGGTATTTCAACTAGTATTTATGCTCTCGGGCATTTGGGTGTTGAGTGTTGAAAAGACTGATATATGGAGTGCCAAAAGTCTATAGTAGCGTAACTATCATCGAGATACTGGTATATTTTATAGTTTTTAAATAATTGAAAAGAAATTACTAGCCTGTATTACAGAAGATAAAAGAATAAGGTATGGGAACAAGACCAAATTTAATAATCAATTATTTCTTACAAGAGGCTTTTTTCTGATTTTCAGAGTAGTAGTAAGCCACCAAGTAGCTTAAATTTGGAATTTTTCTAGGAGTCTTTTTTTCTGACTACTTGTAGGAGGCTTACAGCAACGTTGTGTATTGTTCATCACGATTCAGATCTGAATTTTGCCTTTATTGCCTGAAATGGTGTTTGTATTTTCCTTTATCAGTTTAAGGCAGGAATGATTCTGGTGGGTTTTAAGCTGGACTGAGGCTATACTAACACCATCTAAGGATGTTGCAGGCAACCTTGAGGATACCTGTAGCCATAATCATATGCGTTGATTCAGACCCACGTGTGTCGAAAGAGTTTCATGGCCTCCAGCTGATGGGCAAGTATCTCTTCTCCCTAGAACATATTTTACTTCCAAGACAAGTATTACTCCTTGCGTTTTCTATAAAACTACCTATCCACATCTTATGGGGAGTAACTATTTTTGCATTAGTTGAACATCCCCCAAGACAAGATGTGTAAGCAGTTAGTCAGCTGACGGTCATGTGGAAAGGGAGTGAATGAGAACAAAGAGCATCGCGCTTACGAGATCCTTCAGTCGTTTTGGAAGAGAATGCGTCGGCATGGTAAAGCATTACTGGAAAGACGACGGGGGTCATGACTGTTCAGAAAAGCATTATTATGTGCAAGTCTAGCCATAAAGCCCCATAACGAAACCGATGATGTCATAAATGTGTTCAGGTAAAAAGAGCAGCTCAGGCCTTACACTGGCAACACAACAGTGCAGGTTTTCCAGAGTTTGTCGAGACAATACCGCTATTACGCTTGCAAATGAAAACCAAAAATGTCTTGTTCTATAAATCATCCATGAAAATAAAGTTTACGCAGACCTGAAAATAAAGTGGACTCTGAATTTGATCAGAAGGTACAAACGAAGGAAGAATCACGTTTTGGAATTGTTTGGGGTGTCAGCTGCTGCCATGGAGGATGAACCCTGAATCGGTTCTGTGGGGGCTCTCCAGTTGCCCTGACTTAACAGCGAGTACAAAATAACAAATGCAGACAAGCACTGTAGCGATACTTCAAAACCTAGGGCACAACTGGAAGAAAATCTGAAGTTACAAAAACAAAAGAAAAGAAGCCGAGATTAGCTTGCACCAATTTAGGCTGTTCCGTTTGGTGCCGTTATATCAGTTGCAGAAAGATTGTAACATTTGAAATGACGTAGCATAAATCCACTACACGGTGCGGATAGATACCGGCGTGGGAATTGGGTGAGCTGTAAAAGAAAGTTACCCAAAAACCCAACCAAAACAAAAGTGCCAGAAGCCCAGACTCCGCTGTCTTGGAATTGTCTGTGGAAAGAAAAACAAACAAAGAAGTGAACATAGTGGATGCCTGGATATAAAACCTTAAGAGGTATATCCATCTCTGTCAGGTTACTGTTTGTGATTTAGCCCTGAAGGGGAGGGCGGGTGCGTGGCTACAGGGATGAATTAATGGAAATTAAGGATCCACAAATTCAGAACAGATGTCAGGAAGCAGTATTTCACACAGAGAGCCACAAATATCTGAACCAAGTCTCCCAGGCAAGTTTGTTCAGATAAAAAGCAGTGAGGTGCATCCTGGCCTGTGCAACGTTGGAGATCTCGGTGCACGCCGGGGTCCATAGAAGCATTTGATTCCGGTACAGCCTCTGAGGACAGCTGTTTTGCCTGCGTACTGCTCGATGGGCTGCTTCTGCACCCCTCAGCGTGGTGTGCCTTGGCAGCGCTGAGCTAGGATAGCCCCATTGCTCTGGGCCGCGGAAACTTGATACGTGTTAATAAAGGCACACGGTTGTATCCGTAACGTGACTTTTCTGGTATTCTTGCTGTCCGTACTCATGGTCAGGTGTTGTCCTGCTGACACATATGCGTGCTCATTGAGGAGGGGTGCTGAACCATGCTTCTCTGCATGTTAATAGAAAAGAGAGCCTAAAAATGCTGCCCTGCTTGAACGGTACCGGGGTGGTGTTAACCTGCTGGACCATAGTGATGTCTCTTCTGATCATGGGAAGCCTGCATAAACTTGCCATTGACCTTGCACAGATTAAGCTATTGTAGTATATTTGGTTTTGCAGCAGGCTTATTTAGAACTAAAGCCAACATTTCAAATTGTTATGTTATACCAGCTTATAACTGGTATAGCTTATAACCTATCTCAATTGACTATAAAAAAAATGAATTTTTTTGTGCTTTAGTCATCTGTGCTTTTTTCTTTGAAGTGATGGGGGCAGAAAACCATTCTAGAGGAAAGTGTTTGCTCTTCCTCTATGTGCTGTATTTTAAAACTCCCTCTAAAAGACAACGTTTTTGTTTTCACTCTGAAAAACATCTGAAGAATGAATTCTGAAAGAATTTCGTTTTGCCGTACAAATCCCAGTTCATTTAGGTAACTGCTATCCTCTATGGCCTCGGTCCGTGCGTGTTTAACTTGGAAGTGTTTCTGTATGCCTATGCGTTCAGACGCACGTGTGTAATTAGTGCTTCCTGAGGTTTCTGAAGGTACAGCATGTCTAATGCCCCGCGGCTTTACTCCGGATTTTGCTCCGGGAACTTGAGTGCCCTTTGTTTTGTAGCTTTGTCTCGGGCATGTCTCTCTGCGTATGATATAGGAATACTTGTTTGTCCCACCGCAAGGCTTTCACATCGCTCTCTGTCCTGGGATACCATTTTTTCCATCTTTTACTCGGTCAGTTAGGTATGTGGTACAGAGCTGGGGCTTCGAAAGGCATCATCTCATGACTCTAGCCAAACTTTATTCTTTGAAGTCTGGGAATTTGAAAATCAGTTTCTATCTCCAGTCCTGTGGGAAGACTGAAAGTGGGAGGGGGAACCTCTTGACCATGTTTTCTTGACCTGTTTCTTGTATGTTAATTCTCCTTCTTGAGAACTTTATTAAGTTTGTAAGCCAATGCTTAAATTCTCTTACAATCAGTAAGCTTAAGTATTTGCTGAAGTCTTTTGCTGAATCAGGTGTGATCCAGCTTTATGCCTTTGCCTAGCAAACATTGCACGTGTCCTTAATTCAACCTGGAAGATATTTTTGCTACGCTTAAGCCAAAAAGGCATTTTTTTTACATAATACAGTTTGACTCTTTGCTAGTCTGAAATGATCTGTCAAAGAAACCAATACCCTAGGCAGATGGCACTCTGGCTTTTTCCAGTTCCAGTAAAATCAATTTATATATGGGTTTGATTCAGCACCCTTCCTCCTTTGCCTTTCAAGAAGCTGTCTTGGACATCTCAGTGGAGTGCAGATTTAATCAAAGCTTCAGAATTTTGTATTAATGGTCTAAACCTCTTGTTTAGACTAGTTTCCTGAGCTGTAGTGTGCCACTTGAATGCTGGTAAAGGTAGACCAAATAATTTATTACTTTCAAATTCTATAGTTTATTTTTTGTAGAGAAATAATAGATTTATATTTTTAACATTTTATCATTTATAAAGCCACCAAAATTGTTTTGATCATAAAAGGTATAAACTCTGATGTGACACTTTGTCCTGCTACTTTGCTCAAAGGCCATGTTGTTTCTAATTTATTTTCCTAGGTATTTCTGTCCGAGCAAATGTAATTCTTCCCTTGACCCTGCTCTTCCTTTTTCTTTAAACTGTTCAAGCTGTTGCTGATTGAAGAGGATTGAAGGAAGGCTCCTCACTGCCCCCAAATCCATAGTCCCTTGTGATAGCCTAATCTTTTTCTTTCTTAGTCTCTTTAACAGTCTAGGAAATACAGACATCATTACAGAAAAACTCATAGAAATAAAGAGAAATTTAACTTGGATTACTGTAAAACACCATGACTAGCAGCACTATAGACGGGAGAGTGCAGTAGTTATGTTCAAAAAATGTGTGGACGTGGCACTGCGGGACATGGTTTAGTGGGCATGGTGGGGTTGGGGTGATGGTTGGACTTGATGATCTTAAAGGTCTTTTCCAACCGTAGTGATTCTGTAATCACGGCAATAAAAATTAGCAAGGAGGTGATAGATGGTTTTGGTCCGGGGTTGCGTGTTCAACTTGTATAGTGAAAATAAAGAACTTCCTATCTACCTATCTATATATATATCTGTATGTATAGACGGACTAATATTTGTCCGATATTTTCAGTTTGGAGATTTAAATCGCAAGCTGTATTACCTCTCAAAAGGCTCTATTGACTTTTGTCACTTGGGTACTTGGACCGGTTTGTGATCAAACCTTGTGCTTACTTGGGGCAGCCTTATTGAGGCTGTAAGGCTGGGCTCGGGCTTTGGCAGTGGAGGGGCATGAAGGCAGATGCTTTTACCCAGTGAAGAGAATCAGCGGCCCTTGGCAGTCCCGTGGGACAGATACTTAGGGGAGAAACCTACACTGCACTGCCTTGTCACAATTTCTCTTGTGTGTTTTTGGAGCAAGAAGGAAAGGTCCTTCTCTCTCTTGTGTAAGGTTGAGGAAAAGAGACGGCGTGGTTTTTGTTATCCTTGCCAAGAGTTCCAAGGCAAGTCATGTGGGCTATTGCTTCATTTACCTTCCTGAAATCGAGCTTAGGCTCCTGAAATCACATCTAACGTGGTAGTTCCCACCAAGTGGCTGATGGATACACATGCTCGTGTTCCCTCTCTTACACGCATTTGTAACATACACACCCATGCAGACAAGGCAACTACGTGAGCTACTTCTTCCCCCCCGCCCAGTCTGGCTTCTCTATAAAGAGGTCTGATGTCATGCACTGTAATTCATCGTAACTGGAACGTCCCCTGAACTTCATCAGGAATTCAGCGTTATCTGAATTTAACGTTATTGCACCCTGGTCCATCTTTTAAACAGCTCAATTAACTGTTCAGAATTGAGTTATGGACAGTGCATTCTTATTAGTCATATAATAACCAAAACTATATTTCATTTGTGGTTGTGGATTAGTTTCATGTTTTCCTACTACTTGTGTAAATAATGTCTAAATGAAAAAAAAAAAAACAACCACCCCCCCAACCCAAATATTTTACCCTTAGTCCTCTTTTCTCTTAAGAATGCTAAATCTAATTTTTGCTCTGCGCATTGCCCTCTCTGCTTCTGTTTTTACTTTTATGCCTCCTGTATCAGGAGTTTAGTTTAAATCCTAACCTCAAATGTTCACGCTGGGCTTTGATTTTTGTAAGAAAGATTGGAAAGAAGCCTTTCTGTTTAAAAGTTCTTCACTTCTAGTTCCTCCGTATTGCACTGAAGTCAGAAGAGCAGGAGGGTGGTGACTCTCACTCCGTGTGCAGTGCACGGTACGTCTTGGTTGCAGGACGCTACTTACTGTTCTTTGCTAATGAGTAAGGTACGTAAAGGAGCAACTCTCTAGGCTTCCATTAGGGCTCTAAGAGAGAATTTTTTCCTTGTCATCCCAGGTGAGGGGACTGAAAAAAATAATTAACTGACTTTAACGCAAGTGCCCATCTTGTTGGATTACTGGTTCCATTAGGAAGGTGAAAGCAGGGAAGAGACTGGTAGCAGAAGCGAATAAGCGGTGGGCTGGACTCTTCAGAGTGGTGGTGAGGCACTGTCTGCTCAAGTGACCAAAAGAAAAAAAAAGGCACTGAGTTTCCAAGGTTACTGTGTCCCTGCTAGTGTCTGATCTCTGCTGCCTCTTCAATTACTGCGCCGAAATCGGTGTGAATCTTGGCCCAGTACGCTGACGGTGATACTTGGTTGCTTTGGAAAGGGAAGCAACCCTATCTTAGATGTTACAGTTTCTCAGACTATTGCCAACGTTCTCTCTTTCTGAGGGTGATAATTATTTATTGCTTTTCTATCTGATTTGCATGCTGCGCCAGCTTGCTATTGAGGGAATTCAGCGTGCCTATTCGAAAGGGTGGAAGGAACTCCTCTTTGGATGTACCACAGAATCACTAAGGTTGGAAAAGATCTGTAAGATCACCAAGTCCAACCATCACCCCAACCCCACCATGCCCACTAAACCATGTCCCGCAGTGCCACGTCCACGCGTTCCTTGAACACCTCCAGGGATGGTGACTCCACCACCTCTGGGCAGCCTCTTCCAGTGCTTCACCACTCTCTCCATAAAGACATTTTTCCTAAAAATATGTTTCCTGTTGTTTAAAACAATACAAAATTCGAGCAGAAGCCAGATTTGCAAGATGGCAAAACGTGTATTGCTTTTTAGAGAGATGGCTGCTACTTTGGCCGTGACAGTTTTAAACAATCACAGTTTCTCTTGAACTTTGTAGCCTTGTTTCATACTTACACTCAGTTGCGTTTCGAGCACTGCGGGTAACGGGTCAAACTTTCTCATGAAAAAATGAAGGCAGTTTTGGGGAAAGAGACGCAAACAGAAGACCACAAACTTTTCACCTGAATGCCCAGGGTTTGTCAATCATTACATTGTTGTTTTGAAGAGATTTTTGAAGTAAAGCTCTTACAGTTTTAAAACTATGATTCAGCAACCTGGAAAAGATCTGCTTTGTGGAGATCAGCAAAATACTCTCAACTTTTACACCTCGGTTCACATGGCACTGTTGAAAGTGTAGATTAAAACTATCATGACCAGCAGTGGACCGGGTAGTGGCGACTTTGCTTCTCAAATAGGTTCACGTGAGTTTGGTTTTGGGTTTTGTTTTGGGTTTTTTCAGTATGGGTTCTCCGTAACCCTCTCAGATTTTGGGCAGAGGGAGTCAAGGACTTAAATGAGAACGTGTGTCACGTTGTTTCCAGGAGACAGCTGTGTGAATGAACCTCTGTGGTTGACACATTTTTGTGGGAATCCATGAATCCGAACACATTTGGTAAGGCTGAAGACTTCAAGGATTTTTTTCTTCACGGGCAGTGTTTAGCTTGTTATATTACTGTGCATGCAACCCTTTTAGTGCTGCCTGGCATTGGGCTAGAATAGAAATGTTTGCCATTAAAGTCCAAGGGATTACTGTATGAGTTTTGTAACTGACATTTGCAGCTCAAAGGGGTCTTCAGATTTTTCCTGATTGTACCCAGGAGCAGTATTTTGCAGGTCCTCCTGTCTGCAAAATATTTTGCCCTCTGTGAGATATAATATCACTGTGATGAACTGTGTAATGAATAAACCTTCAGATTCGAGCAGAACTGGAAGCTATTGAGGGACACGAGGACTTGAAATTGCTTTTTATGGGCATAAACCTTGCATTGTTTAAGTAGCAGAAGTGCTGTGCTGGAGCGTTGTGTATTTGGCAGTTAATTTGCTGGGGATTTCCAAAACTAAAAAAAGGATTTTAAAGTATGCTAGTGTTTTTAGATAAGAACTCTCATTTAGGCTTACTGTTTGAGATAGCTGGCTATGTTGTGCAAGACCCAGCTGGTACATGTACAACTTCAAGGTTGGTTTGTTTCCTTGCTGATTTTCCTTTAAAAAATAAATCTAGCTGTTGGCAAGGGGGAAAGGATAAGACGATGTTAGTGAGGGAAGGGAACAAAACTATTTTTGCTTTTCTTTGTACGCCACCAAAATACGGATACGTTACGTTTTCATGACAGATGTGAACTTTCCACTGGAAAATCTTTGGATGTTTTAGGAGAGTTGGGGGTTTTTTTTGTTTGGTTTTTCCTCCCATGCCCTGTCCAGTTTTGGCTGATTTTGGGAAGGACCTCTTCACTGGTCCAGTTATTTTCTGGCTAGCTCTGATCATTTCTGTATGGAGGGCGACGAAGCTGGTGAGGGGTCTGGAGCACAAGTCTGATGAGGAGCGGCTGAGGGAGCTGGGGTTGTTCAGTCTGGAGAAGAGGAGGCTGAGGGGAGACCTCATCGCTCTCTACAACTACCTGAAAGGGTGTTGTGTTGAGGTGGGTGTTGCTCTCTTCTCCCAGGTGACTAGCAACAGGACAAGAGGAAATGGCCTCAAGTTGCGCCAGGGGAGGTTCAGGCTGGATATTAGGAAAAATGTCTTTCCTGAGAGAGCGGTGAAGCATTGGAAGAGGCTGCCCAGGGAGGTGGTGGAGTCCCCATCCCTGGAGGTATTCAAGGAATGTGTGGACGTGGCACTGTGGGACATGGTTTAGTGGGCATGGTGGGGTTGGGGTGATGGTTGGACTTGATGATCTTACAGGTCTTTTCCAACCTCTGTGATTCTGTGATACAGCAGATCTCACACACACTTGCCGTGTAACTTTTATTTTGAGAGAGGCAGAAAGGCATTTGTCAGTCTTTTAAAGTGGGATCAAAGAACCCGAGGATGATGCATTTTATATTGCTGCTGCTTGGAATGTTCCCATAGGTCACGTTATATAGCTCATGCCACATTTGTCTCTAGGAAATGGGAATCTAAGTAGCTTACAAGAATATACCACTCCTTTCTTCGTGAGTTAGTGTTCTAAAAAGTTGTTTACCCTTACTGTACATGATGCGCTTGGCTTTTATGCAAGAGGCATTGCTTTTGCGTCTGCTGTTACAGCTAAAGGCCATAGCAACGTCTTGAAGGGTGCTCTGAGCATTGACAGTGGCTGTAATTGGGTAGCCGGCAAAAAGTCCCAAGGACGTATAGCGTTTTGCACTATTGTTGTGTCATGCTGTATTGCTTTTGCCGGGGGTTTTGATGAAGAATGTGTAGTCCTAGGAAGTGGTTGAATTCCCTCTTGCATCGTAAAAAGTTGGAGCTGCCCCAGCAAGGAGCTGCCTTCCCGACTTGATGGAAGAATGGAAACTGGGTTACATCATCATCATGAACAGCCACAGTTTTGTGGAAATGTAGAATGAGAGAGAGTGAGTATTGTGTGTTTCGAACATTGTGAGCTCCATCCCAGAAGTCCTCACTGTTTTCTATCACCAAGCTGAAATGTCTAAGCTTTGTTAGAATTTGCTTTTACTACTTCTGTGTGATAACACAGCATTTTGTAGTATTTTACTAGTAATTATTTCTAAGAGGCTGCTTCCCTTGTCTTGTTCTGTCTTGCTGAAGAAAACCTTTAATTATCTCCCACAGTTAAAGCATAATAAAGCAAATTCTGTCTTAGTGAAAACTGTCCGTTTGGGAGAGCTAGTTTTGATGCTAAAAAATATGTATTTAAGTCTGTCATAGGGAGAGCATTCTGTACTCTTCTGTTGCGTTATCTCTTTTCTGAATAGCTGGAAAATTGAAGATATATTTGGAACGTACATGTTTAAGACTTTGTTTTAATATATTTCGAGAGGAGGGAGATTTTAAAAAGTGACTAGAGGGCTGTGAAAGTCAGGATTGTGAGATAAGGAAGTCAGAAATACTGTAATAAAATCCAGGCGCTTCCAGTGCCTTCATGCCGGCCTCCAACAAAGCGCGCTCAGTCTCAAAAACGGGTGAACTGGGGCTTTGTAGAGGGACCCCTTCTTTACAACACAAGAATATGTTTTGGTGGGAAAGTGGAAGGTTCCTCCTTGGTTCTCAAGCCTTTGGGCTACTTTGGCCTCCTTTGGCTTGCTGAGCAGCGTACTCCAGCAGCTTTTCCAAAGGATTTCTGTAAACTCCCTGCTGGAGAGGTCACTCTGCCTCTTTGACATGACTCTTGCAGACCTTCCGTCACAGACTGAAACCAGGCCTGTGCTAAATTGCTGCACGTATCTTTGGATTGCCCGAGTCAAAGAGCTAGCTTTCCTTCTTGGGATTTAACGCATTTATGCGTTAAGTGGCCTTAGTGAGATGCAGAGAGTCGTCCTGCAGATGGACAGTTTTCAACTCCAGGGGAATAAAACAAAAAACGAATAAAAAAACCCCAAACTCGTTACTTTACCGACAAGTCTGACATGGGACTTCTGCCTTCCTATCTTTCTGTGATGTCGAGTAGAAAAGACTGGCATTGTCACCTTCTGGAGCCCTCCTCCTCTACCACGTTTCCCTCTTCTCTGTAATATGTATTAAGAAAAAAAATCACACACATCCCCCCTTTTAACCTGTTTATTGCTTAAATATTGCTTTCATGTTCTCTTTAATACTTTCATTTGATGGACATCTATCTGTCCCAGATGTTAGAGGCACTCTGGAAGCAGGGAAACCTGCAGGCTGAGCAGTGACCTCTGCAGTTTGTCGTGACAAAGCTCCTGTCTCCTCCTAAAACTTCTGATACCGGTGACTACCTGGTGCCATTTGTGACCGCAGGAACCGTATCGCCTGTAGCACTTACCGCCATTGCTCAGATGTTGGAAGCAGACTGAAACCCTGAAGAATCACACCAACATATGTGTTAACGGTTCAAAATTCTGAGGTGCAACAGGGCTGGTGCACAGCTTGTTTCTGCTCAAGAAAATCCAATCCATGGTGGTAGTTTGTTGCTTTGGGAGAGGAAAATGTCCGTGGAACCGTATCCCCGTTGCTTGCAAGGGCCCTCCCTGTCTGGTGATGTTGCAAGATTTGCTTGACTTTGCAAATGAAGCATGTTTTCTCATGGGGATTATACCAAAATAAATAGGCCTGGAATCCTGAAAGGATAACATAGTTCCCTGAGGAATGTGTACCTAATTAAGCTTGGAGAGGTCAGATCTGATACAAAGAAAGCAGGAGTCACGTCTCTCAAAGATGTATGCAACCGCCAAAATTAGGATTACTTTTCTTAACTGTTTTTTAAAGAAGCAGCAAAATGAGATATTTTGAGCAAAGTTACTCTGGTTTTGCACTCGTTCAGCATCAAATCATTTCAACCTGCTTTATAAACCTGTGGTTAAACAGGTAAGCTCAGGAGGGACAGTAGCGAGCACTCCATTTGCAGGTCAGACTGGCTCCCTAAACCACGGAGCAGAGGACTAGTGCAAAGCCCAGTAAAAATCTCGTTTTAGGGTCTTGGCTCCCGCTGGCTGGTTTAACCCTGCTAGCTACACCCAGGTTCTGACTGAGTTTCTTGTCCTTTGCTTCTGAACTCTTTTGGAGCAAATAGTGATCTGATAAAAGAAGGGACTTCATCTCTGGTTACTGGCTTACAGTTATCGGGAGAAACTCATCCATTTTTTGTTCTAGGAGTCTTCTGTTTCATTGGAGTTTTGAAGAGGTTCTTCTATTTTACCCTTTTTTCCAAACAACCTGCGTACCAAATGTCTCGCCCTGTACGTGTTCTTCAGAGAGTTGGAGAACAACTTTCATGACGTAGGTCAAGACCGTGACTTTGCAAGATCAAATATCATAGCACGGAAGAAAGCCAGACTTTGAGGTGGCAACGATAAGTGAACAATACATTTCTGTACCTTGGGATAACTGCATTCCTGGTTACTTGTGAAAGGTTTCTTTTCCTTCAGCGTCTTTGTTTCAAACAGCTTTGTTGCCTTGTCTCGGGAAACGGGGATTTGTATGTATATAAATACGCTAGATTTTGAAATCCCTCCTGAAGGTGCGTAACTTCTCGTTTCAGGTGCTAATTTCAGACTTCGTTTCGTAAGGTGTAATCCCAAGTAGGCAGAAAGGAGTTGTGCGTGGGTCAGGACTGTAGGAATGTGGCTTAGATGTTACAGTACTCACTCACTCATATGTTTTTTCCAAGAAACTCATGGAGAGTTTCCCAATCTTCAGCTGATCCTCTTTACACCTTGATGAGGTGCATGCATACAGTGTTAGCGTTATTTCAGCAAACAAAAAATACTGAAGCTGAGTAATTAATACAAGGGCGCTAAAACGTAACTGTTGGAATTTGGTTTTGAATTCAGAGAGCTCCTGGCTGTGTGCGTTCTGTCTTTCCCTGTGGCAACTTTATCACAGAACTCGGTGAGAGAAAAAAATGCAGTGTGGTAAGAAGCTTTTCTGGTGTTACTTGGCTCTGCTTGCTGTATGATAGCATTCTATGTGAATAAATCTTTGCATTTTATTGATAATCACGAGCCAAGCCCGTTAACAGTTTCTCAACTGTAGTTGACTTTGCGACTTACAATGCAATTTTTTTGTTTCTTTCTTCCAAACTTAACTTCAAAACTGCTTTACGCTGATCAAGTCGGAGGGTTGTTTCCATAGGGCAAAAGAATTTGTTGTTTTGAAGTGAGAGTGGAAATGGTGTGGAGCTGCGCCGAATCTCCGTGCTGATTTTACTGTAGCTATTCTCTTTTTTTTCTTTTTGGGAACACAATTATATCTTGTTTATTAAAATATTGTAGTGACTGCAAAGTGCTTGTTCAGTTTCTGCTGTGTTTGATACGTCTTCCTTTAAGGCTGCTGTTTTCGATGTGTCCAAAAATGCTTAATTTGAAGAGGAAAATTCAGTGGGTTTCGGGCACGCTTTAGAGCTGTTCTGTCTGGCATGAAGCACTGAGGATACTTGATATCTCCGGGGCAAAAGTCTGAGTTAGATACTAATATCACACAACTGGAGATGTTCTATTTAAAAAAAAAAAAAAAAAAGTTGTGTTTTACTATTATAGCTTTTTAATCCCAAGTTAATATCCCAATAATGTCCCTTTTTAATTTAGAATTTGGATCTGCGTTTTTAATTTTGTCATGTTACAAGTTGTATCTCTGAGAGCACAGAGTTCTCTGAAGATACACCACACTCGGTGTCCTTCCCTTTGTTTCCTTGGTGAGTAAGGGGGTTCATGATTTGAGTGTTTTGGGGGGCGGCTTGGAGAAGGGGGACGATAACTGACAGGCCCGTCAAAAGAAGAAAAGGAAAAGAAATTTCTGAAGTTTTTCAAGACTTTACTCCAAAGCTGTAGATTTCAATAAATAATGTGTGTGTGTGTGTATAAATATGTGTGTGTATATGTATGTGGATGTATGTGTGTGTGTATATATATCTTTTTATATGTGTGTATATATTTATATATAAAGATGCATGTTAAATATTTCCATGAGCTTACCATTTGGGCTCTTGACAGTCATTTATGCAAGAGTCACAAGGTGTCCTAACGTTGCTCTAACTTTATGTTATTTGGAGGATGTCAGTGGCTTCATTTTGCTGCTCTTTTCACCCTTTCTCATCAATTTTGTAACATGATTAGTAGTGAACTAGAAGGAACAGCTTTTTTTAGCAGGTCACGTATATATTTGATGAAGATTCCTCCCCCTGCACGTCCTTTGGGTTACCTGTGGCAGGCACGCCAGCGTTTCTGACGTGAATCACTTTCTTCCAAGCTACGGTTTTATCGTTATAGCCAAATGGTTAAATTGCTTTGCAAAAGCAATATTACAGTGTTTGAGGTTTGGACTTTGAAATGCACCTTTGGTAATAACTGGCTCATTCTTTGAAGATGGTTCTTCCTCTGCAAGATCACCTGCTTCTTGCAAAGAGAAGATAAAAAGCGAGGAAGATAAATATGAAAGATGCAGCGGGGAGTGGAAAAGAAGCATTGACACGTAAATACCGGCTCTCCCAGCAAACAACCTGTTGTGCAGCGGCAGGGGGGGCACTCTTGTGTCTCTGCTACAGCAAGTGGGGACAGATTTTCTTTCCATAGTGCCAGATATCCTGCCATTTGTTGACATTTTTTCTTGTTTGAGTTAACATTTATCTCGTGTCGGTCGGTTACTCATTAACTGATGTGACTGGTGTTACAGTCGTAGGGAGGAAAATTAGCCGCAGATTCATTGGAGTCAGAATTCTTCATTGAAGTAATTATTTTAAAACTTTTTCCATCAATATGGGACTTTTTCAAACTAAGGCTCGATTCAGGAAGTGTCACGCCAGGAAAGTGTTTCCATATTAACTGTGTATGCAAGAACAGGTAGTTTGTCTTTCACATTTGCTTGGTTATTTGTGGGTATACTAATGTGTCTATATGCATGTGTGTGTACGCGCCGGGCACTGAAGAGGTAACTGTTTCTGAAAATCAGGCAAGGCATTCCCATATTCTGGTGTTGCTTGTTAATACGTGAATGTGCAGAAGTACAGAAGCTAAACGCACCTTGGTTGTGTTGACCTGTGAAATATTACACTAAGGCACAGCCAGTATATTTCTTACAAGAATAAAGATCCTATTGAAAGCTGCCAAACCAGGTGATTGCAAATGTCTTTTTTAAGATTAGCTGTAGCTTCAGTTGGGGGATCAGAAAAGCCATTCTGAAGTTTACTGTTTTGGGCAGTTGGTACACAGTGCGTGTAACTTCTTAAACCAACGAACGAGATGTTTATACTCCATTTTCTATCTCTGCATTGATACCGAAGTCCTGCGATCTTGTTTTCCAGCTCTATACTTTTTCTCTAAATGCTGATTATTATTTTTTTTAGCACGTCTCAGACCTTTGCAAACCAGGAAAAAGAGTTGGAGCCACTCGCGTATCCTCAACTTAGGTTGTCTAGACCTCGTGATAGCCTCTCTGTTATCTCTGAACACGTCAGCTCTTTTGTTTTTAACCTGTGTCTGGATTAACAGTGGAAGAATTTGCTGCAACCGCTCGTGAGAACTGGAATTGGGATACATAGAGACCTTGACTATTTTGCTTCATCTGGGAAGAAATATGCTATTTGTGTCTATGGAGTCAGAGGAAAAAGAGTCAGTGCACCTTGAGTGATTCGGTGCGTCTTGCACTGAGTGTTGTAGCGTGAAAGCAGACGCGGTGCATCCAAGTCTTTGGCCGTCTGATGCATTTTGAGTGCTCTGCATTTAGTGACAGTTCGACATGGTGGTAAGTGGCAGCGTGCAAGGGCAAAGGGATTGCTGTATACAGTGGAAAGGGTATTATGTGACTCTGGTAGTGCTAGAACAGTACCGTCTAATGCAGGTGTTGATCTTTGTAAAAAAGAAAGTGCAAAAGACCACAACCAGCAGAAGACGGAGTCTATCTGTAAAGTCAGGTTGCTGTAGATAGGCATTGGAGGCATAGTGAAGCTCAGAGAATTAAAAATCAAGCAAGTGTTACCCGTAACGTTAGCTCTCATCTTCTTACAGCCCTGAGTCTCTGTGAGTTGCCTGAATAAGATGCCACAAGTCTGCCAAAGAAGATCCGTAATTGTCTGATGAAGTTCTTTTCCAGTGGATGTCCCCAGTGCTCTTGTGTCAGAATAAAGGGGATTTTTCTTTTTCTTAGGCAGTGAGTCAGCTGTAATTATCGAGGAGGTCACAGCAGAGTTGTGTTTTGATTAGCCAAGGGGAAAGGAAATGCTTGATTCCTCCAGGGTTTTTAACAGCGGAGGGAAGGGGGGGAGTAGAGATGATATTTATGTGCTCCAGTGATGACAATTTTATTCCACAGTGGTTCCAATTATTAATTACATTAGCATGTAATATTAGTTCATCTCTGCTTTTCCACTGCGCTACCCAGCCAGCTTGCAAACTCCTTGGGGTTTCCATTAATTTTTTCATGGAATTAAATTTTAAAATTAACTTTTCTTCCTAGTATAGGTAGTGAGAGAAACAAGATAGTTGAAATTTCAAGTTTTATCCATTTTAACCTTAGGTGTTGCTAATGAGAACACTAGCAAAAACTGATTTTTAGCACTTCGAATAAGCACTAGGTAATCGCGTGGTCAGGACCACTGGGGCCGGTCTCTCCTCCATAGCACCCGCGTTTGCTGCCCGCGGTGGTGGTGCAGGCTGCTCGTGGCTTCGGTTCTTCCTCCTGCCGACGGCTCTGCCCAAGGGTTTGCCACTTTGCCTCGCGAGGAGAATCGGTGGTTGGAATTGAAGGTGGCCTGTGAAGGTTTACACGCTGCGTCAGGCAAGAGGTCGCGGAGGCAGGTGTTGTCTTCGCTTTCCACAACGGGAACGCTGTCGTGACAGCGGAGTTAACTTCTTCCGCAGGTTTCATATGGGTGTTCAGTTGGATGGGCTAGTGAATCGTGAGCGGCAGTCGTGAAATGGGCTGCAGAAATGCAGCTTATTAAGAACTTGGACTTGCAAGCCCAATGAGGAGTCAGAGGAGACAGACCTCAAGGGTTTGTATCTGTCCTGTTTCCCTTAGGGATAGTGTGGAGATCTCGAGGAGGCTGGGAGCTGAAAATCAATGCGCTACTTTTTTTTTTTTTACTTTTTATACGTACTTTGTGATTTAAGAAGCATTGAGAATCACAGATTTTTCACAAGCAGTTATGGAGGCAGATGCCATCCCTTCCATGCTGGCAGTTAAAAGCTGTTCCGGAGAGTTACGACCGGAGTGGGTTGTCCTGGTGTGGTCAGGTCTTGTCTCTTTTTGTCTGTGCTGTCTGCAGGGCGGATGTTTCTTTTTGTTCTTGCCGCTTGCTCTGTTGCGTGGACTGCATCTTCTTTTTATTATTCTAAGAATTATAAATGCCGCATCAGGCCCCTTCTGCTCAGTAACCCGCTCCGTATACCATGACTTGAGAGTTGGTAGGAGAGCTCACCAACAGCTCCTGGGAGAAAACTCTGCCTTTCTAGTCCAGATGTTGCCCCAGAGTTTCTGGCTCCGCTCAGCTGGCCGGGAGGCGAGTCTCTCGTGGAGAGCCGTAATTGTGAACGCGTTCAGTGAAGCAGTTTTCACTGGGGTTAACCTCACGGTGCTTGTTAAAGCGAGCGTGAATGGTGACTCTTACTGAAGCTCAGTCGAGTGGCATAAATTGATGACCCACAGTCTTTTGACTGTATGTGTGAGATCTGAGGGTGCCTGCTGTACGGGACCGTAGAAAGAAGCTAACACTTGATTTTCCCGAGATCATCACGTAATCCGAGTCAGTCATACTTTTCCTGGCTTTCTTCGTGTTTTGGTTTTTGAATATTGAAACAAGGCTGGTTGGGGTTTTTTTGGTGTGATGTATACAGGACAGGTTCTCCATAGGAAGTGTTTTAACTTGGAGCCAAGCCTCTGAAATTATGTCAGTCCACAGAGTATCTGTTTTGCTTGCTCTGCTCAGCCCACACCCCATAAATAAATCCAGGACAAGGATAAGGTATTGGGAGCTGCTGAAGTTCTAGAGTACTTGAAAAGCAGGATACTTATTTATTAACTAAAACTGAGCTATTAGAAGAATGCTGGAAAGGATGGAGGGGGGGAGAGAGCCCTCCATGTTTCCCTGCATATGTGACCTGTGGGAGGGCATTACTCTTCTACAGCGCGTGAGCAGGGCGCTGGTGTAGCCTTGAGCTCATGCTTCAGGGAGCTGAGAGAAAGTCACGCAGCCGAAAGCAGCTGTGGACACTCAGATTCTGCACCTGGTCTGGATGGTGCCCCTTTAGAATCATAGAATCGTTTAGGTTGGAAAAGACCTTTAAGGTCATCAAGTCCAACTGTAGACCTAATGCTGCTAAATCCACCACTAAACCATGTCCCTAAGCGCCTCACCCCCACGTCTTTTAAATACCTCCAGGGAGGGTGACTCAAACACTTCTCTGGGCAGCTTGTTCCAATGCTTGATAACCCTTTTGGTGAAGAAATTTTTCCTAATATCCAATCTAAACCTCCCCTGGCACAACTTGAGGCCATTTCCTCTTGTCCTGTCGCTAGTCACTTGGGAGAAGAGACCAACACCCACCTCCCCACAACCCCCTTTCAGGTAATTGTAGAGAGCGATGAGGTGTCCCCTCAGCCTCCTCTTCTCCAGACTGAACAACCCCAGCTCCCTCAACTGCTCCTCATAAGGCACGTTCTCCAAAGCCTTTGACTCCGCCTGGATTTTGCAGTATTTGAGGGAGCTCAGTCAACGGGATTGGGTCATCTCCAAAGGAAGTATCTTATTTTCCTTATTTTATTATTATTTTTTATTCCAGGTGGTGACACCCTGCTTTTATCCAAGCAACTACGAACTGGTAAGTATTTTTGGAATCACAGAATCAGTACGGTTGGAAAAGACCTGTAAGATCATCGAGTCCAACCTGGGGGGGGGGAAAAAAAAAAAAAAAAAAAAACCACCAAAAAAAACCACAAAACCCACGCCACACAACAACAATAACAAGCCACAACCCACCCAACACCACACAGCACCATGTCCATCAAGCTACATCCCACAATGCCACATCCACACGCTCCTTGAATACCTCCAGGGAGGGTGACTCTACCACCTCCCTGGGCAGCCTATTCCAGTGTTTCACCACTCTCTCAGTGAAGAACTTTTTCCTAATGTCTAGCCTGAACCTCCCCTGTCGCAACTGATACCCACCAGGTTTTATGAGGTTATCGGTTAGGTTATTCCGGTAATCTCTTGTTATTTCAGTACTGTGCCATCATCTTTCCCCTGTGAGGGCTTGGCAAATCAAGGGTCTATTCCTGAAGCTTGGTGCTGTGTCCTGTCCCGTTCAGGAATCTGGTTACTGAGTATTTTGCCAGGCTAAGGAGTAACTGGGTGAAACATTTTCTGCTGTTTAGGATTCTTCTTAAACTGGACTGGATGACCTGCCTGCGATGCAGCAACTGTGCGCAGTTGTCGATATTACGTTATCTGCTTTTGTTTGCGTGTTTTAAATAAAAAAAAGGAAGACATTAATTATTTCAACATACCAATGTCTTGTGTCAGTTTGAAAGTACAAATAACAGATGATGTGGTTGTTATTTTTTGTTGATGGTGGAAGAGAGGAGGTTAACCCACGCTTGCTCAGGATAGGAAAAATGATAAGCTTTTTCTGGTTGGCGTGACTAAATTTGGTTATTTTAGCTGCAAGGGTAACATGAGTGATGCCTGGAGGATGGGACGGAACAGTTACTTATGGAACCACCCGCTAGTGTCATTGCTAGGACTAACCAGCCAACAGTTGATGCCCAAGCGTCAGCCAAGAATGCTGTGGACTGTAGGTGTGGGATGCAGCCGCTGGCTATTGGGAATCCTACGTCTCGCTTCTGCCTTGCTATGTGAATTGGCCTAGTCACTTTGCATAGTCTTCTGTCTCGATATCCCTGCTGGAAAAAAAATACAGGTAGTGATACTTACCTAATGTGAACCGCAGAAGTAAAAAGGTGCTATAGAAGTGTTGGTTCACGCTGTTTTTTTTACTTCTTACCCTTTAAAAGAAAGGCTGGAAACCTAAATTGTTGATTCATGGTATTGTGAGGATCAACTTGTGGGAGGTCTCTCCTAGTTTTGACCCAGTAATTTTATGAATTAACCCACGTCAGAGTCTGAGGATCCTGTACAGCATTACTGCTACAATTATAAATAGAAAAGAAACCCTTTCTTACGTCCGCAGCTCGCAGCGTTAGACGTATACTGGCAACCACGGCTGCTGTTCCTTTTGTGTTTTGCACACAACCTGAATATTGATTCCGACATGGAAAATTTGTCGTTGTGGTTCAGCAACAATTTTAAGCTTAGAGCAACCTGTGGGATGCGTTGCGGGTCATCGCCGTTACTAACTCTGGTTGAACTTGGTGTACGTGAGCTGTGAACACAGAGCAGCGCTGGTGATCTGCGCCCAGCGACTCTCTTGACCTGCGGGCGGTTGAGCAGTACGGGCGGCAGCAGTGGCCTAACCTGTTGCGGTTTCCGAGCAGGGATGCAGCCAGAGGTGTATTCAGTCCCCGAATAAAACATTTACCAGTTTCAGGCAGAAGAAAGGATGGAATTCTATCTAATTTCTTGCAGGGAAAGCTGTAGGTGAAATATTGTCACTACCTACCACACACCACGTATCGTGTGCGATACGTTCTTATTACTGAGAGTGACACCGAGCAACGTGTTTTGCTTTTGGTGTGAAATTTAGATTAGGAGTCTGCCTTCTGCACAAATAAATTTTATCTGTTTAGTGATGAGTTCTGTTGTTCTGAAGGAAGGTAAGCTGTGACCACATTACAACCGTTTCGAGTGTAAAATATTGAGAAGATCAAGAGGAAGAAGCTGAGAGCTTTAGATAATGGGGAGGGCAGTATGCTATTCAAATGAACCAAAACTTCATTGCATCCAAATGTGCTGCTGAACCGTGGATTTATCCCCATTCATTCCAGCAGAGGAATTCCAACCTTTTAGTTCCCATGTACATAAACGACACATACGCCTGCTCTAAACCTGTGCTACGTACATTTAGCCAGCGTAACGGTTGCCTGTGCCGCTCTACGTGGCGTGGCTCGGCACAAGAACCGTAGTTAAACTCTCAACAGCGTGTTTGTCGGAAGACTGTTGAAGCCCGATGAAACTCACAGATGCTCTTTTTTTCTTCAGAATGTAGGGTTTGTGGATTATTTTCAGCTTGGGTGCCTGTTTCCAAAGAGGCCCTTTTTTGCCCATTTCTCACGAGCCGTGAAGCTTTGTGATGACGTCGGGACCCTCATATATCAACCCGATGCAGCTGTTAGGAGTTTCAGGTGCTAAAATATAAACCAGCTGCTGTTAAGTGTTCTAATACCGCTTACTTTATGTTGTCGTGCATGTTCCTCTGACCGGAGAAAGGGGGACGATGTTAGACCGGCTCCGTTAAGTCAAATGTTCAGCAAAGGCGACCTATTCTGGTGGACTTCGTTTTATTTCCTGAAGAAGCAATGGGTTATTTGTGGCAAAGGACTTTCATTGCAGAGATGTCTAGCATCAGCCAAGGATTTTGAAAAAGGGGGAAAAAAAGTGCCGTGGTCACTGGTTTGTTTTTTTTTATCTAAGAGCTGACTTCACCTATATAACAGTTTTCCTAAAATTTGATAAAAATCCAAGACGGCAAGTCTGTTGAAAAAGCCTTTTCTGGAATTGTTGGATCTTCTTTTGAAAGATTGACAATTACTCAGTTGCTCTTCTTTTTTTTAAAATGAGTATTTGTAATTAAAAAAAATTCACTAACAAGTACACACATTTTTCTTAAACAACACTTTTTCTGTAGTGCTGCAAAAAGAAGAGAAGGTTTAGGCCTTAACCTTAAAGCTCTAAATACTTTTTGTTCCATCTATTACTTTAAAAAGATAAAAATAAAAGGAAAACCAATGGAAGGAGACTATTTTTTAGGTAATTTTTAGATTCTAGGAAGGATTCTAGGACAGTTTAAGATGCTTCAAGAGGGCAGTAAGTTGGTCTCCTTAACTAAAATAATTTTTCCGTCCTTCCTGATAAGAGTATCTTTGAAAAGAATAAAGGAAGTGAATTCCTCAGAGGCCCTTTGCAAATCCTGCTGAGTATCTTACGGAGATGAAACGGGGGGTGAAGGCCCGGGCGTGGATTCTTACCGTGGGATTACTGCCTTGGGGAGGGGTCCTTGGCACGGCAGCACCTGGCAGTGGTCGGGCATGGTGACGTACTGATCTGAACCCGGGAAATTTCTGAGTTAACCTTTAGAACCTTCTTTTCTGGGCCCCCCCCCCCTTCTTTTCTGGGCCCCCCCCCCCCCCTTCTTTTCTGGGCCCCCCCCTTCTTTTCTTGGGGGCCCCCCCCCTTCTTTTCTTGGGGGCCCCCCCCTTCTTTTCTTGGGGGCCCCCCCTTCTTTTCTTGGGCGCCCCCCCCCCTTCTTTTCTTGGGCGCCCCCCCCTTCTTTTCTTGGGGGCGCCCCCCCCCTTCTTTTCTTGGGGGCGCCCCCCCCTTCTTTTCTTGGGGGCGCCCCCCCCCTTCTTTTCTTGGGGGCGCCGCCCCCCCCCTTCTTTTCTTGGCGCCGCCCCCCGCCCCCTTCTTTGCCACCCCCCCCCCCCCCCCCGCCCCCTTCTTTGCCACCCCCCCCCCCCTTTGCTTCTTGAACGTGCCCGAGAAGTGAGCGTTTGTGGCAATGTGTCCTGGTACAAAGCAAAGGAAAAGTGAAACTCCACGTGTGTGCGGGGAGAGAGGGTATGGTGACAGTCACTGCGCTGAATTAGGGACTGATACACGGAACGATTTTGCTCTGCCAGCTTCGAATTTGGTTTCTGGCTTAAATCAGTAAAAGCTTTGCTGAAAAATTGTGTCAAGTGGGTTTGATTTGTAATAAGTTTCTGTGACTTACAGCTAATTCGGTTTTGGCTTTTCCTTTTTCTTCCTCCTTTCAAGCAATAGTATGGAAATCTTACGGAAAACTAGAAAATACCCAACTCAAATTTACAGGGACTTACTTTTTTCCCCGTATTGCTCAAGTCTGATGAGGAGCTGTGTTGAATGCTGTGTTCAGTGTTGGGCCCCTCACTCCAAGAAGGACATTGAGGTGCTGGAGCGTGTCCAGAGAAGGGCGACGAAGCTGGTGAGGGGTCTGGAGCACAAGTCTGATGAGGAGCGGCTGAGGGAGCTGGGGTTGTTCAGTCTGGAGAAGAGGAGGCTGAGGAGAGACCTCATCGCTCTCTACAACTACCTGAAAGGGGGTTGTGGGGAGGTGGGTGTTGGTCTCTTCTCCCAAGTGACAAGTGACAGGACAAGAGGATATGGCCTCAAGTTGTGCCAGGGGAGGTTCAGGCTGGATATTAGGGAAAACTTTTTTCCGGAGAGAGTGCTGAAGCACTGGAAGAGGCTGCCCAGGGCAGTGTTGGAGTCCCCATCCCTGGAGGTGTTCAAGGAACGTGTGGACGTGGCACTGCGGGACATGGTTTAGTGGGCATGGTGGGGTTGGGGTGATGGTTGGACTTGATGATCTTACAGCTCTTTTCCAACCTCTGTGATTCTGTGATCTATCACTCTTGACATAAGCTATGAAAGAATAGCAAGTGATGCCAAAAAAGCCTACCCCTGTTCTATGATAGTGCTGCTTCTCTTGCAAAATGCCAAATCTTGACTTTGTTGAAGTCTTAGGCAAACATTTTGAGGGTTTTTTTTAAACTCAGTTTTACCGCAGTACTTCCCCGTGACATTACCTTGATTCTATGCTGATTGTAGTAATCAATAAAAAAGCATGTGCTGATGGAAGGTGGTGCTTCCGGTGATTTGTGTTGGATTTTCGTAGTAATGGATTGGCTCATTTCTTTTCAAAAGTTTTGTTTTAAACTTCCACAGATACAACTTGGCATGTTTTAAAGCCGTGAACAGAGATTTTATACAGTGCTTAAAGAAAATCCTAGGCAGGTCACTGTATCAATACCCACACCAGCGCCTGTTTTCCTGCAAGACTGTGAAATGAGAGATGGGGGAAAAATGCAACAGGGAATACATGGTTAATATCTCCAGGTGTATTGTAACGTGGAGTAAGCACCCTCAGTAGCCGAGTGCTGGCTTACAAGACCTGAATAGGCAGGATGATAATGTAAAATCAATTTGGTTTCTGTATCTGTTTGAAAGAGAGTCTGGTTATTAACACTGTAGAATCTGAATGGTTTATTTTATTTGTTGTGTGTGTACATGAGGAGGGGATTTTTTAGAATATAGTTAAATTTTCTGAAAAATTAAAGTCAGTTTTGTTAACTCTTCTCCTTTTGCAGGCTAATAACTCTGAGGCCGTTAAAAATCATGTAACCAGAACTGTAAGTAATTCCATTTTATTTCTTTCTTTTTCCTTTACTTTGCCTGATCTATTTTCCTGTTTGCGGCTGCTTATTTTTATTACATCTTCACAAAGCGTTCGTTGCTAGCCATTTTCAAAGCACGCACTTTGGTTTCTATACTGTGTGAAATTAGCCTTTGATTAGGATAATTAGTGAGTTTTCCCCCCTGAGTTTATCCAGGAACAATGAAATGAACTCTGTCTTCCTTATTTCTAAATCAAGCAGGGGAGAAGTAAAGAGGAACATTAAAATCTTCATAGACTGATTGTATGCAGAGGAGTTCAGAAATTCAAGAGACACTTTTTTTCAGGAGGAAGAATATTAGTTCTTGTATTGTCGCCGCTATGCAATTGATTTTTTAGCCTTTATTTGTTCAAGTTACTGTGCCATACTATTTACAAAGCAAATTAAATGCCCCTTCCCAACCTTTTACTGCTGCTGTAGCACTACTGGTACAAGTAGTGTTAAATACATGTATTGAGGTGCAATTGAACCCAGTTTTCTAGGCGACGGAGAAATTTCTGCAAATGGGAAGTATTGCACGTTTCAATACTGATAGCACTTAGTAGTATACGTTTAGCACCATTTCTGTGAAATAGGCAAGACAAACAAAGGAGAAGAGACATTTTGAAGTCCTTTGCAGTTGCCTTTTATCAGAGATGGCAAGTTTCTTTGATTTCTAAATCAATCAGGGGAGATGCCTATCGTTAACTATCTGTTAGGCGACTGTGGTGCAGGTAGTTGACCCACCGCTGTAAAGATGAAGTTAACATTTAAAAAAGGGACGGAGAGAAGGACTTGCAAGATGCAGACGGTCTTCACCGATTGATTGATCAACTCAAGAGCAGCTCTCTGTTGCAATAAATGAGCCTCTGTTTCCCAGCGTTAGCCTTGTGCGCGTTGCATTTGTCTGTTGTCCGCGGTTCAGCGCCGCAGGCTTCTGCTGGTGCCGCTCTGTGCAGCGCGTGAAGACTTCTGATCCTTGACCACCCTTATAGGCAGGAGACCTTCGCAGAGGTTGCTTTGGTATTAGCAGTATAGTTTGTTTACTTGGGGTGGCGATAAATGTTTTTGTACAACCGAGGTCAGCTCTGGGGTTGGATCCATGCTATTATCCACACTGTTCCAGTAAAATTATAATTATTTTGCAGTTGCTGGAATATATTTGATATTGAAACCAGCTAAAATGCTTAGTGACAAGATTGCTTCTCCTTTCGCTTCACTCTTCCTTAACTAGACAAATTAACTGAAATAAAAAAATCGGAACAGAGCAAACGTCTTACTTGTCTGCATGTGAATAATTGGTTTTGACAGCTGCTTCTAGTGTAACAAATGTGAAGCAAAATAATGAGATACATTGTGAGGAAAATAATTGCAGATCATTTTCTATTGTTAGTTGGAAGTTTTTAGCTTCGTTGCATTACATCTGAATACTTCAGAGGGTTTTCTATTTGTATTGCTTGCTTATCGCACCAGCCAAGGTCGTACGTTTTGGGGTTTTTTCTGTATGTGTAGCTCATGCACAGCCATTTGGAAGGCAGCCTTAATGGCAAGCAGTGCTTCTCCAGCTGTGCCTTTTGTCCTATTACATTTTGCATTGGTTATTATTTGACTATTAGCAAGTTTCCTGAAATCTTTGGTAGTTACTTTCCATGGACTAGGATAACCCGGGAGCAAAGGGTGGCATGGATGACGGACAGGGGGTCGCTGGGGAAGAGAAGAAGGTTCCCAGCTGAAACACGGTGGGAGGAACGCCTATTCCTGTTTGGAAAAGAGAGGCGGTGTAAAGCTGCGAGGCTGGGGGATTCAGAAGCAAGTGCTGTCTCCAGGCGGTGGGGCTAGATGCAGCCGTGGCCTGGATGAGGTGTTTTTGGTTTATTAACTAAATTGGAAGAGACTGCTTTAACCTGCCTGACCCTCTTTTGGCTCTGGGATTTCTTCTCCCTTTCTCTCTTTCCTTTGCATCTTATTCCACGGCATCTAGTCTGGGAAAGAAAAGCTCTCATACTTTTTCCTAGCAGTGTGACTGCTAATGGAATATTTCTAGCACCAGCCCTTGCTGCTTTATCAGAAAGCTGTGTAAACACCAGCAAAGAGAGTTTGGCTTGAATTCTAGGTAGTGTCAGAACGAAAATTTTGTTAGCTTAATTCTAATGTTTGGGATAGCTCTCAGGCATGGATAACACTTTCTTCCTCAGGAAGTGCATTTTCTTACATTTAGAGGGCTTGCTCATGCCCCTGTGGACCGGATTCTTATTTAATCCTTAATATTAACATATTAAAAACAAATAAATTAGGCTTCTTGTTTCAGCTGGCTTAGACAGGCACGCTCTTCACTGGGTAAAAAACTGGCTGGATGGCCGGGCCCAAAGGGTTGTGGTGAATGGGGTGAAATCCAGTTGGCGGCCGGTCACAAGTGGAGTCCCCCAGGGCTCAGTTTTGGGACCGGTCTTGTTTAAGATATTTGTCGATGATCTGGATGAGAGGATCGAGTGCACCCTCAGCAAGTTTGCAGACGACACGAAGTTGGGCGGGAGTGTTGATCTGCTGGAGGGCAGGAAGGCTCTGCAGAGGGATCTGGACAGGCTGGATGGATGGGCTGAGGGCAATTGTATGAGGTTCAACAAGGCCAAGTGCCGGGTCCTGCACTTGGGTCACAACAACCCCATGCAACGCTACAGGCTTGGGGACGAGTGGCTGGAAAGCTGCCCCACAGAAAAGGACCTGGGGGTGTTGATTGACAGCTGGCTGAAGATGAGCCAGCAGTGTGCCCAGGTGGCCAAGAAGGCCAACACCATCCTGGCCTGGATCAGAAACAGTGTGGGCAGCAGGAGTAGGGAGGGGATCGTGCCCCTGTACTCAGCGCTGGTGAGGCCGCACCTCGAATGCTGTGTTCAGTGTTGGGCCCCTCACTCCAAGAAGGACATTGAGGTGCTGGAGCGTGTCCAGAGAAGGGCGACGGAGCTGGTGAGGGGTCTGGAGCACAAGTCTGCTGAGGAGCGGCTGAGGGAGCTGGGGTTGTTCAGTCTGGAGAAGAGGAGGCTGAGGGGAGACCTTCTCGCTCTCTACAACTACCTGAAAGGGGGTTGTGGTGAGGTGGGTGTTGGTCTCTTCTCCCAAGTGACAAGCGACAGGACAAGAGGAAATGGCCTCAAGTTGCACGAGGGGAGGTTCAGGCTGGATATTAGGAAAAATGTCTTTACTGAGAGAGCGGTGAAGCATTGGAACAGGCTGCCCAGGGAGGTGGTGGAGTCCCCATCCCTGGAGGTGTTCAAGGAACGTGTGGACGTGGCACTGCGGGACATGGTTTAATGGGCGTAGTGGGGTTGGGGTGATGGTTGGACTTGATGATCTTGCAGGTCTTTTCCAACCTTAATGATTCTGTGATTCTGTGAACTAAAGGCTGGTAGAAGTGATCCTATCACTTTCTATCCATGAATTGCATGTGATTTTCTGTTAGTTAATAGGGTGCTAAATTTGTTGTGAAAGTTTGCTTCAGTTTTGATCTCTTGCGTATTAACGAGGTAGAGAGAAACTCGGGAGATCCACTTCTGAAATCTCTCCCTCCACCACCACATGTTTTCTTTCCACTGTGGACGTCACTGTATCTTTTTACAGAGTTGTGAAGTAGAGCACCTACGTATATGTTTCAAAGCTCTGGAGGAATTATGAAGCTATGCTACAACCCGAGCTGGAGCACATGTATTATTTTAGTTGGTTGAGGTAAACACCTTACCTAACGCTTAACATGGTAATACTTAAATACGGACATTTGCCCATAGGTTTGCAGGGGAACACAGACATTCGAGCATTGACACGACTCTAACTCACCCAGGCAGCGGTGCTCCTGTTCTGTGTGTGCAAGAGAGTGTCACACGGCACTGGTTAGGGCTAGGTTCTGTCCTCACCAAGCTCGGTGTAAACTCCTAGTCGTAAGACATTGTAGAACTAAGGCTTCAGGAATATTACGGTTTTCCAAATGTGAATACGTGTATCTGTAAAATTGGATATGAAGTAAAACATCAATTGTGCCTCATTCTCACTTGAATATGGACTTTTCATGCATTCAGTATTCTCTCCTGAAGAGCCCTTAGTAGCAAAAAGTTGCTACGTGCCTTCTCTTGGCTATGATATTTTAAAAGAAGAGAAAAGGATGGATAGAAGACCCGCTGTACCAGGAACTTTCAGGCTGTTCTGTGTCTAAGTGAGTTGGAAGATGATTCTCCTGCCCCGGTTGGTTCCTTGTTGCCCTGGCAGATTGGTAGATGGAACTCCATATCCAAGTACACCCCAAACTTGATAAATACGAGCTGGATTACAAAGCCCTACAGTGAACTTGTTTAGGGGAGCCTGGCCTGTCTTGGCTGAAGTGTTAGAGGGAAGAATCGTGGGAGCAGCTTTGCTAGCAGCTAAGAGTCAGGGTAGGTTTTGGTAGGGAGACAGCAAGCTGGGATTTATAACTTCTGCAGACGCTGCTACTTGCGAGGGGCACATCTGTCTGGACTCTTGGTGTTACACCACACAGGGGAACAGATCATTATTTTTACGGGACACAGTATACAGAACAAAAGTCAAATGTACAGCCAAACAAATAGCTGTGTTCAGTAGAAATAATGATGAATCTCTTCTGTAGAGAGTCAACGCCAAAAAAGATTTTTTTAATTATTTTTTTAATAGTTACTGCAGGAATAGAAACACAGTAACATAGAGACATTTGTATTCACAAGGCATGAATCTTTGCTTTCCACATTAGGAATCATTCTAGAGCCAGAGGCCAAAAGATTATGCAAATTTTGGTTCTCATCCAAGACATCCAAACATGTGTTTTACTGTAGCTTCTAAAAGCAACTACTGTGTCAGTAGGAATTACCATGGTGGAGCAGTCCAACGATCAGTGTAGTTCATTGTCCTGTCTTTTCCGCAGTACCCCGGAGCCTATAGAACTGTTACGCTCTGCCTTAGAATAGGTTAGAGAATTTCTTATGATTCCTCTCCATGGCTTGGGGAACGAAAATACCATCACAAATCTGCTTAAAATGCATTCAGGTCTCCCGCTGATCAGTCTGTCTATTCATATTCTTATTTGTGGCTGTTTGAATGGTGAACAATCACGTGGAAGAAAGTTTCATAAGCTAATTAAAAGCAACGTAAAATGTAGTAGTTTTATGACAGATTAGCTAATCAAGTTTTCTGATGCTTATATCACCATTAAAAATAGGCACAATTAAAGTCTTTCTATCCCAAATAGATCCATGTCATTCTTCCAAAGTATGTCCTGATACCTTTATGTCACAGATTACTCACTGATTTACATTTCATATAGTTGTAGTTTCTACTCATTGATCCTCACGCTCGTTAATGCTCCCGTTCAAGGAGGAGCCCAGGAGAGAAATCGCTGAGCTGCATGAATGCGCGTCAGATCCGTGAGCCATGCGTTTTCGGTAGTACTGGTCCTCGGAGGAGCATATAGTTGATGTACAGCTGTCTCAGCTGTTTAAAACAACCCGGTCCTTGAAACCAGTAGTTCTTCTATTCTGCTGAGATCACTTTTAAGCAGATACTGTATTATTATATTACAGTTCAATGCCAGGAGTTGCGCCTTGGGAAAGGCTACCAAATGATTTTTCATTTGACTCCCTTAGCCTGCCTTTGATTCTAGTCTCAAGAGGGGTAAGTTGTTATCCCCCCTGGTATTTCTAAGCCCATGTGTGGTCCACGTGTCTAGTTTTACTTTGGTGTTGGAAACTAGCAGTTTACCTATTAGGTTTTTGATTATTATTTTTTTCCCAGAGCTGTCATATAAAAGATAGTAAATCAGTGTACAGACAAAATGCAGATGAATTTATCTGGGGCAAAACTGATCTCCCTTCCGTTGTCCCTTCCATGATCTTTCTGGTCTCTGAAGCTCTACTACAGAGGACTTTAACCTCTGAAGTGTGTAAGCCTACTAGCCGTAAGCCTAGTTCCCTTACTCAGTTTTTGGAAAGTTTGAGGATGATCATCTTGCTGAGAGACACGATTTTTTTACAGAAATGACTTTTTATTTATTTATTTTTACAGGCATTATTTTTTTCTCGATTGTCCCCATTTATTTCCTTGAGAGGAAAGAAATTATTCCTTCTGTTTCTGGACTAGCGCAGAAGTTGTCTCAATGCCACCTCGGTGCCACGCTGTGTGAGATGGCCTGTACTATACCTGCGCCACATTTTTGCTCCGAAGCTGTGGCAAGACTGGGAGATTGAAAAGGTGTGAGATGCAGCCTGCTGCCTGGGACAACGCAAGTTTGCGATGTGAGGCAGATCGGGTAATCCGTCAGCAGGTTCACCCTCTTCAGTGTCAGAGGAAGGCGAATAAGCAGGACCGATCTGCAAAGCCTGGTCTATCCAAGCTGTGCTTTAATTGCTGTCGCGCCCACTGCCTATGCTTCCGTTGACAGCAGGCTGTGCTGGAAAACTGACCTTCTGGTGACTGTCGTGACCTTGGGAAAATGATGTAGAATTAAATGCGGGCCTGTGTCTTAGCTTCTGTATCGCGTCTAGGCTGTGCTGGATTCTGGGATGGTCTCATCTGAGGACTGCCTCTTTGAGAAAGATGGGATAGCAAGCTCTGCAACGTGCCCAGGACTAGCAGGAGCCGAAGATGGTAAAAGAAGCAGTAAGGGGGATGTCAAAGGAAAGAGTTGCGTGGCTTGAGTTTTCACTGGGAAAGGGCAATGACGCATCGTTGGATGCAATGAATTTGCTCGTTGAGATCATTCTGCGGCCGGAGAGAAGACCTTTTTGTCTTTTGAGAAGCAATTGCTTCCCCCTGCTGGCTTTCATACAGCTGCAGCTAAATTGGGCTGCCCAAAACGCTCTTGGCACTTGTTTTCATAGGGATAACTATTACGTGTCATTGTTTGGGATTGATCTGTTTGTCTGGGATAGAAAAATTCCTTAAAACTGAATGAATGGGTAAATGGGAAGTGTTTCCTTTTTTCAAAACTCCACCTTTCAAATGACTGGTTATACTGTCTGCATTGCCGGGCAGCGCCAGGGAACCAGGGAAACAAGGATTGTGCGGAGAAGCTCAAGGAAGAAGAATAATCTCAGGGTGGTCTGTCCTGGCAACAAATCAAGCGCTAGTCCCACTGGATCTATCCTCGTTACAACTCCAAACTTTTAGTCGGGGTGGTTAAACACCCCATTTTAAGCCATTATTTTTCTGTTCCCCTTCATCTTCTCTACTGCGGTTGGTTGAGAGGAAATGAAAATTGTATCTAGTTTTGCAAGATTTTCTGTGTAATTGCCCATCCTGGGAGATGCCAGATGGCATTGGCTGTCTTGGAAGCTTAGCCAAATGTTTTGCCGTTATCCCTCCAGCGAGGCAGAAAATAGTGGAGTTTGTTTACTTGGCTGGAGATTATTTGCCTTTATGGATAGCCTGCCCTGTGCCATTGAATCCTGTGCTTGGTGAAGCTCATATTCTGCTGGTAGGTGTGTATGACTTGGTCCAGAATGAAGAAGAATCCCTTCTTAGCAGTGAAATGACCCTGAAACCACTCAGAAACGTTGGGGAGAAAAGGAGAGGTAGTCACAGAAGTTCAAGATTGATTTTACCTGACTATGAAACCTGAATTCAGTCAGAAGCGTGGTAAGATATGGCTCACGTTTACGGGTTGCCTGTTGTGAGAAATGCTGTAACAGCTTCTTCATGTGTTTGAGAACACGTTGTAGGGGTGTGTGCGCATATGGTATGTGTTTCATCAAACCTTTCAAAAGCTTTTGCAGTAACCATTTTGCCTCTGTAGTAAGTCATATATTACATCTTTGTTGGATTTTGCTAAATATTTTAGCTGTGAGCGGAAAAGTTAGTGGTATAGTCATTGATAATCAGTAAATAAAAAAATAGTAGAAAGAAAAACTGAAGAAAAAAGAAGGCATTGCTAGCTACAAGATAAGTAAGCCATGGAAGAGAGGGGGAAGTGACTATAATCTAGAGGATGCGCGGAAAAACGGAGGCGTGTCCTTGGCTGTTTGACCATTTGCCAACAAGTCATTGACTGTAGTCAACACAGCGTGTACAAGGTGATCTTGACCTTATGAAGGATTCAGTAAAATTTGGTAGTTTGGCGCACTGTATATAGGCAGTGGGAAGTTTCCTGGTCTGGATCAAAGTATCTTTTGAAGCTGGTAGGGTTCTGTTGATTTTGGGAGCTGTCCAGAATTTCCATAAAAGCGTACCCCTAATGACAGGCTGAAGAGTATTGCAGCTATTCGAGACCCTGCAATGAAACGTGATAGCCAGATGAGATTTCAGAAGAGTCCTTTTAAACTGATACATTTCTATATTTATATGTGCAGCCAATCAGCTAGAGTTTTAAACTGTATTGTGGGTCCTCAAAGAAAATTTCTTTTCAAACAGCAGTGGTAATTTAAGTTTGAAGTTGTACCAGCAGTTGAATTGTGGAAGTTGTCAGGGTTATCCATTTTTGTACACAGAGCAGGAAAGGCTATATAGTACTGCGCATTTCGGTAGGTGACGTGGCATGCATACGGTAAACATAGACCTCACTCACAACATGTTTTTCTGCTAGTGCTTTGCATTACGTTATTGTTCATACGTTTATACACTGCACGCTACCAGGTTATATGCTAGTTTATATGCTGTAGCAGTGTGCAATAGAGAATGATTTTATCACTTCGCGGCTTGCTCTGGTAAGAAAATAAGTGACTGATTATTCAGGTTACATGGAGGTTTAGTCGTAAAATTTATTTTAAAATGGTGGAAGTACTCCTGAAGCAATGGATATGTCTGTGTGACCAAGGAAGTGGAGGGAGAGGCGTGTTCAACTTACTGCTTTCTAGTTATAAAAACCAAACACGCCAAAAGCTTTGTCTTGAATTTCAGTTATTAGTTATTTACTCGTTTTTGGCACCCATGGTGTGTATTACCTACAGCCTTTAAAATCCTAAGAAAGGATTGACTAAAAAGAAGCTGAAAATACCATGAAGTTTCCTCATTTTCTCTTAAGTAAAGACAAGAACTAGTGGAACTGGGACGCGGCACTTAGGCGAGGTGCACCTTACCCCATCAGATGTACTTTAAAATTTGCCAGAACAGCTCATTTCCAGAAATTCTGGAAGGAAACGTGCCACTTGCATGCTCATATGTGTCCTAACTGTTCCCGGATTTTGATAATACAGCCTCACTATATGGAAAGTTCTAAGGCCTCTTCCATTCGAACACAATTTATTTGGTTTGGGAATATTTGTCATGTGTGTAGCCAAAATAGAGAGGGTTTATCAGCTTTCCAGCTCTTACCCTTCATCTAAATAAGCTTTTCTGTGCATTTTTTTGTATAGTAAGTGTAAATTCAGGGCAGGAAGATGAGTGGATACTCTTTCTCTTATGGAGTTACTGATGCATGATATTAAATTGAACTCCCGATTTTCTATATAAGAAGATATATCTGAACGTAAAGGAAATATTTTTATTTAGGTTACTTAGTATAGTAATAGCTGTCTTTTTCTAAAAACCTGCCCTGGAAGGAAGGGGTGCTGCCCCCTCTAGATGTCTCTGTTTCTCTCCATTACGTACAGAGAGCTTGGGTGACTGTCACACTGGAGCTTAATTCTGAGACAGCTAAATTTAGGTGAGAAAAATTCTATGGCTAAGGTTCACGGGGGGAGAACATTTTGAACTTTTTAATGCATAGTTACCACTACTGAACAAATGGAACTACAAAAGACACACACGAAATTCTCATAAAGCAAAATCATTGCAACTCCGGCTTTTATTCATACTCCCGGGACTCTGATACTGGAATAAATTGAGAATATTTTTCAGTATTGTTGTAAGAGAGTCACTTGAGAGGAATTTACTTTTGCAGGTTTATTCAGAAATTCAAGCTCTGTCTTCTCGGAAGTCTTATTGAATGTTTTCTTTAATCTTAATGCAGTTACCAAGAAGAGCCCAAAAGACGACCAGTCCTTCTCTGTCAGTAGGGAGTTGGAAGAGGTAGCAGTGAGTCTGTATGAAGAGTTGGCCATAACCTGGCCATAACCAGTGTTTTGAAGGCAAAACATAAGGCGATGGTGCTCTCTTATCCTATTGTTGGTATAGTTTTCTGCAGTATGGACATCATAAGTGAGGAAAAAAGGCAGGAAGGTACCGGATTGACTGCTCTGCTTTCTTTGTTCCAGAATTCCAGCAGTGCTTCGAAGAACTCCTCCGTCAGTTGTGACAAAGGATCACGGCAAGTATTTCTTTCAGATGTTGTGTAGTAGTGTCACGTAATGCTGTGGTGAGTTTAGGTTTTGTTATTTGTGGTTGTGATTTCTGTGAGTTCAGTCTTCTGCAAGACATGTCCTGCTGCGCAACAACTATTATTACAATCCCTGTCTGAGAAAACAACTGGGCATATTTGCTGAGCTTACTTTTGACTTAATGAATGTAATCTTCTGATTATCCTATTGAGAAGGACAAGGTAAGGTGCCTGGTTGTGCCCTCAGCCCGGAAAAGGAGGAGAAGTTAGAGTAAACGGTATCGATAGACTAACCTGTGAGATTAATTGCATTACATTGGTGTCTGTTGCAGTTCGGGGACTGGTTTTGGATTCGCTTCAGTGTTACTCAGAGCAGATTTCAAGCTGGTATCTATCTGCAGTGTTTTACAGATTACTGGTCAATCTACCAATTTGTAAAGCATTTGCAGAATTCTACAGAAAGAGAGATTTGTGCAGGCATAAGTACCTGCGTGTTTTCTATTTAACTCTCAATTTCGTTGCACTGGTGTTTGTCGAAGTTGCTTGTGTTCATTTTACTGCTTTTCTACGTTACTGGTTGCAGAGATTTTTTTTCCACTGTAGTTCTGATGTGAAGAACTCTGATGTTTGGCTGGCTCCATTTGTGTACTGAACTGAATAATTTGAGCTCTGTAGGCATTGAGTAAGTTGTAAGGAAAATATTGGAAACGTCAGATGCTTGACTGTATGTGTCCAAGTTGCAGTTTCTTCCCATTGATACGCAATGTTTGTTCTCGACTGCTTTGCTCTGAACTGCCACATCTTATTTCTTCACAGAAGTGCAGACTTTGATCACATTATGGAGGAAGGCTATGAACTTGACCTCACTTACATCACAGAGCGGATCATCGCTGTATCCTTCCCTGCTAGCTGTTCTGAGGAAACTTACCTCCACAATCTACAAGATGTAACCCGAATGCTCAAATCCAAACATGGGGATAATTACTTGGTACGTGTAGGATCAGTCTTTTGTGATACATCTTCTTCTGTCCTGCAGGAAGACCGCTTGTAGGTCTACATACACCATTACAAACTAAAAGTCACTCACTTAAAGCGTCTTTGGTCCACCTTCACAGCTTTGCGAGCAAGAGCAAGATTTTCAGTAGTGGTTTTAAGCTGTTAGTGAAGGACAGATATTAAAAGCTGGTGGCACTGCAGTCTCTGATGTGATAGCACATAGTCAAATGCTGTAGAATAATTGCACTCACTGTTTTCATTGTCCAAAGCATGCTTTGAAAAGATACACACCCTGCAACGTGGAGCGTGTTCTTTTTTTCTAGCAGCCAGCTACAGCTGGGTCCTTGGCTGGGTACCTGATGGTCTTTCCCCATCATGTCTTGGCTGTCTCTACTATAGATTGTGAAACAACATACAAAAGTAGGGTTGCTCTTTGTGTGTTCTGTCCAGCTCTTTCTCATTAACTTGATTTAGAAGCATTTTTTTCCTGCTGTTTAGTTTTCTATAGGAAATTAAGTTGTAAGCAAATCTATAATGAGTTCCATGTACAGGATTTTTAATTTTTTTTAAATGATGACCGAAACTGTTGATCTCCTGTGCTGTTTTCTGGCCAGTGCATCTAAACCCTATGGCATGCATTGTCTCAGCTTGTTCTATGAAGATGAATTTAAAACAGGGCCAATATTTTATTTACTTTTCTCTTGTACTGTCTTTTTAGTTAGCGTGTGTAAACTATTAGAATCAAATCCACGGCTCCAGGAGCATGGACATGACTCATAGTGGAAATTAGTTTCTGGAGAGATTCTACCTAACTATTTAAATACATTACATTTTGCTCATAAACTGAGGTGTCGTAGATGCATTATGAACCAGCTATTGTCCTCAAGATGTACTTACAACACTTGTAATGTGGTCTGATGTCCTCAGCATGCCGCCTTCTTGCTCTTGGCTTCCCTTCCATCAGGCGTGGGTAGCTTGTAAGGCACAGGATAGTAATAGTTTGAAGGTGACCTGTATGTAGAGCTTTACTGGTTCAAATTCACCCGTTCTTGGCGGCCTTTCCCACGCGACAGCATTGTTTTGGCATTTGTGACATGAGCTTGTAGTCTCAGTCCACTATCTCACTAAATCCCTGTTGTATTACGAAAATCTGAGATGTGGTGAGTCTTGTTTAGGGTGCCCGCTCTCTAAGTGGGATTGCAGTCAGTTTCTCTTGCAAAGTTTGGATCTGTGGGGTTTTTTGTTTTAGTTTTGTTGTATTAATTTATTTGTATTCTAATGAGTACTTAGGAAATCGGCTGGCTTGGTCAAAAGAAAGTTTGATGCAATCTGCTCCAAGTATGTTCCTGCAAATTTGCAAGATAACCTGGCAAACCACAGCCAGCTTGTAGATCCAGAGAGCTCATTTTTAAACCATCTGTTCTTTCTTGTGTTTCAAAGACCCCTTTCAGTCTGCTCAAGAGGCAGGTGTATAGCAGCAAAAACCAAAAAACAAACCAAAAAACCCCAACCCCCCCAAAAAAGGTACGCAAGTGAACAGTTCTGCTGAAGTTGATGAGAACAGTTTTACTCTTTCACTGGGTCAGGGTCTCAGCTAGCAGAACATGTACTACAAATCAGCATTTGTCATTTCTTATCTTAGCTGTTCTCCCTCCAGATTTCCATATATGTTAAATATATAGTTGATAGTGAGGACAGAGAAGGGGAATGATACACCCAAAGAATTGGGTGAGTGTGTTGTTGCCTGTTTGAGTCTGTTTCTTACGAAGAGTACGAACAAAAAAATCATAAGTATCTCATTTACTCTTAACAGTAGAGGATTATACTTTGACAGTCTAAAACCAGAGTCCTTTATGGAGAGATGGAAGCCTGTCCATAGCTTAGAGTAATTTTTTCTCTGCTCTGTTGACCTAAAAAAAAAAGCTTCCCAGAAGGCTTTGCTTCCTAGAAGAAACGTGACTTTTCTCCAACAAAGGAAAACTTCAAAACTGAATTTTTGTAGGATCTGTATAGTGCTTTCATCAGTTTATTCTGTTTGTATGTGTGTGGCCTTGGTCAGCAAGAGGGAAGTCGCATTATGTTGATAATGACGTTGAAGATGACGTTAACTCCAGAAGAACCCAGTGATGTGTCAAAATTCATGTAGAGTTGTAAAAGCCTGTTCTTTAAATGCTGATAGCCTTCAGAAATTGGCTGTTACAACAAGCAAGCTTTTATATCAAAAATAGCAAAAGACTTTTTCAATCATAGAATAGAATCAGAGAATCATGTAGGTTGGAAAAGACCTTTAAGATCATCAAGTCCAACCGTAAACCGAACCCTGCTAAGCCCACCGCTAAACCATGTCCCTAAGCGTCATATCCTGACGTCTTTTAAATACCTCCAGGGATGGGGACTCCGCCACCTCCCTGGGCAGCCTTTTCCAGTGTCTGACAACCCTTTCGGTGATGAAATTTTTCCTAATATCCGGTCTAAACCTCCTCTGGCGCAACTTGAGGCTGTTCCTTCCTGTCCTTAAGTTATTATTTTATATTAAACATGAATTGTGAATCTCTGGATTAGACAGAGAAAAGAAAGAAATGAGAGATAAAAGATTCCATAATACATTTGTTAAAAAACAGTTTTTAAAGTGGCCAAGAAGCAGTAGTGGATTGATACTTTTGCTTTCGTGCAGCCTGTTTTCATTGACAGATTCTTTCTGCCACAAATGTTTATTTGAAAACCCAAACCTTTCATAGTAAGGAGATTTAAAAGATAAAATGAAGCATCCTTTTATTCCCTAATAAAATTGTCTCTTGGTTGCAAAGGAATGCATACATTATTGCAAGATTCAAAGGCTTGATTCCAAGTGAATGCTGTTTTACACCAGTACTTTCAAAATACACACAGTGCAAACGTCTGTCAGAAGGCAAAAACCGGTTTAAATGACACAATTTCAACTGAAAAACTCAGTTTGCAAAAATAAATTCACCACTATGGTACCGTTTTGATCAACTTCATCAGTAATGTATTTGTCATGCTGTTTGGACTAAAACGTTTGCCATGCGTTGCACTTGCAGGAGGGGAGCAATGCTCAATTGTTCAGATATTTTGAGCTTTTGACCAAAAAAAACCCAGCCATTATAAGCTTGTCTGTATACTTGTCTGATTTTATGCCCTTTTCCTAAAACCGAATGTTTTGGTGTTTAAAGTAGATAAGTATGTATAGTTTTTTCAGAGTCTCTAACAGGTTTTATTGCCATGTTTATTACTTACGGTTGTCAAAGCAGTTCTCTTGATGTTGAGTCAGAGCGGCCATAAATGAGCGAGTTGCCTTATTTTTGTCTGCTGCTGTATTAGTGTGCTCCAGTTTCGGTCACTGTGGATACAAAAATGTAAGGCAATCAATTTTTTTGAGGAGTAAACGATTCTAAACTAGCTCACTAGTTCGAGACGTGTCTACATAGGGGCAGACGGAGCAGCTGATGAACTCGTTAAGTCAAAGGCGTTAGGAATCTGGCAGGAAATACGATTGTTTAAATTCATGGTTAGTTTTTTAAAAAAAGTGAAACAAACCCCAAACCCACTGCCACAATTCATAAAAAGATTTTAGTGGTTACACTGCGGTCGTAGCATATTTGTTACTAGGTTAGACTAATGGATCTGCTGTGCATTTTCTTGGTCTCGCGTATGTAAATGATGTGGTAATGCCTGTGTATTGCTGTTGCTTTACTAGTTGGAACTATTTGTTCATTTTAGCTTATCTCATGTTTTGCCCACCTTCCTCTTTGCCCTTCCCTTTGCTCACCACAAGGCTCCCACTGTTTTCAACAAGCAAGTTTGGTCCCACCTGGTAGAAGAGTTTTGCCTGGCTGCTCTCCCAGTCTCTTCTTAATGGAACGGGCTGGGGGCTGGTGAATTGTTCCCCAGTCGGTACTTTGCGTCGTGTGACCACAGTCCATCTTTCATCTTCCGAAATTGCCAGCTGCATGCTCTTTGTTTCTGCTCTTTGGTGTGAGGTTTGGTATTTCTGGGCATCTGATTAAGGAGCAGACCAAATCTAAGACCCTTTAGTACCTTCATAAAGGTCTCTTCTCCAGCTAAAAGGTCACCTTATTTTTGTTCTACAGTGTTGCTGAGCATTCAGCAGAGTGAGAGAAATAATACTGTCTTCGTAGTACGCGTTACTTCCCAGTTCAGGATTAAATCATATGAGAAGGGGGATGTTTCCTCTCTGCTCTGTATAGGGAGGAAGGTTGGGTTCACAGAATCACTAAGGTTGGAAAAGAGCTGTAAGATCATCAAGTCCAACCATCACCCCAACCCCACCATGCCCACTAAACCATGTCCCACAATGCCACGTCCACATGTTCCTTGAACACCTCCAGGGATGGTGACTCCACCATCTCCCTGGGCAGCCTGTTCCAGTGTTTCCTCTTATTCTATCACTAGTCACTTGGGAGAAGAGACCAACACCCACCTCTCTGCAACTTCCTTTCAGGTAGTTGTAGAGAGCGATGAGGTCTCCCCTCAGCCTCCTCTTCTCCAGACTGAACAACCCCAGCTCCCTCAGCCGCTCCTCATCAGACTTGTGCTCCAGACCCCTCACCAGCTCCGTCACCCTTCTCTGGACACGCTCCAGCACCTCAATGTCCTTCTTGTAGCGAGAGGCCCAAAACTGAACACAGTATTTGAGGTGCGGCCTCACCAGTGCCGAGTACAGGGGCACGATCCCCTCCCTACTCCTGCTGCCCACACTATTTCTGATACAGGCCAGGATGCCGTTGGCCGCCTTGGCCACCTGGGCACACTGCTGGCTCATCTTCAGCCGGCTGTTTTATCGTACTTAATTTTTATTCTTAAATGAGGTCCTAAAATTTAGCGCAAAATCATTGAAGTTTCATAGAACGGAAGGCTAATGCTCCTTTTTCTTGTACCAAAATATAAGTAAGTAGACATAGGCTATGCCAAAAAGGGGCTAAAAAGGATCCAGTTGATCTTCCACTGACATCTCGTTATAGCATACGCTTCTTTTCAAAGCCTTCGGGGACCTCTTGTTTTTTTGTTGTATGCGAAATGTTGGTTCCTGTACCTTCTGGTCTCTATTCTGCGCTGGTAGGTCTCCTGGAGTATCTCAGTTTGATCTCTACTCCGTAGCTTGACGAGAGCTTGGGTACAACAGCGTCTCCGAGTCTGGCAGCTGATCCGGAAGGGATAAATACCATCATGAACAGGGCCGTATCCTGACACACAGGAATTGTCAACTGCTCTTACATGTAAATACAACAAGAAGGATGAATAAAAAAAAGTTATCAGCAAATAGCACTCTTTTTTCTGTGGAAAATTTTAGGTAATTGATCTCTTAACATAGCTTTAACACTCATTTTAAGAAAACTGTACGGAGAAATACAACTCTCCACTAAATTGTTTTGGAAATATTAAGACTGGTGGAAAATTAGAGAAATTTTTGTGAGACATTTGTATAAGAAGCTTCTGGTTCAATCCTGTTAAATTACAGTTGGTATTTCTGGAAGGATAACCATAGTCTTAATTGTAAATGTCGATAGAGCTTCCTGATCCAAAATAATATGGACAGTGCACATCAGAATTTTTGATTGCCGTTTACCTCTTCAGCAGTGATCTGTTTAAAATGCAAACAATATATTGGAATAAAGACCATGTTCCTCATAACATAAAGATGTTTTATGCTTTCTTTTGGGATTGGAGGTCAATGAAACTGGTGTATACCCTTTATGGTCAACATCACGTGTGATTCCAGAACCTTATGCAGCTTAAAATAGAAGCTGTTTTCTTGGGTACCTTGTTAATTCGGGGGTTTCTTCTTTCTCTGGATGAATTTCTTGTTCAAAAAGTTTTTTCCTAAAGATGGTATCATGTCTTCCTGCTTCCACCGTGTCCATGGTGGGGTTGCACGTTCAACGTATTTAAGTAGCACATCAGCGAGCAGCAGGCACCAGCTTCTAGAAGCTTCTGTAGCCCATTCAGTTCTTGGCTTCTTTGCTGAGACTGCTGATGAGAGTGCTGGTTAATGCCAAACGGGACGATACGCTTTAGAAAAGGGTTCTTAAATTGTCCTAAACTGTATTATGGACATCTCTCGTATTTACTATTTCTCATATTTATGGTCTGTTTATCCCATTCTGGCAGTGCAATGAGACTTAAAATTTAATTTTAAAGACTTAAATTTAAAATTTAAAATTAGTGTGAATGTCACCTGTACTTAACTCATTGTGATGGGAAACAGCCACGCTAGGAAAGAGAATCTGCCTCTAGCGTTGTTTCAGTTGTTGCGTATTGATATTTCAGCTTTTTGTTACTGGTACTGATTTAAAGTACTTCCTAAAGAAAGAGTCAGATATGCTTGTATACATGGCTTTATTTTTATTGTTCTTTATGTTCACGTAGCAGTCTCTCTCTTTAACTGTTCCTTATTAACCACGAAGTGTATGAGAACTTACTAACGGGTTAGCAGAAGAGTTGGAAGATCTCACAGGCTAAGCTCTACTTAAATAGCTATGCTGTATCTTCCCTGTGAAGTTTTGACAGACCAATATTTTCGTGCCAGGCACACACATTCAAATATTTCAGACTGTATCATCCTCCCAGACTTCCCTTTGTTAATTCTTCTGCCGTGCAGTTATTTTGCGTGGTGCCCAGGTCTCTCGATACACTAAAATAAAACTGTGTGAAATAACTAAAATGTAGCAGAATTTTAATTGTCCTTTTTCAAAATGTGCATTTAGTTTCATCGTATAATAACCGAATTCCTGAAATACGTTCGCTAGTGCTATCTGACTTCAAATGTTAATTCAGTTTAGTAAAACAGTAGGTAAACCTGTAATTTATCTTGTAATTGTCGTGTGTTTCAAATACAGCTATTTACTACAGAATTTGATTGCTACATGAATTATGATGGTTGATATTTTTTTCTTTCTTTCTGAACAGGTGTTAAACCTCTCTGAAAAGAGATATGACCTTGCCAAGCTTAACCCAAAGGTATCGGTCGTCTTCCATAACATACCTCTCTTTCTAGTGTTAAATACAAGTCAAATGGCCTGATAAGCCCCGAAGCTATGCAAGCGTTGATACACACAGTAAGAGACCAACTTTTGGAAGATGATAAAAAACCCCACATGCATCCCTTCTCATTTTTTCCTGAGTTCTTTTGTGTCCGTTAGCTTTACATAGCCGTTCCTGTTGTTTTCTTCGACTTTGCATGCAGGACCTGAAGCCCGTAGTGACTGCTGAAAAATTCCTATACGAATTTTACTCCGAGTATACTTTCTTTGTGCGGTCACAGGATACTAGGGGCTGTATACTGTAACGTACAGCCGATAGCTGAAGCTAGCGAACTCGGTTCAGGTATAGACTTCCCCTTTTGTACGATCTTTTCATAGCTGCTTCTCCGCACAACAGAGACGTAAGGCAGGGAGCTGTTGATGTCTGTCTTTTCTTCCTCCTCACCAATTGTTGTATTTGTTGTAAAAAATGATATGCAGGTACTCTTCAGCAGCTATTATAAGGCCAGAGTAGCACAGATGTATATTTATATATACATACATTATCTATATAGATACAGATTTACAGGGATATACGCTACCTGAGCAAAATATTAAAAGAACTCTTAATTTTGACCTTTTGAATGCTTTATTGCTCCTGAAGTATTTAAGTTGCTCATGGTTACTGGTTTTGTTAGGGTTCAATGTGCATGTAATAATAATAGGTTGAGTAAACACTACTATACAGTGACTAAAGTTGAATCGAAAATACGAACAGAATTTTGAGATGTGAAATCTGTTGCACGTGAAGGAAATAAATTGCAAATTCAATAACACCAATCACACAATACTGGACTGGGCCAGTTAACATTCTTTGTTCTAATTTTGACCTTCTAAATATTTTGCCATTATAAAATACCGGAATTTCTAATTGAGAATTCTTCAAGAAATACAGATCTTCAGAAACGTTGTCACTTGCGAGTGGTTGATGGGTTTTGGGGGGAGTTTTTTGTTTGTTTGTTTTTTAGAAATGTACTAGTATCTTAAAAAAAAAAAAAAAACCCAAACAAATCCCCTACTTCCCCTGCAAGCATGTTTCAGCTACATCATGGCATTCGAATGGCATGATTATCAGGGGTTGCAAAAAATGTGGAGGCATTTCACCATCACAATTATTTGAAGCCAGATTTTAATACGTAGTATTAGGGTGAGGGTGTCTCTTGTGAATATTCCTTGTTTAATTGCAGATTATGGATGTGGGGTGGCCTGATCTCCACGCTCCGCCTCTCGATAAGGTGTGCACCATCTGCAAGGCTATGGAGTCGTGGCTGAACGATGATCCTCAACATGTGGTGGTGATCCATTGCAGGGTAAGCGAGCTCTGCGTACGCACGTCGCCTGTCAGTTTGTATTCGTTTTCAAAACCCTCGTCCTTTATTCTTACTCGTTTTAAAACGTAAAAAAAGAAGTTTGATCTGGTTTCGATGTTGGAAACGGTGTGCCAAATCTTCAGTTTAATTGAACTTAAATCCACTGACCTTGCACGCTTGCCATTTATTGCGGTTTATGATAACTAACGTTCTAGCCTCTGCTCTGCCTGGCAGTGATGTTAGTTTGCTTCCTTCAAAGGTCCGCGCTACTTTTGCGAGCATATTTAGACGCTTGAGGTTTTTCCAGCTCAACAGCAAACTCTTCAGCAGCTCTTCATGTTCTGTGACATTCATGGATTTTGTCGCAGGATAAGGATAGGCAGCAAAGCACAGCTCATCCCTTTAGACTGTCGTGGGGTTGTAGGGAATGAGGGCATTAAGTACCTCCTGTACGTCGGACAGGTCGTGACTGCTGGCATCGTTGCAGTGCCTTACAGCAAAGCTACCATTGTGCAGTGTGGCAGCTTCTCCGTGCTTGCTCACAGTGAAGGTGAATAAAGAGAAACCTTAACGAAATACAGATAAAATGAATTCAGGACTGAGTTGGTAGCTGTGCCGGTGATACTCGAGGCAAATCTGTCTCTGTATCACTGGCAAATGCTGCTCTAAACAGAAGGAGGGTGATAATGGGACCAAAACTTCGCTTCAAGTCAGGTTGTACAGTCCTCAGTCCTGAATTGCTTGCAGGCAGAACACCGCGATCGTGTGACACACTATTGAATTCTTCCTAGTTGCAGAACGGCAGCCAGGAGAATGGCCCGTACGTGGGCAAAAGAAAAGGGGGCAAAGTATTCCTAGGTCTTTTATATACAAATTGGTAATGCAGCTGGTTGATTAATGCCTTTCGGTAATGACTTTAAAGTTCCCAACCACGAAGATAGATACAGCTCCTTGTATCAGCTGAGAGACTGAAATTGTTTTGAAATCTGTGAGAATTACCGCTTGGTAAATTGTACTGAATTGATGACATGTGAATTATTTAATAAGATTCTGGAATATTTTTTAAATTACTTGTAGAAAAATAAGTAGTAGCTGTTAATAAATCTCAGGTGCTGGGGAGGTAAAAATGCCCAAACCTGTCAGAAACTCCTCTGCTTTCCGAAATAGGTATTTTATAGCATTTCATGCCAGCAATTGCAACATTGTCTAGACTTGTCTTAAATCATCTCTGGAAAAAGTACTATAAAATTAGAATAGTTGATACAATGTTTCTTCTGCTGGTCAAGATTTTTTATTTTTTTTTAAATTATTTCCTCTCAGTCAGTAAGACCTGACAGAGATGCACGTAGAACTCCTGCTTCGTGTTTTTTGTCACTTGTCAGCCAGCTTGCGCAGACAGGCAAGCTGCTGCCCATCGTTACCCGCCTTTCCAACAACACAGGGGATGCGTGAGCAAAAGGACTCTCTGAATCTCCTGTCTTGAAGTTGTGTTTAGTATGGGTCCTAAATAAAATAATGCCCAATAATATAATAAATTAAGTAAGTTACTGTTCCCTTTTTCCTAATACAGGGAGGAAAAGGAAGGATAGGCGTTGTCATATCATCATATATGCACTTCACCAATGTTTCTGCGAGGTAAGTTGTGAATAATGCATATTGTGTGGTTTTTAGAATTAAGGAAACGTCAGAAAAAGATGCCTTTGAATTGTAGTACTGTTTGCCAGCTTACTGTTTGTCGGTTAAGGTTTGTCAGGTTTTCTGCTCAAGGAGTCTTGGAGCATGACTTGAAGGAGCCTCCTCTCAGGACAGAGTTCCTTTGTGGTCCTGCTTTCAGCTGGAGGCTGGACTAGGTCCCTTCTAATCTGAGATATTCAGTGATTCTGCAGGAAAATTCTCTGAAGGGTCTTTTGAGATGAATGAAAAAATGTGCAAGAAACCATTTTTATATAACGATACCATCTTTATTCTATTAAACCCACGTATTTGCCACATCCATCAGGTTGCCTCTTTTGAACCAGTGAGAAGCTATTCCTAAAGTACTTAAGGGAAACAGTCACTAGAATATGGAATCAGTATTTGAATAGAGAATTTCTAGACATTGATCAAAGTGCAGAATGCAGTTTAAGAAATAATCTAGACTTTATCTTGCAGTCAGTTCAGACAACAGGTGTCTGATGACTTGGTTTTAATTGTTTCTTTTAGAGCACTCGAATTATGAAATGGCAATTGACAATTTACGTCAACAAAGATAAAATTTGATAAATGGTCTCAAGAGGACGAAATGTGGTTTGTTTTGGGGTTTTTGTTTGGTTTTTAATCAAATTGTTTTCCCCGGTCTCTTTTATATATGCATATATGAATGTATTAAAATAAAAATGCACTGTAAAGGCCGTGGTTAAATCAAATTTGGTTCTGAATTAACACGGTCTGTCAGTAATAGATATGATCCAGTACTGTAGTAGATGAAGTCCTGAATCACTGTAGGCTGATGGCAAATTACTCCTGGATTTGAGTAAAACCAGCGTCTCAGAAAATGATCTGTGTTCACACTGGTAGGTCCGATTGACAGCTAATTGTAGGCTAAGAAATTAGGTGCATTATACGCACCAGTATGTGCTGAAAAAATAAATACATGTATCTTCAAGTAGTAATTGGGACAGTGATTACCAGGCTTTTATAATATTTTGTTGAGGAGTATTGGGAACGACAGAATCTGTCAAGTGAGGATAGGACAGTACTGCGTTGTGATCTCAGTGTTGCAATATTGTGTCATCCTTAAAGGTGGTACCTGGCTATAAATACATTTTAGTAATGCCATAACAGAACAACACCTGGATGTGATTGTAAAGCCCAACGATGAAAGGTGTCATCTTTTACCCCAGACGAATTGAGGATACCTCCAGTGAGGTCGCAGGGGAGGAGTGAGTTTGGAAGCCGTCCTTTAAATTTCTGGATATCTGTCAGCTCCTATCCAAAAATTAACTTTTCTGTGTAAGAATGAGGCTGGGGAAGTTTCCCAGCTAGGATTTGTATATCCCTAGCACTACCAAGGTTCTTCTAAATGGTACACGGCAACCCCACAGAAGCAGAAATTACTGCAGGTGCTGCTGTGTCAGAAACGGTACTCGGAAGACTTTGAGGATGTTCACCCTAAATCGAGTTCCTAATTGTCTGCATGCACATGCCGAAAAATCTAGGCTTAGTGAAAAAGTCTTAGGCTGCAACCCCCTTTTGTTTATGTGTTATAACTACCTGATTTTTGTTGTTAGGAAGTAATAATGTGCCGTCAGATTTAACGAGGGCAAACAGAGCTCTTCGTAATAGTTGGTAAACTCTGTTTTAACAAGTGAAGTAGTAGCAGTCTTTGGCCAGTTACGAGTGGGCTGCCTAAATTCCGGGTGGTAGTGTGGGTGGAGATGTATGAAGACATATGATGGGCTGGGTGAAGAAAAGCGTTTTTGGGTCAAGGATATCCTAAGCACACACTGTGTAATCTTTAACATCCGTGAGGAAGAGGCATGACTTTACAGCCCGATCCAGCACCCCGTCAAGACAATCAGTAACTTCTGATTAATTTTTGGAAAAGGTATCAATTCCATTTTTAGCCTGATATGCCTGTGTATACTTTGCACAGTTTTTTCCCTTGGAACTCATTCAGGTTGAACTAGGTGTGGAATTTAAAATTTGAGATTCCAGAGTCTAATTATTTTGAAACTTCTGCTTTTTTTTATGTCCTGATGTTAATTAACGCTATCAACTATATCTGTTAAGAGACACATTGTTTTTATCTGGTACAGACACAACAGAATCAGCATAGCATGTTTCTTGGCATATGTGATTAACAACATTCTTTCCGCTTTTTGGTGCTTCTATTTCTTTTTTCTATACCCTCTTGCCTTCCTCCGCACAGATGCAGAAGACCCACGTCAGAGCCACTCTGGATAGAGAATGGAAGAAAATGTATTTTTCTGAATATCTCGCTCATTAATTGTGCCTTTGAAGAGTTTGTGGTTGTCTGATGCAAAACATTTCTTTTCCAAAGATGGACAACTTTTATTTTAAACGTTCTCTCCCTTGGTGGCTCAGGGCACAGGAAACAAAGACTGAATGAATTATTTGACTGCTTAAATGATCCTCTAGCCCGGCATCCTTTGCACCTCGTGTACTGTACTACAGTCAGAGCTAGGCAGTGGTTTTCATCTCCATAACGTTGCTGCTGCTTTTTTAAAAAGAGAATAAATTTATATTTGGCAGAGAGAACTCCCCAGTGGCACTCTTAGGAGATTATGGCAAGTATCCTTCTTTTGCAGCCTGAGCTGCTTGGCTTTGCTAAAGTCTATTGCATTATGACTTTAACATATATTCACGTTGGAAATATGCAATCCAGTTAATTGAGTGAGGGAGTGGGTGCTTTGCCTCAGGAAGGAAACTGCCTTCAGGTGTGGAATGAGAAGGTGTCAGTGAAAAAACCATTCTTGGCTGGCCTGTGTTGGAGTTGCTCGTTAAGTGCTTCTTTCTTTTCTTTTTCCTTCCTTTCCTTCTTTTTCCTTCCAAATATTTTGGCATATTTCAAGCAGTAACCTGCTGAATTTCCAAGATAACCCCGAGCTGGAATAACATGGTATCTGTGTCTCTGTTTTGACAGTGCTGATCAGGCTCTAGACAGATTTGCTATGAAGAAATTCTTTGATGATAAAGTTTCAGCTTTAATGCAGCCATCCCAAAGAAGGTATTTCATTTGTTTCTACTTCATACCAGTAAGAAATGTCATCGTTATCTTCTGCCCCCATCCGTTACCCCCTCCCCTGCTACGTGAAGGCTATTTCCACAAGATCCTCCAGTGATTTCTGAACTCTCAGCACTTTATCTTATATTAATATTCCTTGATTGATGAGATCTCTCCTTCAGTTGCTGCACGTGGCCCAAGATAGATAAGACCTTTTGTACCACACTGGTATCGACGTGTGTTCTTACTGCATTGTTTGTTAACAAAAAGAGATGTCACAATCTATTTTTTGATTGCTCCAAGATAATAATAAACTCATTTTTCTGTGGCGTAAATGATGTGTATGGAATGTGTGTTGATTAGTGTGCAATAAAGATCTTATTACCACTTGTTTGGAGGATCTGCAGACTATGCATCTGCCCCACGTCCATGCCAGTAAATGTTTGTCAAAGCACACATTATTCTTTCTGTCTCTCTGGATGTCTTAACCTTTTCAGTCTTTCTGCATGAATAAGGTTGAGTTAGGACTCAAAGTGTAAGCCGTTTTGAAAGTGAATAGTTCTGGGGTTCGCTCTTTACCTCATTTTGATGAGAGGTAATGAAGGATTCCATAAGAAAAGAGATTGATATCCATCAGACAGGTAATTGTGATATAGGTGACTCTTCTTTTAGTAACAGAAAATAACAACTGGATTTAATTTAGTAATTACTGTTGGGTTTTGGTCTTAATCAGTGCTTATACAGCAGGTTTTTTAGAAGTTGTTTAAAGGGTAAGGATAAGCTAGTAATTAAACTAGAAAAATAAGTAGTAACATCTAGCATAAATCATTTGGTTCTGTTAATCTCTAAACAAGAAGAACTTTTCTGTTACTTCTTGAACCCGTTTGGTGACCTGCACGGGTCTTTTTCAGTTGAAAAAGAGTAGCGCAGCATTCCATTAGACTTGAAATAAACTTCCCATAACTAGAAGTTTACTGGCCTTTTTTTTTTTTCCCCCCAGTTTTATGTCTGCGTATATCTGTATTGCATTTTAATACTAGGGATCTGAGAGGGAGATGTGTGAACTGTAGGCACAAAAGGAAATAGATGTTCTTGATCCTTCCCGTCAAGAAGCCTTTCGCAGCCGGTCCGTTTCCAGGAGAGCCGGGGACACTCACAGCGGCCTCTGCGAGTTGTGCATCAGGGCAGTTTGTACAACCATCTTGACAGGGAGCTGCCGACCTAGGTGATCTGCATGCGAGCCCTAAAGCTAGAGGTGAAATAGGTGTTAGCGGTGGTGTCTAGCTTTCCCACCCTCCTCAAGGACACTTGCTTAATTCTCCTGGGGGTGGAAGTCTGAGGGAGGCTCGGTTCACCTCCTGACTGATGGAGTTAGCATCTTGGCTCAGCCTTAAGCAACCGGAGCTGCCCTTGCCGTCTTCCAGACACGTGTGCGCTGTGGAGTGTCGCTGCCCGCAAGAGGAGAGGAGATTCTCCAAACCGTTTGTCAGAAGCGTTCTCCTCCTGGACCTGGCCTTGCTTGCCTTGGCAGTGGCTACCGAGCCTATTGCAGAGAAAGGAAAACCACCTCTGTAATATCTCTGGGTAGTTTTAGAATCCTTTTTTGATCAGTTAGTGGCCTGAATCACCTTTTCAATGTGCTTTTTGTCTGAAACCATTCCTGGATAATTAATTAGTGATGTCCTTGTTAAAATCCAGTTGATGTATAAACAGGTGTAATTTAGGGGAATATCGAAAGGATAAAATTTGGAAATACACCCACTATTTGTATTTTGAAGCTTCTTCTCCACTAAGTTTTGTCCAGAAAGAAAGTAAATTGGGGCTGTTAAGTGCATCAGCCCTGAAAATACCGCTTGGCTTTTCCCCACTGCTACTGGATGCTGTAACAGTGGCAAGAAGAGCATCTATAGACGCGATGTCCTATTCTGAATCCATTCTGACAGTACTTAAAATGGATACTTATTTTCAGATAAGCAGCTGAAGGTTTGACTAAGTAAGTACAGAAAGAGACCCTTCACATTTAAAAATTTCTCATAAACCCTTGGGATAAATCTTTGAACACGTGTCTCAAAAATAAGCCAACTGCCTGTAAGGCTCTGAAACGCACTGCCTTGAAAGGTGTGCAAAAATTCAGTCGCCTTTTTGGAATAATTAAAAACAGGTCACAGTAGAGAGAAAAACATTCAGACTGAGAGGTCACGGACAGAATGTTTTACCACGCTTGCTTTTTGTCACGTAGGTGTGACAAGCTGTCAATCTGTGCTTTTGATGTACCGAGTATTTTCAGAAAGACTGAAGGAGGAAACCAAAAAGCAAAGTCATCTGTCTTTACCATTTCAAACTAAAGCGAGCTTTGCTAGCTGTCTATGAAATGAAACCTATTTTAAACCACCGCAACCCCCATTCTGGGCAAGTAAAGCTGTTGTCGTTGGGCAGGATATCTTTAGGTGTGGTGTTACCGGGAGCATGCAGTAAGGGATCGGTTAATGAGATCTGTGCGGGAAGGGGGAAAAAGAGGTGATTTTCTGTTTTTTGTACATGCCTGAGAGTGAAGTTAAATGAAGGTCGTGTCATGGGCATGGAAAGAAGGGCCTCAAAGCCAGTGGAAAAATTAAAGGAGACCGATTTCCCTTGGTTATTTAAGGAGATAGGAGGAATTTGTTTGACAAACAGTGCAGTGATGTTCACTTGTGTGTACTTGCTCACGAGCCTGTCACCAAACCAGGTATTAAATAGCAGAAATACAGTGACTTTCACGTTTCTGTGGTAGTTTTCCTCCGGTTGGTGCTGAATGAGTTCACTTCTCGTTATGAAGGTGTTATTTGCCTGCATTGGCCTTAATGCAAAGATTCCTGAGAAGGGCACTTCTTGCTCTTGTTTTCACGAAGTGCGCTTCTCTGTACGCGGAGCGGGACCTGTGTCGTGCTGCGGCGAAAGCCAGTTGAGACCTTCAGTTGCAACTAGAAATGCGTACCAAAATGACTGACTGTACTATCTCTGCTACTTCCTTTCTTATTTAGAGTAGTGGTGTAAATAACTAAAATGAAGACATCGACGATAGCGATGTAAGAGCCATGGATTTAATAAAGTGGTAAATTAAAGCGTCTTTTCACGCTGTTTTGCGAAGATTATTCTTTTGTAGTTATGCGTAACGTCACAGTGCTATTCACTACCCATGGCCTAGAAATACTAACATGTAAAGAATGTATTTCCCTGATACGGTTGCATTACTGTTTTTATTGTATTTTTAGATACGTGCAATTCTTAAGTGGCCTTCTGTCTGGATCTGTGAAAATGAATGCAACCCCTCTTTTCCTGCACTATGTTATCCTTCATGGCGTCCCAAGCTTCGATGCCGGGGGAGGTAAGTTACCTGACTTTTCCTATCCAAGTGTAGGCTCAAAGTCTTGTTTCATTTTGGAGCTTTCTAGAAAGCCTGTGTGAATCTCAAAGTAGAGTTGATGCTTCTTGATACCAGTCCAAATACTCCTAATAAAAGAACCAAGAGAAGAGAAATAGCCTAAAAGTAAAGATTACAGCAGGTGAAGTAAACTTCTTGTCCTTTGTTAAATGAAGAGTTGATGCTATTCCTGTCTGCTTAGGGTCTGAACAGTTGTGATCCAGTCCCTGCAAAAGAACCTGGTCAGGTTTCGCAGTCACTTCCTCCTTGTTTAGGAAATAATCATAAATACAATCTTTTTTCTGTTTTGAGATTGGATTTGCTGTAGAAAAGCCATTTGGGTATGGTGTGCTTCTAAGGTGGCCAGCTATAATAAGTGGCTTTAAAATTAAAATGCTAAACCAAGATACTGTGCTAGATCATAGTAAAGAAGTATGACTCTGTATTTTTATCATCCAAGAATTAAATAGCCTCTGTCGTTTGAAATGTCGTCAGCATCCATTGTCATTGTTGTTTAGTCTGGTTTTAGTTCTAAAATAACAGTTTCAATAAAGACAAGGTATTGTTTGTTGTAGTAAGAAATTTAAGGAACTTGCTAGTTTTGAAACAAAACTGTAGATCAGATGTTTTGTTTAATTTTGAAAATGCTTTTTATTTTGTTTTGGGGTTTGGTTTGGGTTTTTTTGTTTTGTTTTGGCCGTTCTCTTTCTTCCCTTAATTTTGTTTTTCTGTAGAAAAACTGGGAAGGCAGGCAGACAGACAGACAATAAGGAGCAAAGTGTTCCCTCTTTCTTTCCTTACCCCAATCCTTTAAAATCCCCTCCTCCCCAATTCAGAACTAGTCTGAAGATCAGGAAAAAGTGACTTTTTCATAACATATAATCAAGTACTTTTTTTGGGGAAAATGAATCTGTCAAAGCCAATTTTGCTTTGAAGGATATTTTGACCGTCAACATTGTGCCACTTGTGTGCCACTTTCCTCGGTCTGGATGTGCATGAAGCTTCCTACTTGTAATAAAAAGATAAAGGAAAATAATTACAAAAACGGTCTTTTCTGTTGACTTTTTTTCAGCTTGCCGGCCTTTTCTGAAGTTATACCAGGCTATGCAACCGGTTTATACATCTGGAATATAGTAAGTCGCAAGCATTTTCCTTCATGTTTGAATCCAGGGTTTAATTCTCATAATTGCAGAATTACATAGTTTTTTGTTTCATTTTGATTTGGTTTTGTTGTTTCTTTAAACCATAAATCGTAAATTTTATTTTTCTTTTCTCTCTTGTTAAGTAGTGTAGGGCCGGAAAATCAAAGCCGAATCTGCATTGCTATAGACCCTGCCCAGCTTTTGAAGGGAGATATTATGGTAAGTTAATTGTATGGGATGAAAATCTAGTACTGCGCCATATAGTTTACTGTCTCTGATCTGTTTTGCGTTCTTGTAAAAAAAAAAAAAAAAAAAAAAAAAAAACAACCCACAATAGGGCAAATGGTTGCAGACATACTACAAAATAGGTTATTAAGTTAATTTAGTCATCATCCTTGAGTTTTATAGGAATCAAAATTCCTATAAAACTCGAACTAGAAGGTTTTTAGGAGCTGCAACAATTGCTCTCTGCATTCCCATTTCATAGCATCACCGAGTACAGTAAAGCCTGTATCGCTATTTCCTTCATAAAAATTGCTTTGGGGAGTACTTGTAACTGGGCATTAAAATATCCCTGTCCTGTAACTTGGCAGGCAGCGTGCACCATCGTAAAACTATATGTGGTGAAGAAAATGCCTAATTCTAAATCACACCTTTTTGGGACTCAAAAAGGTGTGACGCCAAATAAAAGCTTTCTGATTCTACAAGCACGTGCAGTATTTAGAAAGCAATTTATACACGCTAATCTAGTGCGTGTAATTCCCTGTGTGCAAAACGTAACTGTGGTTGAATGCCGGCCCTATCATTTTAAATCTCTTTGCTTTCTGTCTTGCTTGGCATCCACAGTTGTGCATAGGGAAAGTGAAGAAAGGTGGTTGCTGTGCCTTTCAACTTGTTAAACTAAGAGGACAGAAGAACATGCAGAATGAATGGTGGGGGGAAGTATTGTCAGAAAGTATTCCCGGTCTATTGCTGGTTTCAGAATGTTTTTTTTTATTTTATGTACTACTTTGAGAAATCTTGGACCTCAATGTAAGGGGTCCTTGATGTCAGATTCTCTTTTTTCTTTTGAAATAATCTTTTTTATTATCCTTTCTCCTTCTCCCTTTCCTACTTCCTGTTCAGTTTAGTATATTGTTCTTTCTTTCACTGAAAAATGGAGAAACAATTTTTAACTATACTGCTATAAATTGGTGTACTCTGGAGGTTTGGGACAGTTTCAAATTCAGGAAGATTTGTTACTCATTCGAGGGCTGTTGGTGCCTAAGGAAATGGAATAGATCACAAAAGAAATCAGTCTGAGACAAATTCAGTATCTGTCAAATGTGTGTTTGGAATGAAAAACGAGCACGTAGCTTTTCAGTAATACTTGCATCATTTTAAGAGATCAACGTCATTAATCCCATGCTATTACTGGAGCTAATTCTTCTGAGCAAGACAGCATCTTATTCAGCATGGTAGTATTTCCTAAACAAAGACTTAACTGCAGTTCTGAATATTTTTTTACTATGTCTAAGCAAAAACATCAGTGGCTTCAGGAAAAAGAAAAATCTATAGGATGTTCACAGAATCACTAAGGTTGGAAAAGACCTGTAAGATCATCAAGTCCAACCATCAACCCCAACCCCACCATGCCCACTGAACCATGTCCCGCAGTGCCACGTCCACACGTTCCTTGAACGCCTCCAGGGATGATGACTCCTCCACCTCCCTGGGCAGCCTCTTCCAGCGTTTCACCACTCTCTCAGGAAAGACATTTTTCCTACTATCCAGCCTGAACCTCCCCTGGTGCAACTTGAGGCCATTTCCTCTTGTCCTGTCACTTGTCACTTGGGAGAAGAGACCAGCACCCACCTCACCACAACCCCCTTTTGGGTAGTTGTAGAGAGCGATGAGGTCTCCCCTCAGCCTCCTCTTCTCCAGACTGAACAACCCCAGCTCCCTCAGCCGCTCCTCATCAGACTTGTGCTCCAGACCCCTCACCAGCTCCGTCGCCCTTCTCTGGACACGCTCCAGCACCTCAGTGTCCTTCTTGGAGTGAGGGGCCCAACACTGAACACAGCATTCGAGGTGCGGCCTCACCAGCGCCGAGTACAGGGGCACGATCCCCTCCCTACTCCTGCTGCCCACACCATTTCTGATCCAGGCCAGGATGCCGTTGGCCTTCTTGGCCACCTGGGCACACTGCTGGCTCATATTCAGCCGACTGTCAACCCAGACCCCCAGGTCCTTTTCTCCGGGGCAGCTTTCCAGCCACTCGTCCCCAAGCCTGTAGGGTTGGATGGGGTTGTTGTGACCCAAGTGCAGGACCCGGCACTTGGCCTTGTTGAACCTCATACAATTGGCCTCAGCCCATCCATCCAGCCTGTCCAGATCCCTCTGCAGAGCCTTCCTGCCCTCCAGCAGATCAACACTCCCGCCCAACTTGCTGTCGTCTGCAAATGCCTCCAGCTCCAAAAGGTTTAACCGCTTGAAATGCATGGGTTCAAAAAAAAAAAGACTTGCTTGTCTTAGGTTTAGAGAATTTGTTAACACAACGTGACTAGTATGTGGTAATACAGCGCAGCCACAGCTGTTGAAAAGCTGCATTGACATCTGTGAGTGCACGTAGGTATTTCCCAGCATATTACAGTGGCTTGCATTAATTCTTGAATATGGCATCAGAAGGTAGAGGCAGAATTCAAAGTTAAGCTTTGCCTTCAGTGAAAGCAGTAAAAGATGTTTTTGGTATCCTGGGTGTAGATGTACACTGTTGCTGATTTTAAGAGAGGCCAGCTTTTCATAAAGAATTACAATGCTATATAAGTAAGTTGTTTAGCATACGCAAAGTCAAAATTATTCAAGGCTGTTACTTTGAAGTAGAAAGTATAAAGAAGCACAAACTACATGTTCCCTGAGGTGACCCAGATTCAACGTTTTTATAAAAACGATGATGCAAAAGACGGTAGATTCTGAGTAAATCCAGCAAGCATGCAAAGCCAAAACTCTTGACGAGTTGGAGGATAAAATGTATTTGTCAGGTAGTTAGTCTTCTGCATCTTCAGAAACTCTCATGTATGATCCGCATGGAAAAATAACGGGATTGTTGAAACAGCTAAAGAGGTTAATGGTTTAACGCAAAATTGTGGAGGAATATATATAACCTTAAAGAAGCTCTTCAGTGTTTTCAGGCTTCTTTTTGTTCACATAGTATAATTAAATGGAATGATCATAGTTATTTTCAGGCTGATGATACATTTTGGAGCAGGTTAGTTCTAGTATCTCTCATCGGGGGCTCTCTTAATCCCCTTTCTGGCCATTTTTCACTTCTGGGCAAACTTGTAGTTTTCATCCTTTATGATGGTGTTTTATCTTTACACAGAGTTGCTGGGCATAGTGGAGAATGAGCGTTTATTTATTTATTCTTAAATCAAGCAGTCTTAACTGTTTCTCCTATCTTAGATTTCGGTAATTTGAGGGACTGACTTGCGGCCGTGGTTCTAGCAAAACGATGCTGGTAGTTGTAGTTGTGTTGGACTAAAAGGAGATAGATCCCTTCAATAGGTGGGGGTTTGTATGCTGTGTTAATTTTAGCGGGTGCAAAGCACTGTTTAAAATAAGAAGCAAATACCATTTTACCTGGTATTACCGCTATGCTGTAGGAGATTCTCTTTCAAAAACCGAAGAAGCCAACAACCCCAAATCCTCACTTTCAGAGAAAATAATGCTTGCTTGTGTAGAGAATCTCCCAGCCTTTATAAAGGGTTAGGAATATGTGGTTTGCCTAGAGAATACCTGAAAAAACCCTGTCTCTGGTATACGGGCTGAAATATTTCAGAAGTTGTCCTCTGTGCCATGTATATGGTCAGCGCTGATTAACTTCTGGAATTTGAGGTTGCGATAATGAAGGGTAGAGAGCGACAGCTTATGTTAGGTTTTTCAAATCCTGTAGTGAGAAGAATTTCATAACTATGTTTTAATTCCCACTTTCAGAAGCATCCCTCCTAAACATCTTTCTTTTATGACTTCAGTTTGAATAACCATTAGCTCTTCAGTTATTCACTATCTTCTGTCTAGAATGCTTTTCTCAGTCTGCCTTAAAAAAAGGGGATTTTTGTTGTCTTTTTGATGCGTTTCAGTAGCATCTGCTTCATCATAAAATCCTGATACCATCAGGATAATGTCACAAAACTTGAAAATTCTATGATTAAGGTTACCAAAATTTTTACGTATTCCTGTAAGAATGTTGAGTGGTTTTGTATTACAGTTGACTCAGAGAATCAGTAGGTAAAATATCCGTAGGTCTAGTCTAAGGGAAGGTGGTGTTAGAGAGTAGGTGTATTGTGTTCACCTTCAGCTGCTGAAATTCATGCTAGATGTTATTTTTACAGAGTTCTGTGGTGTTCTAGCCAAGGTGTCAAAACTGCTACCGGCTTCCCACAGTAACGTAAAACAAGATCCTGTCGTCACTAGAGTAGGTTTTTAAAAAGTCCTAAAATAGATATAATCAGCTTGCAGCCTTGCTTCTGAAAACTCTGCGTATTCTTCAGTTATTTAGAAATGGGTGTGCTATAATTCAGTTTTACATTAATTTGGTACCGTGAAGAAGTATGGATTCAAGTCAGCATTCCAACGTTGTACTGACAAACGTTGTGATTCTGAATCATAATCTGCTGATTGGTGACTGATAGTGATGAAAATAGCAATTATTATTTTTACACATCCAGAACTATCTTGCCTTGGGCCTGTATAATTTTAAAGGATTGAGTAACGCATACCCTGCTTGTTACAACATCGGAGGTGTCTGCAGTAAATTGCGCTGGGGCTGCTTTACTTAGCAACTAATGCGTACACACGCGCGCTTGTTCAGGTTTGTAAGAAATGACTTCCTGACGTGTTTCTCTCTTTCTAGCTGAAGTGTTATCACAAAAAATACCGGTCAGCTACTCGTGATGTGATTTTTCGCCTTCAGTTTCACACTGGAGCTATTCAAGGACATAGCCTGGTGTTTGGCAAAGAGGACTTGGACAACGCCAACAAAGGTGCTTGCCGTTCGGGGTTGGTTGGCTGCGTATGTGTGCGGGGGTGCCTGTGTGTGCCTGTGCATGTGGTGATCATCTTCAGGACCTGTTTTCAAATGCTTTTGTGGGTTTTTTTTCCAATCCCTATTTTTAGGGAAAAGGAGAGTGCATTGTGTTAGTTAACTCATAGCATGTAACACAGGTAAACCCCTAAGGAGAAGAAGAGCTCTTGAAGTGAGTTAAGTTGTCAAAATAATTCAGATACTCCTGCATAGTCCTTATCGCCTCCTCTCACATTTGTAAAAACAACAGACATTTGTTTAAAATGGTGATTCTGTTAGTCGCCATTACAGGAATTAAGATAAGCGAAGCCGATCCCTTTTTTGCCTGATGAAGACGGTCACAAGGTCTGATACCGTGTTTGTGACCTAGTCTGCTTGAGTACGGAGAGCTTTTAATACGCTTCAGGACATCCAAAAATGGAGGCAAAGTTTTCAGACGCATTTGAAAATGTGTTGTGCTAGCTTTTGTGTTTCCCAAATTATTGCTTCTGTTTTATTTTTACGTTCATATGCAGGGTTGTAACTCCCCCACCCTACGTTACTAGCAAATTAAATCAAACATATTTTCCTGCAACACGTGGCTGTGCAGAAGTTTTGTGGTCAAGTATTGCAATTTGGCCAATATAGAGAATGATTTTTGTTTGCTCCTGGGTGCGTTTTCCTTTAAAAGCCAAAGCCAGCCGTGTCTGTTTAGAGAGAGGTTTGGGAACTTTACGTCTCTTCTGCTTTTGACTGTTCTTGGAGGTAAACAGAACTCCAGCTGACACATTCATGGTCTTTTCTGGAGAATGCGTGGGGCAAAGAATGTGGCTCTTTTAGAAGCAAATCGCTAAACTGCGAGTGAGGAGGGAAGAGTGACGAGGGTACGTGTATTAATAGCTACAGCAAATCCTGATTTCTGAGTCCCTTGGAACTGCTTTCGTGGAAGACAGCTTGCTGAAATACTGTCCTTTGTTTTCAGATGACCGTTTCCCTGATTACGGTAAAGTGGAATTAGTGTTTTCAGGAACTCCAGAGAAAATTCAAGGTGAGTATACAGAAGAAAAAATTTACTTAGTTTGAAAATAAACCCCATTGAAATCTGTATTTTTTAAAAAAAAATCCTTTTTTTCCTCTTATTCCACTTCTCGTGTAAGAGACCTGAAATTCAACTTCGCTGTTAAAATATGTAATAGAGTTACTGGTTTAAATTTGAACAATTTAATGAAGACTCTTCATTTACATTGGCATAGGCTTGATCAGATTTTGTTTTAAAACTCTACCAGAATGGTTGCTGATGACTAGTAGAAAACATCTGTATATCTGTGTAAAACATGTATAGTACAGGTAGCTTGGCCTGGCGTAAGTGACAGCAGTGGCTTATCCCATAACCTTCTTTGGATGTCGTCATAACTGATTATGTTTGCAGTGGTGAAGTTTGGACTGTCTTCAGTTTAGCATAAAGAGATACAGCTATAGCTTTGTTAGAAATGCTTCTGCTCTGAAGTTGGCTTGTAGGGTATATCCTGTATGCCTCCAGAATTCTATTGCCATATGTCTAAGATCATAGATAATTATGACCTGAAATAAGAACTTAAGATCATGCTTTATATCGCAGTTTAAGTCTGTCGGTGGATGTGTTCTTACTCATTTTATGGTGTCCCAAAAAGTGTGGATTCTGCCTGAGACTGAATGAAAACCAAGTATTCTTAACTATCTGTCTCATACATATTCACATTCAGTGTCCTGTGAATTGCATGTTTTCCTTTTTTTTTCCCACCGGTTTGATCACTGAGAAACTTGTAGTAGCAGCCAGGGAGAAGTTGGATTCTGTCCAGCTGAACACGAAGATCTCAGTTAGCCTGTTGGAAAGCCGTATAAGAAAAACAGTTTTATAAATAAATTTGTCCAGCTTGTTCTAAACGTTTCCGCATAGTAAATGCTTGAAGAGAGGCCGGCTGATGTGTCTGAAAAAGGAGCAGAACTTTTTCAAGTCTCCCTTCCTTAGATGGTAAATCAGAGGTGTCGCCTTGAGCAGGCTCCAAGTTCTTGAAAAGTAAGGTTCTGAGTAATTGGAAATTCATATTCAGTTGCTATCTAAGGGAGAAGAGTTCACCTTGAAATATTTATTTACAATTTCTACATAATTACTTATCCGCACCTGAAAATACTATAGAATCGTGGAATAACTGTAGGGTATCTCTAGTCCATCCTCCTGCCGAAAGCAGGGTCATCTGTGCGATTGGACCAGGTTCACCTTGAAATATTTATTTACAATTTCTGCAAAATTACTTTTCCGCACCTGAAAATACTATAAAATCTTGGAATAACTGTAGGATATCTCTAGTCCATCCTCCTGCCGAAAGCAGGGTCATCTGTGCTATCGGACCAGGTTGCCCAGAGCTTTGTCCAGTCAAATCTTGAAAACCTCCAAGGATGGAGACTTCACAGCCTCATTGGGCAGACTATTCCAGTGTCCCACTGTCCTCACGGTGGATTTATTTTTCCCTTATATTGTCTCTAAAGTTCTCTAGATTCAATTTATGCCTGTTCCTTGTTGTCCTTCCGCCTTGCTCCCACCTGGCTCTGTCTCCTCCCTGGTCTTTGGGGGGCTGCTTGTCAGGTCCCCCCCAAGACCATCTCATCTCCAGACTGAAGAAGCCCTGGTCTCTCAGCCTTTCCTCACGGGCAAGTCCTTCAGTCCTGGCCACCCTGGTCGCCCTCCCCTGAACTTGCTTCACTTTGTTCGTATCTTTCTTGTATTGTGTAGCTGGAAACTGGACACAGTATTCTAGAAAATGACTGTGATACAGTTTTTAAGAAAGAACGCACTAGCCAAGAAGGTGAGACAGCTAAACAATTGGGTAACAAACTTCATAAATCTGCCTTGTGACAAACGTCATCGCAGAAACTCTCTACAGACAGCTTTTTCCACCTGCATATGAAGGTACAGGACCATAGCATTCTTGTCCTTCTGATTTTAACTATCCTTGTTTTGAAAGTCACAGCATGTGCACAACCCTCTGCTGCTTTAGAACGATTTGCAGTAGGACTTGCTTCTCCAGATACAGCCGAAGAGTTGATGACTGAGGATTTCCTTGTACCCTAATCTAGACAGAGGAGCAAAGGCAGAAAGCCGATTTGGTTTGTATCAGCGTCAAAGCCAAGTCCAAGGTCATGAGTTCTTGATGCCTGTGCTTTGCTTTTGAATCACTGGACCACATTTAAATTCCTCATGGGATACATTTAAAAGCTGTATAGTATCTTATGCCTAGTCAAGGGCACAAAAATGTGGGTTACTGCTGAAAATTCCAGGTATGTTTGGCAGAACGTACTTAAGCGTGGCCAAATACATCGAAGGCAAGCCGCCCCAGCTCAGGTTGTGCCAGGAGGCTGGAGAATGGGTGAAACAGCATAGTTGGCACCTTGGGGGAGCTGGGAGGGATGCGGAGTGGCAGTTTTCAGCTCTCCCTAGTCATCTTTAGTGGTAAGTTGCTCTGGTATCTGAATGATAATCTGTAACAAGGTCTTATTTTATCGTTCCTTTAGTACCATCTCTTTATAGGTACTTGTGGTTTCACTCTGAAAAGCTGTTTGTTTTGTCGTGCCTGCCCACAGGGCTGGGTGGATCATCTGTGTCAGGGGCTGATCCAAGTTATCAGAGCTACATCGTAATCGAAAAGCTCAAGATAAAATTCTCTGCTTGTACCTTCTGTGATGAAACACAAATGAAGCCCGTTTTTTAGCTGGTTTATATAACCTTTCTTCCCCTATTGCTGCTGCTTACGTTTCAGAATCTGGTATGGCAGCTTGGGGAGCAAACTTCTGTCCGAAGGCCCCGTACACAGAATCACAGAATCACTAAGGTTGGAAAAGACCTGTAAGATCATCAAGTCCAACCTAAAAAAAAAAACAAACAAAAAAAACCCAAAACAAAACAAAAAAACCCACACAACACACCAAAACCCAACCCACCCAACACCACACAGCACCATGCCCATCAAGCCACATCCCACAATGCCACATCCACAAGCTCCTTGAATACCTCCAGGGAGGGTGACTCTACCACCTCCCTGGGCAGCCTATTCCAATGTTTCACTACTCTCTCAGTAAAGAACTTTTTCCTAGTATCTAGCCTGAACCTCCCCTGGTGCAACTTCAGGCCATTTCCTCTTGTCCTGTCACTAGTCACTTGGGAGAAGAGACCAACACCCACCTCACCACAACCCCCTTTCCGGTAGTTGTAGAGAGCGAGAAGGTCTCCCTTCAGCCTCCTCTTCTCCAGGCTAAACAACCCCAGCTCCCTCAGCCGCTCCTCATCAGACTTGTGCTCCAGACCCCTCACCAGCTCCGTCGCCCTTCTCTGGACACGCTCCGGCACCTCAATGTCCTTCTTGGAGTGAGGGGCCCTAAACTGAACACAGCATTCGAGGTGCGGCCTCACCAGCGCCGAGTACAGGGGCACGATCCCCTCCCTACTCCTGCTGCCCACACTGTTTCTGATCCAGGCCAGGATGCCGTTGGCCTTCTTGGCCACCTGGGCACACTGCTGGCTCATATTCAGCCGGCTGTCGATCAACACCCCCAGGTCCTTTTCTGTGGGGCAGCTTTCCAGCCACTCGTCCCCAAGCCTGTAGTGTTGCATGGGGTTGTTGTGACCAAAGTGTAGAACCCGGCACTTGGCCTTGTTGCACCTCATACCATTGGCCTCGGCCCATCAATCCAGCCTGTCCAGATCCCTCTGCAGAGCCTTCCTACCCTCCATCAGATAACACTCCCTCCCAACTTGCTGTCGTCTGCAAACTTGCTGAGGGTGCACTCTATCCCCTCATCTAGATCATCGATAAAGACATTAAACAAGACCGGCCCCAAAACTGAGCCCTGGGGAACACCACTTGTGACCGGCCGCCAGCCGGATTTCACCCCATTCACCACAACTTTCTGGGCTCAGCCATCCAGCCAGTTTTTTACCCAGCGAAGAGTGTACCTGTCTAAACCACGGGCTGCCAGCTTCTCCAGGAGACTACTGTGGGGCATGTGTATGTCATTTCAAATGTGCCTATGATAACTTTAGATCTCAAACAGATGTTTATTTTTTAGGATGCGAACACCTTCAGAATGACCATGGAGTGATAGTCGATTACAATACCTCAGACCCACTAATCCGCTGGGATTCCTACGAAAATATGAGCCCTGATGGGGAAGGTGAGTAATGCGGTCACGAGAGCAAGGCAAAACCTTTCGCAACTACGCCAGAGCGTCTGAAAGGGAGGAGGGAGAGCTCATTTGCTTGAACCTAATGCCACTTCACTGGTGTGTTAAGTAGCTGCCTACCCTTCCCTACTGAGCTGTAGTGGCTGTAATGGAAGGAAAACTGTAGTAGGTGGTTGAGAGAGATTCTTGTTGGTGCGCCAAATTGGACTGAGAAATGACCGGTTACTTTATTCGTTACTTTATTAGTTGTACAATTGCTTAGATGCTTTTTTTTTTGTTCTAAAGCTTCTAGTTGGAAACCTAATACAGAATTTTAAGAACAACAAAGTGATGTGGTGAGTTTGTAGCCTTCAGTACTTACTATGTTATCTGCAGTCTTCCAGGAGGCACGCCAGGCTGTAAAGTTACGGATAAACAAGCAGCAAAGGATGTGTGTATTTGCGTATTTCCCCTCATAAATTTACCTGTTTCCGAATTGCCCTTTTATTTCTTAGATTTTTCTTCTGTAATATGCTGATACATAGAGAAGATAAAAGCCTCCAGTAGCTGCCTTTGGATTCTGACTCCAATGCGGATGCTTTCCTGAGGCTTTGTTTGAGTGAACGTTGTGCTTTTAATGGATCTACTTTTCCTGTCAGGACTCAGAATACGTCACACCGTGTCTGCACACCTCAGTGCACGTGCAAGCCTGATATTGTTGCAAGTAAAAACATGAGAGAAGGTATTGAATGGATGCCCAAGTTCTTGTTTTTACAACTCTCTTGTTATGAAATGAGAGAGAGGTAGAGCTAGGATTCTTAATTAGCCACTCTCTAGGCTCAGTTTCCGTTGATTTTTATAATCGGAATTCAGCATTGACCATCTAATGACTACATCCGTGCGGGTTTTAGGGGCAGAGGCATACTGGGAGCTTGCCTTTTTTCCACTGCACCACTCTTGTACAAGGGTATTTCCTAATCCACAGCAGACTCCAGTCTTCAGAAAACTAGGGAAAAATGGAGGGTGGGAAGAGAACAGCCATTTGGCACCGTTACATGGGGCAGGTAGAGCACTCTGCAGGGAGTCATCAGAGGTTTTATGGTTGGGTGAGACTGTGCAGTGTCTTGTAGAAGGAGTAACATCAGAGAGAGACGGAATCTTGGCTGAAGAAGATGTCTCAATTTCTACCCAGGCTGTTCCCATACCATTTGCTTCCTTTTTTTCCCCCGCATCCTTTTCCACCCTCATTGTATATACATAGCCCTCAGCAAGCAATGCCTTGATGTCAGATATTTTTTAATTGCTAAGATTGATCGGATAGATGACTCTGACCTTCCCGTCCTCATGCATTGCGTTGTAGGTAACTACATCAGTACAGGAAACGGAAAGCAGAGATAAATGTATAGGCAGCACACTGTTGGAAGATACAGAACCGTATGCTGCTCATGTCGTGTAGAAGACTCGATCACGGACCATTCACAAGTACAATTAGCTGTTTCCCTGGTGTTCACAATCACACGTGCCACTTAATAGGCTTTTATGTGTCATTTGTGTGCATGACATATTTTTAATTACCTGAGATGTGACATAAATATGATACGTTAGCATAGACACTGAGAAGTTTATTGTGCATCTGCAGAGAAATCGCTAGAGTTGAAGCTAGAGAATCTACCATAAGAACATGAGATGTATCCAGATACTCTTTTTCTCAAGCAAACGTTTAGGAGGCAGGGTGTTAATCCTCTGATGCTCAACAACCGAATTGCAGGCAGAGCGTTTGTCTCTGCATAGGCTGGGCAGATCGGGAGGGGTTAAAGCACATACACAGGGGACAGCTAGAGTTTTCCATTAAGGGTGAGATCTGTACTCAACACAGAGGGAAGCTTAGTCTGCTGCTTCAGGTAAACATAGTTTGCTTTGGTCTTCTTTTACGAAGGATTTAGAAACACCAGGGCGGACTTCTCTTATGGTTTGTTACAGCGGTTCAATATCGTGCTTTTGCATTATAAAGATGTATTGAGTCCTAGTTTTCACCACCGGTGAGAGACCGCTAAGAGGAGATGCTGACTTCACATCCAGAAAGTGAGCAGAGTCAAAAACCTTACAGTCCGAAGCCTTTAGCTACAATCCTGAAGGCAGAGAGAGAATCTTTTCGGCACCTCAGAAAAGATTACGGTACAAGATAGCGGCGCATTTGGTGTGTCTGCATCACTGTGGTGGTATGTTTAAGATGCAGCGAAGTCTCATACGGAGTGCCTGTTTCAGATCTACTCCATGTTAAGTTAAACTCCTAGCCTTATGTAGGAACTGGTCTTCATGGTTTTACTTGTACCTGTTTTCCTACAGCAATTTCAACAGGAATAATATGAGATGTGAGTGTGACAGATGATTCCTGGTTTACGGTTCTACACCTTTTTGTTCCTTTCAAAAATGCGTGCCTGTGAAATTCCAGATGAAGGTGGCCAGGAAGGCTACAGCAGAGCTTTGTGAATTGAACAGGATTTGCTTTGTAGGTATACGTGTGTGGAATGGCTGTTCTCAAGCTGATGTGTTAAAATGGAAAATTAGAAGTGAACAAGAAAGCAGTACGTCTCTTTTGAAATCCTACACCTATTTGGCCTTGTTACCAAAAGAACAAAAGATGAAAGGACATGATAAAAGAAAAATGTACCCAAAGTATCTTGGTTTGTTGGCATGATACGGTATTGCAGACAGTATCAATGATCTTGAACCCTTTGATGATGGTAATAAGGCTTTGTACCTTTGTGTTGAATATAGCCAGGCTTTGGACGGTTTACTCTCTGGATTTAGTTCCTTATCCCTCGTTCCTAACAGTATAAGAATTTTGACAATTGGAAAGCAATAAATGAATTGAATTTCTTCTCATAGATACTGTTTGTCTTCAGATCCCTTGCGAGGTGTCTCTTGTATAGTGCACTCATGGTTCTCCATAATAGACTGAAGGTTTTATTATGTTTCTAATTCTAAGTTTGTATCGGATCTCCTCTTCCTCGAGCAGTACGTTCACACAGAGACTTCTGTTACGCCGATTTAAAAGTATGCAGTCAAACACAGGATTTGGAACCACAAGAATCAGAAGGTCTTCCTACTGCCGTGTAGAAGTCTGAGATAGTTGCCATTGGTTTTCTTGTGGTTTTAAAGTCATGGTACTCACCAGGTCTTGTGTGTGTTTTGTGGGCAGGAAGGAACAGAAATGACTTTTGATCTTGCTGAGTACTCTCATTATTTTTTTTTTGCCTTAAGGCATCACTTACCGTACAATAGATGTGTATGGCGTTACAAAAGGTTGCTCATTTGCTGCAAAATAGCGAGTCGACCACGAAGATATACCACCTGTGGCCACAAATGAGTGGTACCTACTGTAATGTCAAGAGATTTAAATGTGTCCCAATTCCTCTTGATAGTCATGGTTTTTGGTTTGTAACTTGGCTATTGTAGCTCACATACTTTCAGCCGCATGTCACTGTCTTCCTTTTGATTGCTAAGGTCATATGTGTCTCCTTCATATTTAGACTGATTTGGGGATTGGGATTGTTCGCGATAGTATTTTGGGAGTAATGCGAAGTGAAGTGATGGACTAAGCTAACGTGGGCTTAGGAGCTATTGTTGTCATTAAAAACTAGTAATTATGGCATTTGGGGCAGGGAGAGGGGGAGTAGTGATAAATGAGGATGAAGTGTTTTCTGTGGGAACAGAAAGTTGAAAGAAACAAGTAATCCCTTCCCCCTTTCTAGATGAAAAACTTTTCATATGCGTTACACTTACTAGTATTTCTCTCTCAAATACCAAATGACAACTAGTTTTGAAAAAAGCTCCCCTGACCAGAGGGAAGAGGTAAATGGAAAAGGTTTGACTTGTCTTTTGTTGAGGTATTTTTTTAGTTCTCAGTGATAATTTTCAGGATTGTTACTTGGTGTAGTGAGTAAGAGATACTATTGCTAAAACAAACATTTCCCTCCTGCTGAAAATGCAAGTCTCCTTTTGGCTAGCAACCATCAGTTTGTGTGGACCCCACTGGCAGATCCTGGTACAAGCTTGGGCTCTGAGGTGTTCCGAAAATAAAATCAGAGGTATGAAAATAAAAATTAAATGTAATGCCAAAGAGCAGAAACTTGTTTTGATAGAGAAGGTGAATAACAAGAAGAAAAGATGACTGCTGCTGTTCCTTTTGCACTGTCTATGACTCCTTTATCTCAGGTTTATTCTAAGTATCGTGATTGGACCCCTCACTCCAAGAAGGACCTTGAGGTGCTGGAGCGTGACCAGAGAAGAGCGACGAACCTGGTGAGGGGTCTGGAGCACAAGTCTGATGAGGAGCGGCTGAGGGAGCTGGGGTTGTTCAGTCTGGAGAAGAGGAGGCTGAGGGGAGACCTCATCGCTCTCTACAACTGCCTGAAAGGGGGTGGTGGTGAGGTGGGTGTTGGTCTCTTCTCCCAAGTGGCAAGTGACAGGACAAGAGGAAATGGCCTCAAGTTGCGCCAGGGGAGGTTCAGGCTGGATATTAGGAAAAATGTGTTTCCTGAGAGAGCGTTGAAGCACTGGAACAGGCTGCCCAGGGAGGTGGTTGAGTCACCATCCCTGGAGGTGTTCAAGGAACGTGTGGACATGGCATTGTGGGACATGTTTTAGTGGGCATGGTGGTGTTGGGTTGATGGTTGGACTTGATGATCTTACAGGTCTTTTCCAACCATAGTGATTCTGTGTGATTCTGTGATAGCACGCTAAGATTATTCTAGAGAGAGAATGAATCTACCGTGAAGGTCGTTTCATCGTCTGTCTTAAGATGATGACTCTGGGATGTGTGTCACTGGGATGCTACGCTGCCATTTGTGTGTGCAGCATTCGGTTAGTCGAGATGCAGGATTTTTTTGGTTTGGTTTTTTAATAAAGAAAACCCGTAAGTGTCAAAGATCATAGTTAGCCAAACTAGTATTTGTTTTAGTTTGACCGAATTCAGTGGATTGGCAACAGAAAAGCACCTGGTTCTTGTTCAGTGTTCCATTTTAAGACATTTCACTTATTGTAACAACCACTAAATCCCTCTGCCCTCTTTTGTCTGCCAGCTCTACAATCTGTGGAAAGAAAAGAATACGCGCACATGTTAGAAAATGCTTAAAATGACAAGAGAAGGACTCTCAGCAGGTCTTTACAAGGCAGGAGCTGAAGGATCTCTCTCAACAGAACCTCACTGTTTGTTTCCTAGCAAGTGGGTTTGCTCGCTTAACCGTATTTGATAATTAGAAAAGAAACGACTTTGGAAACAAAAGGATGTTTTTAATTCAAGCCAAATAGGGTAGGGCTGAATGAATCCAAATTCCTATATCTCGAGAGTGTTCCTTTACAAATTTTCTGGCCTTCCGTAACTGTAATCAACATCAATTAGTCAAAAATTGCCAAATATTTATGAACTGGTTTGCTCCTGCTCTTTTTCTTTTCATAAGGGAAAGTATCTGAGAAGTGTCTCCAGGTAGGCAATAAGCAGCATTCTGGTATGCACCCTTCTCATGTGATTAGATGGGACGTTTGACTTTTATTGAAATTTTTTCTTCTCTTCAACCCAAAGTAAATAGCTATTTAATAGGGAGGTGCCCTCTCATGTAGTTGAACGCTTGTTTTCCCAGAGGGCCCCTTCAATATTGCAAAATTCAAGGGCTGAGGCAAAACTGCTTGGCTGTGGTACCTTAACAGGAATGCAGATGCCTACCAAAGAAAACAGCAGGTTTGATGCCATTTCTGGTGAGTGAAGCTGAAGGATAAATTGGTAGTGAATGAGTGGTAATTCCAGCTTTTAGTCACCGGCTGGATGCAGTATTCTTTGAGACAAAGAGAGATTTGTTAGAAGGTAGGGATGGAAAGGTGTCCTGCAGCGATTTCCCCTCTTTCTATTTGACACTGAAAATAGAAACATCTATAGAAAACAGAAAAATTTACCCTATAAAATGTTGCCAACTGGAAACTGTATCTGGAATACCTTGCAGTGTCTGCCTGTAATTGAGGAAACTTAAGTCTTCTATTTCTTGAAGTTTTGTATGGTCTTTTTATATATATATGATTTAAAACTGGTTAGTCGTCTTAATCACGAGTCTGACGATGAGTTGGAGATAAATGAATATGAAACGGTTTCTTTTGTATGTCAGTAATACTGAATGCAAACATAGGATTACAAGGTTTCATTTCTACTTGCGCAGAAAGAGGTCATTCTCTCTCTCCTCCTTTAATACAGCACGGATTGCGAAAGGACTGTGGCTTAAGTATTTTTTATTTAGCTCAATATGTTAGGGACTTCAATGTAAGTTCATGCAGGTGTTTTCAAGATTGTGCTTGACGAGCTAAGATTGCTCTGGACCGTAATATCTTATTTTCATGTTTTGGGGTTTTTTTGTTGTTTTTGTTAACCAAAAACGTATTCAAGTGTTTTGTCAGGAGCTGACAGTTAAGTGCAAAGAGGGGCCAGACTTTCAAAGGATTTACTGATTCAAAGTGACTTTTTTTTGTCTCATTTTTAAAGAGTATCTCTCAAGATATACTGAACACCTTCTTGAAAGTCTTGAGTGTTTACTGAAGTGCTAAGCTAAGCTCCAGAATTTGGCCTGTCAAGTTCTATTGAAAAATACTTTTTTCCTTTTACCCAAAAACGTGAGCGTATCTATAAGGCAGTGCCTGAAGTGAGGAATTATGTGCATTTTACGTAGTGCCCTGGGACACTGATTTTGCTGGGTACCATTTGTCAGTTCTGCTGAGTCTCAATTTATCTCGAATAAAACCAGAACCCCCTCAAAATGCTTAGTGCCAGAGAGGGATGGTTGTACCGAAGGGAAATACTGGAAGTCTTATGTCTGAAAACAAGAACAGATTAGAAGCGGGGTTCCTTAGACATTTACACCCCGCTATCAATGTCTTTAACAGTGCGCAGGTTTATTTGAAGCACAGGCTGCACATGTCAAATACTTTCAGAGCTACTGCAGAGCCAATTATTTTTGCTTTAAAAAAAAATATGCATTTTTAATGTCCTCCAATTCATTTCTGTCCTGTCTCAGTAATAGGCAGTGCTGTTATCCCGAGGATTTATCCCCTAACCCTTTGTCAAAGGCTTTCATTAGACTTTTAGACCCAAAGACCACAGGGCGAAATTTGAGTGGTTTAAGAGACGTTTGTGGTAAGTTTATGGTACGTTCAGGTATCTTTGCAGTTCTATTTTTGTAAGACCGTGCAAAAGACGTCTCTCTTCAGCACAAGAGGATTCAGACAGTAGAAACTCGGAGGAAGGTAACACATGTGACTGCGGCTAGCATTCTCTCCTTCCCATATTCTTGACGTATCACCCAAAGGCCGTTACCTCGGGGCCGGGTAACACTGCTTTTTCAAGCAAGTCTTTCTTCGCCCAACTTTTTTGGGTTCCTGAGCAGGCTTGCGTTTACCTTTTAGCATGTGCCTGTTTCCCCGTCGTATCAACTACAGTCTATGGTTGCTCATGTTGTTAATTTAAACGCAACTGTCCAAATCAGTATCTCCTTCCGTGTACGGGTACCACAGGAGAAGTCACTTCACCCAGTCTTCCAATCTGCTGATGGCCCCGGTTGAATTAGGAGTCCTGAAATGCAAACCTCTTCCACAGGCGTGTGTTCTTCCCTGCATCTGCTTCCTGAACAACTCTTCCTCTCTCTTGTGAAGGCAATAGGGCATCCCACCTTTGTTAGACAAGGAAAAATAACCTTCATGATGGTGTAGGTATTGGATATCTTCTTTTTCCCGTAACACCTTACTCGCTTGGGAGTAAAATCAGCGTGGCAGCATCAGAGATTGAAAGTGTAACTGGAAGAGACAACCCAAAACACCGTAGTACGAATTTGGTGCTTGTTTGTTCTGTGACTTTCCTAAGACCGGAAAGAGAAGCAATTAAGTGCCCTCTCTGTGCCTGCACCCGCGCACCCATACACTGAACTACCTGGTGCATCACGCTTCCTATGTGCATGTTCAGTCCAGTAACCGGAGCGAATGTGAATAGAGGGCATCAGCAGTCGTGGTGCCATTTGCATGTGACGTAAGAGGTCGTACGATCTCTTAAATGAATGCACGTGCGTGAATGAACTCACGATTCATGATAATCCCCAAATGGCAAATCTCTGCGAAGACTTACGAAACAAAAGACAGACTTCAGCGTGAAAGTGGTTGGAGTTTCTTGGGGTTTTTAGGCCGCCATGAAGCAATAGCAATCCTTTTTCTAGCAATCCTTTTTCTGGTAGATCCCTGAAGTAATCCAATTGTTCTGAGGGACTGTTCCTGGGTTTGGGTGTAATTACTGCCCGTTTTGCTGGTCGTTTAACATCATGCACCTCGCCTCTTCCAGCTAGATTCCTTTTCAGTGACTCTCTCCTCCTGGTCATGCTTCAGGGTTTCAGCTAGCCACTACCCCACTCCCTTCGTAAGAAGACTAATGACTTTGTGGTGCAGTGTTGACCCTTCTCTCCCCATTGGCAAGCACGTTCTGTTGATTCAAAAGGCCTGATGAGTTTCTCATTACGGCTTGTGCAAAATGTTTCGGTTTGTTATGGAGGTGCTTTGGTCAGGAAGGCTTGGTTCTATAATGAGTGTTGGTTTTTGAAGGAGGACTCTTCCAGCAAATCAGGCGTGCGTTACTGTTGGGATTATCCTGGAACTGTCTGTTTTGTTGAGAGTCTGGCACGCTGGTTAATGAAACGTAGGTGTTAGTTTCTGCCGTTGAATACGTACAGCAGGTACTGAAGAACTGAGGGCTCTCCTGGAAAGGTTTCTGCAGCAAGCATCTTCTGCAAACAGTGGTTCTCTTCAGTGAACCATAGAAAGATACAGAGAGAGGTTTTTTCCCCCTTGCATGTGTTTCCAAAGTGGTGTTAATTCTTGCACAACCACTTCGTATATGTGCTGGTGGATTTTTTTCTTGACTTTGGAGAAGAGCAGACTGAAGGACTAGCCTTCCTGAATTCCAAAACTTTTGATTTCAGTGTCTCATTTTTAAGAGGTACCTGTTATATTTGATATAGTCTGTACAGAATGAAGCGTACCAGTCTGTAAGTGTCCTTTTAGCACTATAAACCACAGGCACTTCTGATAGTAAAATGTGGTTGAATAAATTCCTCCAAACCATGCGATAATAAGGTTTTTTTAAGTGACCAACAGCAGAATTTTAGCTGTACCAGTAACAGTAGCAGCCTTTAGTGCAGTCAGCTGTACCGTTTTGCTCGTTCTTCAGTGGTACCTGGTAGCTGCAAGTGAAGCTTTGCTAGAGATAGTACACTTGTTATTCACGGATCGATCCCAGAAAGCTGTCTTGGGAATCTCTACCCCTGCTCCAGCAGTTTCACTTGTTGAGTGTTAAATGTTTATCTGTGATCCCTTCTATTTAAGGCTTAAGTTCTTTGCAAAGATTTCCATGAACATCAGAGAGCTTTGGGTCAGGCTGCAAAGCAATAAGGGGGAATTGAGAGATGGGGCAGACTTCAGGTCTGCCTGCATATCAATGATACCTCCTCTAGATTCTGCTTTCAAATGTGGACAGTGTCCAAACGCTGAGGAAGTGCAGCTAGTTCAAACTCCTTCCAGACTGAACAGGAGGAGGCAACATCCAGTAAACAGAGGGAAGGTTTTTCTGTCAGAACCCAGGTCTACTTCTTGTTGTGGACATCTTCCCTCCAACTGTGAAAGCAAAAATTGCGTTACTAGAGCTCTTCTATATTGTTCCTGGAGTCTGTCAATATATAAACATGTTGCCTGCTGAAAGGGCAGGTCTTTGTTTTCTTACTAGGCACAGGTGGAAGCACTGTGGCATAATCTTTCATATGTGCAGTTTCTGAGATCAAAGAATCACTAAGATTGGAAAAGACCTTTAAGATCATCAAGTCCAACCATCAACCCAACACCACCATGCCCACTAAACCATGTCCCGCAATGTCATGTCCACATGTTCCTTGGTCCTGGGCACTGAGCCGTCTCTCGAGTAGTACAGGCTAGACTGTATCTCCAGGATCTTCATGTTCTATGATGTTTCTCTGTCTTATTCTGGACCTTGGAGAATGTTTCCTGATCTATTACCCATTTAAGAGACTTGCTAAACTTCTGAAGCTCATGTTAGGTTTCTGGCGTCAAGCTATTCCTTGCGCTTCTTTTAGTAAATACGCATAAAGTGTTCTTTGTAGCAAGAACTTTTGTCTCCAAGTCATTTAGGCACAGTAGAAATTTTCCACCAAAACTACATACTTTATTATGTTAGTATCTGCTTGTATTGAGCATGTGTAGATCATCTACAAATACTCTTTTTGGGAAAGGTAAATACTATATATTATCATATAAGGTTAGATATATTACTTCTACTATTGCCCTAATGCCTGAAAATAAGCCACAAGTCTCTCGAGTGCCAGTGCAAAACCCTCTCAGTTTAATTAGTAAGGAAATCAAAGAGCTTTGCTAAATATATCTGTGCCTTAGCTTCCCTTTCCGATACGTGGACTTGTTTAGAAACACCTGAAGATCAGTTTATTGAAAGCGCCATAGAGTGGTGGAGCAATGTGGAGGAATGGCTTAGTAACAAGAGACACGATCTGATTCCCATGAGCAAACCAGTCTCTGATGAGGGGGAAGGCTCAGAGGAAACCGTTAACTGTCCTTGAAAGCCTGTTGTGATAAGAGACAGTGGAATGGTAAACAAGAAGAAGGAACTATATCTGCGAAGAGGAGAAGTGCACAAGAGCACTGTACCAATCACACTCGCCGCCTTGGCGCGTGAACAGAGGCTGTAAGCCAATTATACAACTGTTGCGGACGCGTGTTCTTGGCATCTGTCTATATATACTCTGTAAGCTTGAATAAAGGGGAGAACGACTATACTCATATTGAGATTCCATCATTACTCCGGGTCCATCTCCCACTCCAACAGAGCAATTTTATTAATAATGGTAATACTGTTAAATTACATGTTCTATACTCAATAGAATGAGTAAATTCATTATGTTGACCTTTTAGACAGCCCTTTTAAGCCCTCTCGGTTTTTTACTGTGGTTGTGTACAGCCTCCAGCAACCATGTAGAGTCATCAGTGTTTTTCTGCTGCTTCGCATTTAATGACCATAACTAATTTTTGCTGGAAGCCTGACAGTGCAGTAAGAGAAAAGCCATGACTCAAGGTGAGTGTGCTGTACCAGCTGTAAGGAGGAATAATCGTGAATTCTGAACCTCAGCGTTTGGAGTACGCACTTGCAGATTAATGGAGTGTTCCTGAAGATGGGCTTTGGTTTTGGAATGAGTGAAAGGAAATAGTTTCATGTAGTTCAGTGACTTCTGTAATGCCCTTAAACTTTGCTTAGCGTTTTGTACTTGTGGTGATGTTTCTGTACCACAATGTTTTGTTATTCTTTTGCTGGTTATCCAAGCAGAAGCTACTTCAAGTTCGGTCTATGCTTAAACGGCTGAGAAAAGTTTGCAGAAGTAGAAGTAAAATGACGCAGCAGGTACTAACTTCTGTATATCGGGTTGCAGCTATACATGTATCAATCTTTTCTTTGTACTTTGGATCATGGCACAAGTATTATTTTCTTGTGATCCCAGGTGGGCGAAAGTGGGAGAATATATTACAGTACTGTTCTACGGGTGAGTCGGTGCTGGCTGGCTTGGCCTGTGTTCTGTGCTGGCTGGGCAGCAGCCAGCCTCTGCTCTAGAGGCTGTGCTTTGTGAAGCAGTATTTTCTTACTCCAGAGCACTTGTAAAATCATTAAAGTACAAATGTCATCCTTTTGAATGGCTGGGAAATATATGTTGGCATTTGCACAGCGTAAAGATTCTGTAGGGTCTTGGATGCCCTCTCCTTCGCTTCTCAAAAGAGTCAAGGTTTAAGGACCTCATGTGAGCGTGAGGGTCCTGCTTGTTAGCATATTGCTAACAGCAGCCCCCTCGGCTTCAGAGAATCACAGAATCGTTTAGGTTGGAAGAGACCCTTAAGATCAAGTCCAACCGTAAACCTAACACTGCCAAGTCCACCTCTAAACCCTGTCCCTAAGCGCCTCATCCACACGTCTTTTAAATACCTCCAGGGATGGTGACTCCACCACCTCCCTGGGCAGCCTGCTCCAGTGTCTGACAACCCTTTCAGTGAAGACATTTTTCCTAATACCCAGCCTGAACCTCCCGTGGCGCAACTTGAGGCCGTTTCCTCTTGTGCTATCACTTGTCACTTGGGAGAAGAGACCAACACCCACCTCACTACAACCCCCTTTCAGGTAGCTGTAGAGAGTGATAAGGTTTCCCGTCAGCCTCCTCTTCTCCAGGCTACTTGCTTTCAGAGTATTTGTTCACTTTTTGTTTTTGTGATACATGCCGCCTTTTCTTCAGCCTCCTTTATTTTTCTGTTAGAGTCAGGGACTTGAGAAGCGTAGCAAACCAAACAGCCGCCCGATGACGTAGCTACTGCTATTTCATGTTGGAAAACTAGTTCTTTAGAATGGAATGCATATATGAACATGAGCGTTTGCTTGGACGTCTTGGATAGTCAGTTTTAGGTTTCCAAATTGTAGAAAGCACCACGATTGGGCAGTGCAGAGGTCTAAGATGATATGCATTCACAATGCTGACCCATATCTTTTCCCCAAAACTTTTGATCAGTTCATTTGCAGGACCCTTCCCTGCCACTCGCCACCAGACCAGGTATCATCTGTACTCTCAGAATCACACACAGAATCATTAAGATTGGAAAAGACCTGTAAGATCATCAAGTCCAACCATTGACCAACACCACCATGTCCATTAAACCATGTCCCACAATGCCACGTCCACATGTTCCTTGAACACCTCCAGGGATGGTGACTCCATCACCTCCCTGGGCAGCCTGTTCCGATGCTTCACCACTCTCTCAGTAAAGACATTTTTCCTAATATCCAGCCTGAACCTCCCCTGGAGCAACTTGAGGCCGTTTCCACTTGCCCTCTCACAGCATAAAAGCTTTGAAGAGGTATATATTGTACCCTAGCTTACAGAATGTAAATGTTCACACCTGAACTGGAGCAGACTGGCACACCCAGTAATCCGATAGTCCTCAGATGTGGGAACGTGCGCACAACGAGGAGTACCCAGTACTGCAAAGGGTGATGTGTCCCAGAAAGCCTGGAACGGATAACAGAGGAAGCATCAGCATCGGTTGAGTGATACGGTTTGAGAACATCTTCCTAAACACCTCCGTGGATAGGTTTAACCTGTGGTTAGACAGGGCTTGCTTGAGTTCCCAACACTTTCTTGTGATGATTGTGTGGAGCACTGCTGGGGCTCTCTAGAACCATGTCAGCAGCATGGTGATCTGTCGGAATGAATCTCTTGCAGGTAAACTAGCCATAGGATAAGTTAATTTATGCAGAGCTGCTCTTACCTTGTCCAGGTTTCTTCTTGTAATCTAGCTGGTGCAGGTGTGGGTGTTGAGCCTCAGCCTGCGTTCCCGCACGCCGAGTGCTAACGGTCCGAGGTCGCCAGCACGCACGAGCAGTACAGGCTTGTGATGGAGCAGAAGAGGCCTGTAATTGAGGCGAGGAATACAGTTGGGGTTTTTTTTCTCCCGGAGAACCAAAAAGTCAGCGAGACCAAAACTAAATTTGCATCTTAAGCGAGATTCATCGGTTTGCATTGAGAGTTTTGGATATGGTTTTTTTTTTTGTTTCTTTTCATATCTTCGAGGCAGATGCTGGAAGTTCCCAGCTTGCAAGCAATTCTGCATCGTCCCAGAGGAGAGAGCCAGTTTTCTGGGAAAGTACTGCCGGCGTAGCTTGTGTCATGTGGTTTGTGTCTTTTGTCAGATTCCTGACCGCTTTCATGTGTGGCCCTTTCCTGATTCGCAAGAACAGCAACACTTCAACAGGAAAGCGTGTACTTTCTGAATTAGGTTTGAACTTAACTTCTAACTCTTTCGTAAGCAACAAACAGGTAGATGTGGCTGCAAGAGCCACTTTTTATCCTTCGTTCAACGGAGAAGTCACTAAAGTGTTGACGGTCCCTGAAGCAGAAAATGAACATTGCCTTGGGGCCCGGCTGTTGGGTGGTGATGCACGCGTACGTTTGTAATAGCGTTTAGAGCAGAAGTTTGCGGGCTGCCGCGCTGTGAGATACAGCTGTTAGGGAAGGAGGAACTAACAGGCTCGCTCCCCCTAGTTTGAGCTGATTCATTCCGGAGACGGAGAAGGAGGCAAAGCCTGCTGGGGTTTGGGAGCTTGGGAGCAGCAGCTGCTACATAAAAACAAGCATTCTCGTTGCAGGACTTCCAGAAAGCTTTTCTTGCCCGAGAACTCCAATAATAGACAAATTCTTGAAGACGTGGATGAGAGTGTCTGACCTGATTGTTCAGTGTTGGAAGCACAATGTTTCCTAAAGGCTGTTTGTTTTAGGAAAAAGGCATCAAAAGCAAGCGATCCGAAGCGTGTGGCTAAATGATCTGGGAGCTGAAACTCCCTCGGCTTCATCTGGATATTGAAACGGACTGAGAAAAGACCCACTGTAAGGAAATGGCTTGTAGGCTGAATTACCTTTTCAGCCAACGCGTTTCCACTCCTCCTCGGCTCCAGGAGTTCAGGTTTCATTGAACCTGATTGTCCCCTCGGGCTCCTCCCTCGTGTTTACATTTTCATTTGCTTTTTCTGGCCGATACAAGTCCCACGCTTCTTCGGCAAGACCGTTTTACCTCCAGGAGCAGGAACAGCGGCTGCGGCTCAAGCAGCAGGAGCAGAGACACTTCTTGCCATTTTAAGCTGGGCTTTCCTCTGGGCAGGGTTTTTGCTTAGAGAATATTAGTAGGTTTTAACTGAGCCAGTGATTGACGATTGCTGAAAGTTGCTGAGCGTGCCTAGCAAAGAGGTAAGAAGCTTTGTTGTGGTTCAAGAGCTGGAGATACAAACCACGTGTATTTCTGTATGGATTTTATCGGAATGGTACGGGAAGAGTTTGCACGGAATGAGGGCCTGTGTTTGGGAGGGAGGGAGAAAGGAAAAGACAAGCACACAGGAAAAGATTTAACTTTGAAGGAATGCAGCTCTGGACTTGTCCAGGTTTGCCTGAAGGTAGAAATATTTATTTATGAGGTTGAAAAAAATAATCCCCATCTCCTGTAACGTTTCCTGCTGCAACATGAACGAGGGTACAGCGTGCAAAGGTCTGTGTATTTGCAACCTTCTTCTTTTTGTTCAGGTGGACTGGGTCAGAACGGCTCTGGCTGAATTTGCGGTCTGCGTGTTTACCTAGCTGGCTTGCGTTTGTACGTGTTTTCACAAGCGGTGAATGGACAGGGGGTGGCTGTGGGGACACGTCAAAGGGCTGAAAGACTGAAACCTCTTTTTAACTCGCAAGCCTGCCTTTGGGTGTTTGGATTTCAAGGAGGGAAGTGCCAGGAAAGCCAGGCTTGGAAGGGAGCCACTGAATTTGGTATGTGTTGGTATTTCAGCTCCTAATTTTTATATAAGTTGCTCTTTGTGCGTTAGGCACGGGAGCGAAAATACACACGTACCCTTTGCTCTGAGGCTTCCATTTATAAGAGTTCCTGATGCTGGGAAGGGGGGGGTGTGTAATTCCGATTCAGTGTGGGAATTGTGTCAGGCTTCAGCCCGGGCAGTTCGGGGAGTTGGAACAGCTCCTGGGAAGAGAGGTCAGGTTGAAAGAAAGTGGGCCCCTTTGGTTTGCTTAACTAAATTCCAGCATTACTTAGGTCTCCACCGTTGTGAACTTCCCTTGTTTTTTGACAGCTGTGTTCCTCCCGCATTGTACAGAGTGTTGCTTCCTCGGAAAAAAAGAGAGTGGGGATCGAGTTGTGCGTTGAGATGAGGTATCGGATGCGTAAGGCCTCTACAGTACCGTTACTTAGCAAGGTGCACAGAATAAAATTTTGCATTGCTAGTATATTTTCTCATTTTCTTGGGTCAAAAAAGCTTCACTTTTGCGATTAAGTTGGTTAACACTTTTGCGATTAAGTTGGTTAACACTTTTGCGATTAAGTTGGTTAACACTGTTTGGGGGAAAACGTGGATGAAGACCGGAGTAAAGTGAAGCCCGAAAGTCTCAGTAGCGCAGAGGTATTCCAAAATTATGATTTAGAAAAAGGTAGAATATGAAATGAAGGTGTTACGTAGTGTGAGAAGAACTTCAAAACCTATTTTGAAGGTTTATAGTGTTTGAATAGCTCATTTATCCTGGTTTTATGAACAAATAAACTGTATATACATCATTTTTCTACCTAAAATAAGTCCTATCTAAGTATTGTCTATATTACATATCCCTATGTTACATATCACAGGCTGCCCAGTATAAAATTCGGGTAAAACCCCTGATATATACATGGGCTTTATAAATGCTGACTTTGTCAACAGAGTGTGATACTGTGTATTTAATTCCCCCATGGCAGAAATGCTAGATTTTATTTTAAAATCACGATTTTTGCCTGATACAGCATTTCATATTCCCTTTAAACCAAGTTAGGAGGGAAAAAATTCTATGTAGAGTTGATTTCTCACCTCAGCTACGTTGTATTCTTTCCACTGGGCTTGCAGTGACAAATCTTAAGGGAAAACTAAATTCCTAATGCTGTTCAGGATCACACACCAGAATTATTTTTTTTTAATCATTATTGGGTAATTACATGTAAGTGCTTGTCATAATTAAATAAAAAACCCTCAAATTAATCTAAGAATGCTTTCCTACAACTGTGCAAATTTGGAAATAATTTAAATTTGTTAGATGCGACATCCATTGTGTCTTCATGATCAGGAGCTGCAAGTTTCAATATCAGACTCCTCAGGAGCAGCTGGATTTTTGTTTAGCTGTGGGTCTTATGCTTTCTCATCTCTTTATAATGCAGAATGATGATTTTTTGGTGACTGTCTGAGGTTTCTAAAAAGGCAGCTGCCTACTAGAGCAAAACGGTCTAGTTGCAATTAAATAGCAGGTCTTTCCTTGTCAAGTCTAACAATATTGTCTTCATCTTTAAGTTCACAGCCAAAAGCCAGCAGCTCCCAAACGTTTCTGTTTCTCGCTTCACCTGTAGACAGATAACATAATACGACGTCTCAACTTCTAGCAGAAATACCACAGGTAGTGTCTGTTAGGCTCACCGTCCTACTTGGGACGGTGCGACATCTGGTTGGGGAGCCACTGCTTTGAGAAATTGCCCGAGGGATTTTTGAAGCTTGGCAGTGGACCAGACTTTCGGATAGGGATACTTAGGTAGATCCCACGCTTTACTGACTACATTCTCCTTGTGCAGCTTAAATGCCTTTTTTTCTATAGCTGGGTGCTCATCTTAAATGGTTCGTGCAGGACTGGGAATCCTGGTAAATTGTTTGCTTATTTAGTCAAGTTGAGTTCTTGGTTCTCCTCTCATGTATATGCATTTCCTTCCAAGTTAGATAATCTGTATTTATCAGATAATATTGCAGGGTGTATAAAATATTTCAAGCTGTTAGTTTCTTTCCTCCTGAAGTTCTGCTTAATAAGTGGCATAGCTAGGCTGGTTGTCTTGGGTATGAACAGAGTTGGGCTGATGCTCAGTAAGATAGTAGTCATGTCCGCGGCTGTTCGGGCTTTTTAATCCACTGGCATTCCACATACCGACAATCTTGAGGTAACAGGGGGAGACACTGAATGCCACAAAAACTAGCTGCCGGTTTTATGGTGCCGAAATATTTCACAGAGATGCTAGTGCGCAGACATCATCCCTTCTGCCAGTGCTGTGTGATTCATTAGCACGTGGAGCAATTGGGAAGCCCAGGCAGCTCACAGTTGTCGGTTGCTTATACAAAGTGGTTCCTAGTCATCTTGGGAGAATCTAAAATTTCAGAGATTTTATGTTTTAATAGGGACCATATGTAGCAAAAACATGGTTACTACTGCTGAAGCTTCAGATGAGATTTACTGAGTTTCCCCGTAAAAATGGGGATGTTTCCCTATACAGACTCACGGACATACACAGACTCGCGTGTGTAAGATTTCCTCTCCTGGCCATGAACCTTTCCGTCTCCTAAGTTTGCTGGCTCTGGTCTAAGGAAATGTTGTGTTGAGCCATCCTGAGCCAAACCCTGTGAGAAGTCCCAGAAAGACTCGTGTTGTTCCCAGTAGTCTCTCTCTATCGATCAGGCTTCTAATGAGCACAGATGCCATTCTTCAGTGTAGTAGAGATCTATACTTTTATTTTTGAAAAGCTCTGTTTGCAAAAAAAGACATTTCCGTCCATCTACCTGACAAGTTAGGGGAGGGAAAAATACCTCTAGCAAAATTTTTCCTCCATTCTGTCGTGGTTTAACCCCAGCCAGCAACTAACCCCCACACAGCCGCTCGCTCGCTCCCCCCCAGCAGGGTGGGGGAGAGAGTCGGAAAAAAGGTAAAACTCATGGGTTGAGATAAAACCAATTTAATAGGACAGAAAAGGAAGAAAATAATAATAACAACGATAAAAGAATATAAAGAACAAGTGATGCACAGTGCAGTTGCTCACCACCCGCTAACCGGTGCCCAGCCAGTTCCCGAGTGATGACTGTGCCCCTCCCACCAGCTCCCCCCAGTTTTTTTTTATTCAGCATGACACCATATGGTATGGAACATCCCTTTGGCTAGGTTGGGTCGGTTGGGTCAGCTGTCCCGGCAGCGTCCCCTCCCAGCCTCTTCACAGAATCACTAAGGTTGGAAAAGACCTGTAAGATCATCAAGTCCAACCATCACCCCAACCCCACCATGCCCACTAAACCATATCCCGCAGTGCCACGTCCACACGTTCCTTGAGCACCTTCAGGAATGGTGACTCCACCACCTCCCTGGGCAGCCTCTTCCAATGCTTCACCGCTCTCAGTGAAGACATTTTTCCTAATATCCAGCCTGCACCTCCCCTGGCACAACTTGAGGCCATTTCTTCTTATCCTATCTTGTCCTCGCGCACCCTCAGCCTTCTCGCTGGCGGGCCGGTGCGAGATGCTGAAAAAGCCTTGACTTAGTGTAAGCGCTGCTCAGCAACAACTAACACATCAGTGTGTTACCAACGTTATTCTCATCCTAAATCCAAAACACAGGACTATAGCAGCTCCTAGGAAGAAAATTAACTCTATCCCAGCCAAAGCCAGGACACTGTAATCTGATTTACTTCTCCAAAACATTTCTACAACCTTCCTTGAGGCTTACCAGTTAACACTGACTATTCAGAGGAACATGAAACTTTTTACAATCTCTTCTTAGTGTTTGCTGTGAACTATAGCTCAGATTAAAACTGGCATTTGAATAGTAATTCATTAAATGTCTTAGCCAGCAATGGGATCATTTGAGAGTTCAAAGGCAGCCATTTAACTTCTACATTTATCAGAAAAAGGTGCTTTTAAATTTACTTAAAAGGCATCTTGGAATTCTGAAGTAGTTTAAGTCCAAGCCTTGTACTGACACGTAAATGCAGTATGGAAAGGAACAGTCTTGAAGGAATGTAAATTGTTCAGAATTTGAAAATAACAAAACAAAACCCCAACAAACTCCTGAGTATTGTAAAGCTGGTGTATCCAGTCCAAAGTCCGATGGAAAGAAGCACTGGCTGTAGTGCTCTGGTTTGCATACTTGATAGGTGAACAGCAAACAAAGATAATAAGCAACCAAACCCCATCCTCTGCTGAAATCTGTTTTCATATTTATGTCCAGTGGTGCTAATTCTTAACACCATTAAAAATACATTGAGGAGTTATTTTTGCACACTTCCCAATTTGTGTGTTTCTAAAACAGCTTTCTTTGTTTGAGATGGAAACATAAAATGGGAGATGAACAGTTCTTGAGATTTAGAATCCACTTATGTGGTTTGTATTTTATTTTCTGGGTTTTTTTCCCAAATGAAATGGCCTGGGTTTAAGCAGAGATGCTACTGGTGAGGTGAACTCATGTCTCTTCTTCAGAACGGAAGCTGTACAGTTCACAGTTGGGAGACCCCCAAATGGTTTCTGGTTGCTCAGCATTCCGGGCAACCTACAGAATAAATCTGATAATTTTGTATTAGTGGAAGAAGTACCGGGCAGGGTTCTCGCTGAACCTTACAGAGCGCACACGTGCAAGACCCCCGGGTCAGTCGTCCCCTGGCAGTCTGTCCACCTTTTCGCCCATGCTCCTGGTGCTGTGCTTGGATGGCACTGTGTGACGGTGCGGGGAGGGCTAACGGGGGGAAATGCACCAAGGTTTTCCATTGCCTCCATGACCGTACTTGCGAATTTGACAGATTTTCTACTTAACTTTTCTATATGGTGAACCAAATTTGCATGCTAGAATGTTTCCTCTGCTGTGAAAGCATTGAGAGTGGTGAAGCACTGGAAGAGGCTGCCCAGGGAGGTGGTGGAGTCCCCATCCCTGGAGGTGTTCAAGCACTGGAAGAGGCTGCCCAGGGAGGTGGTGGAGTCCCCATCCCTGGAGGTGTTCAAGGAACGTGTGGACGTGGCACTGCGGGACATGGTTTAGTGGGCATGGTGGGGTTGGGGTGATGGTTGGACTTGATGATCTTACAGGTCTTTTCCAACCTTAATGATTCTGTGTGAGGGGTTTACGGCTGACTAGCGTGTTTGAAGGATTTACAGCGCTGTGCCTACTTTTGGGTAGCAGAAGAGTTGGACAGGAAGACTTATTCATGGTTCAAGTGGACTAGTCCTGTATTTACTTAACTGCGTTCCAGTTCAGACCTGTAACCTCTTCAAGTCTGTTTTGTGTCAGGATATTCAGCTATTCAAAACAAAGCAGTTTTGTATTGTTTGATTTTCTAGTTTTTAAACTCAAAACAAAGGATACAGAAAAGAAAAAAAAAATCACCTAAGAGTTACTCTTAGTGTTGTTTTTTTTTTTTTAAATTTTCACAATTTATTGTGGTAACTGTATTAAATAATTCCACATGAAGCGCCAAGTGTGCTTCATTGCCTTAGCAGTAGTGACAGCTTGTGAGAAACCACAGCATGAAAGAGGTTGAGAAATTGTCAATTGGCTGTATTTTCCTTAGGTATGGTATTTTTTTCATAAATATTGTTTTTAAATATTTGTACACAGACGTTCAGCCTCGTGCATAGCAGCTCTTTTCACCATGGGATTTACACATCATAAACTTCAGCAAACTTCTAACAATTCGCCCATAGAGAAATCCTACGGCAAGGGGAATTGCTTTCTTTTTTCCCTAGCGTGATGACTTCTTCGGAAAAGGAGTATTCTGGTCTTTTGCATGTGCTGTTTTTAAAATCAACATCAGAAAAGTAACAGCACCTAGTCCTTAAAAAGTAAAAAGTTGTCCATTAATTATTAGCTAAAATCTATTAAACCTATCATATAACCTCCAGTGTGTAAGTATTTTAACTGATGGAAACTTGGCAGTGTGTCCCATAATGAAGGCTTTTTCCAACCAGACCACTTTTCTTGCCATTATAAACCGATGAATTCATTTCCATCGTGGGTACAGTTTCTGAATAATGCTTTTTCTAAAATGGTATTGCCTAGAAAAGCCTCCTAGTTCGGAAGCTTCACGATCACGATGTTTTAACTGTATTTTGAAAATGTGTGGGAGAGTTGATGTTGAAATGCATTGGGGTCTCCACGGCTCTCTTGATTCTGGAACTGCCACAGATGTAGACTAAGCTGTTGACAAAAACCTGCCTCTTCCTAAATTGTAATGGTCTAATTTTCTTATTTTCAAACAATTCTCAAACTGTGGGTAGGAAAAGTTGTTCAGAAACTACTGCTTAATATGAATCTTTTGGTAAATAAGCATTAAATCCTTTGAAAATAGAACCACTCACTTTACTTTCTCAGCTTGGCGGACAGTAGAAATACCTATACCTGAAGCTTTTCATAAGAAACAGAATTAATTGTCTTCATTTTCAGCACTGGGTGAGAGCCCAGTAGCCATACTCTACCTCAGGTTGGTTTAACCTGTGTGATGTGGGTGGGAGTTGGACAACGAAGTCCAATAAAGGATCATAAGAATGTGCCTCCCACAGCGTCGTTTCTTCTTCTTGATCTATAACGTCAAGGAGAGCTTGAAAAAGCCCTGACAGGCAGAGGTAGGAAAAAGTGGTTTGGATAAAATAAGCTGGATTCAAAGAAACTTTTGAGCTTTTAAAATGTTCCAGAGGGAAATTGCTGTATTCAGTGTTCTGTGGTTTTATCCATTGCCAGTGTTAGTAGTACTGAAATAACATGGAAGAGATTATCCTCACAGTAGTATTTTTAACTCAAATGGATTTTTTACTTCCTGATTGTATATAAAAATCTGCTCAAGTTTGTGGTGGTTTTTTTCTGGCAAGCAAAAAGAGATTTTTTCCAACAACTTTAATTATCCATTTTGTATGTATTTCGTATTTGTTATTGTTGACTATGTATTTTATGTGATTCCTGTTAGCAGTAAAGCATAATATCTAAAATACTACATACGTGATAAAACATGTAGAGGTATGTACATAGGAGACAGTTCTAAGGCTGAGATTTTAGTCTCTAACTTGTGATTCTCTTGACTTTCTGCTCTATGTTCTGCATTCTTTTTGTGTTGCTTATTGAAAAGAAATAATTAAGATGGGCTGGTGGCTGCGGCATAAAAGAAGATCAGTGTATCAGATTAAAAAATACAGGATGCGTGCCTCGAGATCGCAAGAGGTAGCAGGGCTCGTGGGTGCCAGTAACAGTTCTGGGATCAAAAGCAATATAGGCACTTCAGTGAAGCCCTCCACTTGAGTTCATTAGCCCCGTAAGAAGGCAAAACTTGGCTCACCCAGCTCTTCTGCGCATAGTTGACATCAGTGAAGCGTGCTGAGTTGTGCTCATGCAGCTGGAAGCAGGAGTTTGTCTGGTCTCAACACCCAGCCTTAGTAAACTTAGTAGATGCATTTTCCTGCAAAATTGTTCTATTTTTGAAAGATGTTCTGAACAGAAAGTTCTAGCCCATATTTCTTATGAATGGTTATTCATAAACTTCGGTTGAGTGAGTACCTCCGAGATCAGAGATAAAGTTAGATTCTTCCCATCATTGATGAGGAAGGAGTTATATTCTGATTTTTAAGGGATTCTGGCCTTGCTTATTAAAATGGAAAGGTGAAATGCATACCAGATCCTCCACACAGGTGTAGAAATTTCATAGTCTAAAATTTCCACGTGCGTGCTTTTGTGAAGAGACCTTAAGTATATTCTGAGGGCTGCAGCTCTGGTCTGTTTTTTCCTTGCACCACCAAGAAAAGGAGTACCTGATTCTTCATAGCATAGTTGGACCATCAAGTAGAAATGGAGGAACTGGTAATTGCATGATAAATGTTCAAGGTAGGTATTGCTGGTAGGTTCCTACCATTCTTGCTCTGAATGGAATGCATGGCAGCTGCCTCTCAAATTTCTAGCGTTGTAATAGCGTAATTCTTCAAATTAGTGTGAAGACTTTGTGGAGCCATAAACACGCATTCAAAAGAGCATAAAAAGAGAGAACTGTGTGTGATCTTGAACTATGAATGGCATATTTCCATCAAGAAAACTGTTATAAATTGAAATCTAAAATGAAAGAAGATAATGCCATTGGGTGATGCTGTATTTGCAGAACCAATTTAGTTTTGCAGAAACAATACCATTAGTATTAGCAGTACTTCTGTCGTGTGGTACGACACCAGTCAAAGTCCTAATATAATGCCTTGTCCTTTTCTCTCCCTTTTCCGTGTTACTTACCTCTCCGCAGTGCTGCATACCCAAGGTCCCATTGATGGCAGTCTGTATGCAAAAGTGAGAAAGAAGAGCTCTTCGGACAGCAGCATCCCTGGTGTTGCGCAGGGTGTTCCCGTGGCTGGCAGTCCGGATCACAGCGATCATACCCTGTCTGTCAGCAGTGATTCAGGACACTCAACAGCTTCCATCAGGACAGACAAGACTGAGGAGCGCCTTGGGCCAGGAGTCAAACGGGGTCTGAGCCCCCAAGAGAAGGCAGAACTGGACCAGCTACTCAGCGGCTTTGGTCTGGAGGATTCTGTCAGCACCACCAAGGATATGACTGATGCCCGAAGCAAGTACAGTGGGACGCGCCACATAGTGCCAGCTCAAGTTCACGTGAATGGAGACACCAAACTGAAGGACAGGGAGACTGATATTCTGGATGACGAAATGCCTAATCATGACCTTCACAGCGTGGACAGCATTGGGACTTTGTCTTCCTCCGAAGGGCAACACTCCACCCACCTAGGGAACTTCAGTTGCCACAAGAGCAGTCAGAACTCACTTCTCTCAGATGGCTTTGGAAGCAACACTGGGGAAGAGCATCACAACGCTTTTGCCCCAGACCTGGGAATTGGCGTGGATCCCCTCTATGAGAGATCATTTGGAAGCACTGAGCCGAAGTCAGCTCAGCAACTGCAACGGAATCCTCCTGTCTCACCCCAGCCTCAAGCCTATGGCCCAAGTAACTACTCTACTCAGACCTGGGTACGCCAGCAGCAGATGGTCACTGCTCACCAGTATGGTTTTGCCCCAGAGAATGAAATTAGGGTTGGCATTCATAACACCGTGGAGAATTCGGACAGTGTCCAGAGCCAGTCCCGAGTCCCGGACACCCCAACCCGTGGCTCCAGCAGCAGACATGCTGTGCAGAGGGGGCTAGGAAGCGTGCCAGGTGCTGCTGAAGCTCTAGAACGTGCCAGTGCCGAGAGTTTTAAGTCAAGGCCGGTGCCTCAGAGGGACACAAATGGCCTGGACCTAGGACGGAATGCAGGGGACTTGCCAGCTTCTCCAACTTTGGATATTGATCAGTCCATTGAACAACTGAACAGGCTGATCTTGGAGTTAGACCCTACATTTGAACCTATCCCGACCCGCATTAACACTGTCACCAGGGACAGAAATCAAATAAATGGCTTCACCAGCCTCGATGCAGATGTGGAAGGGCTTGGCAGGAGTCCTGGCTTCCATGACAAATTAGATGTCACAAACAGGAATCCCTCCCGGCACGGTAAGCTGTTGTAACACTTTCTGAATCCGATGTTTTTCCTAGCACTTGTGTGTTCTTGATACAGTACAGCAGGACCTCAGGTCATGACTTACAACTTTCAGGATGATTATCAAGGGATTATTTCTGATGCCCTCTTTACATAACCATCCAAGAAATTATGGAATCCAACTGATGTAAGATAAAGGAGTTTTGCAGGTACTTGGATTTTGCTTGAAACAAAGTACTGTTGAGCAAATTCATACCTGTTACAGATCATCAGCTGGGATTTTTTGCTACTGTAAGTTTAAGTGATAAGGGAGCAGAATTCCTACAGTTCCTATATTGAGACATTTTTAGAAGGCTTCTGTAGTGAAATGGTTTATGATTTATCATTATATGCTTTTTATTATTATTATTTTTTATGATTTCCACTTAAAGCGGGAGAAAAAGCTCCGACAATTTTATCTTCAAATTTAGTGTAATGCTGCTGGCATTAAATTTCTAGGCAGTATTTTCATAAATAATGTAATCTTTGCCAGTAAAGTATTTTAAAACATACTCTTTCGGAAACTTTTTTCTGTTTAAAAATTCAGAAGTCACAGTGTTTGCTTGTTATCTCTGGGTCTGGTATGATTGCAGAAATCAACTGGTGGAATTAAATATGCGACACTTGCCGACTATATTGCCTAAGTAACGCTACTAGAACTAGCAGCTTTGCAAAAGGATGAGTAGTCTGTCTCTGCTTAAGTCCACTGAAACCTTTCATTAATGCTGTAGCTGAAATTTGTGACAAACAAGTTCTTGCTGGTCTTGCTGTCATTTTTGAAAATGCTGTGGGGTCTAGTTCCTCTGGCAGAACATATCCCCGTCCCTTCCCTCCCTCCTTTCCCTCTTCTCCCTCTTCCTACCTCCGGTCTCAGTGCAGTGAAAGACTCGCCGTGTCTCCAGGATTTGCTTCAGTATCAGCCAACATGCCAGAACACGTGTCTGTGGCCCCAGCGGACCCCAGTGAGCTGCTTCGGCTAAGCCCAGTGGGTTATGCCAACCCATTCGATGCTGACTCTGCCTAATGACTGTGTGGTTTCCACTAATGCGCAGGCCTATGTGATCAAGGGTGGGGATTCTTGCAGAGAAGGTGAAATCACAATTTTTTGTTTAGGAGGGGATAACTGAGGACTGAAGTCCAGAAATCCGTGAGGAATATATGTCAGCTGCTTCGCTCTTTGTTTGGTTTTAACATGCGGTGTGCGTTCTGTGGCTCTTACAGGATTAAATTCATTAGTTCGTAATTCTGTTTGCAGAAGCCCCTACCACCTCCCCAGCCTCAGCTGTATGAGAAAATAGGTAGATAAACTGAAATAGCAAAATTAGTCTATTTTGACCATGGGTGGGAAAAGAAGCAGGAAGCCTGAAGTTTGAGAAACAAGGAAATACTCTTTATTGGTTCCCTTCCTTCTTCAAACATGCTTGACAGTTCACTTTTGAGGACCATAGGTATGCGATATCTATGCGAGGAGGCATAGAGAAAGTGGCCTTAGGGTATGCGGGTCTGTCAAATGCTCTAGAGTTTGTGTGCAAACCCAAGCCCTTAAAACGTCTGTCGTCTCCATACTCCTACTGAGAATTAGTGCTTCTCTGCAAGGATTCATAAATAACGAGAAATATCCTCTGTACTCACTGGGATAAATGGCAAGTGTTAAAGAGTTTTAAAAAACCCAAATCTGATAAAAACATAACTCATTGTGCTTGGTTAAAGTCAAAAGTCTATTCCTGCCTGTGTGGGAACAAGCTAACGTATAATGTCATGGAAAGTTCCTCTTCAGACTTTAAGATCGCTTTCCCTCCACAGCTGGAGCATCGGTTTGGCCTGGCTCCGTCCCCCGGCACATGCACACACGGGCGGTAAGGCTGAAGTATTCCCTGTGCTTGCAGTGAAAGGCTGTACACATGTGCTACGCTGGAAAGAAAAGAAAACCTTGCAATATAAGCTAAAGAATCCCTTAAAATAACAATAATACGTTGTTGTTCGTTGCCAGTTTGTGGTAACAGAGCACAGGCCTTCTGGATGTGGGTTACCTTACCTTGGAGTAGACGGATAGAATTCGGAGAAGCAGGAGATTCTCCAAGGCGATTAATTAGCTGCTGAAACGACTGCAGCACAGGAGGTGTAATTGATAGCACAAAGAAATGCTGGCTGCCATGGGGATGAGGAAATAGCCATGAATAAAGGATAACCGGAACAGCAGTTGTTCACTGATGAGTGATGGTTGGTCTTAGAGGTTTTAGGGGGAGCTCTACACCCAGTGACTTAAAGAGTCCTTGACCTCGCAAGTACCTCAAGGGAATGAATTGGCCTGTGATGGAGGGAGCGCAGATCCCGGCTGAATGCCCTGAGGGAGGTTGAATGGACGGACGAGGTCTTGTGAGCGGGAGCAGAGAGTGCCGGAGATGAATGGGGTTGACGTGGCATGGGGTGCGTGTGCCTAACCTGAGGGCTGAATTACGAGAGGATGGTGGGGTTATCTGGTTTCCTGCATGAGCGTGCAGAAAATGCATGCCTTAAGAAGACGTGTCCGTGTTTCCCGTGCCCTGCGAAGCTGGAAGAATGAGCTTAAGAACGAAACGTGCGTGTGTCAGCTGGGACGTACGTTGTGGCGCATTCTTACCTCTCTTTGCTTCTGTGTTTCGGCACTGATGGACAGCTACCTCAACTTTCACCCTTCTTCCTAGAGGTTTTCAGACACATGTAGCCTTAACGTAGGTTAACGTGGCACAAACTACTGACTGCCCGTGTAGCAGAGTTCTGGGTTGTGTCCGAAATGATGTCTTGGGTTAAGTGCTCAGTGTTTTTGAGAACAGGAGGAGGCAGACAGTGATCCTTGAATTCTTTTCTGCTAAGATGTGTCTTTATGAACCATGCAGAACAGTGGCTGATGACCTCTTTTCTCCTTCAGTGCTATGTGCGTCGCTTATCAGAGGTGAATCAGTGCACTTTGTATTAAGTTTTTCTGATTTTTTTGAGCTGAGTTACGTGGAGGTGAGTTTCCGGTAGTAAACGAAGCTGCCATTTACGAGTAACACAGTGCTGCAGTAGTTCTTAATTCTAAATAACAGGAAAGTTCGTAGCCTGAGGAAATTTCGATGCGTATGTAAGCTTTTCTCTGCAGCCTTATGTTCCCCCTTCACTTCACTCTCTGTAGATTCTTTCATGCCTAATAAGACGTGACCTCAGTCTGCTGTTAAAGATCATTCGTAAGACTTGTTTCCTTGAACCAGCCAGCTTTTATCACAAAGCTTATGCTTATTGGGTAGAGAAGGAAAGCTAAAATAATGTTTCGCTTCTACCTAGAGATCTGTTAATAAATGTAGAGAACGTGAAGGTTTTCACCCATTTTCAGTAAAACCTACCGTTATTGTCACCCACGTCTCATCCCCGCCCTCCACTTTTTCACTCGTAAAATGTTACAATTTGCGTCTTTAGAAAAATGCTAGAAGCAGTTGAAGAATTATGTGATCAAACGAAGGCAAAGCACATGAACACATGCATTCAACATGTGGGGGCAGCCTCTTCCCATTGCCATGACCAAGAGATGCATGTCTGTCGAAATCCGCCAACATGAGGAAGAGAGGGACTGTATTTTCCATAAGGTTGAAATTATATTGTTGCTCTCAGCTAATTCTGATTCTTCTTCATGCATGAGTTATTGTGTTTGAAAATACCATCTTCAAACATCCTTAGGTCACCGAATGTGGTGGGGACAGCACAGATACACGGTTCGCACAGCCTTCCATTTTGCATGGAGTTTATATAGTTCATCAGCTCCATAAAGAACTGAGCATTAAACAAAGCCATCTTCCCTCCCTCAAAAAAATCCTAACATGCGAAATGAATAAAAATGAGGTGGCGAAACATTGGATTACAAGTGTCTGGAACATCGTCAGAGATCTTTCCTCTATGGAAAATAAATCTTTGAAGATGGTCCAAATTACGGTATCATAAATCGTGCTACAGTGTATCTGCAGACAGAGGAGAGGGGAAGCAATCCTTTTTGTATGCTTTATTAAATAATAATTTTTAAAAGCATTGATCTGTTCCAGATGTTCCCGTTCACTCCACGATATTCTGTGGGAGGGCAAACCCAGTCCATCTGAAATAAGTTGTAAAGTGGCAGGAGAACCAAGCTTGTCCGAACCCTCATGTGCCTTATTTGCGTGTGCTAACAATACACTACAAAACCTGTTGTAGTTTCCATCGCACAGGAGAATTTTGGTACCTGACTTGGATTTAATTTTACAGTGGTTAACAGTAAATTTAACTAGTTAAAAACTGAATTTTTAAGTTAAAACTGGAGTTTTAACTAAATTCAGTTTTTTAAACTAAACTAACTTTAGTTAAACTAATTTTTAAACTAAAATTAAAAATGGAATTTTAGTTATGTTTAGCAACATAGTGATTTTTAATTTCATTTATGTCATGTACTTATTCCACAAATTTTTATCAGTCCTGTAACTTCCAGGGTGTGGACCTGAGCGTCGCATCGCTATGACATCTCTGTACGGGTTCAGAGACACCCGTTGGCATTTTGCAACAGGCTTGGTGGCCGTGCTTGGCACAGCGTAAAAGGGCTAAGAAACTAAAGCGGTGTCCTACGCGGACAGGTTTAATGGCCAGCCTGGGTTTGGGGTAGAGTTTAGACCTTTTCATTTGCTTGTTAAACTAATGGGTTAGAAGGAGTTTGGACTCCTAGTCTACTACGCATTCTAGATAGGGGAAAAAAGAATAGTTTGCTCATGAATCGTTGCTAAACATAGAGTATTTTTTCAAGAACAAAGAGATTTTTCTGGTTATAACAGCGATTCCTGCTACATTTTAGAAAGATTAAGGCAGTGAAGATACAACAGACACAGCTCCGTTGGCTTTTGTTCTGATCAATGCCTTTGAAAGAGCGTTCCTATAGAGCTGTGAATCTGAAAATTTGAACATAACAAGATGCTGTTAGCACTTGCATCGGAAATCCATCATTTTGTTTCAACTGGCTATACGTTTGCCCGTCTGTCCTTCGTCCACCACAACAATGTTTAGCTTGAGTTTTGTCTTGCGATCTTTGAAGATGTTCTGTCTCCTCTAATTTGTAACCGTGGTTGTAAAGCTGATTCTAAATTCTTAAAAGAGGTTTGTTTTGGTTTAAGCCTAAAGATATCTTGAAAGCTTGATCATTAAATGCCTTCTGCAAAAATCTTAAACTTTGTAGAAGATAAATGGTGCCAGAGAAGGAAATCACTTTTGATTTGGATAGTGTTGTAACATTTTTTGGTATGTGGGGCAGTCCCCCAAGGCTCCTCTGTTAGAAGTTAATTTACGGACTTTTTTTTTTCTTGATGAATTGTTAAGCCTCCTGTTGGATTGAATCCCCGTGTTTCACAGTAACGGGTAGTTGGAGTTATGCGGGTCTTTTTAAACCGCTGTATAGGCAGCGGCATCAGGAATTTCTGCAATGCTAACATAATTCTCCCCAGAGTCTTATTTCAGCGTTCATGACTGTGCTGAGGTCTGTGAAAGGGGCACTGGAAAAACAGCCCTGTGGGAGTTTTCTGTGGGAGTTTTCCCATGTGTGGATGAGGCGCTTAGGGACATGGTTTAGTGGTGGACTTGCCAGTGCTAGGTTGACGGTTGGATGTGATGATCTTAAAGGTCTTTTCTAACCTAAACGATTCTGTGGTTCACTGTACCTTTCTCAAGAGGACCCTGAGTTTTATCGATCTGTGGGTTGAAGTGGTAGAGCCTCTTTTATGTCACGCTAACTTTTCGCACAGGTTGAAGCTATGTCGAGAAGCTCACTTGAAGCGCGTCTGCTTTGTCTGTTCCTCTCTACGCTCCTCTGGATGTGGCATGCTTGTACACATCAACGATTGCCAAGTTGTCTGTCTGCAGAGTCTGTTACTTGTGGGGATTATTTTTTTAATTACAGTATCTGTTAAGTTGTGTTGGTTGGTTGACTGATTAAACATAATCCTAGTAAGCTTTCTTTTTTCAACCCGCATGTGGTTTTCTTAAACCATGTACATGTGGCTTGTGTATGTGCTTGTCAGATTTTCTTAAACGTATAGGTGTTACCTTTTGTCCCTTGTGAAAGGGATAGTGTTGAAATGAATTCAGTATTCCAAAAATTCTGCTGGGGAATAAATGAAGTTAACAAAGTGAGAAGCTCTCTGTGAAATAATAGTTAACATCGCTTAAGCTCTATCCAGAGAAAGATGATCTTAACTGTTACTCAAGTGTTGATGACTGAGGTGGTTAAAATTAGTTTTACAAGTTCGGACATTTAAATTTCAATGCCGTAACAATTCACCATGTTTGCAACCTGTCGGATAATTTCAGCACCGAACTTCTAAGAATAGTATCTTGTAAAAACTGAATAATCAATTTCTTCCCTTTCAAAGGCAGCAATTCTTGCTTTCTAGATTTTCAGTACGATAGAATTTTTCAAACTTGTTAAGTTCAATGTGAAATTTCAGTTAATAATACTAGGCTCAAAGCTTGATAGCTTTTGATTTAGAAAAGCAAAATGTCATTTATATACAAGCTTTGATCTCCAACTTTGTTAGATTTTGTTTGTAATTTTACAACTATCTAAGACATTTTCATTAAGCATTGAAGCTGATGTAGATCTTTGTTCACTTCCAAAAGACACTGTAAAGGAAAACATGTTTGGTCTTACCTTTAAATTACAATCAATGGCTCCAGTCTGAAGTTAATTCCTGATGATTTGATATCATCTGGCATTGTCTAAAATGCTCTGCAGTTGATTGGAGGCACTGTTGTCAAATAAAACTGCTTTAGAAGGTCATTATCCCGCTGTATTTAGCGTTGGTGTGGCCTCACCTTGAGTATTGTGTGTGGTTCAGCACCCCACAATGTAAAAAGGATGTTAAGGTATGTGAATGTGTCCCGAGAAGGGCACCAAAGCCGGGGAAGGGGCTGGCAGGCATGTCCTGTGAGGAGCGCCTGAGGACTCGGGCTTTGTCTAGTTTGCGGAGGAGGAGGCTGAGGGGCGACCTCACCGCTCTCTGCAGCTTCCTGAGGAGGGGACGTGGAGAGGGAGGTGCTGAGCTCTTCTCCCTGGGACCCAGGGCCAGGACGCATGGGAACGGCTCGAAGCTGCGACCCTCAGGGGAGGTTTGGCCTTGACATGAGGAAACCTTTCTCTACCAAGAGGGTGGTCCAACCCTGGAACAGGCTTCCTGGAGAGGTGGTTGCTGCCCCGTGCCTGTCAGTGTTTAAGAGGCATTTGGACAACGCCTTTAATGCCCATGCTTTAACTTTGGTCAGCCCTGAAGGGGTCAGGCAGTTGGACTCGATGCTCCTCGTAGGTCCTTTCCAACAGAAATATTCTATTCTAATTTGTGCGTACAGAATCAGAGTGTGATTCAGGTTGAAAGGAACCTCAGAAGGTCATTGCGTCCAACCTCCTGCTCAGAGCAGGGCTCAGTTAGGTCAAGTTGCCCACGGTTGTATCCAGTCCAGTTTTTAAAACCTCCAAGGTTGCAGATTTCCCATCGTTTCCAGACACCTGCTCCAGGGGATTGACCTTTCTCCCTGTGCAGCTCTTTTTTCTTGTGTCTGGTCAGAATTCTCCTTGCTGCAACTTGGCTGTTGCCTCTTGTCCTACCATTTTGCACCTCTGAGAAGAGTCTGGCTGCATCTCCGTAAATGCCTCCTGTAGGCAGTTGAAGACAGCAGTGAGGGCCCGTTTCACCTTCTGATACTGAGAGCGAGCAAGCCGATTTCCCCAGCCTCCTCTCGTGTCGTGTACTCCAGTCCCTGACTGGTTTGGTAACCCTTTGCTGGATTCAGTCCAATTTTTTGTACTTTGGGACCCAAAACTGGATGCAGCGCTCCAGATGTGGCCTCACAAATACTGAATAAGGGAATTGCTTGACCTCGTGGCTACTGTCTTGCTGTTGCGGTTCAGTGTGCAGTTGGACTTTTGCCACAAGGGCAACAACCAAGATCGCCAGGTCGTCTTCCGCATAGCTGCTTTCTATTCTGCTTTTCTATCTGGTTCTAGTCATAGCTGCTTTCTATTCTACCAAGCCTGTATGGTTTCATGGGATTACTCCATCCCAGTGCCATAAATTAAGAAAAAGCAGTGTGTCTCGCAGTACAATGAAGTGCGTGTAATCTTAATTGAATTTAATCCTAATTTAAACTTTACAATACTTTGCTTTTTCTAGCAGCTGATTATTACAAGACAAGTTTCTACAGAGACACGTTACGATTGAATGAACTGAATTATGGAACAGAATGTGCAAACCTTACATCTTCATGGGACTTCTGAATATTTTGGGTGGTTTGTTTGTTGGTGGGTTGTTTTGTTTTTTTGTGGCGTAGTCTTCTTAGGCTAGTGTAACTAAAAAAGGCAGAGTTCATACTGAATTCTCACTGCAGCTTAGTAGGGACTTTTAATCAGGTGGGACACTGAAGGCCAGGACTCTTCACAGCACTTTTCATACTCTGCCATTATTTTGTTTATATTTCACATTTTGACAACCTTTTTTAATCACTATGCATGCACCTCAGTATATGTAATGAATGAGGATATGCATTTTGCAGAGCGGCTGGGAGAATGTGGGTCCTGGTGGCGGTATCCACAGCAGATGGAACTGGGAGCTCCTGTGCAGGGATCGCTCCTGATGCTCCCATACCCACTGAATGGGCTTTGACACTGTGAAGAGACTTGATGGAAAAGCACACTGTACGGAATGCAGAGATCATAACTGTAGCTTCTGAAAACTGAGACACTTTGGATAAGTTTCTTGTTTCACTTATGGAGTGGAGGATATGCATAGATCACCGATTGGACAGAAGTGCCTGTTAATCAACATTTACATGACTGTGACCTGTTTCTTCTTTCCTTGTAAGAGACAATACACCAGTGAATTTCCATCTGAAGACAATTTATGTGAAGGGTCAGATGAATGTTTTTCTAGTGCCGAATAATTTTTCTAGTTGATAGTTGACAAGGAAAGTTAACAGAAAAAAAATGTTAAACAATTCGGAGAAAGGTAATACAATGTGGTTATTTATTCTTAGACCACTTCAGAGGCTTTAAATTTTCTTAGAAAAAATAACCCTGTTTTTTAGGGTTGATCTAAAACTTGCTGAAGTTATCATTTGCTTCAGTTGGCTTTGGTGGAGCTCATAGTCCAAAACAGTAAGGCTTTTTGTTTTAGTATTGGTAGCAATAATGGGCATTCCAGTGACCTTTCAAACTAGCTGCAAAGTCATATATAAATTTTTGTTGAAAGGGAGACTGTTTGGATCATTATCTTTCAGTAACTGAACCTAAAATTAACCACTTTAAAACAAAGGAGTTGACTGAGCTTCTGAAATGTACGGTTCAGGTCGTGTTTTTTCATACCAATATTATTTCATGTTGTGAAGCTCAGTGTCTTCAATCCTGTTAGAAGATTGACTTTCATGTTTAATTGGAATCATAGAATGGTTTGGGTTGGAAGGGACCTTAAAGGTCATCTAGTTCCAACCCCCCTGCCATGGGCAGGGACACCTTCCACCAGACCAGGTTGCTCAAAGCCCTGTCCAACCTGACCTTGAACACTTCCAGAGTTGGGACATCTACAGCTTCTCTGGGCAACCTGTTCCAGTGCCTCGTCACCCTCATGGTGAAGAATTTCTTCCTAATACCTAATCTAAATCTCCCCTCTTTCAGCTTAAAGCCATTACCCCTTGTGCTATCACTACATACCCTTGTAAAAAGTCCCTCTCCAACTTTCTTGTAGGCCCCTTCAGGTACTGGAAGGCTGCTAGAAGGTCTCCCCGGAGCCTTCTCTTCTCCAGGCTGAACAACCCCAACTCTCTCAGCCTGTCTTCACAGGAGAGGTGCTCCAGCCCTCTAATCATCTTTGTGGCCCTCCTCTGGACTTGCTCCAACAGGTCCATGTCCTTCTTATGTTGGGGGCCCCAGAGCTGAACACAGGATTGCAGGTGGGGTCTCATGAGAGTGGAGTAGAGAGGGAGAATCCCCTCCCTTGACCTGCTGGCGACGCTTCTTTTGATGCAGCCCGGGATAGGGTTGGCTTTCTGGGCTGCAAGTGCGCACTGCCGGCTCCTGTTGAGCTTCTCGTCAACCAGCGTCCCCAAGTCCTTCTCCTCAGGGCTCCTCTCAATCCATTCTCCGCCTGTATTTGTGTTTGGGATTGCCCTGACCCACGACTTTCTGAAATTACAACTACTTTTTAGCCCTCTGAAGGTGGGATGACCTGATATTATGAACCTGTGAGATCAATGTATTGGTGAACTGTGTTTAGATGGATGAGGTGAAACATAAAATCAGATCATGTTGGAACAATTCATATTTTTAAAATATTTTTAGCTAATACTATGTTTTGAGTGTTGTGACTGTTGTGACTGTATTATCAATGGTATTTCTGTTGTGAAGAGCGACTTCTGGTTGTGCAATGCATAGGGTAAGTGGTGCTAAAGGAGTTAAAAAATACAGAAATTTGGGGAAAATGAGGACCCAACACATCTTTGCTTTCTTGAGACTATAAATTTAAAGACATTTGACTAGTTGAGTGGCCACTACAAATCAAGGAGAGTTATCTAAACCATAAAAACTTTATGATTGTTTAGTTTGTGATGGAATAGGAGTATAAGGGAGTTTCCTACTTTTTTTTTTCCCCGCCATGTGAACTGTTTGTTTATTCTGCAGAGACGGCCATAAAAAAAGATTTTTATCACTTACCATAAGGTTCCTGCAACCACCTTTTCCTCTTTACGTCCTCCTTAGGCCCTATGCCTTTTAGGTTGTAAGGTTAAACATAAAGTTAATTTTACATTTTGGAATTTCAAATTAATGTAATGGTATTAGTATTCTGGAATGTATAAATTTGTTTTAAATGACCACTTAGAAGCATTTCTTAACCAGAAATAGAGTTTTGTAAATGTAAACTGAGTCCTTGTAAATTAAGTCCTTAATCTCATTTACAGAAATACATATAATACTCCTAGTCCCTCACAGGACTGATGCTTGAAGATCGTCAGCTAACTAACAGGGAAGAAGAAAGAGCAGATGCATTCAATGCTTTTTTTGCCGTAGTCTTTAATAACACCAAGAGACCTCGGGCTGCCCGGTCCCCTGAGCTGGAGGACCACGAGTGTGGGAAGAGTGACTTTCCCTTTGTGGACACGAAATTGTCAGGGACCAGCTCTATCAGCTGAATGCTCACAAGTCCATGGGGCCTGATGGAATTCATCCCAGAGTGCTGAAGGAGCGAGCGGATGTTACGGCAGGACCCCTCTCGATCATCTACCAAAGGTCTTGGGAGTCTGGGGAGGTCCCCGATGACTGGAAGCTCACCAGCGTTACTCCAATTTACAAGAAGGGTGTGAGGGAAGACCCAGGGAACTACAGACCTGTTAGTCTAACCTCAGTTCCTGGAAAGATTATGGAGGAGCCTATACTGGGTGCTGTTGAAAAGCATTTGAAGAATAATGCAATCATCAGGCACAGTCCACACAGGAGCCTATACTGGGTGCTGTTGAAAAGCATTTGAAGAATAATGCAATCATCAGGCACAGTCCACACGGGTTCACAAAGGGCAAGTCCAGTTTAACTAATTTGATATCCTTCCATGATGAGGTCACCTGCCTGGTGGATGAAGGGAAGGTGGTGGATGTAGTTTTCCTGGATTTTAGTAAGGCTTTTGATCCTGTCCCTCCCAGCATCCTTCTGGAGCAGTTGTCCAGCTGTGGGATGAGCAGGTAGATGGTGCGCTGGGTGAAGAACTGGCTGAAGGGCAGACCTCGAAGGGTTGCAGTGAACAGGGCTACATCTGGCTGGTGACCTGTCACCAGCACTATTCCTCAGGGCTCAAATCTGGGGCCAGTTTTGTTCAATCTTTTTATCAGCGATCTGGATGCAAGATTTGAATGCACCCTTAGCAAGTTTGCTGATGATACCAAACTGGGAGGTGCTGCTGACTCTCTTGAGGGACAAGATGCCTTGCAGAAGGGATGTGGATAGATTGGAGCATAGGGCAATGATTAACGGGATGAAATTGAACAAGACCAAATGCCGGATTCTGCACCTGGGACGGAGTAACGCTGGGCACAAGTCTAAATTGGGAGAGGAGTGGCTGAGAGCAGCCCTGCAGAAAGGGGTCTGGGGGTGCTGGTTGGCAGGGGGCTCAACAGGAGTCAGCAGTGTGGGCTGGCAGCCAAGAGGGCAAACCCCATCCTGGGGTGCATCAAACACACCATAACCAGCCGGTCAAAAGAGGTGATTGTCCTGCTATATTTAACATCGGTGCAGCCTCACCTTTAGTATTGTGTGCGGTTCAGCACCCCACAATGTAAAAAGGATGTTAAGGTATGTTAATGCGTCCCAAGAAGGGCACCAAAGCCGGGGAAGGGGCTGGCAGGCATGTCCTGTGAGGAGCGCCTGAGGACTCGGGCTTTGTCTAGTTTGCAGAGGAGGAGGCTGAGGGGCGACCTCACCGCTCTCTGCAGCTTCCTGAGGAGGGGACGTGGAGAGGGAGGTGCTGAGCTCTTCTCCCTGGGACCCAGGGCCAGGACGCGTGGGAACGGCTCGAAGCTGCGTCCCTCAGGGGAGGTTGATGATCTTACAGGTCTTTTCCAACCTTAGTGATTCTGATTCTGTGAATACCAATGCCACAAGTGTATGAATATCATTGATGATGAAGCCCTCTTGTTAATGTGGCAAGTAAAATCTGTGCTAAATCTTAAGGCCTGTTTTGACCCATCCAAAAGATAGACATTCTCTCTCATAAAATAGTCTACAGGGCTGTGTTAAGTAGGAGAGGCATGTTCCAAAAGAAATGGAACCTTTAATAGCTTGGTTACAAATGGAGCGAAACTCTCATGTGTTGTTCCTGGCTCCCATTGTCTCCTGTGGAAGAGTGGTGGGACTGGCTCTCAGATGGTCTCTTCGAGGGCTGAGATTCTGCACGGTGATTCCCACTCATTTTTCTTCACAGAAATTAAGAATACAAAAAGAATTCCAATGCAAAAAGTTGGTAAGTTCTGGAGTAGTGTGAACTCTTCATTCCTAAGTGTCTTCAGTTTCAGTAGAAATCTTTGTGACTTTTTAGCATCACTTAAGAGGTTTGGAAGATATTAGGTATCCAAGGAACATGTGGATGTCACATTGTGGGACATGGTTCAATGGGCATGGTGGGGTTGGGGTGATGGTTGGACTTGATGATCTTACAGGTCTTTTCCAACCGTAGTGATTCTGTGATTCATGTGCTTTTCTTTCCTGGCTTCAAAGATTTGTTTGATGCATATAGTTTGGTCACGATGTCTTCAGAAGAGACTCTTTCCACCTGAAAGACCACACATAAAGTTTCTAGGCAGGGGAAAAAGGGTTAAATAAGTGTTTAAATTATGGGTGCTTAAAAAGTATTTTAGTTCTCAAAATTGTACCATAAAACCAGAAACTCAGCTGTGTCTTATCCAAGATGTGCTAAGTATATTTATATTGACTTGGTAAAATAAATAACTGGCTAAATTTGGACCCTGAAATTTAACCCTGTTGGTGGAATTTTCAAAAGTGAATAGCAGGGTTTTATTTATTTATTGGCTTTAGTAGTAGTGACTGTCACACTGGCCTTGATGGCAGCAGAGCTGGATTTTTGAAAGTGTCTAATTCTGTAGTTTTACAAGAGATTTATTAATATTTTTAGGATAAGCCACTATTTGCCAGCAAGTTATTCAGGTTGATACGTATGTATGTCAATGCAGAATCACTTAAGTACCACAGATTTTAGTCTGAAATCCCTGTCTATATATTAACCTTGAATAAAAAATGTTCTCCTATACAGAGACCTGTTTGTGCATTGATGCTCTGGAATTGTGCTGTATAATCAAGGTGAAATGTCTATAATAGAGGCACTTACGCTGCACGCCAGATTTTACACCTTGGTTTCTGTCAGCTCCTTCAGATGAGGAAATGGATGTGTGCGGAAGGTACTCTCCCGCAGCGGCTGGTTCAGCCCTCGTGCTGATTTAGATGAAGGGCACACTTTGGACTCCTACTGTTACGTGTCTGTGAGCAGGGTGTGTAGGAGATGTGCTTAATCAACACGTACTTACAGTGGGAAATGATTAAAAGAGTTTAAATGACACCAAGCAATGAAAATAAGGTCTTTTAGAAATCCTCAGCTCTTCTAAGAGACATAGCTAATTCTCAAAGATCTTTTTGCATGTATAGACAATAATAACTCTCAGAGGAGTATCTGAAAAGTTGCTACGCATAGTGTTATTTTTGCGCTGTCCTTGTGACTACACAGTAAGGACTGCTGCGGGATCCTTATCGTTGACTTATTCTTACGACGAAGGGTGGAAAAAGCAGTTGCCACAGGAATATTCTGAAAGTGCCTCTTGGTGGGAGTGGATGACTAAGTATAAAGTCCTGCTAATCATAAAGCTGTATCTAATGACACTCTCTTAATAGTGGCTTTGGAAACAAATACTACTTTATGCCTTGAATATCCTGGATTGTTCTGCTGGCTCGGCTTACTCTTGTGCTCCGTTCCTCAGACTCCAAAAGGTTACAGCTCCTGTGTGTATCTGTTTGACAGGCTGGATAGATGGGAACGTGTGGACCTGGCATTGTGGGACATGGTTTGGTGGGCATGGAGGTGTTGGTGTGGTGGTTGGACTTGATGATCTTACAGGTCTTTTCCAACCTTAATGATTCTGTGATTCTGTAATACCTAATCTTTGTGATTAAGCATGATTGGCATGTGTGTCACAAAAGGTGTACAGTGAGCTGGGTTTAGAAGGGCCAGGGTCTGCATTAGGTAAAAAGCAGCTGGTTTTTGGGGGGGACAGTGCAGTCCTGGAAAGCATTTGCTGCTGAGAGCTGCTGCGTGTTAGAGATAGGAGGAGAGGTGCCCCATTTGGCCCCTGCTGCCAGGCTCTCCTGGTGGCACGGGGCATAGCCTCTTCCAAAAATGAAGCAGCAAAACATGCTGCTTCACTCCTCTGGAACCAGGTGTACTGCAAATATGTTCCAACTTGTGTCAGCAAGCTAACTACAACTGACTAGGTTTTTTTTTCCCCACCTGTGTGGTTTTGTAAAGCAGTTGTGAAACCAGTTATTTCATGAGCATTCTTGAACGGAATCACTGTGAAGGCACAACAGTGAAGTTTGTTTTAACAGCTCTAACTGAAAAAAAGAAAAAAATAGTTTATTAATTAGTTTACCTATTTTATTTCAGCAACAGGTATGCAAGATGACGATGCAACAGCGGGAAGGATCAGAAAGTTAAGCGTCGGGCAGTATGACAATGATGTCCCTGGGCAGCCATCGTATAGCAGGTGTGGATGGCTGAAGTCTCCTGCTGCTGACCAGCCTGTAAATCCAGGATCACCCATTCCTGCAGGGGAGACTAAGGAGGTAAACAAAAAAGAATATTTTAAAGAAATATTTATTGAGGTGGATGGCTAATAGGGAGTCCCATGTTCATCTTCAGTGTCCACAATCAACGTGAAGCAATTGGGCAGTTGCATCGTGGCAGTAAGAAGAGCAAAAGACTGTAGTCGTCTCAGAAATGCAGTTCAGTGTTTAAGGATGTGCTGCTGTTGTCCTCTCTGTGTGTTTGCATGGTTTCAGTGTTCCAAGATCTCTCTGCTGGAACAGTGGATCAGATTATATGAAACCTTCTGTAATCTGATGAAAAATGCCCCCCTGTGTTGTAGAGTTAAGTGGGAATTTTCACTGTAATTTTGCTGCTTTATGCCCTTTCCAGATGGCTGTTGCACGGTACCAAGATGAAATAGATGGGGGAATCTTCTCCCCAACAAAAAATGGAAATGAAGCTGCCCCATCCACACCAGCTTTTCCCCTGTCACCAGAAACATCATATGGTAAGGAAATGTCTGTCTCTATTTATTTATTTTAATAGCACTATCAATATTTTAGCTGTTACTGAAGAGGAATTGTACTTTTCCTTCTCTCCTAGTGAAAACACCTCCACTATACCATCAGCGGATTCCCTCCAGCCAAAAGGTCAGCAGCCCGTCTGAGCTGTACAGAACCAGTCCTGGTAAGGCACCCCTACTTCTTAAATAATTTGAAACTGAACCGTCTATGAAGGCAACTAACACAACAGCAGTTATTCCTTTATAAATAGGACATACACCTGGTGAATTAAGGCTGTGCATGTCGGAGAAATAGAATTTTGCAGTACTATTTTAAACATATCAAAAAGAAGTAAACAATGAAGAATTATCCAAGAAAGATTTAATGCTGCTAATTGCCAACAGGGAGTCTTATGTTCACGTTCAGCGTCCAAAATCAGCGTGGAGCAATTAGGTTGTCGCATCATGGCCGTAAGAGGAAACGCAGTTCAGTGTTTGAGGCCATTCTACTCTTGTTCTCCATATGTGTTCGCGTGGTTTCAGTGTTCCACAATCTCTCTGTTGATACTTGATAATATCAAAATAGTACTGTCAGGAGACTTGAGTTCCTTGTGATTTTTAGTAGGTTTTATCTCCGTCTGAGGGAAGAGAGGTAATATCCATGTTGCCATCTTGCCAGGCAAGTGAAGCTGACAACAGAGCTTGGCAGTAGCTGTGCTCAAGTCAAGGAGATCCTTAATCAAAGGAATTTGATTCCTTTGGAAATGGAAAGCAAGCATGGAAAAGTAGTTGGTAAGAGATGATTACGTGGTTAAAGATTTAATGTGATCTAGCTATGAATTTTATTAATAAAGTATTCTTCTTTGAGGCCTTAACTCTTTGCTGCTAAAAATAGCAGCAAAGCTATTGTTAACTGTCACCTTTTCTGTGTGAAATTATTTTAAAACAATAATTTTTAAAAAAAAAACTATTTCACGTGACTCCATCAGAAAGTGCTGGACATAGAAGGAAGCCAACATAATTTATTTAAAACCTGAATAAAAATCACAGACATTCATTTAAATTGTATGCATTAGAAGATGTTCCGATGATAATTCATGGGTATATATAGTTTTATTGCTTAGGCTATGACTCTTTTCTCAGGCAGGATCTTGATAGTAAAGTTTCCAATAAATGTAACGGTGGATTTTGATTCAATAAGAGTTACAGTGTTGTGGTTTTAACTTTGAAAAAAAACCCTTCCTGTTTAATTTGTCTCATTTAATAGTTATCAAAAGCGAATAGCATCAACACAGAATAAAATTGCCTTTAGTAATAAAGCAATCTTCTGCCCAGTTCAAGACATCTCTTAATGGTTCAGTTGCTGTGGCTTTGCCCTTTGCTCTCTCAACTCTTAACCAATTAGTGGTAGATACCCTCCTGAGGGCAGCTTCAGCAAATCAATTACAGGTTGCTTACAGTGAGTTAATCTACTAAACACTTTGTTGTTAAATGGTTTCCATTGCTGTGGCTAAGAGTTAGGACTCACCCTGGAAAATGTTGTGGCTTTCATTGTATTTTGTTGGTGATTCTCCTTGCTTAATTCCAAATGCTGTCATCTCTCAAACGCTGGGTTTAGATACTCAGTTAATGGGATGCTAAAAATAATTCACTCTAGCTTAGACCAAAGCAGGTAATTCTCCCTTTGAATGCCCCTTTAAAAATGGTGCTCAAGGCGTACTGAATGCTACAGGTTACGTGCTCAGCTCCTTATGGCTTTGCTTCTAGCTGCAAACATCATGTGCTTTGGCACTAAGGTTAATATACTGTGTTTTGTTTTGGGCCCCTCACTGAAGAAGGACATTGAGGTGCTGGAGCGTGTCCAGAGAAGGGCGACGAAGCTGGTGAGGGGTCTGGAGCACAAGTCTGCTGAGGAGCGGCTGAGGGAACTGGGGTTGTTCAGTCTGGAGAAGAGGAGGCTGAGGGGAGACCTCATCGCTCTCTACAACTGCCTGAAAGGGGGTTGTGGTGAGGTGGGTGTTGGTCCCTTCTCCCAAGTGACAAGCGACAGGACAAGAGGAAATGGCCTCAAGTTGCGCCAGGGGAGGTTTAGGCTGGATATTAGGAAAAATGTCTTTCCTGAGAGAGTGGTGAAACGCTGGAAGAGGCTGCCCAGGGAGGTGTTGGAGTCCCCATCCCTGGAGGTGTTCAAGGAACATGTGGACGTGGCACTGTGGGACATGGTTTAGTGGGCATGGTGGGGTTGGGGTGATGGTTGGACTTGATGATCTTACAGCTCTTTTCCAACCTCTGTGATTCTGTGATTAAAGGCGTATGAGGTGGGTCAGCTAGAAAACATGCAATACACATACAATTAGCAAGCAATTCCAATTAGCGAGCACTTCTAAGAAATGTTAGTTGAGTGGCTTTTCCACCAGAGCACAGAAACTTCTATTACCGGAGGCAATATTAGAATCCTACTTTAAAGATTTTTTTTCTTTTCTCTCTTTTCCCTTCACTATTCTACTTTATTTATTGCCTTTATCTACAGTATCTATTTTCTGTTATTTACTTGCTTCTGTGTCTTCTCACTTCGGCAAGAAGTGAAGAAGACATCTTCTCATTACTTTTGCTAGCAATCCCTAACTCATGGCCAGAGCAAGAACGTTGTGTTTTGTGTGTTGAATGAGGCCAAGAATCTGAAGGGAAACGAAATAGCTGTTCCTCTACTTGAGACTGCTCTAATGCCCATGCGACAAAAATGACTAACAGTGTGCACTTTGCAAGAATTCTTAAAACAACGATTTGTAGTACTTTCCAGCCTTGCTCTTCTTTTAAATGCTTTCATGGCTTTTATTTGGGTAGAAGTTGGGAAACATACTGCTTTCTCAGAGATTTTCAACAGATTGAGGCCTTCGGAGTCATGGACTCTGGAGTCGTAATTTCTGCCATTAAGATATTGCCCCTTTTGTCTCAGTTCAGATCAACCTCGAATTCAAAATTGTTTTGTTCTGCATCTCAGCTTTGCTGCTTATCTGCATTCCAAGTTAGTAGTGAGGATGCTGTAGCATCTGGCTACCAATTATCTAGATTTCCTCCCCACTTCCTTGTAGAGAGTAGCTATCAAGTATATCAAGCTATCAAGTATATCAAGGTTTTAGAAAAGTATAAAAGAGTACATTTTAAAAGAATAATACATGGTTTTGTGTAGTCCATATTCAAGAATTACAATGACATCCAGTCTTTATGTACACAAAATGATAATATTATCTGTTCTTTTGTAAGTTATTTTTGTTGTAAACTGTGTAGCTTATATCTTGAATGCATCCGATTCTGATTCTTAAACTATTTATTGAAGTGAGGGGCACTATCTTCACTAAAGCCTGACAAAACCCTGTATGAAATGGTGCTCTGTTAGCCCTAGAAATCTTGATTTTCTTTCCAGGTGAAACCACTTCATTAGGGAAAGTTAGTCCAGTGTATCCATCTCCCTTTCGTTAGCTATGCCCTACCTCTTCTTTCTCGCCGTACATTTCTTCCTAGCTGGCGCAGGCAGGGCATCTTAAAGAGCAGGATTCCTTTCCAGGCCCTTGTTCTTTCTCAGACGGGAGCAAGTTTAACCTCCCACCGTCTGTGTTGAGGCACGCAGACCTTCCGTGTCAGCGCTGCCGCTCCAGTCATCACTGGCTGCCATGGTTTCACTGCCCTTTTCCTCGCTTTACATAGCTTGCAAGTAATACAGCACCCACGGAGTTCATTCTGAATTATTTTTTGAAAGACACCTTGTTTCTCAAGACAAATTTGAGCAGTCTATAAATTGGCTAGTGTTATAAATGCCCCACGAAAAAGCAGGCTCTGGATAGAACCCGGATACGGCTCTCTGAGTAACATAATAGCCATTGTATATCCCACGGGAGAGTCCCGCGCGTCAGTGAAGGAACAGAAGCGCTGTGTGTAGGCCATTTTGAAGTTTATAAAGGCTCTCTTGTCTCAGACCGCATACAGCTAATTGAAGTCCCTTTGTCTATAGAAGTAACAGATAAAACTCTAGCAAGCTCTTTGCCAGAGGACTGAACTCGGGCTAACCGCCCTTGCCGCTGGACATGAGGAGCTGCCCCTTCTTCAGCCCTGGCCGAAGCAGACAGAGCTTGGCAGAACATCTGCCTTCACAAACGGGCACTGTCTTGCAGCAGAAGGCAGGGATCTGTGGGACAAGGGGAGATTGTCTATAATCCTTCATCGATGGACTGACAAAGGGAAGACACGACGTCCTGGTTTTCCGTCTTTTCTGAACAGCCGAAGTAAACTTGCGTAGTTCAAGCAGTGCGTATGGCGGAATGATAGCAGTGCTGCTGGTGTGAGGAATCTCGGAGCCTTCCAGCGTGTATAAGGCCTTGCCTTTTCATACCCGCCAGGGAGCTTAGCCTAGGTACTGTACTCAAAGCTTGTGTTATGCCTAAGAGCTGCATCTTTTCTAAAAATTGTTGAAAGGTCATCTTTTCTCCTCATGCTGTTGTGGAACTCTTCAAGACCAGACGCTGGCGTATTTCCACGGTTTTTCTCATACAGACTCTGGTTTTATCTGACAGAGACATTGTAATCCTAAATTCCCCCCATTGACTAACATGGGCTTACTCTGTTACATCACCCAGTGGAGTGATGAGTGTTTCATAAATCTCTTAGAAGGCAAAACCACAGCCTACCAGATAACCTCATTACTGCATAATTCTATTACTGATTATAATTTTATACTGTTGTAATTTCATACTGTTATTCCAGGATTGTAATTTCTTCCAGTCACTGAGTTGCAAGGGAAATGTGCAATTGTTCGGTAAAAAAAGTCAAGGTTCTGAACTGAAAAAGTTTTCTCTGTGTCAGGAGGGTTAGTAGCATAGGGAATAGAAGTGATGCTAATTTGTGAGAGGGAAAAATTCCCTGTTTCTGATGCGCAAAAACTTTCTCAATAATATGAAAAGGTTTCATATGATATTGATTTATACCTGCCTTTCTCTCCTCCCTTAACTGCTTATATACGGTATACATGTCCAAAGCAAGAGATAGGTGTGGAACTTTTCCAGGCGTCTGGGTTTATTGGCTTAGAATATGAGTGCATCCACTTCAGTGGATGGTTATCATGAGCTCTGTCCTCCTGGAAATAAGGTGCATTTCGTTTTTTGCTGTTGTGATTTTGGGTTTGTGTTTTTTGGGGTGGTTTTGTTTTCTTTTGTTAGTTTTGTGGGGGTTTTGTTTGTTTGCTTTAAACATGGAGGCTATTAATGAGCAATAAAAAATACAAGTAGAGACAAGAAATTTATGTTGTTTACTACAAGGCAGATAGACAAGGTCCGTGTTATGTTTTTCATTGTCCTGCAGTTGACCTTGACACGTTTATCTCCTGGCTAAATACAGTGCTCATTTCCACAATATTTTTATAATGAAACAGCTAACGTTTCTTAGGTGTGATAAAATACACCATTTACTAGTGCATGTGCAGCCTTCATAGGCTTCAGGAGCAAGTAGGAAGGGACTCAGTTCTCCTGTTCGGATTCTACCAACATGAACATAATCAGGTCTTCCAGAAAGAGCACGTGGAATGCGGTAAAGCATAGTAATAAATGTCCAGAAGCCGATCCTCGGTCGTTGTAAAGACTGAAGTCAATATAATGTGCTATGATCTGTGTCACACTTTTTCCTCCCTAGATTACTTTCATTGACACATTCAGCTCAGTAAAACTAACCTTTATATAAACTTTTTATTGCACAAAGTCTGGAGATGACTTGATGTATTTTCAAGTCTTTACTGTCACAGACCTCCTTCCTTTTGCGCCACTGATCATAATACAGTTCTTAACATATCTTTCAAATACAAACATGGAAATTTTGTATCTTGTCTGGCCTGCGGAGAAAGAAGCAATGCATATTGTCAAAGATTTCAGTCTGGTAATCCAAATTCACAGCAAAGGTAACAGTGTTCCATCTCGCATGCTGAATAGATTAACAGTTTCATTTAATTTGCGACAGTCTGAATAGTGGAAAATTTGTTGTAATGGAAGAATAACAGATATTAACCAAAATACTTACAGTTTAAGTGTCTACAACTGAGCTGTTTGGTAATCAGCTTTAATTGAGCTTTTTTTTGTCCCCACTCAGTTTGGCTAAGACTTTAATGGGAGGTACTTTCCCAGTGCACACCAATTAACTTACCAAAGCTTTATTCTCTGGCTTAGAGATCAGAATGACATGATTTCGAGACTAATCCATTTAGCTAGCTAAATATGGACTGGTTTTGTTTATAGCCATGTTATGTGTTTCTACATAAAACTTTATAAAATCTGGGCGTATTTTAGCCGCTCATTAAAAATTCTAACGTGTCATTGATTCAGAGGAGTAAGGAATACAAATATGCATACCTGAATAAAAAAAGCTAGGGAGTGCCAAGTCCATGGAAGATAGTGTGTGATGAAGAAGTGGGACAATATAAATATGTTTTTCTTTGGCTGGTATGTTAAAGCTGACAAAAGATGCCATTCTTGTTAGTGAATTGTCATAAGAAAGCTCATTGTCTAAAGTCTACTCTGTCTTGCATTGGTTTTGGATACTGTCATTTGATAAAATATTCTGGAACAAGAATATATTTTGGTTTGTAACCAATGTTGTATCACATCACAGAATCAAAAATTCTTTAAATCTGATGTTTATGTCAAGACAAAGATATTTCATGGTAAAGCATTCTTATGGCCCTGTGAGCTAAACTTCTGCAAGAGGCGGGGTTTGGTGTGACCTACAGGTTGAACATCATCTTGAACATGAGACAAATACATGTGCTACAGATGGTCATGGAAAATACGTTGATTCTGACTGCTAGCAGAATGCATAATTTAGTGCGCATATACGGAATTCCATGTGCAGCTGCTCTATAATCCTGCAGAATTAAAACAAAAAAAACAGAGGATGGTTAGGTGCTTCAGCCATTACATTGAAGAGACGATCAGTGAAGCTAGTCACTGTCTCATCTACCTCCCACCCTCTCTTTGTAGCAGGATTTCCATCTGCACAGAAACACTGTGATCGCAGATCAGAACGAGCTTTAAGCCGTATCCTGCCCTGTTAAAATTGCATTGGAAAACAAATCACACACTGATTTGGAAAGACTTTTGGTTTATACTGTGAAAGTATTCACATTGCTCTTTTTTCTTGGTTTTCCTGGATGACTTTTCATTCCATGCAGGGAAGGTGCTGACTGATAAGCAAATACAAGAACTGAGACTGTCCCTCTAAAAAGGGAGGTTAACAGCCCTCTCAGAGGCCGGTTGGCACTGTCTGCATTATCCATTTGATCCAAGGCACTGCTGAAAAGTTACACAGAGTCTTCTGCCTAAAATAGAAATGTGAATTAACTTTTCTCACAGGGAAATGAGTGGCAGGGACCCTAAACGTAGAAACAAGCTCTCTGCTTTTTCACCCGCGCATTTTCTCCTCAAGTCAAATGTTGAACTGTGAAAAAGGCATGGCAGATCTTGTGATGAAAATGCTGTCCTGCAGGAATTCATTTGTAATCAGATTTTTAACTCAGGACATCTTTAAAGTCTCTTACACGTTAGAAGTCTTCCATCAATGGTAGCTCAACAGGTCTGACCACTCCTCGGTCCCACGCTGATACCATTAAAGCAAATAACTGCTGATAGGTTCTCTGCCAAGAAGAGCCACTCTGTAGACTTTATCCCTTATTTGGGGCACCTCACTTTAATCCAGTCTGTCTACTATTTGTTTGGTCTTGACTCATTTTTTATAACACTGTGAATTTAAAATGAAACAACTGCCTTTTTTCAAAAGGAGTTATTAACTGAGAAAAACCTGGAACCAGCAGCAACACAGAAAACAGCACCTGCATGCTTGGCAATACAGTCCACTGGAAACTCGCTTAATGGTGTATCTTGGCAGTTGACAGCCACACAATATTAAGGCTTTGATTCTGTCTTCAAAGCCTGTGTTGGAGATGCTCCCAAGCTCTTCAAAGACTGTCTGGCCGTCGGTGGCCTTGAGTGCCCCACGTGGACTGCAAGAATGGAAGTGGCTGCCACCAAAGTAAGACTAGGGAGTATTTAGGACAGATGCTTTTCAACCGATGGCCTACAAGTGTAGAATTTACTCACAGTGCCTAACAGAATGACCACGAACCTTGTGGCATTTTCAACAAATGACAAAGCACGCTGCTTCTGTGTAATTTTCCTGCATAACAAAGCATTTGAGGGGGGAAAACCCCCAAGAATATAAGGGAAATGGCAGGGGTGGGGCCTGAGCTTTGCGCATTTTGTCTAATGCGTTTATATGATGAAATGCTTCACTGGTGACTGCAAAATAAACATGAGACAGACCAATGAACCCTCAACATTTGACTTCGAAATATGTGGGCAATTTGATGACTTACCGACATTTCAAAATGGCACACAAAAAAGCTCGTGACTTGTATAAAAGGCTGTGTTGCGTTAATCTCTGTGCACTGTCAGCATTGCCAGTTGAAGCACACAAATACGCTACTAATAAATGTGCTAAATATACCTATGAGTTATAGTAGCAACTTGGAAAAATAAGTGGTCCACCATTTACAACAAACAATTCAAACTTCTGATTTAAGTATTGGATTTCAGGTTAATCCTTACTGTCTGCATATTGCTTACTTATTTTCAAAAAGTCTTGAAAAGAATCACAGAATCACAGAATCAGTACGGTTGGAAAAGACCTGTAAGATCATCGAGTCCAACCTGGGGGGGGGGGGGGGGGGGAAACAACACAACCACAAAACCCACGCCACACAACAACAATAACAAGCCACAACCCACCCAACACCACACAGCACCATGTCCATCAAGCTACATCCCACAATGCCACATCCACACGCTCCTTGAATACCTCCAGGGAGGGTGACTCTACCACCTCCCTGGGCAGCCTATTCCAGTGTTTCACCACTCTCTCAGTGAAGAACTTTTTCCTAATGTCTAGCCTGAACCTCCCCTGTCGCAACTTGAGGCCATTTCCTCTAGTCCTGTCACTAGTCACTTGGGAGAAGAGACCAACACCCACCTCTCTGCAACCCCCTTTCAGGTAGTTGTAGAGAGCGATAAGGTCTCCCCTCAGCCTCCTCTTCTCCAGGCTAAACAACCCCAGCTCGCTCAGCCGCTCCTCATAAGACTTGTGTTCCAGACCCCTCACCAGCTTCGTCGCCCTTCTCTGGACACGCTCCAGCACCTCAATGTCCTTCTTGTAGTGAGGGGCCCAAAACTGAACACAGTATTCGAGGTGCGGCCTCACCAGAGCCGAGTACAGAGGCACGATCACCTCCCTGCTCCTGCTGGCCACACCATTTCTGATGCAAGCCAGGATGCCGTTGGCCTTCTTGGCCACCTGGGCACACTGCTGGCTCATATTCAGCCGGGTGTCGATCAACACCCCCAGGTCCTTTTCTGCGGGGGAACTTTCCAGCCACTCATCCCCAAGCCTGTAGCGTTGCCTGGGGTTGTTGTGGCCGAAGTGTAGAACCCGGCACTTGGCCTTATTGAACTTCATCCGGTTGGCCTCAGCCCATCGATCCAGCCTGTCCAGATCCCTCTGCAGAGCCTTCCTACCCTCAAGCAGATCAACACTCCCTCCCAACTTGGTGTCATCTGCAAACTTGCTGAGGGAGCACTCTATCCCCTCATCCAGATCATCAATGAAGATATTAAACAAGACCGGTCCCAAAACCGAGCCCTGGGGGACTCCGCTTGTGACCGGCCGCCAGCTGGATTTCACCCCATTCACCACAACCCTCTGGGCTCGGCCATCCAGCCAGTTTTTTACCCAGCGAAGAGTGTACCTGTCTAAACCACAGGCCGCCAGCTTCTCTAGGAGAATACTGTGGGGAACAGTGTCAAAGGCTTTGCTGAAGTCCAGGTAGACAACATCAACAGCCTTCCCCTCATCCACTAGGCGGGTCACCTGGTCATAGAAGGAGATCAGGTTGGTCAAGCAGGACCTGCCTTTCATGAACCCGTGCTGGCTGGGCCTGATCCCTTGGGTAACCTGCACGTGTCCCGTGAGCGCCCTCAAGATGAGCCTCTCCATAACCTTCCCCGGCACCGAGGTCAGGCTGACAGGCCTGTAGTTCCCCGGATCCTCCTTCCGACCCTTCTTGTAGATGGGCGTCACGTTGGCAAGCCTCCAGTCATCCGGGACCTCCCCCGTTGACCAGGACTGTTGATAAATGATGGAGAGCGGCTTGGCAAGCTCTTCCGCCAGTTCCCTCAGCACCCTTGGGTGGATGCCATCAGGCCCCATAGACTTATGAGTGTCCAGGTGGCATAGCAGGTCGTTAACTGCTTCCTCCTGGATCATGGGGTGCCTATTTTGCCCTCCATCCCTGTCATCCAGCTCAGGGGGACGGATACCCTGAGGATACCCGGTGTGGCTGTTAAAGACTGAGGCAAAGAAGGCATTAAGTACCTCAGCCTTTTCCTCATCCTTCGTGACAAGGTTCCCCGCCGCATCCAGTAGAGGATGGAGATCCTCCTTGGCCCTCTTTTTGCTGTTAATGTATTTATAGAAGCTTTTTTTGTTGTCCCTCACGACCGTGGCCAGGTTGAGCTCTAGCTGGGCTTTCGCCTTCCTAATTCCCTCCCTGCATGACCTAACGAGGTCCTTGTACTCTTCTTCACTTGCCTGCCCCTTTTTCCAGAGGTGGTAAGTTCTCTTTTTTTCCCCAAGCCTCAGCATAAGCTCCTTGTTGAGCCAGGCCGGCCGTCTTCCCCGCCGGCTCTTCTTACGGCACACGGGCACTGCCTGCTCCTGCGACTTCAAGATTTCCTTCTTGAAGAACGTCCATCCTTCCTGGGCCCCTTTGCCCTTCAGGACCGTCTCCCAAGGGACCCTCCCGACCAGTGTCCTGAACAGGGCAAAGTCTGCCCTCCGGAAGTCCATGGTAACGGTGTTGCTCACCCGCCTCCTTACTTGGCTAAATATTGAAAACTCTATCATATCATGGTCGCTAAGCCCAAGACGGCCTCCGACCTTCACTTCACCCACCAGACCCTCTCTGTTCGTAAACAGCAGGTCAAGCAGGGCACCTTCCCTTGTAGGCTCGCTTACCAGCTGCGTCAGGAAGTTATCTTCGACACACTCGAGGAACCTCCGGGACTGTTTCCTCTTAGCAGTGTTGTACTTCCAGCAGACATCCGGTAAGTTGAAGTCCCCCACAAGAACAAGGGCTTGCGACTGCGAGACTTCTGCCAGTCGCTTGAAGAACACTTCATCAGCTTCTACGCCCTGGTCGGGTGGTCTATAACAGACCCCCAGCAGGATATCCGGCTTGTTGGCCTTCCCCCTCATCCTTGCCCATAAGCATTCAACCCCGTCGTGACAATCATCCAGCTCTATACAATCAAAGCACTCCTTGACGTACAGAGCCACCCCACCGCCTCTCCTTCCTTGCCTGTCCCTCCTGAAGAGCTTATAGCCCTCCATTGCAGCACTCCAGCCATGCGAGTCGTCCCACCATGTTTCTGTGATGGCGACCACGTCATAGCTGCCCTGCCGCACGATGGCTTCCAGCTCCTCCTGTTTGCCGCCCATGCTGCGTGCATTGGAGTAGATGCACTTGAGCTGGGCTATCGGTCTTGCCCCCGGCAATGGCATGCCACCCCTAGGCTCACCTCTGGGTAGCCTGGCTTCATCCCCTTCCCCCTTCGAGTCTAGTTTAAAGCCCTCCTGATGAGGTTTGCCAACTTACGGGCAAGGATTCTTTTCCCCCTTGGGGACAGCTGGACACCACCTGCACTCAGCAGGCCTGGTGCCACGGAGACCACCCCATGGTCAAAGAATCCAAAATTCCTCTGGTGGCACCAGTCTCTGAGCCACGCGTTGACCATGTTTGCTTTCTTATTCCTTTCAGTGTTCCTCCCCGCCACTGAAGGGATTGCAGAAAACACCACCTGCGCACCCGATCCATCAATCAGTCTCCCCAGCGCCTTAAAATCCTTCTTCATCCCTTTCACGCTTCTTTGCTCTATCTCCTCGCTGCCAACCTGCAAAACTACCAGCGGGTAGTAATCGGTGGGCCGTACCAGACTGGGGAGTTTCCTCATGACCTCCCTCACCCGGGCCCCAGGGAGGCACAATTTCTTTAACACAATCACACAATTTCTTTAACAGCCTTTGGAACTGTCAGTTTGCTTTCATTTATTTTCACCTCCTGCCCTCTTCCACCACCCCCTGCTCTGAAAACCTGATATATGAGATTTTTCTAATACATATATATACACACACACACACTTTTTTTCCAAGTGACTTCAGGGTCCCTGAGGGGCCACAGGTACATTGAATTTTTTCCCCTCCGTTCCCAGAAAGTTTGGCACTGACTTAGCACTTGGAATGGGAAAAGTGGGAGAAAATTCCTGGAGAGGAAAAAACTGCGTGCGTGTGTTGGGGGAGAAACAGCAGGAAGGAAGCTGGGGAGGAGGAGAGTGGCTGTAGCTGGGGTTGAGGGATGTAATGAAGGTATGTTAAGAAGAACTAGTACAGAAAGCAGAATAGATTCTTGGCTTTTTTCAGTCCTTCATCAAACACTCTGTTAAAAGCACAAACTCTAAATGGGGTGTAAATAAGTCTGAATAGTACTGAATCTGTAGCATTTCAAGAAAAACAACGTGAAGGCAATCTGAGTATTTCACTCGCACTGCTACTCTGTGCCCGCTATTGTCACTGGATTTCCTGAATATTCTCAGTTTGTGTCAGTGCTCTCACAATGTTTTAAGAATTTGTCCAGAAAGCTTCAAGAATAAAGTAAATGAAAATGAAATTCTTTGCTGGTAGATTAAAAATCAGCTATGACGATAACGTAGTGCTGCAGGTGAGATGTTCTGCATCTGTGGGAGAGTCATTGGGATCCCTGAATTGATCCAGATAAACTGTAGGAAATAAAAATTATAATAGAAAGATTATATAGACTTCTTTATTTATAAGAAGATGAAATTGCACCATATGAGTTTTAGTGCTTTCAAAAAGCCTGAAAAATTTTGTGATTTCTTGTTATTATCATTTATTCTAATCAGATTTTTGTTCACACTGTTTTTTTCTTTAAAGATAAATGGAGAACAAGTTAATGCAACATGTAAGAAGGTTAAGGGAACATTCATTCAGATGTCTTTAAGTACTGGAGCCAAGCTGAGCTTTCATTTGTATGCATTTACCCACAATATCAGAAAGCTGAATCGTATAAATGACAGTAAAGTTTATGTTGTGTTTATTTTGTTAAAACTGTTTAATGCAAAAATTGGACTAAATGATGTCAAGAAAAGGTTTGTTTCTCCTGAGCACTCAAGAACCCCTTTGTACTGAGCGTAGAGAATAGATGCAGCTCCTAGTTTCCTAAGATGGAATGCCTTAGTTTATAAATCCTTTCTACAGTTGGTCACAGCAAAATGTTATCTGAAGATTAGCAAAATATTTTTTGTTCTGGAAAACAGTGGGAGTATTTTAAAAATAGCTTGAGATTACACATGCGTTGTGGCTTTCTTTTTTCATTGTTGTTATTTGGATGCTTTCATATCTGGTCAAAAGAGAGTGTGTTATTAATACCTTTCATTCAGTGCTTTTGAAGGGTGTCTGTGGGTTGTAATTCTCTGCAAACTGATTTGATGCCCAGTCGGGAGACGACACACTCAGAGAGTTGGTAAAACTGCCCAGTACTAAGGTATGCGTAAAGTGTGCATTTTAATGAAAGCTGAGACCTGTGTAAGTAAGAGGGACCTCCTGCTGCGCTCACATCGCTTGAAATGATAAGATCAAGCTCAAACACTATATGAAACGGCAAAGTATAATGTTAATGAGATTGTTTCTGCTGTGCTTAGATTTTATTTCTTTTATCTTACCATTTGTTTCTCTGTCTGAGTGGCAGCCTAGCAATTTGAAAACTGCCTGCCTGTGTTCAATTGCCACAAATGTTTTGGCAATGAATTTGTTATAAAGGATGTTTGAAAAAGACAACAAAGTTTGAGAAAACATTAGAAAACAAACTAGAGAGTGTTGAATATATTCAAAATAACGTCCTCTGTATCCAATATTTGTTCTAGAAATTTCATTACAATTTATATTTGCTCTCTCTGGGAGTATACTATACGACCAGTCTATTTGGATCATTGCTCAGCACCAGAGTCAGCTTACCAAGGAGACGTGCTAAGAGACTTGTAAATACCTGCATGTCAAAGAACTGTTTCCAGACGTCATTCAGGAAATTGATGCATTTTGGAAACTTCAGGTTGAGTTACTCTGAGAGGAAAAGCAGGTCAGAAAAGACCCGTGGGTCGCCAGAAGAGAATAATACCAAAGCAAGGGAGTGTTAGCGCTGACGGTTGCAGCTCTGGCACTTCACAGTCTGAGGAATCCTCCTCGTCCTCCTCCTCCTCCCACTGCCCAGTGCTGAGGGCTGTGAGCTCGGCGGGCATCAGCGTTGCAACCAGCAAAGTAAATATTGGGACTTCAATGCAGTGACATTCTATGTGATCGCTCAGGTCTTGACAGGTCTCTACAGTCATGCTGTTAAAGCCAGTGGCATTTACAAGCGAGGCTGTCTTCTCCATTTTCCACCATCTGAACCTAAATCTTATAAATCACATTTAGAAGGAGGAGGAGCTTTTTCCATGCAAATCTAATAGCCAATTAGAGTATTCATATGTCACGGGAGAGGTCCAAGGTCATCTCCCTCTTCCGCGTGATTATCAGCAGAACTTGAACCAGGCTTTCTTATACAAGTCTGAAAACTGTGATACTTTTGAGCCAAATTTCTTTTTCTGGCTTAGTTCGTGCACGTTACTATTTAATACAAGTTAGAATAACGGTAGAGCAGGCTTCTCACAGGAGGAAAACCTGAATTCACATCTGTGGCCTGATTTAGAGGAGGTCCTCTGAATAGGCTAGAGGATGAAGGGCTAACTCTATTAGACTACTTAAAGTCCGTAAGCGTGAAACTCGTGTAAAAATATTCCTTTGGTCTGGAATTGTCAGCTTTCTACAGCAGCATAAAACCTCCCTTACCTAGCCTTAGGTGACCAAATGAAGGTGATTCTTCCAAAGGTTGCGTTTCGCATTACATGGCAAATCCAGGCTTGTGCCCTGGGGCTTTGCATTCCATTCAGCAGCAGTACCTCTGAAAGTGTAGTTGTGCAGCTTACATCCTTCCTGTAGCTCCAGTCTGAAGGCATTTTCTCTCGAGAGAAAGCAGTAGCATTATCTGGTATTTATTTGGTTTTTATATTTGCCATCCAAGGTAATTGGCTGTACTTGGAATATGCACCTATTAGCTGAAAAGATGATGGCATTTCCAAAGGTGCTGAACACGTTATCTTCACTGGTATCTATGAGAGCTCATCATTTCTAAACTTCAGGCGATAAAATAAACAGTGTCATTCTGAAGTTGTAAATGCCAAAAAAATGTTGTTTACATAATCAAATTATTACACAGGAAAAAATGTGTTTATACAAGCCTTCAGCGTTGTAACTTTTGATCACGGTCTCAAAGCAGATGTGCGTCTTCAGTTAAACTTGAAATACACCCTGATAATAGACTGGTGTGGGGGGGTAGTGGTCTTCGTTTTTGTCTTTTTTGTCTTTTTTTTTTCTCCTCTGTGAGAACCAGTGAAAAATGGATTACTTGAGAGGTTTCTGAAGTGTTAAAGTTTTCTGAAGTCTTAAAGTTTTCTGAAGTGTTAAAGAGTTTGGTTTCTATTTTTCCCTTTCAGTGGGAAGAAGTAACGCATTTCCCCCACATAAATCTGTCATTTGACCAATAACTATCTACGCATGTATTCACTGAAGTATATATGAGTAATATCTTACACATATATAAAAAAGAGAAGAATCTAAAGCTGAGAAGTCGTCCACCACTAATTTTTGCTTGTTCTGAAGATGCAAGAGATAAGCCATTGGCAGAAATTTATCAGCAGTTTGACAGAAGCACAGAATTGGATGAGCAGGCAGTCTGGCAGATGTGGATTGTTTTTACACGTACCTGTTGATGCTAGTTAGCAGTGCACGTGGGTAGCATGCATTTTTGAGATGTTACTAGTCCTTTTGTCTGGAAAAACTTAAATTAACAAAAATCCATGGGAACAACTACTTCCCTGGTTATGATTATATGAAAAGAGCTTTTTCAAATTTTCCAGGGTGAGGCCTTCTACTATATGACGTAGCACTCGATGACTGGGATGTGCCAGAGTAATCCGTGTAGTTTGAGGGAAGGCTGAAGGAGAAGAAAGCTCCAAAAACTGAAGTACAGCTGTGAGCACACCTTTTGAAAACAAAGTCTTAAAACGATCCTGCATTTGCGTGCTTGGGAAGGTCTGGTCTGCTGCATTCACAAGTCAAAGATGTTCTGTCGTTTCAGAATTACAGAGCTGCCAGTGTCGAGTGAGGACATGGAGGAAATACGCATTCAGGCCCACTTAAATGTTTACAGTCCAAAGGCCATATTGCTCTATGGTTTTTAAGATGCTGGTCTCCCCTGCGATAGTTCTCTTTGTGTTTATTCCCTCTTGCAGAAGATGAGAAAACTAAACTAGTCTGTGTTTTTCTACACCTGAGTTAGGCATGTTATTTCACAAAGCCATTCGTATTCAGACACCTAGTAGACAAAACCTGAAATGGCCTATCACTTGAGATTGACTCCCACGTTTCTGTCCATCGTGAGAGTCGCCGGGAAAGGTATGCCGTTCCTTCACAAATCGTGGAGTTTCCTGAATTTACATCCGAGGGCCAGGGTATAGCCACCCTCCTGCCGGGTTCACTGTCGGAGAAAGGTGCATGTTAGGATTCAAGCCCTGCATTTTAAGCTGCTTTGGCTAGATCTTGCAGTGTGACGGTTCTGATCAAACTGGGAATCTAGTGCACTTCACCTAGGAGAACTGCACGCAGGCCTTGCTACGTGAGTAAATACTACCACCTGGCAGGGGATGGAGGGCCTGATCCTTGTCTTTGTGCTGTGCCTGGCACAGCCACGAAACTAATTCTCCTTGCCAAATGACAGACCTTCTCCTTTTGGGATGGCATTATCTCACAAACTGCACTCACCTAAACCCAACCAGTTCCTCACCTGAGACATCCAACACCCCCCTCCCCTTCCTAACTCTTACTTCTATGCTTTTGTATACCGTAACATTTCCGTCTGGCCCTTTGTATCTCCTGGCTTTAGAGTTTCAGATATTTATTTTTTTTCTTTTCCCTGGAACTCATCTCAGCTGGTTGAAACCTTGAACTTGTGACAGAAGGATAAACAAAAGGTGAGTTTTTGTGTCAAGCGCCTTTTTTTTGTCGTTAAAAGCATTCGTGTCAAAGAGGTTTCATTGACAAACAGCCCCCTAAGTACAACCAAGTCTGATTCTGCTAGAAAGCTCCGTGCAAAAAAAAAAAAATCGTAACAAAGAGTGAATTTGATAAAATGTTGACAAAACTCAAGTATATTAATGATTTTAATTCCCTGGTTTCTACTTACATTACATTCATATATTACTTGGGAAATGAATGCTTTCTCGCTTAACGCAGCCTTGGCATGGTGTCTCCGACCACTGTTACCTTCTTGGTTAAATGTTACTACCCTTGTTCTCTTCTAATTCAGTAACCGTAAATAGCTGAACAAGCAAGGCTTCCAGACTTGAAAATTAGGAAGGAAATGGGACATCCAAAGGTTTCCTGTGATTACAGTGCTTTTTATGCAGAGCCAGGAATGCTTTCTATGGAGAGCGATTTTTCTCTAGTAGTTACTGTTTGTAGGAGTTTGAAGACTCTGTTCAACTGCATTTGTCTTTGCCAGGAAGCATCCAAGACAAAGAGAAAGTGTGGTTGTGTAATAAATTAATCAGAGTATGCGATGGCGATTCTGGGCTGCTGCACTGATAACCTGTTCAGCCCCTGGGGCAAGGATTGTCCCTCGTTTTTTTTACCTGGTAGTATGGTGTATATCACAACCAGCTTGCTGTTTGGGTCTCCTGGGTGCAAGCATTAGGAAATTGTTTAACAGGAGCAGCTGCTATGAAGAAAATCAGTGGTGGGAGTGAATATTCTTTTAAAGGAATAGTTCCACCTTTTGGTCTGTGGAAGAAAGCAAAATGCTAATTAGTTTACCAGTACTCCTCTCTATAATCGAGACAATTTGTATGTTTTCAAGCTATCAGAAGGGTTTAGTACACATGTTCAAAATAGGTTGCTGGTAGAAATTTGAGAGCAGTTGAGTAATTCACTACAGGAAAGCTGTAACCGGTCCTATTTGTTTCTGTCCATACCAAGTAATTTCCTACAGTCCTCCGTTCAGCAAATCCGGTGCCCTGGGCCACTGGAGAACAATCCGAGGAGGAAACGTGCAGCCCGCTGCGGTGCTGCGGGCTTTCCACTCATCTTCCGGACCCCTAAATAAAACCTGCTCTTAACAATGCCGGGGTGATGCCGAATGCCACGCAGCGGGGTGGTTTGTCAAAGAAATCTTGGGAAGTGAGTCAAACTCGGAGTCAGAGCTCTGGATGCTAAATTTATCGGAGCGCGTTGAGCCAGTTTGGCGTTAACCGAGCAGCTGGGCTGTGGTCCACGTCCGAAAGCCTTTATCCGGCTGTTCTCCGTTGCGCGTCCTGCATCTCTCTGGAAGAAACAAATCTGTGATGTCAAGCGCGGCGGTGGGGGAGCGGGGCATCTCCTTGAATTAAAAAACATCCAAGAACACCCCCCCAAAGGCCGGGGCTTGTGTGGCGGGCCTGGGGGCAGGGCGGCGAGCTTCCCAGCCCCGCGGGGCCGCTGCGCTGCCCGGCGCGGAGGATGCGCGGGCAGGGGCGCTGTGCGCGGCTGAGGCGCGCGGGGGGCCGGTCAGCCTCGAGTGAGGTGGAGCCAACCGCGCAGCGCTGCGCGGGGCGGGCGGCGGAGCTCCGCCGCAGTCGGGGCTTTGCTTCCCGCCCGCAGGGAGCGGGCTGCGCCTCAGCGGCCGCGCCGGCAGCGGGAGCCGGGTTGTCTCTGGCTGCAGGCGCGGGACTCCTTGGCTGTGAGGCGCTAGGAGAGGAGCGGGGGAGAGCAGATGGTGAACGTGGGGAGCGGTTCTCCCTCAGGCTCTGCGCGGCGGAGCCGCCCTGCCCTGAGCCGCGGCCGGCCCCGAAGGTTCCGCACGGCCCGTGCCCCGTGAGGCAGCTCCTGTCACGATGGCTTCCGTAGGTGGGTGCTTGGTTTCGCGCTCTCCCCTCTTCTTTTTTTGCGGTGCGTTTTCCTCAGTTCCAAAGCCCGTTTTGTGGGGCTCGCCTTCCGCCGGCCGCCTCCCCGGCCCCGCGGGCGGGCGGGGGTTACCTCCCGCCGAGGCCAAGGCGCTGCCGGGCTGCCCTCTGCGGGGGGCGGGGGGGGCCTGCGGGGAGCTGCTGCGTGGGCCGCGACCCCCCAAAAAAAGGAGGAAGGGGGAGAACGCCGCCCCGCGTGGCCGTGCCCCAGCGCCTGCAGCCCGCAGAGGCACTGCAAAGCCTCGCAGGCGGGGAGTTTTGTCAGCCTGAGGGAGGGCAGGAGGCAGGGTCCGAGCTTCGTGAGGTTACTCTTCTACTGAGGAAGACTTCTGGCTTTTTGTGCTGTTTGTTGGGTTTTTTTTTTTTCAAAGCAGAAGTGGGCCCTGCCTGGAACATACATAATTGCTGACTACATACAAAAACTTACTCTTTGTCCAGGCTGATTCGTTTCCCTCCTCCCTCGAGGAGATCCTAGTAACGTTATAGCCCCGTTAAATTTCCTTTCAAAAGCATGAAAAATGAACTGACTTTGTAAGCGTAAATCTCTCCTGAACAAGGAGTATCACATCATTTTCCTGCTTTCGCGCTTAATGAGAAAAACAGCGTGTTGTGCCACTAGCATTGGCAGAGTAATTCCTCTAATTCAGGCAGCAAATGTAAAACATTCTCGCTTTCTTACTCCAGATCTGAATTTTCCATCAAAATATAATACAGCCTCAGAGCAGCCAACTAGTGCAGGGTGTGATGTGCAGGATGCACCAGAAGACTTTACAGAGTCTGATTCTTACAGCCTTAATGCAAACAGTTTTTCTGTTCAGTCAGTAGCAGCAGATGCTCCCGTAAGGACTGCAATCCTAAAAGGAGAGTTGCTGAATCCTAGTTCTTAAGAGACAGACCAAGAAAACACCTAATAGCTTCACTTCTTAGTCCTGTTGTGTGACACTGAACAACGCCGAAGAGAAACTGAACTGAGATTTCTACCTGTTTCAATTCCCGATTATTAAAATCAGGTCCTTTTCTGGATCTAAAATGAAAATGGTTTAGGTATGCTACTTCAAAACTAAAAAGCGGCCATCGCTTGTGGTGTTCCGGCTGCAGTGAGCTGGGTTCAGCCATTTGTTACAGGCAGGTGACTCCAGAAGAGTGAACAGGTTGAAGAGGGCCACGTTTAGGCAGAATTTTTCTGACAGCAGAAGAGCAGGACCAAAATGAGACTTTCAGTGGAAGGCCCGAACATCAGTTGGATTGCTGCCATTCCTCCTGCTAGGTAAGAACTCCTCAGGCATCCAGAGCTGCATACTCCGACCTCTCTGGTGCCTGCTGGCTCCAGGGAACTGGACTGAGGCAGGAAAGGGGGAGTTCAGACTCCCTCTCTCCCTCTTTTTCGCCTTGGGAAGAATAGATAGGATCATACCACGAAGCTGAAAATTTCACTGATGAGTCTTGGTGCTTGCCCCACGTCAGCCCCAAGCTCAGCCCCTTCTTCGTCCACTCAGCATTTGTTACAGTTTGCCCCCTCCTTACCCCCTTCGCATTGGCTTTGCAGCGGATCCGTCAGTAGACATGAGTTGCGTTTTTCAGTTCAGCACAGACAACCCAGACCTGCATCTCCCACATCTCAAGCAATTCTAATGGCTAACGAACTTCGTCGCACAGGGTAGACGTTTTACTCTCTCTTTTCTTGAAAGGTGCTTGGTCTTTCAGGGCGTTCTGCCTGAAAAACTGTTACTATTCATTTTGAAGGTACCAGTTTATACACTTCTGATTCCTAGTGGGTTTTTTCGCCTCTAAAACTATTGCAATTTAATTTTACAATTTGATGAAAATTGTCGTGTTCAGCAACATGAATATCTGAAATTCCGTTATGACATAAACCACAATAAGAATGGAATTGGCTGTCTCTAAAGCCACTTAACTAATTTGCTGTGAAAACTTAGTGCGGGCATGTTAATAATTGTAGTTTAATTGTTTTGTTGGTTTTGTTCATCACTGAATGATCTGCTGTACTTAAAGGCAGAATAGTGGTGCTCTTGTTTACGCATTACGGACTGACAGTGGCTGCCTCCTAAAGAGTGTTTTAATAAATGTCACATTTCATGTTTGCATGTGACCCGGATGGCTTGAGGAGATGCCTCCGCAGCTGATTTGCATTCCTAAGACAGCAAAGCTATGCCTAAAGTCAATAGCAGAGCATCTGCAAGATTTTCTAAAATACATGAGAAGACATGTGCAGCTGATTGCTTTAGTCCCTGGGGAAGTTTTTGGTTTTTTTTCCCTGGTACTATTTGGGAAAATAAAACAAATTAGTATAAGAAAGTCCTTCAGAAAGGCGTGATTAGAATTTTCCTGCTTTGAAGATGTTGTATTGCAAACTCTATTCCGCAAATATGAGTTATTTGTATTTTGGTATTTTTGAATGAATGTACAATACCAAGTATCTGTAAAACTGTGTAAGTGCCTGTCAATGGAACGGCTATTTCCTCAGTGGAAAAGAAGCCGGATAGTAAGATCTTCAGGGCAGGGACTGTGGGTGGGGGAGAGCAGGGTCTGGTAAATCATCCTTTTGATACTTATCCCTGTGCAGACAGGGGCAGAGGGTAAGTGCAGTTAATTCCCCGATCCTAGGGTTGCCTGGAGATAAGCTGACTCCTGGCACAGCTTCAGAGGCTGCATTTGTTTGTTACTGGCAGGAGCCTCTGTGGGCCGTTATGGGAGCTAGAAGTTGCCGGAACACAGGAATGTCCCAGTGTGCACCCACTCTTGTCATGCATCTTGCCAGCCGGCCAGAATCTCCCATGGAGGTGGCGAAGCGCCAGCTTTGCTCACCCAGCGCTTGCTGGGGAGCGCTGCCATGCCAAGGATATTCCCTCAAGGGGCAATGAGGATGATTTACAGCCTTCTTGAGGCATAAGGCAAGAATGGATTTTTTTATTCTAAATACATTTGAAAGGTTCCCAAAACCACAGTGAACACTTTCTAAATGCACACAATAAATAATCGCGTGAAGTTAGAAGCCTTCAGTACTGCAGTGTAGCTTACCTTTAATTACTAGCAGTTTGGGTTCTAACTGTTGAATGTGTTAGTTCTTCCACCAAATAAATGTCTCTGAGAGATACTTTACCGCCTCTCCAGATTTGCTGTTTTATTTCCCAGGTTGTCAGCCACCACATTGTTGTGTTTTCTGTAAGAGCCAAGCACATCATATATATTCCGCTGAGATCCTTTTCTGTGCTATTTAATGAAGCAACTGACTTTTCCAGTGCAGAGAGGTTAGTATGTGGATGCTAGAGCCACCATCTTCATAGCTTCTCCAAGTTCAGCCCGACTGATCTGGTTACTTGCAAAGAGAGTTGGTCCACTCAAACAGGCATTGCAGAATCTCCAAGCAATAGTAACTTTGTCTTTTCCTTCAGAAGCATGAAAAAAACCTGTTGTATTATATCTGTTTGCTGTTGGTGGGTTTTTGAAAAGTGGGGGAGCTGCAGGTGCCTCGGTGGTGGTACATGGTTTTGGCCTGTGACGTGTTCTCCTGAAAGAATGCAGGCAATTTTGAAGAACAGTTTATGGATGTGCATAAAAATCAGCAGATTCCAGGCCAACAAAGAAACTGTCCCTGTTCCATCCATTAAAAAAACCCACAAACACCCAAAAGCTAACCCCCCCTCTTTTTATCCCTTTTTTTGTCCCCTGCATGCCCTTTTTTTCTGTCAGTGTGTTAGTCCAGTGGTCTCCAAAGTGGGGTGTGTGCACCCCAGGTGATGCACAGGACGATCCATTGAGGTGTGGGAAGAAAATAGCAGAACTTCAGTAGTACATGTATACAATTCATAATTAAATAAATATATTGGGGGTGGGTGTTCAAAAATTTCTCATTGATGGGACATGCAACTAAAAAGTTTGGAAATGACTGTGTTGGACTCTTTTCACAGAATCACAGAATCATTAAGGTTGGAAAAGACCTATAAGATCATCAAGTCCAACCATTAACCCAACAAGTTATGCATGAGGAAATCAGTGTTACCGTATAAAGATAGCAGTGATGTTTGGGAAGCACTTCTGGGAGGGGTGTAGTCCAACCTGTGACTCAGAACAGGACCGTCACAAGTACTGGATCCTGGTTTATCTGAGTCAGAAAACCCCTCCTGATGGAGGTTCCACCACAACCCTGGCTAACCTCTTCCAGTGTTGCACTGCCCGTGGCGACAAAGCTCTTTTTGATTTCTAATGAGACTTTCCCAAGACCTTTTTGTCTGTCACTGTTGAGAAGGATTTGGCTCTGTTGTCTCTTCTGGTAGAGAAGGGACCCTCTTCTAGTAGTTTTAGGCTGCTTTTAGATTCCCCACCTAGCTGCTTTTCTTCTCCAGACTAAACAATCCCAGCTCCATCATTCTGTCATCACGGGTTGTGTGAGCAAGGCCCCTGGTCATCTTGGTAGCCTTCCACTGGATCCCTTCCAGTTTCTCATGTTCCTGAACTGCTGGCTTAAAGCTGAGTTTAGTATTCCAGGTGAAGCTTTCCCAGCAGCAAATACGGAGGGGTAATAACCAGCTTCCTTCGGTCTGCTGGCCATGTTCCTCCTGCTGTAGCTCAGTACGTCTTATTTGGGACGAGAGCAAAGCAAAGATTCTCGTTCAGCCTGATACCCACTGCAATTCCTGATCCTTTTCAGCAGGGCTGCTAATTACCAGTTGGATTCCAGCCTGTGTTGTTGCAAGGTCTTGTTCTGCCCCAGGTACAGATTCTTTTTACTTCATGTTGATCTTAAATAAGATTTCTGTTGGTCCTGTCCTCAAATTCACCAAGGTCCCAATACTCGTTGTTGCCATTCTTAAAGGTGGACTTACTATTACTTCTTTTGTCGTTAAAAGTATGGCTCAGTGAAGCAGAATCGTTGGTATGGACATTAACCCTTCTTTCAAGTACTCATATTTTCTTAAAAAAATTAAAAAGGTAGATTTCCAAATTTCTTGTAGATTGATAATATTCAGCTGTGGGAGGGGGAGGTAATCTGAGCAGAACAGGGTCTTTATACCCAAGTTGGTATACCTTTGTTTTTGCTGTTTAAGGTGACATAAAAAGCAAAAAATGTGAAAAGAAGATAAAAACTGTTAGCATTTTAGGATTATTTGTTTTTTCTAAATATTAGAGTTTCGAAGAAATACTGGGAAAAGCAGGGGTTCTGTTGCTATAGTCAAAGTCAGTAAAATAGCTGTCTAATCTTAAAGGATAAAATCCAGTTTGTACTTGTAGAAAATGTTGCAGATTTCCATGCTTCCTCAGAGCTCTGTGGCAGTGGAGACTTTATATAGCTTGGTGACTACGGTGGGCCAAATGATGAGGTGCTGATTCAGCATTTGGTTGCTGCAGGTTTTGGGGGGAGATTGCCGGAAAGAAAAGCAAGCTAACGATGACAATTGTTACCTCACTCTACAAGTTGTTATTTGGAAAGTTTCTTAACAGATACCTGTTCCTCTGAAATACAAACCCTCCAAATCTATCCTATCAGAAATGTGAAGAGCATAAAGCAATTAACTTCTTTTTTGAGGACAATGAACAGGAAGGCATTTTGTTGCTGCCTGGGGTTGTTGGGGGATTTGCTTTCAGTGTGTATGGCTTAGGTCAGCTTACTTGTGTTTTAACTCTTCTCAACCAAAAGAAGCAGTAATACAGTAAATTAGCTGCTGTTCTCAGAACTCTTTGTTTGAAACGCTTAAGAAATAATGGTGGAAGCTGGCTAGCAGCAATAGCTTGGGGGCATTTAGCCCTGAATGAGAGGTGGGACAACTTGGGTTGGATAGGATAGCATATACTTTGCAAAAGGGGTAATAAAAAAGTTATTCACTTCCCTGGCAGGTGAAATTACAAAAGACAAGACCTTAAGCAGCTTTCATTGATTTCCACATATTTTATGGAAAGGAAGGAACAGCGGGACCAAAGTTGATGGGTTTTGTGGAAGGAAATAATTTGGTTCACTGTTTTTTTGTGAAATTGAAAGCGGAATATAGCAAGTCTAAAAGGTCAAAGTTTCAGTAAAGTCAGTAGTTTGCAGGCTGACTGAAAGCAAGAGAGAGTTTAAGCATTATCTCAGTCTCTCTTACTAATTTTGGCACCTTAGCATTTGGAAAAGCAGGAGAGATAGTGAAAGGGAAGATGGCTACCCAGTAAGAATGTTGCAATGCTACTGGACTTGGAAAGGTGTTAGTTTGTAAACTAGTTCAAGCGTGCCATCTTGCTGTCTGCTTTCTCCATATGCAGGGGTTTTAATTCTGGCCTTCCTTCCCTGTGAGCTCCGTAGAGATTGCTAAGGAGCTCCTTAGCTTCACCGGTGCCAATTCTGTAGTTAGCACTCTGTCAGCTGCTGGAGGGACTCTTTTTCTAGGGAGCCAAATCCTTTTGTCATGAACTCACTGTTTCCAGGGTTTCTGGCTTTACATAGTAGCATAAGCCTCTGCTACTCTATGCTCACACTGTGCAGTTGGAATTGTGCGCTCCTTCTCACTTCATCCAGTCCAATTAGCTGTCACTGGACGTTGCACATCAGTACCTCTTTTCCACTGAAGCCCTCTTCCTTGCTCCAATTTTTTTTTTTGAAACTGTGATTTTCCAACTGATCTTTCCGTCAAAATTTCCTTTGCTGAAATATTGGCAAAATGTCTTAGAAGAACTAAAATTGTGCCTACTCAGTATCATTAGCTCTGAACTTTGCTTGTTGGTGTTTTTGGTTTCATTGATTGTTTCCCTGATAAAGCCGCCTCCACTTTTTTTCTTTTTGTAGATTTTAAGGTTTGGAAAGAAACCTAACTAAACAAACCTCTTTCATAAAATGTGCTTAAGATCTTAATCTGGTACTTTTTGTCTTACTGATACACTTAAAGCCATGGAGCCATCCACTGTGTCTCTAGAGAGGTTGTTCTGATGCTTAATACTAAAGACTAGGGTTTTCTTCCATCCTTGCTCTACCTTTCCTTGTATGTGTAACATCTCAGCTCTGAGTTGAGCCTAAATCTTCAGCAAGACATTCAGGTGAATGGCAGAGTAACGTGCTTAATGAGTAATAAAATCTAATATGGGAAAAAGGAAGTGGCCATCTTTTGACCCTTGGTCTCCTGGATGAAATAAAGTTGTATCAGCAGAGGCTATTGTCACAAAAACTCTTACAGTTCCCTAGATGTGGGAAGGAGAGATGAACAGCTCAGCACTGCGGTGGAGTTTGCGTTGGTAGTAATGTAAACTCCTAATGATAGTTGGAGCCAGCTGGATGCCAAGCTGCAAAGTGCCATGGAGTTTTTGGTGAATGCTGGGGAGTACTGTGTGCTTTTTTTCAGAGATGTTTCAAAGGGAAGAAGATCTTGAGAATGCTTGTCTGGGAGGACAAGTCCAAGGTGAGTCCTGGGAGAATGAGAAATACCAAGTCCTTAGAGGAATGCAACTATCCAAAACAAAAAAAAATTATATTTCTACTGTGTAGAGAGGATACCGATCGCTCTTCCATTAAATTCCTAGATGCCTTCAGTTCTGTTTTTGTAGATGAGTTTGTCAGGAAATCTGTCTAAAGGAATGGGCTCATCGACTGTTCGTGCCAACAGTGAGAGGTGGAAGCAGAGAGACCTCTGAATGAGAGTGTGCATACGAGCAACGTTTTGCAGACACATCTGATGTGGCTTCTTGCATGTCTTTCGTTAGGCCGGATTTTTTCGTCATTGCTGAAGCCATCAAAGGATGGATCAAGAAATAGACGGTGAAATTTAAAAGTATTGCGCAAAGCTTCTTATCCTTCTGCTGCTCTTTAGCGCTGGCAGTGGCTCGGTTACTTCGGCTTACTTTAGAGCAATATGCTTTTTTGTGTCCATTCAGCTTTTAGGCTGGCCTGAGATAGTTTGGGGGTGGTCAGCTCAGGGTTTTGGGAGCGGAACGGTCACTTAGAGCTCCCTTTCCCCAAAAGATGTAACTGAGGATCTTGACTGGAGTTTTCAAGCTCACGCAAATGCAGGTTAGCTGTCACCTTCTCACAAAAAGGACTACAAAGATGGGAATGTATGAGAAGCTGCTAAAATACAAGGTATGATAGTGGAATGACTGCTCCTTTTGCTTCCCTGCCCTTGTTGGACCATTGTCTCCAAAGCTGTGAGGGGATTTTGCCCTTCAGCTGCCACGAGAAAGAGGAAAAGGAACAGGAACGTTTTTACATCTGGAGCATGACGTGGGTTAAGCCGCTCTGGGGTTTTTTGATGGATTTTTTTGGGGGGTTCCTTTTTCTTTTTTGTTTTAACAGATTTAGCAGATTAAAATGCAAGTTAATCTGTAACATCTTAACTTCATATAGCTGTGTCCTGGGCACATCCAGGAGTTTCTGCTTACAACTGAAAGAAGCTTGCAACTCATACAAGTATTTGCCCTTTGCTGCCAAGTGGGACAGTAGAAGAGTGAGCTTGATGTTTTCTTGCCTTGCGTGTGGGCACAATAGTATTTGTTTTCTTCCTGAATGTCATTTTTCAGTAGTATATGATGCAAAGAGTCCCGTTCCTCTCTTAGATTCTGCCTGTAAAGTTGATGATCAGTGATAGTGAATGTAGATATGCAGGTCTGACCCGGGGGCGTGAAGAGCTATGAACATGAATCATCCTGGTTTTGTCACTTCTTTAAGTGGGGAGCTGCACTTTCACATTGTCAGTGTTCTCACAGATACAATGGCGTAGATTTAGTAGGGGCCTGCAGCAAGGAGCACCGATGCTTTGCAGCAAACATGCCAGGGGAGTTTGTACCATGCATACAGAAATCCTGTAGAAGCTATGAGATTGCACCGAGTTAATGATTCCATGAGATAAAGGGTTAACAGCTGGCCGGTGAGTGTGGACTCTGCTGTCAGACAATGGAGGAGACATAGCTGAAATATTCAGCAAGCTTGTTTTCAATTGAAATATAAACAAAGCTGCTTTCATGGGAAGTGCCTTTCAGATATACTTGTTTCTAGCCTGGGAAGAGTTGTACAGAGTTTGCGTTCTTTCTGCAGATTACATGCCTGGCTGCCAGTGGCTTTTCACTCTTAGTTTAGTATTTTACACCTGTGAAAATTGGCTGTGAAAAGAAATGCTGCATCTGTGAGCATGACAGCGGTCCTTCCCTCACGCAGCGTTCCGTGCTCTAAAGGTAATAGCAACAGTCCAAGGCCTGACACAGGGAGGAATCAAGTCTCTGTCCATTTCTTCAAGCAAGTGCTGTTATTGTTTGGAGAAGGAGAGGACTTTGCTGTGTAAATGCTTTAAATTAACTCTTATGCGCATAGCTGAGGTCTCCTTAGAGTGGGAGAAGATTTTAAGTTATTTCAGAAGGAGTGCCACTCCCCTTCCTGCCCCCCAGGTTCTGGCTAACTGTGGTCCAGTGACTCCCCTGTAGAGTCTGGTATCAGGGGAACAGACATAGAGGCATGAAAACAAGCAAGCGTATCAAGTTAAGCTTGTGATCATAATTCTTGTGCCTGCAGGGAATGCATTAACCTTTACAGTAGCGGAGTCATCTCAACCTGCAGTAGAATTGGGAAGCATCTGCAGGTGCATGTGCAGAGATGAGGTGCCTGTTGCACTTCTGATACGTTGTCTTACAGCTGCTGCTCTCAGTAGATTCATCTGCTTTTAGCCTAGTGAAAGTTGTGTTTCTCGGGAGCCTCTAACAGTCTTCAGACATACAACATTAGTTTGACCAAGCCACCTTCAAGTAATCGGCTTTTTTCTCAGATAATAGTTAAGGCAAAGTAATATTACTTTATTATATATTGAAATCATTGCTCAAGGCTTAACAACAAGCTTTATAATACTTGGGTAAACAGTCAATCTTGGTAATACTTGCATAAAGAAGCACCACTGATGTCAGTAGGAATATGGCCTAACTCATGGGTTTATGCAGCCAGCTTTTTCTGACTGTGTTTGCACCAGTATGAGAATGACTGTAGTATATCTGATCTGTCAGATAGATACAGATTCCGATTTCTCTAGCTCTTCCACACCACACACATTGCTACAGTATTTCCTTAAAGTTCACTTTTATGGCTGGCATGGATATAGTTAAAGTAGTGGGTATAGTTAAAAGACAGTGTTGCAGCTTTCTCATGTTTCCCTCATCCAATTAAATGTTTGCTCTGTACAGTATGTGTGCTATGTGAGGAATTCAAATGGTTTTCAGTCAGGACACTGATTTGCAGATTTTCTTATCTCAGGCATTTCTTTCAAGTACCTTGCACCCTCCTCATTCAAATAATAGCAGAGCCAGACTGCCATGAATTGAAGGGAAAAGAAGATTTATTCAGACTTGTTTCAGTGACTCTCACAGAAACAGTGAGAACCTTCCTCCTTTTTACATTAGAAAGATTTCCTGATGGAATAGATGCATTAACATGATCTTAAGTCTTTGTAGGACTGGAATTGTTTCGTAACTTTCTTGTGTATTTTTTCTCAATCTTTTCAAGTGTATCTACTCAAGATACAGTCATTAGAGATTGTTTCATCTATGACCGTCTTACTGGGTTCCAGTCCTGGAAGCGTTGAGGTCAGCAGAACTATTCAGGTGTATGAAGCTATTCAGATGTGCAGGCATTTGCAGTATCTTAGATCATGGCCTTTTCTGTGGTAGAAAATAATGCCGTTGAACCTGGGCTTATGTGAGTAGGTGTTGGATTGCTTTAGACTATACCAGAATAATTAAATGTAATCCTCTTTAGAGCGTGACTGCTTGTTAGAATGTACCTGCAAAGAAGGGGATTGAACTGTTCCGGTATAAAGCTCTTCAGTAATAGCATCCACATTATTCCTCATTCAAATGCATCTGTTTTAACTATATCCTATAGTATTTATTACCAGTATAATTAAGTTGAACATAGTTCAGACTTGAATCAATTTAGAAACCAATTACTCTGATGCTATTAGCAAGTTATTAGAAAAGAAAGGTTTGCAGTTGCTTTACTTTTTTGTCTGTGTGGTGTGAACAAAGTCACACCTGAAATTTGTAGCTGTACTGGTAACCCCCCGTGCTGCTCTGTGCTGCTCAACTGCCTTTCAACCCCAGTTCTGTCCTTTTCCCCTCATGTGAACAGAAGAGTGAGAGAAGACTGGCTCCCTCATCTTCATTCCCTCCCATCAGGTTTTTATACACAGTGATAATATAACCCTGAGCCTTCTCTTCTCCAGACTGAACAGTACCAGCTCTCTCAGCCCTTGCTCACGGTCAGCTTGCTGACCCCCAGGACCCCCAGGTCCTTCTCTGCAGAGCTGTCTTACAGCCAGTTGGCCCCCAGCATATACTGGTGCCTGGGATTATTCCTTCCCAGGTGCAGGAGTTTGCATTTCCCCTTGTTGAACGTCTTGAGATTCCTCATGGCCCATTTCTCCCACTTCTAAATGGCAGCACAACCATCTGGTTTATCAGTCACTCCTCACAGTTTTCTATTGTCTGCAAACTTGCTGACGAAACTTTATCCCATCATCCAGGTTGCCAGTGAAGGTGTTGAACAGTATTGACCCCAGTATCAACCCCTGGGGTGTAATGCTGGTGGCTTGCCTCCCAGTAGAATTGGTGCAGCTGATCACAAGCCTCTGGGCCCAGACATTCAGCCAGTTTTCAGTCCACCTCACTGTCTACTAACCCATGCTTTGTCAGCTTGTTTATGAGGATATTATGGGAGACTGTGATAAAAGCCTTACTAAAGTCAAGATAAGCAACATCCACTGCTCTTCCCTTAGCGACTAAGCTAGCCAGTTCGCTGAAGAAGGCTATCAGGGTAGATAAACACGATTTCCCCTTCGTAAATCCATGCTGACAACTCTCAATCATCTTTCCTTCATGTGTTGGGAAATGGTTTCCAGGGCTAGTCGCTCCATCACGTTCCCAGAGACTGAGGTTAGGCTAGCCAAAGCGGCAGTTCCCTGGCCCGTCCTTCATGTCCTTCCTGAAGACAGGAGCAACGCTTGCTCCCTTCCAGTCTTCAGGAATCTCTCCCAATCGTTGTGACCTTTTAAAGATTATCAAGAGTGGCCTTGCAGTGGTATCAGCTAGCTCCCTCAGCTCTTGTGGGTGCAACCTGTCAGTCCCCAGTGTACTTACATAAGTCTGGTTTAAGTGCTCCTTTGCTTGGTCCTCCTTCACCAAGGGTAAGTCTTCCTTGATCAGATTTTTTCTATGGTCTCAGGGGCTTGAGATTCCCAAAAGCCTGTCTTACTGGTAAAGACTGAGGTCAAGAAGGTTTTGAGTACCTCAGTGTTTTCTGTGTCATTTTCCACCAGGTCCCCTGCCCCGTTCAGCAGTGGGCTGAATGGGTGGGCTGAATTCGTACTCCAGTTTTCTATCACTCTGGCGTTTAAGTCCACACTGACGGTGTGTATAGTCACATAGGACACTTGACTAGACATACCTGATTAACACTGTGGACTGTGGAATGCCAGACAACTTGGAACAGACGGGTCTGTTCTCATCTTTAGGGCTAGAGAATGTGCCCCGGAGAACTGGTCAAACAGTTTGAGTGGTGCAATTCTGTAATCTTTATTCCCTCTGCCATTTGTCCTGTTGGATGTTTTCAGCAATCAAGGTAATGTTGGGAAATAAAATGTTACTGCTCAAACAAATAAAAACTCTTTCTTTATAGTCCTATTAAGAGAAAAACAGATTGTTTTATAAACACTTCTTTCAGTATAAGGTCCATAAAAACGTGAGTTATTTTTTAACTTGCCGTTTCCTTTGTTCCCTTTGCTGCAGAGTCTCGAAGTTACACAGAAGCCATTAACCACTCTATGGTGATGTCTGACAGCACTGTGGGCACTAACCCTGCGTTGCTGAGGGCCAACATGCAGACGGATCCCTCCTTTCAGCGCTGTTTTGCATCTTCGTGTACTGTTTCCAGTAACAGTCCTGTCCCAGGGGGAGAAAGGTAGGAAAAGATTCTCCTACCTTATTGTTTAATTCTCGTAGCTCTAGTTTCCAGCCAACGTATTACGCTTGCGTCTTCATTGTAGAGGGTTTGTCCAAGGACTTCGAGGTTGGTTGTGACATTTTGTGATGATGATGATGTCCACCAGCTGGAATTTACCACATACACAGATGTTATTTATATGTTAGGGACACAATTAGCTTTGAAGATAAATAGGAATACAAAAATAAATAGAAATTTATAGCTCAGTTACTTTATTATGTGCTAGCACAAGCTTATACATATTTTCCTGTGTGCTTAACCCGGTTCTCTAATGCTTTACTGAAAAGCATTTAATGAAATTTCTTATTGGAGTAAGTTGTATATGAGAGAGAGGACTCCCACTACAGTACATGCGTTTCTAGCCAGTAAAATGTCAGAGGACTTGGTTTTGATAATGAATAGCTCACTCCCTTTCAACTGCTGAGCAGGCTGAGAGGTTTTATTATTTTCTATTTGTATTGTGGTAAGCATGCAGGGCTCTGGACCAGAGCCTGAATAATACAAATTTACAAAATGGTCCTTGTCCCAAAGAGCTTACAGGGATGAGAAATAGCAGGAAACAGCAAACAAGCAGGGAGTCACAGGTTACTGTTAGAAGGTGCAGAAGACCATGACAATGAATGGTCAGTCATTAGCTGTGCCCTATATTTACTTAATAGATGAGGTGTTAACATTACAGCTGACTGGGTTTCCTTCGGTGTCACTCTGCAACAACATTCCTTTGTGGCTAATTATCCTGTCCTTGTTCTTGGGCAATTGACTCCTTTTTCACAGTAAGTATTTGGCATGCTGTTGGTTGGTGTGTCAGACTCTCAGTGAGGACTTCAAGTATGTTGATACCTATCTTTTATTTATCTTCCCATCTGATTGATTTCATTTTCAATCAGTACTTGGACTGTGAAAGAATGTTTTCATTTTGTGATTATGAATGTGAATCATAAGACTGAACAAAGTATGTTGGTATTTTCTGAGGAGGAGGCAATGTAACATTTCATTATAAGTTGATAAGAATTAAAAGTTTATCAGGCAATGCAGTCATTATCAAGTTTACATTCCTACTTCAGACTTTATCTAGAAAATTTTGTTCCCTTCTTTCTAAATATTTTTTCTGTCATTTTTCATTTCATCTAGCAGATAGCTACAACTGTGGGGGTTTTTTCTTGCAATGATGTCTTCTTCTGTTTGCTTCCCTTCCATTTCTTTATGGCCCTTCTACATTGACCTGTTCACATCTACTGGTATCCATTTCCACAGTTCCCTTTTAATTAAAAATCCTTTCTTTTTTTATGTATCTTATATCAGCTCTTTTCCTTTTGCATCTCACAGTGAGTTTGTTCTCTCCACATTTGATATTGCTGGTAATGTTTTCCAGCTACAGTCTAAGGGCATTTCACTTATAGAAGCAAGGAGACAATTTTAAACTTCTATTGGATGGTTTATTCAGAAACTTAGTTTGTCTTGTTTAGAAGGATATTTGTTATTCTTCACTTGAGCAGGTGGAATTGCTACCCAGTAGAAAAACCTAGTGTTTACTGTTGAAATATTTAATTCCATCAATCGAAATGATTCCATCATCAAATAAATTAACCACTGGACCTGGCTCCCTTCTTTTTTTAATATAAATTGTATTAAAAGGGACCTGGTCTAAGAGTTGGCTCTTGTGGACTGTGTTCTTATCATAGTTATTCATTTATTGTGTGATGATGGACAGCTACCTCCTTAGCATATTTCTTTTCTTTTTTCTTCTTTTTTCTTTAAATGAGCATAAGAGACTCTGCATGTGAGAACTGCTGCGGCAGTGTCAGTTTTCTTCCATAAACCTCTGCCTTTGATGGCAGCCTTAGCTTAAGAAATTCTTGCCTCCTACTGCTCTTTTCCAGGTAGCACTTCAGCTCACCATGTAGAGATCTCCAGGACCACTGTATGTGAAGCAATGCTGTGAACGGCCTCACTGAATTGGTTCATATTAAAAGTAACCCTCTCAAACAGGGGGAAGGAGGAGTATTTTTAACTGTGATTAATTTGATGGCCTGGTTTACAGTGCAAACTCAGAAACTGTCCCATCAGCATGGCTAGGTGGAGGGTGAGCTGAGGCAGAAAGTAATGACCTACACTGAAGAAATGAGTGATCAGGGTGGGGCTGGGATCCCATGATCCAGCGGCATCACCAGGTCCAGCATGTTGTCAAAGAGCATCCTGAGCTATTGCCCTGGGTGAGGTGATCCATTGCTTTCAATGATTGCTGCAGTCTGGCTTGTACAGTGACGTTTTAAGGGGATGATTTGGCTTTTGTTTTATTTTTGTGTTCAATTTTTGGCTTTTTTTGACAGCTCTTCTGCTACAGAACGTCCTTGGCTTGAAAGCAGCCCTAAAGCTTCCCCGTCGCTCCAGCTTTCAATGGGAAACAACAGGCCGCCGGGAGGTTACCTTGTGCCCTCTGAATTTTCAAACGCCGTGCAAGATGTCTCTCTCTTGTCTCATTTCCAAACTCCAGGACTGCAAGTCGTCACCCTGAGCAGCCTGGAGAATTCACCAGCAGAGCCACAACAAGAACCTGCTGTCAGCAGCAGTGCCCGGGCCTACCTGAGCTACAGCGGGGGCAACAGGGGCAGTGGCTCCCCCCGAGAGGAGAAACAAGCTACTTTCATAGCCAGTACTAGCATCTCTCCTAAAACCATGAGCTCATCAGTGGCAAGTGCCGAGGACAATGGCTTTTTGACACAAAACTTTCTTACAGTGGCCCCTGGACACAATAGCCAGAACAGTGCGGTTCAGCAGCACCATGGAGGGAACCTACATGCTCAACCGCCTCTTCCAGAGAAAAAGAGGTCCTCTGAAGGAGACCGTTCCTTTGCTTCCGTGTCACCTTCTTCAAGTGGCTTCTCTAGCCCTCACAGTGGAAGCACAATCAGCATCCCCTTCCCAAATGTCCTCCCAGATTTCTCAAAAATGTTAAGCACTTCCCCAGTGCCAGGTAGGTTCTGCATCAGAGAACTGCAAAATACAGCAGATTTTATAAGAGTGTATAAAAAACATTTAGAGGATTTTAAAAGGGGGGGGGGTGGTGTAAAAAAGCAATGGAATGAAAATGGCACAGAGGACTTTTGAATGTTTGCAGTAAGTGGCGCCGGTTCACTGGCTTTCGATTCAGAGAACGAGGCTGCAGAATTCTTTCTGCGCTTTCCTAGATGTCAGCCAAGGGCAGCCTACCTTTTGAACTGCCAAAGCAGAAGCGAGCGGTGTGGAGTCAAACTTCTTTTCATAAGGGCTGGCTTCTGTCTGCACCTTTCTGGGCTTCTCAAGAATAGTTAAAAATGTAGATGTGTATTCACTGGACCCCATTGAGAAGCTTTGTGTTTAATACAGCTTTATAAATATAAGAGGTTTTCATATTTTATGGGTTTTGCAAAATGAAACTTCAAGAATGCTTTCAGAACCTTAGTGTATGGTATCGTATTTGCTGGTTCTAAACCAGTTCAGAGTTTCTCTAGATTGTCCTTCTAATCATGAGGTTTTTTTGAATAATTGAGGTAATTGGAAGTTGGAAAGAAAAGTGAAAAATGCTTTTGTGTTCAAAAAATTTCTTGACTTTTTTTCCCTTTTATTTTACAGAAAACACAACTGATAAACATGTGACCGTAAAATTTGTCCAGGACACATCCAAGTTCTGGTATAAGCCAGATATTTCAAGAGAACAAGGTATATCAACTGATACATATTCTGGCATATCCATTCACAGAAAGGCCAGTTGGTGAATTCTCCTTAAATTTTGTTGATGCATACCTGATGTCTAAAAGAAATACAAGATGAAATATAAAACCTAGAAGGGCCACAGACAACCTCACTTAATTTCTTGTGTCCAAAGGCTGAATTTGAGAGTGGAGGGCAGTCAAGCAGTCCTTAAAAAATACTCAGTTAATCAGACAAATTATTAGCCTAACTGAACTAACTTCAGAGTACTTTAAATTGCCTGTGGTAGCTGCTGCAAATGTACTTTACTGAAAAGCTCCAGGTTTTGGAATGGCAGGTATGTGTGATGCGGTAACCAAACAACTGTCTGCTCTCAGAAACCTTCTGAGTTCAGGTGTGCTGCTCTGGCATGATCTCAGCCATGTGTGTTTCCCTGCACAGGTAATAGGTTGAGAGATGCTAAATATCAGAGAAGAATTCATTAGCTAGATGGCATCATAAAAGCACCCTCATCTACCAGTCATTCTGTAGCCTGAATTTCATTGTCAGCTGCAAGTGACATACATTATTTCTTAAAGGTCACGAAATAACACCCCCATGGAAGAACATCTTTATGATGTACAATACAGATACAGTACATCTCTAGGTAGATGTTTTATTGAATGAGATGGAGAAAGCTTTTATTATGTATGTGAAAATGTATACCTACGAACTTATACCTTGTCCCTGCAACAATGCATAAATAAAGCATGCTGGGTGCTTTGCAAATGCAATTGGTCTGACGGTTCTTGTGTCCGTGTGGTAATATTCAGCTATACTGAATTGTATTTAATGAGTTATGGCAGGATTTTAAACTGGGATTCTTAAAATGTGGTTGTCAAAAAGGAAGAAGGACAGATCAGTTCTGCATTGGGAAGGAAGTTTGCACTAAACCAAAATAGCCTTCAGCTATTGGCAAACGATGAATTGCTATGTCTGTCTAGTTCACAGTTTCTCAAATGGTGAGGATGCCTCTTATAGTGGAGTGGTAAATATGAGCCCAGGGTAATAAAGGTCATAGAAAACAGATCATTAATTCATCTTCGGATGATGTTTTACTGGTCCTTTCACTCCAGTCCCCTTCCCCTTGTTTGCTCCCCACTCTTAATGAGAACTGAGTCTTTAAATGTGCAAAAAGAATGTCCTGAATGATGCGAGTCCAGAGAGGAGAGTAGATCATGAAGGAAGTTTAAACCTAGCTGCTTAAACAAATGAAAAGAAAATCTTCCCAATGTTTTAGTATGCCTCTTTTCACTCTACCAAGTAAAATGCCTTTTAAAAAGTGTTTTAAGATACTGTTGCTGAGGAGGGGGAGCACTTGTTCTTTTTTCCTGTGCTTAATGGACTGCTCCTGTGACAAATTCTTACTGTCCCCCTGCGGATTTAGAAGTGGTGTGCGAGTACTGCTGAATCGCAGGGTTTTCTATAGTCATCCTCCTCTTCTCAACACGTGACAGGTTGTTGTGAAAACAGTTTTCTTCACCATCTGACAAATGAATAGAACAGAATATATACGCATTTGCTTTACTTGCTCAAACAGGAGAGTCAGTTATGTCTGGATTTTCCCTATTTTTCTGTTACTACTCTTTTTTCCATGGAAAAATATGTGTGAGTGTGTGTGTTTATGATGTAATCATTGCTCAGGCCTTGCAAAATATGGCTTCATGCCCCATATGTGTAATTTCCATGTTCTTTGTATACAGACAGTTAAGAACTCCATGGTCAAATTTGGGCTTTTTCCAGGGTTTCTTTGAAGGCTTGCTGATTCTGGAGACAAACACAAGTATTTCCAAAAAGTTTAAGGAAAAAAAAAAGCAAAGCACTTAAGTTTTATTAAGATCAAATTAGGATCAATCATTAGATAAACCTTTTGTCTTTTTTCAAAGTGAGTTTAAGATTTTGGGCTACTAGATTTCAAAGTCTGCAGCAGACTCATGCAAACCAAGAGCAGTTTCCCTGCAAATGGTTCCTCCTGGGGATGACTTCATATCACACCTCCAGCAGAAATCACAGAATGTAGATGTAAAATATTTCAATGCTTGGGCAGACAAAGAGCAAATACTCACTTGCATCCCTTCCCTTGCTTTAAAACTAGTAAGGGAGTGAGACCGCTTTGCAGGGACAGAAACTTGGTGGTGTATGGAAACGGATCTGCTCCGCCTGTTGAAGCTGCATAGGAAAAGAAAAACAGTGCTGTGTGGTCAGCCTGGGAATTAGGTAGAGCTGTGTTCTCTGTCATGCTTCTAACAAGTTGACAAAATGTAAGTGGGAATCGACTTGCTCTTGCACTGGTTGTAGAGATCCTGGTGGGACCTGCACGTCCTTCTCAGTTTAAAAATCAGTAGGGATCTGTACTTCAGGCTTCTCTTGAAATAAGTGCCTGTGAGATTTGCACAAGATGATTCCACTCAGATCCCCCAAGTATGCTTGCTTGTATTCTGTTCTGCAGCAATGGAGACAGAGAAAAGGATCATATTTCCTTTAGTCTCCTCTTAATTACAGATTTGCACTAATGTACTTTTTGGGTGTGTGCATTGTTCTGGAACTGTTCTCTCTCTTTCCTGGAATCCCTTGCAGCCATTGCTGTTCTCAAGGACAAGGAACCTGGGTCGTTCATTGTTCGAGACAGTCATTCTTTCCGGGGAGCCTATGGGCTAGCGATGAAAGTTGCTACACCACCTCCTTCTGTGCTGCAGTTAAACAAGAAAGGTACTGTATGCCTTCTATCTATTATTTATCAGGCCATACATAGTAGGAAGTCCTCATTACTGGGTAATAATCTGGAGGAATCTCCTCTCTTCTAGTAGGTGCAACTTGAATTACAGGCTCCATTTGGTACCTTGTTAAATGAGACTGGATAAGATGTCTGTTGTACTTCACAGTTTCACCATGACTTGTAAATGTATGTTCATTGTGGCTATGCCTGTATTGTACCTTATCAACCTAATAGAAAACCAGTGTCATCTCAGTGATGTGTCCTACCTAGCAATCAGAAGTCTGCATTTGATCCACATACCACCATGTAAAGCTTTCACTTGGCTGGAAGGTTGAATATTTTTGACCCCAAGGATTTGTTTTGAGGCAGTTCTACGTTAGATATAACTCTGAGGAGGTTCCCTAAGGAAAGATGATAGTTGTTTAAAAGAAGTGATAAAATACACCTACTCTCCCAGCTCCACTGCCTCCATGTAAAACTTGTGCCTGATAGTTGTGAAAGGTAAAATGAGAAAGAACATAGGGAAAGCATTAATCAGCGTATGGAAACTCAGCAGCCAGTATCTGTAGTGTTCTTGGCTCCATTTGTGCTACTACAAAGGTAGTGGGGTTGTTTTCATTGCTGCCGTTTTCCTTTTACAAAGCTTATTATGTTTCGTTAGTACGTGCTGCCTGGTGAGGTAAGCAACTGAGATCACAGGAAAGCAGTGACTCTTAGCGTCATGGTTATGGAAGTGTGGTTTTGGTTGGTTGGCTGTTGGTTTTGGGTTTTTTTAAGATCTCATGCTTACTCTGGGGCAAGGTTAGCAGTCCACCTCTATTACAAGAACAGTTTCAAATTCTGTACACTTAATCTGGTATCTCAAGACAATTTATAATAAAAATGTGCCATGTAAAGCTTCTTTTTATTGCTAAGAAACATCAGCAGAACCACTGCAATGTCTTATTTAATGAAGACAACAGGGGTGTACTGGGGTGGTGATAGCAACCAGGAAGCAAATAGAGAGTGGCTGTAGGGTTTTTTTTAGTATTCGTTTTTTATCATCAGACTGGTTAAGTCCGGGAAGACATGAAAATTCGAACTCTACTAGCCTTTCAGAGTTAGTTTATGTTGGTTGTACCACAGGCAAGCGGTAGTTAAGAGAAAATTTTAGTTAAGACTGTAGCATTCTTCTGCTTCTCGGTCTGTGATATTTAGCTTTTTTGGTTCCCACTGTTTCATCCCAGAAGGCACAAATTTGTTCAGTCTTCTGCAGGGTTTCTTGTTCCAGGCTTCCCTTTCCCACATACCCGTGTAGTCATTTATTTTTAATACGGTGAGAGCATAATGGCAAACAGTAAGCTGTTTGAAAAGGTGATCTTTGCAGTATTTGCTTGCCTAGAAGTTTCTGCTGTCCAGATTAATGTGTTCATCTGTATTAGCCTGAAAGTCAGCCCTTGATGTCATGTGTTTCCTGGACTGTGGCTGATAGATCAGAGTCAAAGGGAGCATTTGTGTTTGTGGCTCTTTTGTTAAGGTTTGAATGGTTGGGTAGCTTTGTCCCGTTGCTATGAAATAACCCTTTAGTTACTTGGAGAGAGATTCAGTTTGTAGTCAGGTGTGAAATAGTGTGAACCAGTCTTTCAAGAAATAATGAACTCGTCTTAATTCTATGTGTGCATATGTATGTATCTGTTTAAAAGAATGTGAAATCTCAAGGGAATTTTTATGTGCCTCTTGGACTTTGAATCTCCTCATTACATCTAACTTAACAATTTTGATTTGTCCTAGTTCCTGAGAGATAAAAACTGCCTTTAAAAATCTAGTGAAACCTGAGCGTTTCATGTAGTTAATTGTTTTCAGGAGCAAAGACTTAGCATAAAACTGCAAACATTATAAAACTTAAAAATTCACTGAGAGACTTGGCATCATTAACTTCCTGTAGCTAAATCTTCTATTGTTTTAATCTGGAAAAGTTCTGCAAGCAGAACTGTCGCTAGAAATATGAGTATTTTATCATACTTTTACTCCCTTGTCACATTGGATACCAGTTCTTCTAATGGGCAAGTGCATCAGAATTTCTAACGATTTATTTTCCAGATTTCTTTTCCTGTCTGTAGTTGGGGCCATGCTTGGACATTTTGGACACCAGTGTATATTCGGATGTCAGTCACTTATGATTATAAAACCTTTTCCTCTGGTTGTCTAAAGTGAGCTATTTGCTTGTTTGTTTTTTTGCAAAATGGCCTTTTTACTACAGCTTGTAACCTTGCAGCAGAGCACGTCTAATGTATTCTTTGTATACGGTATAGAAAACTTTTGGTGGTAATGTGGAAAACGGCTTCATAAAGACCTGCTAATTTGTGAGTCTGTTGTCTGTTCATTGCTTCTCTTCATGAGCTTTCTTTTTCTTTTTCAACACAGTTGGAGATTTGTCAAATGAACTTGTAAGGCATTTTCTGATTGAATGCACTCACAAGGGGGTGCGCTTGAAAGGATGCCCAAATGAACCATATTTTGGTAAGTACTGTGCATCACAGGGACACAGAAAATGGAAACAGTTTGCATTTGCCAGAGCTGTTTTATAGACTTGGATGGAGTGCAAGTGAGAGAATACTTCGCTCAAGTCCTGATGATTTCTGTAGGAACCCGTTCTAAGGTTATAGGAGCCTTGTACACATTTACCTTAAGCGTATGTGCAGGACACTCTAGCACAGATGCACATGACCAAGCTTCAAGCGGTCAAGCTTGTCTGCTGCTACCAGTGCCGCTGCAGACAGCTGAGCTAGATGACTGTTACGGGCCTTACTGATTCAGGACCTTTGCCTTATTTTGTCCTGTGCTGTATTTATACTGTACACTAGCTGGCTAAAATGACACCAAAGTGAGACATTCACAACGTACAGTATGCTGTGTCAGCCTACCTAATGTAATATGTTGAAAGCGCATTACTTGTTGTGGCAAACAGATGAATACCTACCTAGGTGCTCACGCATTTGCCCTCCTTAGTGGGGCAGGAGGGAAAAATAGGATAAGAAAGCTCATGGGTTGAGATAAAGACAGGGAGGATGCTAACCAGTTGATACCGTGGGCAAAAGAGACTAAACTTGGGGAAAATTAATTGAAATTTTTGCCAATTAAAATGGATGTTCAGGTAGCGAGAAATAAACATTAAAATAACACTTTTCCTTCCCGCTTCCCCAGCTCAACTTCACTGCTTTCCCCCAGAATCCTCACCCCCACCACAGGCAGTGCAGGAGGGGTTGGGGGGCGTACGGTCATTACAGAACAGTTCCTCCCCGCTGCCTCATCCCTCTCACACTTTTTCCCTGCTGAGGTGTGGGCTTTCCCCATGGGCTGCCATCCTTCAGGAAAAAAAATCTGCTCCAGCATGCACGCTCCATGGGAAGCAGTTCCTTCAGGAAACATCCATCTGCTCCAACGTGAGGTCCTCCACAGGCTGCAGGGTGGGGCATGTCAGCTTGGGCACCTGGAGCACCTCCTTCTCCTCCTTCTCCTCTGACTGTGGTGTTCCCTGTTCTGTGTCTCACCCTTTTTGTTCCCTTCTTGTCTCTCTGCGGCCTTTTCTGCCCTTTCTTAGACACACTGTCCCTGAGGCATCCCACCCCTGGCTCAGTGGTGCTCTGCAGTGCTTCTGCTGGAGCTGGCTGTGTCCTGCATGGGGCAGCCCCTGGCCTCTTCCCACAGAGACCACCCTGCAGCCCTCCCACCCCCTGCTACCAGCCTTGTCACGTACACCCAATACACCCGTGAAGGGGTCATCTACCATAAAATGAACAGGTATAAAATGACAGATCGTATTTGAAGTAAAGGTAGATTGAGTTTTGTCAGTGTTTGGCATGAGTCTTACTTGAAAACAGAATTTTTAGCCCAGTCCTACCTTGATCTTGGAAGTACCTGTTTATGGCACATATATAGCCCTACTAATCATTTAGTTTGAGCATCTCCTAATCTTTCAATGTATGCAGCCTCAAAACTGCTTCACAAAGTAGGTTGGCAGGCACTGTCACACACTTGTATGGATAAGACAGTGAAGGACTAATAGTATCAGTTGTTCTTTGTGTTTGTGTAAGACCCTTGCAGAATGAGGTCATCTTCACATTTTGAAGAAATTTTTGATGGGCTGTAAGAATGTGGTTGGTTTTGGCTGAACTGTGGTTTTTCTCAAGCGCATGATTATAATGTTCAATGTTTGTTCGTAAACGGGATCGGAGGATGGCTTTTTGTACAAACAGGCTGATGAACATTACACCTTCCTCTCACTCCTTATAGTCTCATGTGCTAATGTCAAGGATGACTCATGTTTAATTATTTTAATTAAGCCAAATCCAAATGACAAAAGTGACTTTGAACAGAAAAGAAGAATAACTTAATAGAGCATGCTACGTACATCACTGCCGCATTGCATGGAGGAGGTTTTATCTAGACTCTTATACTTTCAGAAGCACAAATAGAGGTGGGTGTAGACAAAGCACTAGACAGTGGAGACTAGGTGGCCAAGAGGCAGAACTCCTCGCTTTTTCTCTGCCTTATCACATAGCATTGACCCCTTGTGGTCTTACCATCTTCATAAGATTTTACTACATTTAATGTAGCAGAAGTTAAGAGCATTGAAAGGAATTTAGTGACTTCCATATGTTACTGGTTTTGTCACTTTCGTGCTTTCTCCATCTGAAGCAAAGCCATTTAGGTTAGGGTTTAAGCAGGGAAGGGGAGCGTATGATTGTGATTGATGAGTTCAAGTACATCCAACTGGGACAGTGTTAAGAAACATGAATACACTGACGTTGACCAAAGAAGGTGTTGGCTTAGGTGCCAAGAGAATTTTTTTTAAAGGGCAGGTGGGGGAGGCCCCTTGGTCTATAAAATACTTGAGAGCCAACATAACTGTTAAGCGTTCTTGTTGTCTACCAAGTTAACTGTGCATGTCTTGTTGCTCTTCTGACCACAGGGAGTTTGACAGCTCTGGTGTATCAGCATTCCATCACTCCGCTGGCATTGCCCTGCAAGCTCCTCATCCCAGACAGAGGTATGCTTGTTAAAGTACAGAAGAGATATACCCAGCCAAGCTTTGCTTCAAAGTGCCAGTGTCTGAAGGCAGGTGAACATGTCACAAGTCAAGATCTAAGCAAGAAAGCACAGGGGAGGAAGCTGTGTTTTGAAAGTGGTTCTTCAGTACTGCTGACGGCTCTTATCCAAGCTGTAGTTGTGAGCAGACTAGTACTGTGATATTCCAGTCATAAACATGTATGCGTCATGGAAATCCGCACGGTAATCTAGCATGTGGGAAGACAGATGTACTTCTCAGACATGAAATTATGCCCATGTATGGTTAGATGTAACCACTCATCCAGGTCTGGGTGGCAAAAGGGCTTTAGGGAAAGCAAGTACATAAAGAACAGAAGGTGCCCTGAGTGTGACACTGGCAGGAAGGAAGTAGCAACTTACACAGGTCCAAATATTGTTTAAGTAAATGATCAAAAAGCCTATGTTGCACCATGGGACTGTAATTCTAATTTTGGTTATGGTGATTTCATAAACCACTCTAAGACAACAGCAAAATGTAGCTATGCTTGCCCCAATATTCAGTTGTCTGTTACTTTCCCACATAAAGTTAACACCAGATGTATTATTGAAATGTTAAACATTCTTGTGGTTTTCTACTGAGCTCTTTAAACTTTTGTTAAAGGCCATATGTCAATGTTCAAACATAGCATTTGAATTATGCAAATACATTAATGAAACCATTTTAGCACAAAAACATGCTATGGTAGATGTGACCAGAGATCTCTTTATATGGCAAACCAGTGTGGTAGGTGGGCTTGTTCTCCTTAACCTCCTCACCTAAAATGGAAAGCTCCTTCTGTTCTGGCAGGAGGTGCAGGTCTGAAACATTTGCCTTGTCCTGAATAAGCATACCACAGTGACACTTTATTTTGGATTTATTTTTGAGCCCAATACGATCACGCATTTTTAAGATGAGCTTGTGTGGTTCATGATTCTGGACACAGTGCGTGGAGTATTTAAACCATATGGATAACTCTAAACATGCGAACAGTGTCACACACCGTGTTACTGTTCTCTTCCTCATTTGAATGTAGTCAAAGACAGCATAGATCATGTTAAATACAGCAGTAAGTGAGATCTTTTTATATGCATTTATATCACTGAAATAACATACTGATGGACAGTTTTCTCACTAATGTTAACAGAAGATTGAGAGGCAAACATTCCACTGCTGTCTTAATAGTTCAGATGTTTGTTTTCTACGTAAGTGTGAAGAAAGAAGGATTATGTTGGCATTTTCTGCATCAAAATACAATTGTTTTCATCGTAGAAAGACAAAGTCTTTGTGCCTAAATTAGTGTTAATTATAGAAATTAAATGAGATAATTAAAATTGCACTATTTAAAAAATTTCTAGGTTGTAATGAGGGAAGATAGCTATTAGTATCGTTTTAATGTGACATCATGTGTGTCCCTGCAGCATGTGCTACGTAGTTACGTCTTTTACTGTCAGGAAATAAAGGTTGAGCATCCTTCCTGCAGTGCTGGATGCAGGAAAACTGATGCGGCACAAAAGCCACATGAATGATTATAGTTGCAGATACAAGATTGTTTCATGTTTCTGGTCAAGAGTTGCCCAGAAGATGGGATCACAATTACAAAAGCTAAACTCATACTTGACCGTGTGCATTGATTTGTCAATTCAAGTCCAAACAAGACATGGACAGTGTTTTCTGTTTGCAGATCCCTTGGAGGAGATAGCAGAAACTTCTCCACAAACTGCTGCAAACTCGGCAGCGGAGCTTCTCAAGCAGGGTGCAGGTCTGTTAAACTTTTTCCTTCTATTTGACTGTCACCAAATTTTGTATCTTACAGGTTGGGAGTAGCTGGAGCTTAGACTGGACTGAAGGATGTTTAAAGGGAGCAGTTTAAATTTAGAGGGCTGTGTAAGGGGTGCTGTGAGGATGTGTGCCAAGTTCTTTCTGTTTTCTGCAGCCAGCTCCTAAGTTCTACGACCATGTGTTTGCTTTTCAGTCCTGTCTCCCATGAGAATATGAGGTACACATAGGTTGGTTCAAGCACAGCAATTTTTAAGCAGTGACATTGCTTTCATAACTGATGAACTTTGAGAAGATGTATTTCAACCTGTGGTTGCAGAGGTTCATGAACTATGTGTGAGGTCTGCAAAAGGCAACTAAAAGGAAAGTGTTCAGTAGGGTTAAATTCTCAGCATATGGGTCAACAGTACCACTGGAAAATGCTTACTGTCCCATCAAACTGAAAAAAAAATACTAAAAAATACTGCCCTGTGCTTCCCTTGATGCTGCATATTGTTAGGAAATGCCCAGTGTCTTTTCCATTGGATGCTGTTTTATGGATTCTCATGCATACTGCAGCACCCATTCTGGCAAGCTAAGTTGTCTTACCGTGAGCTTACTGATGTGACAGAAGAACCCTGACAAGATTGCCTCGAAATGATGTGATGCTCTGCATTGGTACCATCTGTATCGCTCTCAGATAGAAGTATTTGCAGCTGTTGTGTAGAGATGTGCTCTGCTTCTCATCTGCTTTGTTTGTATGCAGCTGACCCAGAGAGCTGGTGAAATAGCCTGTCTGAAAAAGTGTGGCGGCGTCCTAACCCACCATTACCGGACATGGTGCTCTGAGTACCCCTTTGTAATCTTAAGGCTGTCCTTAGTAGAAACGCAGCCACTGTGTTATTCCTCTGTACAGTGGGCATGCCTAGGGGATCCTGTCCACGACCTCCCATGGTCCCTGGTTCTCAGGCTCCTATGAATCCTCCCCAGGATCTGTCTGTCTACCCGATGAGTCCCATTAGAGCAGGAGAATACACTACATTTGCCACTCTCCTTTGAGTTTAGCCTACCACTGGAGCCACAAGCAAAAGTGTTGTGGCCTTTATAAGAATACTGCCTCGTTGCCCTCACCCATTTTAGGGCACTTCTGAAGGGGGCAGTTGCCAAGCTGAGCAGCTCTGGAGAAGAAGGAGTGTTGCTCCTCGCTTTGGCAGCAATCTGCTTTGACTCTAAAATTTGAAGTACTGCTTTGAGTGCTGTAATCACACAGGAATGTGTGGCTGCGGCAATGGCAAGCCTTCGGGAGGCTGTGCCAGGAGTGCGCACGTGTTGGCCTTTCTGTCTGCCAGTGCTGCTAGTGGTGGTTGTGGCCAACGGGAAAAAAACAAGGAGAGCGAATTTTTGTAGATTTTTCCTCTTGAAAACCCAGCAAAAGGGGCATGTGTTGTCTTTTGAGAAATGTTGGTTTCTCCTTACTCAGGCAATGCTTTTCAAGGAAAAAGAAACAATTCTTTCTTTAGTTGGAGCACTAGTGAGCTAACTCCATGGGGGCTGTCACATCCTGGATCATTTGGGGAACTTAGTACATTTGTTTTTTCCCTGTTTTGTTGGTGGTGGTTTTGTTTTTAAACAAGGGTTTGAACCTGAGTAGATAAATCAGCTAGGAGAGATTCTCCGGGGGGTTTTTTTGCCCTGATAACGTCATTTCCCACTGATTTTTCCACGTTTCAGAGGTCCCCCTCCAGTCACAGAGACGTTCAAGTTGTGGAGTTCAACACTGAAGTGCGGATCCAAAACATGTAGATTGTTTCTTTTCAAACTGTCTGAGCTTGTGTGAGCACCTGCAGTTTAGTCAAAGCAGATGCACTTTTTCCCTGCCCTACTTGACCCCACCCTTCTCCCACTCCACAAGCTAAAAAAAAGATGCGTTTTCCTGGAATGATCATTTTTTATAGCTGTCTGAAAAACCTAATGAGCATTTCCAGTCATTATCTAAATGCGGAAGCTGACGAGAAATCCTTTGCTTTCTAGAGAGTGACAATTGAAGACTAGAAACTATACAGTCAAGTGGCTTTTCCCTAGAACAGACCCTGCTATCTTAACCTTCCTTTTCAGCAGCAAAATTTTCCGCTCTGAATAAATCCCAGTTCTTCATATCTGTTTCCACTAATACAGTCAAGGGACTGAGCATTCTGAACACAGCACATTCCCAGCCTAAAAGCAGCAGGGGTTATTTGAAATGGCCACATTGCGTAGCTGTTGGTGGTAGCACGGACGTGACTACAAAATGCCACCTGTGGAAGACGAGAGCAGCAGCATTGCACGGAAGACACAGATGTCTTCCTTTTGTTCTAGCCTTGAGTACGGTTTCTGTGGGATTGCTGTCATTCGATACCCCATCAGACCGGGCATGATGTTCTTACATGAGAAATCTTCCAGCCTTTCTCATTACCTTTCCTTTCCTGTAATCTCCTTTTTAAGCTGACATTTTTGCACTTTCCAACACTTTTGAAAAAGGTTCCATTTATTATTTTTGTGCTACAGAAGTAAAGGAACCTATTGTATTTGGTGACTGCTTTTGAACTATCACACCGAGGGCAATCTAGACAAAATGCTTGGCTATTTCACTTAGAAACAAAACCTGAACACAGTCTGTTGGCACCAGTGCGACGTGTGGCAGAAGAGGAAGGGAAACCCTTCATCTGGGTCTCAGAAGTGGTGAGGAGTGTGACTGTGAAACAAGGCAAGCTTCCTGTGGTGGGAAAGGCTCACATGATAATGAAGAGCTTTAGATCTGTACCAAACATACACAATAATGATGTGAGAAGAGGAGAGCTTATGGTTTGGAATGTTATTTACAATTTTGGATAGACATGACAGAAGGCTGTTCAGCCAGGAAGGCCTCGTTGAACTCGCCATTCATTGTCTTAAATCCCTCTCAGCATGAACTGTACAGTAATTGATTCAAACAAAGGTTATTGAAACTGTCACACCAATGCGCAAATGCATTTGGGAAATTTTAACACTTACAAATCAAATAAATCTCTGGATCCCTTCTTTCACTGACAGACTCCAGAGCTTGAAGTTATTGGGCTGATCATCATGCTGGAATCAAACTTTACGCTTACACAGTCTTTAACTGTACGATTGCTTGGTTGTTTTGAAAGTGCAATGTCTGGCTGTGTGTTTTATGTAGATAGTCACAGGAGAAGGCTTTAGTCAGATTACAGAATAGCCGTATGAAAAGAGAAGCTATTAGATATAACTTAATCTTTGCTTTCACAGTAAGGTTGACAAGCCAAGCTAAACTGAATGAAAAATTTTCATGGTAATTTACATGTGTCAGCTGCCAGAGTTGTAAATTCTGTCCTGGATACCTACACAAATGTTTTGGTAAAAACACGAAGTCTGTTGGTACCAGTGTTTAGCTTGTGCTGTAGAATACATTCTTGCTTGTGCTGTAGAATAAGAGGGCTTTTCAGTTTCACAAATGTTCTTAATCTGTTTGTAAATTTGACTTTATACCACAGTCCCAAAGTATTTAAGCATGTGAATAATTCTATTAATACATATAGTATATATGATTAATACTGTATAATGTTATATGGCACTGTTCCCATGTAGTACTATGTAATATTATACAGTACTATAGTACCACTATAGAACGCTATATAATATTAGTACTGCTTTTCCTAGTGCTCTCTGCAGATTTGATACGAGACCAGGTAAAAGAATTAACTGTTTTGTAGCCTTAGAAACCAATGAGTTTCTATTTTATAGAGATACTTCGGAAGTTACTAATATTTCTAGGAGAGGAATAGGGCTTTTAAAAGTAAGTGCATGCTGAGGTAAAAATAGACCTAAAAATACATTAAGTCAGTAATTTTTCTCAATGTGGAAGTTTTGTTTGCCCTAAAATTGCTAAACATACAACACACCATGGAATTAATGAGAAGTGAGCTTTGCAGCAACCCTCAATTCTTTATGGGGTGAAAACATTCTTGTCTTGCCAAAAAAGTGAATGGTTTCCTTTGAATATAGTTTAAATACCATTTGAAAGTGTAAAATGTGTGAACGTATGCTGCAAAAATGTGTGTCTTCTTATTGGCTGCTGTAATTGAACTTAAAAGCGAAATATCCTCCTTCTTTCCCCTCAGGAATGCCTTCGCTGTAGTAGTAGCTGTGAGTGGCCTCTCTCTCTGCTGCTGTATTGTATTTATTTAAATTTCAGGATCTCTGGGTAATAGATAAATACAGTCATTGGCTTAAATATAAAGGTATTAAAAACAGAGGGACAGCACAAGACCTATGACCTCCAAAATTATGGTCTTAAACTATGACGCAACAGTGGGACAAGGTGAGGCACACGTAGAAGGTTTGGTAGTTTGCTTTACAAAGGTGCAAATTTACATTTTGTTTGGTTTTCAGGTATTCGGGTATTCAGAAGATACCCGTTTGCTTGCTGTTGGGTAATGACCTCTCAAAGTCTTTCTCCTCTTTCATTACAGCGTGTAACGTTTGGTACCTGAATTCGGTGGAGATGGAGTCCCTCACAGGCTACCAGGCAGTACAGAAAGCCTTGAGCCTGACGCTGATGCAAGATCCCTCTCCCATCTCAACCGTTGTCCATTTCAAGGTGTCTGCGCAGGGAATCACGTTGACAGATAATCAAAGAAAGTAAGCAAAAGAGGGTTGGGAAGAGAATATCCAGCCTTGTCCCCAGCAAGTGTTGGCTGCTGTAGATTGGATTTTCCTAGTTACGTTCTGCGGTTTCTGTCTCAGAGGATAATAGGATTGTCTAAAGAATGACAGTGACAGTGTCAGCTGTCTGCAGTACTGGAGAATGAATGTTTTAAGCTAAGGACATTACTTCCACATGGCAGCTTTTACCTCTGGAAGGTCACTTTGCCATGGCATTTTTTTCATTGTTGTTATTTCTTATAAAAAGGGAAAGTAATGGCTTTGCCAGCATTTGATACTCAGCCTATTCAGTGAAATAATTTATCTTCACGGCATCTTTCACCAGTATCACTGAACAGAGTTGGGCTAAGCATGCACCGTGTATCTCCAGTATTTGAAATAGTGCTTTGGATAGCCTATAAAATAGTACGATAAAAAGTTAATCTGTATTTACTTTATACTGAATCCTGTTAAGGCTACCACGAAGTCTTTAGATTTGAAAACTAACAATAACAAAGGAGGGACAAGAGGAATTCGTTATAGGTTATAAAAAAGAATGAAGTGCCAGACTTGTTAATTCCATGGGGTCTGCAAGTGTTTATAGCAGATCAAGGACAAAACCTTAAATTATAAGGCCTAGGAGTGCTTATATTTTGAAACTTAATTATAATCAAATTATTCACAAGTTCCAAGCAGTTGCATAAGGATCTAAATGGCCGGTTTTTAGAAAAAATACATTTCATACTTCTAGTTCTTTTTCTTAGCTTGAGGGTCAGTTTACTTTTGGTTCAAAAACTTGACGTTACTATTCTAAATGTGGATTTATTTGGTTGGGGCAGTTCAGGTGGCTTTTGAAGCCTTTCAGGGATAGCAAAAAGAATTATTAAATTTAGATGAAATATAATTTATTTTTCAGATCTGTTTATTGTTTAAAATTTTAAGCGTCTTAACTGTTCCTAAATGTTGTTTTATTTCTTCCTATCCAGACTCTTTTTTCGGCGACATTATCCAGTCAACACAGTTATTTTCTGTGCTTTGGATCCACAGGACAGAAAGTAAGGAAGACGAGCAGTATTTTTAATCTGTTGTTTGTATTGTTAATCTACAAAAAAAACTAACATAGGTTTCATTTTTATTTCTCCATTCCTTTTTTTTACTGCTTTCTTAATGGACAACAAGATGGATGAAAGATGGCCTTTCTGCAAAGTAAGTGGACACCTGTCTGAGTCTCTTTAACTGAATATTTTAGGAATATCATTACAGTGATCAGTTTCTTAGTGTTCTATATTATCTTTGTCATTGATGTAGAAGGGAAAGCAGCTGGTCAGAGGCAGACGTCTCTCTGCCCACTGTAATTAGACTTTCGTTACTTCATCTGCACCTCTGCAAGTTAGGGCCTAATCATGTGATGGTGGGATGTCTGGAGCCAGCGCTAGTGTGGTTTATTTAGGTTGCAGGTCTGTGGTTTGACTAAAGTTTCAGAAATGAAAACAGAGCCATTTGCTACTCAGTTTTGTGTTCCCCTTGTCGGACAACGCTAACACAAACTTACTTGTCTCGCTTAGACTGGTAGCTTTAAAAAAAAAATCCCACACACAGCACATAGATGAAAACTCTCCTAGTAATACTAGTGTGTGGCATGAATACATAATTACCGGTGGATTGCGAAAAAGGAAGAAACCTAAACAGAGTGAGCTCAGGCACTGGTTTTGGGAAAGGAACGGAAATAGATGGCTTAAGTCCTATTTCCAGTACTCTGTCCACTGAGATGTGTGGCCCTCAAAACCTCTCTTTAGACAATTCACAGAATTACAGAATCACTAAGGTTGGAAAAGACCTGTAAGATCATCAAGTCCAACCAAGGGGCAGGTAAGAGAACAGCAGTATTAAAGCAGATCAGATACATCCCCAGGGTCAGCAGCATGTCTCTGACAGCAAGCAGTACAGGATGCAATACAGGCAGAGTAGAAGGAAGGGGACAGTCTCCTTCCCTGATTCTGGCCGTCCTGAGCCACCCAGGAGCTCCTGAGTTGGCTGCTGCATGGGGACCACTGTGTTCAGCAGTCACGCGGGACCTTGTCCCTTGGAACAGATGAAGTCTGATTTGTGCGTATGGCTTCTGTGGTGTCTTCGTTGCTTTGTGAAGCGAGGCAATGCCTGTCTGTCTGTTCTCTGATACACTGCGGTTGTTGTCCTTGCAGAGTATTTGGGTTCGTGGCCAGGAAGCAAGGCAGTGCCACAGACAACGTATGCCACCTCTTTGCAGAGCACGATCCAGAGCAACCTGCCAGTGCCATTGTGAACTTTGTATCAAAGGTCATGATCGGATCCCAGAAGAAGATCTGATGCCTTTCCATCCTTGACTCAGAGCTCTTCGCTGACTTCACTGAAGGAAAGCACTGTGAGAGGGAGAAAGCCTATTCAGCGGCAACGTCTGAACCTTGTCATTCCCAAGAAGGAAAGCAGAGGACGGTCTATCTGCGTTGTGTTTGCAAGAGTTCAGCCTTTTTCTTTGAAGATGCCTCTGACTTAACAAAGCCTTATTTCTTTGTTTTTATATCAAAGGACAAAACAAAAGCAGCTGGGTGCCACCCAAACCCATGTAGCCCATACCTGAATGAAGCATAAATGAAAAACTTTTCTCCTGAAGGGTTTCTAATATATTTTCACATGCTGTTTCTCATCATTTATTGGAGCAGAAATACTCACTAGGCTGTGCTACTTTTTTGTGCAGAAAATGTTTTGTATAACCTCCACAAAGACACTTGCCATAGTTGCATCAATGGTAGCTATAGGCCTTGCAAACATGCTCTTAAGAGAATGATGGTCTGAGGAAGACTGTTTGCTCTTCCCTCCGTCTTTACGGGATCAGTGATGGGAACTGAATGGAGAAAGGGGAAGACGTATGTGAAGAGAAGGTTTGTGCAGGTTGATTTCTGAAAAGAAAGGAGCGGCAATGTGGAATATTCAGGGAGATTGCTCTGTATTTAGTGTTAAGAAGGCTGGGCTGCTTTGGTTTGAAAAATTTTCAATAGGGGAGAGGTGGCAGAGCAAGAAAAAAAGGTTGCATGGAAATCTATTCTGTAATTGGGGTTTTTTGTATTATTATTTTTTTATACAGAGAACTAAGCAGGGAAGAGTCTGTATTTTAATAATTACAGGATAAAAATGAGGGAAAAGCAAAGAAGAAAATTTTATAATTTATATATTTTTACCTGTGCCAGATTATTTATAGTAGATCTCAGATCTTGATATGTCATATGGATATTCTTAAAGTAGACCATTGTTGAGCTTTGCCTCTAGCGCTTTTTTGCATAAGTAAAAGTGTGTATAGCCTGTGCCTCGCTATAGACAACAGAGACTGGTATTTTGACTTTTGTCTTACAGTGACAAGATACTTCCCATTTCCCATCTCTGCAATACTGTTTTGGTAGTAACGTTTGTTCCCCTACCTAACACATAATGATATTTGTGGATTCTTTTGGCCCCCTTTTCATTGGAGTTTGGGGTATTTTCTGGCTTTTTTTTTAATCTGTAGGAACTATTTTTGGTTTATAATGGTTTTTTAATAATTCCTTGAGTCAGGAAATCCAAAAGGGAATGGAATTTATTTTGTTTCTCTGTCCCGTTTCTTGAGAGCATTTATGTCATGATTTCTACAACCGTCACACTTGTACATATCTATCTTTCTAAACCCATTGGTATTTTGAATGCATAACAAAGTGCTAGTTAGCTTTATGGAAAATTGATACAGTAGGTGACAGTGGAAACCTCCAGGAGGAGAGTGAGCCGCTGAGGACTGCTGTGCAATTCCCATTCACTCCAAAAAGAGCAGTACTAGACCCCCAGATCAGAACTGATGGTAATAAAGCAGCTTCAGTGTGACAGCGCTGAAAAGTTTCATGGCCTCTATTTCTTTGATGTGTGGCTCTCAACATTGCGTTAATAACCTGAGGAATAAAATGACATGCTGATTACGGCATGCCGATGCGTGAGGCACTAGATTAACTAGGAACTGCACCCGGTTGGAGGATTTAATCCTTTTATCCACTTTTAGTAAATAATGGTTAAATGGAACGGGAAACTCCAGTTGGGCTATGTGGGAAGAAGGTTCCACCAATTTGAACTACGTTTGTCCTGTGTAAATGATGATCTGTTTTTTATTAACGGCTCTCTTCCTATTTCCTGAAGTATTAGGACCATGGAAGCCTTATTCAGTGACCATAGCCAAAGTGTAATCAAATTATTTGTGTAACTGAATTTTGTATAAATAACTTTATACGTTTTAAAAGGAAGGGGGTGGGGAACAGAGGGAGAGAGAAGAAAGATTTGAATTTTAATGTCTTTGGACTGGGGAGTGGTATATTAGTAGCAGCGGGCATTGGATGTGTGTTAGAAGGGTGAAGCAATCCAACGCGTAGTAGCTACCGTTGAAGCAACAAAGGCAAGTGCCTCTGATTTGTACCGAATAATTCTGTTCTGACACAGAGGTATATTACTTAAACGGTGTTTATGTACCATCCAAAAAAGAATGCAGTTCTTTCTTTTAGGAGCTTTGATCCTTTTGAAACATGTGAGGACGAGTTTCCTTTTAATATTCTTCTGATGCACCAAGAACCCAGTTGCCTAATCTAGTCAGCCAGTTGGAGCCCAGTGAATTCCTTCAGCTGACATCTCCATTAGATTTGAGTCTCCATTAGATTTAAATCTGATGTGTTGTGAGCATTGAAATGAGGAGGAATTTTTTACTATATTTTTTCACTTCTGTAGATGATACTTTAATTTTAGTGTGTCTTGTTAGACACCAAGTGTTGGCCTTTGGGCTGAAAGTAAAGTGTCTTTTTTTTCCCCCATCTATTATTGTTTCCATTCAGGGCCTTATTTTTTTATTCCTTGTGCTTTCCCAAGGCCTGCTGAATTCAAGAGCGTAAGGAATTGAACGCTGACGCTCCTGGTGGTGTTTCCTGGGAGTTTAGTCCTACTTGGTAAGTGGGGAAAAAGAAGTTGCCCTGTTTCTAAGGGAGGTTTTCCATTATGCATTCCTTTGGATGGTATATTGCCACGTGCTTTTGCTTTTTAATGAATTAAAAAATGCACAAAGCAGAATAGTTCCATGTGTACCATTGTGTAGTGTATGTAGAAAGATATTCACGAAACTTACGTTCATGGCAGATTCCAGACTAAATAGTTAATGCAGCACTTTCTTTCAAGGTTTTCGGTAGATGTGTATATGCAGTTTCATAACTAATGGCAGCAAGTTGACACATGTATTTAGCCAGACTCCTATTAACCTGCTTAGTAAATGTACTGCTATAATCGTACAGTGTTAAACTACAAAAATGCTAAAAGCCATGTTTTTAATTAAATGGTTTCCGTGTATCCAACAGTATCATTAAAAATTTAATGTTTCCTCCTTGGATTTACCTACTAGTGAAAATTTTTGCCTTTTTCTTGAAACTGTAAAGAAGCATCAAAAGGTCTCCAGTATGTAAATGAATGTTCTATAAATTCTTTGTATAGTCATTTTCTCTGCCCTTCAGATACCGCCTCTATTCAGATTATAATAAAATTATGAACGTGAAATTTCACACCACAATGTTACAGGGCAGTCTGTTCTGTGGCATTCAAAACCAGCTAATGAGCAAAACCTTCTTGGCGAAGTAAGAACAGGTTGTGTGCTGAAGCGGGGGTTTGGGTTTGTTTCTTGAAGATTTCTTTCAAGGACTTGACTTCCCGGGAGTCTGTGTTAGCGGTTCAAGTCCAGTTAAAGCATATGATTTCCTAGTCCATTTGCAGTTACAATGGTATAAAAGTGCCTTTCGCCTGCATTTTGCATATTTCAGTGTAAGAAGGAAGAATAGATGATGTCATCTTCTGAGATGTCTGTACCCATTTAACTGTGCCTCCACAGTGACTACATTGGAAAAACTCCCAGAGGAGCATGAGGGGGGTGAGAACTCTAACCCCTAGCTGAAATAGCTCTCCGAGTACAAAATCTGTGCGTCAGCCACATGTTGAAGGTTGAGTTATACACGTGCTTTATCAGGATTACTTCTGAGACTGATAAACTCTGGTATGTCACGCTGATGCCTTTTCTATGAGGGGTAGGCTGGCAGGAATTTTTCATTCAGCGTGCTTGACTGTCATTCATCACTCCAGGTCATCGTGAGGTTTATGCATGGGCGTAACACACGACAGAGCTATTCGTGAGAAGTATTCATCTTTTATCGGAATGAATTACAATGTGGAACAGATGACAAGGATTGCAGCAGTAAAATGGATCTTCTGTGTCGGAGTCCAGTCTCCTGTTAAGCTCTCGTTCTTGAACGCAGATGCCGTTGTGCGCATGTGTGCTGCTATTGCTCGTCTTTGAAGGGCACTCTGGGGTCTCTCTGCTCCAGTGGATGAGAATCTGCTTTCAGTATTCATCCTACGTGTATTCGCAGCTAGCTGATATGCAATTGTTCTTACGCCAGCATTGTCTCTTAGCATGAATAACTGTTTTCTCCCTGAGGTATTTATAGCAAGAGATCTGACCCCCCTTGTGTCCCTCAGTCTTCCTTTGGCAAGGCTAGACAAGTCAGCACTCAGCCCTTACATTTTTGTCTTTGGAAGGGTGCAGAGGCCTGTTCTTTTTTATTCTTTGTCAGTTAAATCATGTCTCTGGAGGGACCCTGAAGTGAACAGCCAAACTCATTAAAAGGGGCACAAGCTGTCGCCTTGTGATTTTTTTAAATATTTATATTAGAAAACTCTTGGGACAAGACAACTTTGCCCATCAGATAAGCAGAGTAAACCCCTCCTCTGCTTCAGCTGCTGACACCTAGTGCAAGGGTTACAATAGCGTGAACTACATCAGGCAGCGTTATGAGGGCAAATAGCTAAAGAAGTTCTCGAAAGCATAAGTCAGAAACAGGAAGCTTGCAGGAGACTTAGCGAGTCTGGCAGGCTACCAAGAGGGGAAAGGGGAGCTATTGGGGAATTCAAGGATCTTGCTGAAAAACTGAGGAGGGATTTGCATTGCGTGTCACTGCAAGGGATATCAAACCAGGACTATTCCCTTCCTTTGAAGACATTTAGTGTCTTGCATAAAGCGCCAATGTTTGTACCAATTTTAATGTTTTAATAATTGCAGAATCACAGAGTGGTTGAGGTTGGAAGGGACCTCTGGAGGTCACCTGGTCCAGCCCCCCTGGTCAAGCATGGCCATCTAGAGCCAGTTGCCCAGGACCATGTCTAGACGGCTTTTGAGTATCTCCAAGGACGGAGAGGCCGCAACCTCCCTGGGCAACCTGTCCCAGTGCTCAGTCATCCTCCCAGTAAGAAGAGCATTTCCTGATGTTCAGAGGGAACCTCCTGTGTTTCAGTTGGTGCCCATTGCCTCTTGTCTTGTCACTGGGCACCATGGAAAAGAGCCTGACTCTGTCCTCTTTGCACCCTCCCTTCAGGTATGTATAGACCCTGATAATATCACCCCTGAGCTGTCTCTTCTCCAGGCTGAACAGCCCCAGCTCTCTCAGCCTTTCCTCAATGGAGAGATGCTCCAGTCCCCCAGTCATCTTCATGGCCCTTCACTGGACTCTCTCCAGTGTGTCCATGTCTCTCCTGTACTGGGGAGCCCAGAACTGGACACAGTGCTCCGGGGGTGGCCTCACCAGTGCTGAGTAGAGGGGAAGGATCACCTCCCTCAGCCTGCCTGCAATACTTTGCCTAATGCAGCCCAGGATATTGGTAGCCTCCTCTGCTGCAAGCACACATCGCTGGCTCACGTCCAACTTGGTGTCCACCAGGACCCCCAGGTGGTACTGATCATGTAGTGACAAACGAACAGTATATGGTATATACATGCACTGAGACTTGTGGATATGAATTTGTTTCTGTCCAATATATATTTGATCTCACATTAGTTAATTGGAGAACATTCATTTGATACTTGATTTTATTTGTTCGGGGTTGTTTCTTGGAACCATATCCTCAGAAGAAGTGGAACAAATGTGGTTTGTGTCTCTGCAATGGTAATATTTAGTCACAATTCACGATAACTTAGGACTCCTATGCCTCACTTTGTTATAATAACTCATTGAAGAGCTCAGAATTTTGCTTGCTGTTACCGCCGATAAATTCGTCAGATTTGGGATACCTTTACGTTCATGCCTGAACCTCAGTCCAGTTCACCAAGTGACATGCGGTCTGCGTGCACATTTTCCTGTGTGCAGAGTCGCACAAAGGCCTGCCGTAAGGACTGCATTGTCAGTAAGGTTATCTAAGTGCGTCTGTACTTTCAGACTAAAGCAGTATGTTGCTGAGATGTAATAGGTAAGATTTTTAGAAAGCACTGGAGAGAAAAATGCCGCATGAGTTTGCAATGGCTGGAGTCACTGTAAAAGAGAAACCATGTAAAGCGTCTCACAAGACTTTGTTTGGCGATTACGTTTTTTTTAGGGGAGATGATTAATCATATATAAAACTGTAGATTCCTGCATGGAAAAATCCAGTCTCAAGTTCATGTCTATAAACGAGGCGTGCTAGATGTTGTTGGCAAATGCTTTGAGTAGTGGGTCTGTAAACATTAACACTATGTTAAATTTATTAATTGTTCTCATGATATTTGGGGTGGCAGTAAAGTTGTAGGGGTGTGCATCCAAAAAATCAGGACCTTGGCCTATCTTCACCCATTCCTCCAATGTTTAATGGCAGTAGCTGAGGTTGACTTAGCATCTCTGGAGCTGTTTGTATCTCTGTTTGTACATGTTGGGTAGATTCCAGAGCTGTTTTAAGGATGATGGGATTTAACCAGTTTTTAAGCACCCATGGTTTTAACACTCTCCGATTTCACTCATATAGTCCGGGTGAATGTGTGTGTGTATGCTACTTGGCTCAGGAATAGGAGAAATAGTTTATCAAAACTTTCTTTATGAAAAATCCAGCTTGCCCAATGTTCCCAGATAGATTTCCAGGATATGCCCCAAAAAAATGGATTTACCCTTTTTTGCCCTTTCTGAGGACTGGCGGGATTTTCTGGTGCTTGGAGCTGGCTAAGAAGGGCTGTGCTGCACTGGGTGTTGGGCAGGAACACATGCGCTCCCTGACCCAGTGCAGGAGGACACTAAAATAAAGGCTGTTTCATGGCAAAAAGGGAAAAGAGAAAGGAGAGACGAGGAACTTGGACTTCCTGCCACATGCACGTCAGCCAGAGGAAGTGGGGCATTAGGAATATTGTAGCCCAGACCACTAATGCTGCTGCATTGTGTCCAGGATCAAAGCACCCTCCACGCTCTTTCAGTTGAGGTCCAAGCTTCTCCCAAGACCAGGCTCTGCATCAATATTGGATGCCCTGGCTAAGCGCCCACCGCAGCCAAAGGGTAAAGAAACAGGAGAGTCTGGGCACCACCAACGGCTCAAAGCTTCACCTGGGCTAGGCGGCATCAGGGGAGGGAGTACTGCTTGGTCTGCCCAAGGCTTGCCCGAGTCCTGAGCATGGTGCTTTTAAACCAAGCTGCAACCAACAGAGTTAAGAAGTGTGTGGTCTTACGGGCCTTTATGCCCTTAAACCCGTCTAGAAACTTGGCCGCTATCCACAAGGTCTTTTTGGCTGTGCTGAGAAAGAGCAACATGCCTAGAGCGGGAGCTAGCAGTACGGTATGCTGCGGAAAAACATCTAAACTTGAGCCTTGGAAAGAAGGAGTCTACAGAACTAGGCGTGGAGTTTTTGGAAAGTGGGCTGTGGTCAGAAGGGAGAACATGTGGGGATTTAACCTTTTTTTTTTTTTTCTTTTAATACCATCAACATTGCTAGTTCTTATTTCACAGAATCACAGAATCACAGAATCACTAAGGTTGGAAAAGACCTGTAAGATCATCAAGTCCAACCTAAAATAAAAATAAAAAAAAAAAAAAACAAAACCCACACAACACACCAAAAACCAACCCAACCAACACCACACAGCACCATGTCCATCAAGCCACATCCCACAATGCCACATCCACATGCTCCTTGAATACCTCCAGGGAGGGTGACTCTACCACCTCCCTGGGCAGCCTATTCCAATGTTTCACTACTCTCTCGGTAAAGAACTTTTTCCTAATATCTAGCTTGAACCTCCCCTGGTGCAACTGGAGGCCATTTCCTCTAGTCCTGTCACTAGTCACTTGGGAGAAGAGACCAGCACCCACCTCTCTGCAACCCCCTTTCAGGTAGTTGTAGAGAGCGATGAGGTCTCCCCTCAGCCTCCTCTTCTCCAGACTAAACAACCCCAGCTCCCTCAGCCGCTCTTCATCAGACTTGTGCTCCAGACCCCTCACCAGCTTCGTCGCCCTTCTCTGGACACGCTCCAGCACCTCAATGTCCTTCTTGTAGTGAGGGGCCCAACACTGAACACACCATTTGAGGTGCGGCCTCACCAGAGCCGAGTACAGAGGCACGATCCCCTCCCTGCTCCTGCTGCCCACACCATTTCTGATACAGGCCAGGATAGCACTGGCCTTCTTGGCCACCTGGGCACACTGCTGGCTCATCTTCAGCCGGCTGTCGACCAACACCCCCAGGTCCTTTTCTGCGGGGCAGCTTTCCAGCCACTCGTCCCCAAGTCTACTCTACTCTAGTAAATTTCTACTCTAGTAAAAGTATGGGTGGCTTAAGACTTGCATTTGCCTTACATTTAGGTCGACATAATACCAGTAATATAGGAAAAAATTGAAAATACTTTTGAAAATACAGTGGAAATATAGATATAAACAGGTCATTAAGTAAAACATAAAAGACTTTCATTGTTGACAAAAAATGCTGACCTTGAGAACTGCAAAATCACAAAGCCTCCAGACATCAGGAGGATGTCCCCAAAGTCTCTTTGTTGTTTGTTTTTTGGCTTTAGATCTTCAGGAGTTCTTCAGGGTTACAAACATGCTTATTTTTTAAAACTGATAGCTCAGGTTCTCATGTAATTAGCCAACTCTGGGACGTCTATGGGAACACAAGGCGAAGTGCCATGAGACCTTTGATAACGTTGTGAGGGTCAGTAGCATTGTTTATAGGGCTGTTTACAGGATACCTACACTATATAATGGAACTTCGCTTGTATTTCCGCTTCACGTCTCTGTCAACTCTGCCCTGGACCTGGGTGTGCCTGAAGAGCATCCGGGGGGATGGCTCTGACTTTCAAAGTTATCCCTGGGCTTTCTGGTCGTGTGAACAAGGCATTCCCTTTCTGCATGCTCTCGTGTCAAATATTTACAATTGAAAAAACGAGTAAGAAGTGGCGCAGATTTGTTTTGCCCAATCGTCTCTTCCTGGTCTGACCTGTTGTCACCTGGTGGGGTGATGTGGCCGAAGAGCTGTAGCGATGCAGCTCACAGTGGCACGGCCCCATGGAGGAGGATGCCTGAGCAGCTCCTAGGAGGCTGTTAACTCTCGTTTTTTCCACTTCTCAGTTAATAACTATTTGCAACAGAGGCCAGAGCCGTGCGAGGAGCACCAGCAGCGGCAGGACACACGAGGAGGGGACACATGGACAAGGAGAGGCGTGGCTGAACAGGGGGCGTTCCCTGAGCAGCTGACCTGCTGATTGGATGAGACAGCAAGGGGCGGAGCCTGCACCCAGCAGCCCGGGAGATTTAAGCAGGCAAAAACAATCAGCCCGGCTGATTCCAACGGAGGAGCACATACACTTCCCATGGGCAGGTGCGTGGCAGCGTGGTGACCACCCGGCAAAAAGCAGTGTCTCCTGCTTCTCCTGAGCTTCTCACACCTGGTAGGACCAACGCAGCCATGCGGGCAGAGCTCCTGTTCCAGCATGCAACCACCCAGGATTCCAGCTATGGGATGTGTGAATGGATATTCCTGGAGGTGGAAGGTGATTGCAAGCAAGACTGCGGGAGGTGTGACCGGATTGATGTCCGGTGGCCAAGCTGCTGGAGGAGGGGGGCAGACTGAGGAGTATTTGAGAGTCGGAGAGGGAGATTGATTGATGGAGCCATACTCCGCTATCTATGATGCGTGCAAGCCAGCGTGGCCACTATGGAGGCAGGTCCTGGATCTGCTTTGTGCCAGGAGGAAGGCAGCGTCACGAGGGATGAGGAGGGGTGGAAGAAGGTCACAGCACGGAGTGATAAGAGAAACCCCTCCTTACCCTCTAAGGTGCCCTCTAAGATACCCTTACAGAACAGGTACGAGGCCCTGGGCACGGTAGATGAAGCACTTAATGAGAAAGAGGAAGAACCTGCGCAAGTAGTCTTGCCAAGGTCAGAGAGACCAACCCCTCGCAACAAAACCTGCATTACGACCAGCACCGAGAAGAAACAACGTCAAGTTATGGTCATTGGCGGTTCCCTCCTGTGCAGAATGGAAGCACCCATTTGCAGACCAGTCTCTCTTTTCAGGGGGGTTTGCTGCCTCCCTGGGGATGAATTAGGGGTGTCACCACATGACTGAAGAGCCTAGTACGACCTTCAGGCTACTATCTATTCCTGCTCTTTCACGTGGGTACTAATGATGTTGCAACAAAACGTCTGAGGTTGATCAGAAGAAATTTCGGAACCCTGGGAAGAATGCTAAAAGATTTGGGAGCACAGATAGTGTTTTCCTCACTCCTCCCAGTAATGGGGGGAGACTTTGGAAGAAACAAGGAGAGCCCAGGATATCAAGACCTGGCTCCAGGACTGGTGCCTCCACCAAAACTTTGGGGTTTTAAGCCATGAAAGAGCCTTCAAGACACAAGGTATGCTGGGGCCCGATGGGGAAAACGTGTCTTTGGGTGTAAGCTGGTGAGACTGATCAAGAGAACTATAAATGAGAATCGATGGGGGAAGGAGATACCAACGGGATTGCAGTAGGTAAGCCAAGGGTTGGCACAGCATCACCTGAGGGCGGCAATGCTAGTGGGAATATTTACACTGCTCCTGGGAGCACGGAGGGCTCAGGAGCATATCTGAAATGTGTGTACACCAACGCTCATAGTATGAGAAAGAAACAGGATGAACTGGAAGTGTTGGTTAGTTCCCAGAGCTACGATATCATTGGTATTAGGGAGACTTGGTGGAATGAGTCCCACGATTGGAGTGCGGGGATGGAGGGCTACAGGCTGTTCAGGAGGGACAGGTAGAGCAGGCAAGGTGGAGGTGTCACACTGTATGTAAAAGAGAGGTTTGATTGTTCAGCCCTTACAGTTAGTGACAATGTGGTTGAGGGCCTCTGGGTGAGGATTAGGGGGGTGGAAAACAAAGGAGACTTTGTAGTGGGTGTCTACTACCGATGGCCCAGCCAGGATGTAAGCACTGATGAGTTATTCTATAGGTGATGAGGAGAAATTTCTGGATCAGCAGCTCTTGTTCTTATGGGAGATTTCAACTTCCCAGATACCAGCTGGTAGTATCATACTGCTGTGACAAGCAGCCCTTGGAAATTCTTGAAGTCAGCAGGAGATAACATCTTGTCACAAGTATTCAGTGAGCCAACTGGGAAAGATGCCCTCCTAGACTTGCTGTTTGTGCACAGAAAAGGACTTTTGGGAGATGTGATGGTAGGTGGCTGTCTTGGCCACAGTGATCATGAAATGGTTGAGTTTAAAATTTTCAGTGTAATGAGAAAAAAGGACAGCAGAGTTGCTACCCTCGACTTCAGGAGAGCAAACTTTAAGCTACTCAGGGAGCTGTTTAGCAGGGTACGCTGGGAGTCGGCTTTTGAGGGCTTAGGAATCCACGAGTGCTGGTCAGTCTTTAAGAAAGCACAGGAGCAGGCAATCCCATTGTGTTGTAAGTCAAGCAAGCGGGGCAGAAGATCAGCTTGGCTGACCAGGGAACTCCTCGGGGAGCTCAGGTGGAAAAAGAAATTGGATGATCTCTGGAAGGGAGGTCAGGCTATGCAGGAAGCTTTCAAACCTGTGGTTTGCATATGCAGGGAGAAGACACGAAAGGCCAAAGCTCAATTAGAGTTGAAACTGGACAGTGCTGTGTCAGATAACAAGAAGGGCTTTTTAAAGTATGTTAATAGCAAGAGGTCTAAAGAAAGCATTGGACTGATACTTGTTGAAGATGATCACCTGACTAAAAGGGATGAAGAAAAAGTGGAGACATTCAATGCTTTTTTTGCCTCAGTCTTTAATAACACCAACAGACCTCGGGCTGCCCGGTCCCCTGAGCTGGAGGACCATGAGTGTGGGAACAGTGACTTTCCCTTTGTGGACACTGAAATTGTCAGGGACCAGCTCTATCAGCTGAATGCTCACAAGTCCATAGGGCCTGATGGGATTCATCCCAGAGTGCTGAAGGAGCGAGTGGATGTTACGGCAGGACCCCTCTTGATCATCTACCAAAGGTCTTGGGAGTCTGGGGAGGTCCCCGATGATTGGAAGCTCACCAATGTTATTCCAATTTACAAGAAGGGTGTGAGGGAAGACCCAGGGAACTGCAGACCTGTTAGTCTAACCTCAGTTCCTGGGAAGATTATGGAGGAGCCTATACTGGGTGCTGTTGAAAGGCATTTGAAGAATAATGCAATCATCAGGCACAGTCCACATGGGTTCACAAAGGGCAAGTCCAGTTTAACTAATTTGATATCCTTCCATGACGAGGTCACCTGCCTGGTGGATGAAGGGAAGGTGGTGGATGTAGTTTTCCTGGATTTTAGTAAGGCTTTTGATCCTGTCCCTCCCAGCATCCTTCTGGAGCAATTGTCCAACTGTGGGATGAGCAGGTAGATGGTGCGCTGGGTGAAGAACTGGCTGAAGGGCAGAGCTCAAAGGGTTGCAGTGAACGGGGCTGCATCTGGCTGGCGACCTGTCACCAGCGCTATTCCTCAGGGCTCAAATCTGGGGCCAGTTTTGTTCAATCTTTTTATCAGTGATCTGGATGCAGGATTTGAATGCACCCTTAGCAAGTTTGCTGATGATACCAAACTGGGAGGTGCTGCTGACTCTCTTGAGGGACAAGATGCCTTGCAGAAGGGATGTGGATAGATTGGAGCATAGGGCAATGATTAACGGGATGAAATTGAACAAGACCAAATGCCGGATTCTGCACCTGGGACAGAGTAACGCTGGGCACAAGTCTAAATTGGGAGAGAAGTGGCTGAGAGCAGCCCTGCAGAAAGGGGTCTGGGGGTGCTGGTTGGCAGGGGGGTCAACAGGAGTCAGCAGTGTGGGCTGGCAGCCAAGAGGGCAAACCCCATCCTGGGGTGCATCAAACACACCATAACCAGCCGGTCAAAAGAGGTGATTGTCCTGCTATATTTAACATTGGTGCGGTCTCACCTTAAGTACTGAGAGCGGTTCTGGGCCACAACATTTAAAAAGGATGTTAAGGTACGTGAATGTGTCCCGAGAAGGGCAACAAAGGTGAGGAAGGGGCTGGCAGGCATGTCCTGTGAGGAGCGCCTGAGGACTCGGGCTTTGTCTAGTTTGCGGAGGAGGAGGCTGAGGGGCGACCTCACCGCTCTCTGCAGCTTCCTGAGGAGGGGACGTGGAGAGGGAGGTGCTGAGCTCTTCTCCCTGGGACCCAGTGCCAGGACGCGTGGGAACGGCTCGAAGCTGCGACCCTCAGGGGGGGTTCGGCCTTGACATGAGGAAACCTTTCTCTACCAAGAGGGTGGTCCAACCCTGGAACAGGCTTCCTGGAGAGGTGGTCGATGCCCCGTGCCTGTCAGTGTGGGCAACGCCTTTAATGCCATGCTTTAACTTTGGTCAACCCTGAAGGGGTCACGCAGTTTGACTCGATGGTCATTGTAGGTCCCTTCCAACTGAACTATGCTATTCCCGTGTGTGCATGAAATATGCAACTAAGAAATTGAAACATGATTAGATTTTGCTTTATCAGGATTAAATATTGCCCTATTGTTCCTCATAATAATTGTGGCTAGAACTCAAAGTGTTTTGACCTCACAGTTCATATTTGTACACATTTTTGCTGAAGAAGTAAGATTTTCTCCTTCACAGTATTTCACATGATGATGGGAAGAATCTCTTTTTTCCCTCCACTTTGCCAGAACAGCGTAAAAGCCCTTTCAATTCTCTTTGAATTTCACTGCAAGCAATGATCCAAAAGATGAACTTCACTTCCATCTGCTGGTGAAACTAGCATGTAGCTGGTGATTGAGTTGTAGTACACTTCAGGAGTTACCGTAGTTTGAATGCAACAACTATCGTGTTCACTATCCGGTAAGCTGTTTTATTTTTCATAGCATAACTCACCAACAAAGAAAGAACTCAACCCTCCCTCCCCATGGCACTCCTCCAAAACCCTAAGTGCTGGTGAAACATCCAATCTATCTCGTAAGGTACTTTGCCACCTCTGTACTCTCGGAATGGGCTGGATTCTGTTTGTCCCAGGTAAATGATACAGATGCTGTTACACCACTGAAAACTCACGTTTCTTCACCATGAAGCATCAGTACTGCTGAGCCTCTTGGAGTTTTCTGAAGAGCTGGCCATCATTTGTTGGTTGTGGGTTTTTTTAAGGCTTCAAGACCTGGAATCAAGTTAGTAGTTTACTTTTCTTTCTTGTTCAAAAGAAAGGTTATAGCCTTCTAATTTTCAGTGAAAATCTCTCAGTATGAGCACTACATGATCCAGCAATACATATCTAAATGTATTCTGTAATGAATTTTTTTAGACTAATCAGTATTTGAATCTCAATAACAATTTTTAAATGCTGGACACACAGTGAATTGGGTATTAAAAAAAACTGTTAGCAAAAACAATGTCTGCTGGTATGTCTTCTTTCCAAATCTAATTGTCACAGGCACTGAAAAGTCAGGGCTTTCTGTATTAAGATTAGAGACTATATCGAAGTCTGGATATCTGCTATGGGAAGATGTGTCATGCATAGCTGTATTCCTTAATGTATTAAAAAAAGAACAATTATAGTGAGATTTTTTTTTAAGATCACACATTCACACTTCAAAAAAACCCACAATTGCCTTCTGAATATTAGCATTTAACATTTACATATCTCTATCTAATTATCATAGATAACAAGCAAATTTAATTGCTTTGCTGAATCAGTTGCTGTATAAGATAACACTGAAAGAATCATCTGACTTTTACTATCAGTAAGAATTGCCAGTGGCAAACGCACATCTCATGGAACGTATTTAGAAATATGCAGATAACTAATTTTACCAGATAGATCAATGCGCTACATTCTGCCTCTGATAATCTAATACAATGTCACTTATATTCTTGTCTGACTGTATCAAAACACATTTATGGGATGTCCACAGGTTCTTTTGCAATGCAGTTTTGGATAGTTTGGATAAATACAGTATCTGAGTCAGTCTGGGAACTGTGTGTGACACCGCATGTTTCTGAGATTGTCTGGGAGCTGTTTGCTCTGTCTGTCCTTGGAGGTTTACTAGCTTGCATCCTAGCATTCACGCTGTCCCCCTTGCCATTCAGGCAAGGACCCCGCAAGCACTTGGGCTGGCACCAGAGGGGAGAGGGGAGCTGGACGTGTGTCCCTCAACAGCAGGAATCATGCAAGTGCTTGACCAAGTGACAGTGAGGGTGAGGCGTGCTGTGTGCAGGGCAGCTGCTGAGCAGGGAGCAGTCCCCAAAGCATAACCTTGCATCATAAGCACTCCAATGCTTGTTTGAAGGCAAAGCTTGTCCAGGGAGACAGGCCATTTTAGGAGACGGATGTCATTTATCTGTACTATGGTGTTGTCCAACAGCAAGATCATTGTCCGTGTGTGCCACGTATTACTGCAAGCTCAGCCACTCTGAAGGGCAAACAGAGGAGCTAGGAGCCACCTTGCAGAACGTCAAAGGACCTATGCCTTCCCTGCCTTCCCACACCCACTAAGTCAGCACACGGCCCCGTGTGGGGAGGCAGTAAAGATAGTGGGTCCTGCCATTGCCTGGCAGGTGGAAGGCAACGGGTATTGCCAAGTTGTGTGTTCAGCAAACAGACCTCGGTAACGCGGGCACACAGCGCAGCAGTCCCAAGGTCTCCGGCAGCTGTGGCTGACGCTGCTGTCTGTGGCGCAGGCAGCTGTGGGACGTGCTCCTTACCGCCACGAGAGCTAGGGAAGGATTTTGAAACTAGGGAGCTGCAAATCTGCAGGCCCTGGGAAGCTGAGTGAGGCAGGGAGAGTAAAAAAAAAATAACAACTGCAAGAGGCAAGGGATACAGTGGAGGAGGACCTAGCTAAACCCTTGAAGTTTGTTTGCTGTTTATCACCTTGCCTGTGATAAAGGAAGAGGGAGCTGACCTGTCTCACTCCTGCAGAAAGTTTGCCTATTAAAATCAGGAACAGAGGGGCTGTCGGGATGGACTGCCTAGACAAGGCTAGAAATTAGAGGACTAAGAGGTTGCTAATAGGTACCCAAACTCGTGCAAGAAAAGGGAAGAGAGCAAGTGAAGGAATTAGTATCTTTTGGGGTTTTTTTTTCTATCATAAGCAGCATGCATTAGCTTGTTATGGTACTCAGGATGCTGTGTGAACTGGGGAGAAGATTGCTTTCAAATGATACGCAGTTCAGAAAAACAGAAAAATTTTAGTGCTTTGGGGATTTTCTGTGATCAGAAGAGGCTCACAAGACTGTATGATTCCTGTCTGTGCCTGGAGATTGCTTGTAGCATAATGTGAACCCCAGCGCTAGGGCCATAGTGTTGCTGTGGCAGTGGATGCCATGGCTATGCTTTAGGCATTGGTAGGCTGGCATAGACACATGCCTATTTTTTTTTCCCCTTTTTTTTCTTATTCCTGTCTAGGAAGGGCATATGCTGGAACAAGCGTCCCAGGGACATGGCAGAGAGTTTCAAGATGGATTGGGCAGGGTGCTAGATCATCTCATCTAGGCTCCCTTTCCCACAAAAGGTCAGACCAGATAATCTTTCAAGGTCCCTTTCAACCTGGGCTGCCCTGTGATTCCATGTTCTAAAACTGTGAAGCCCACTTGCATCTTCCTTGGAGTCTCCTCCACTGGAGGGTTAAATTGGCCTAGGCAAAGGTGTGAGCTTAAATGCCGTAGCAGCTTTGCAATAATCTCCTCTGTGATGCTCTTACTGTGGAGCAAGAAAGCTGACACGTGTATATAAACCAGGAAATAGATTGCTTTTATTCACTATAACCAAATCTGCTTATCCCTACTTATCTAATTGTCAGCTGTTTGAAGCCACACTGCAGGCATCTTTATTGCCTTTCTTGGTATCTTTTATTGCCAATTTAAAGTAGAGGGTCCCTGCATGAGGGATGCACGTAACCCTATAGAGAGCATTTGTGTGGTAAAGTACAGAGATAAATTTTGTTGGCTTAATTGATGACTTGCTTGAATATGTCATGGAAAGGCATCTGAACACCTTTAATACATGTGCATATACATCAACATATGTCCTATTTATCTGTACATGTGTGTGTATATGTATGTATCTTCTATATAAATTTCACAGTGCCAAAGAGAAGCCATTTTAATATATTACTTTGCTGCTGCATCAGCAATCTTGTATGCACATAATAATATTAAATCTCTATATATGTATCTATGTCTATATGTTTACCTGTTAAGCTTACTAGGCTGTGCATATGGTGCTTATTTCTGCTGTGGGCAGGAATTCCGACGTCTCATTCAAAACTACACTTAAACTGAAGGTCTTCCTTGCTGCAGTCAGCAGCTGATTGTACTTTAGATACTCCATCAGTGGCATGCTCATCAGTGCCTAACGATGTGAGACTGACGGTACAGCTATTGTGTGACAGCTGTCAGTTATCCAGAGGAATGGAGAATTTTTGTTACAACTTGGACAGCTTGGTGGTAGAAAAGGGGTGAGAACAGAGAGGAGCTACTGTTTTAGGGATGTGTGATATAGACATAAAGCTTTTTTTTATAAAGAAGAGGTCTTAGAGGACATGATTAATTTGTTTTTCTGCATTCTCACAGACAAGAACAACCCATCAGGTATCTGATAGTCCAGCGCAGTTTGTAGATTTTTACATAGTTGCTTCTTCCTTGTCATCAGAATTTATCCTGTCTGAGCAGAACTTCTGCTTTTATAGAAATACAGTATACTCACTCACAGGAACTTGAATTTCAGAAGCTGTGCATTTTAATGCAAGCAAAATGGAGATTCAAGAGTTTAGTGCTGCGTGCTGCTCTGTTCAGTGGAGAGTCTGGGTGGTGGGGAGAGTGGCCAGGTGGTTCAGGAGAACGAGAAGACAAGGGGTGCTGTTACCTCCTTCTGGTTTCTTGCTGACTGATGTGATGTGGAGTCACCATCACTGGAGGTGTTCAAGGAACGTGTGGACGTGGTACTGCAGGACATGGTTTAGTGGGCATGGTGGGGTTGGGGTGATGGTTGGACTTGATGATCTTACAGGTCTTTTCCAACCGTAGTGATTCTGTGATTCTGTGATTTCTAAATGTGGGGGAAAAGGTTGGCAGCGTTTAACTAGATCTGTGAGGAGAGCAGAAGTCATTTTGCCTAACGTGTATATAGAGTTTGGTTTTTGTTATGTAACCAAAATGCTAACCAAAGACTTCCAGAATCAAAGTTGTCATGCATGGGCTAATTGTGTTGTATTTTTTATATATATATATATGTGCACTGTATTATATTTTTGTGCATACTGAAATGGAGGGAAATGAAAGCCTGGAAAATTTAAGGAGTCTGGCCATGCAAGGTGATGACAGAGCCAAAAACAAACCTTAACTTCAGAGCCCTTGACAGTCCCAATGGCCATAAAATTACTCCTGTGCCCTAGTTTATTTCAGCTCATTTCCTCAGGACCATCTGCCTTTAGTATTGCTGAGAGAATGCAGTAGGATGAGGATGGTTGGGGTGGAAACTGAACCCTTTCTTGGGAAATTTTTTGCGTTTAATTTACTATTTGTGCTTGGCTGCACTTGGAATTGTACTTAGGTGTTTTAAAGCCACTGATTGTTGTTTAGGGGCCCTCTCTTAGCCTTTGGAATTAACCAGCCATGAAGAAAGGCTCGGCAGTGGGGTCAGGTTGGTTGACTGGGTGTCCCTTAGGTACCAGCACTGTCACCCTTTCATCTCCATTTCCAGCAGTAGCAGTGCCACCTGGTGATCCTATTTCTCCCAACACAATTTTAAAAAAAAAAAAAAAAAAAGTTGTAAAAATTCAGTTGCCAGGACTGCAGTACATCTTCCAAAATGTTACTGATAGCTAAAAATTTCTGCCCAGCAGATGGCACGATTGTACAGTGCTTGAGACCTACTTGGGAATGTAAAACTGTGACTCTCTTAAATTGGACTTTTCCAGGTGCTGTTCAGCTAGTTAAGATTACAGAGTAATTGCACAGTGATACGTACACTTCTTGTTCCACAGCAAACAGGGGGTGTATTGTGTCTGTCAGTATCCTCGGAGGAGATGCTCCTTTTGAACAGCAAGTTGTTCAGCTTTGTGGTATTCTGAAGTTGAAGCCATCATATTTCAACTGACTGGTGCCACTTGGTTTCTAAAATGTAGGAAATGATGGAGGTGGTTTTGGTGGATGTGGGCAATGAAAAGTGTCTGAATGGGTTCTAGAAATCTACTGGGGAGAGCCCTGAGCTCTTGGTGCCCCTCTCCTGGGAGTTGTACCCTCTGCGGTGGTGTGCCCCCCCACCTCCCTTAAGCCATGAGCACCATTGGGGGTTGTGATGGCTGCATCCAGCTTGAGGTGGACTTTGGGGAGATGGATGGCAACGCAGCAGCCAAGGGCTGTATGGAGCAGTGACCAGTCCCCTCGTTGGTATGCAAATACAACTATAAGTCAATTATCTTACTCTATAAATAGTGGACAGCCCACGGCCCATTGAGCTCGCCTGAAACGACAGCAGGCTGCACGCCAGGATCTCCCCTCGAGTAGGGACGCCTCTCAAGGTTACTCCTTGAGGTTGAAAGATGCCTTGGCATGACAGATTCTCAGTAAGTGACTAAGAGCATGCCAAACTTCGAAACCTTAGCTAAGTGATACAAAGGATTGATTGCGCGTATATATTCCTTTAGACATAAACCATTGACCAAGTCCAGGACTAGGATTGGATCCAGCCACACCTAGACTCCTGAGAAGGAGTTTAGAACGCAAGGGGGTCCTTTCTGAACCTCATGACTCAACGGGAGGGTCGCCCTGACAGTTCTGTCTGACCCTCTCCTCTATGCAGTAAATAATCAAGTGTACCTTGCCATCGAATCTCATTAAACCACTGTTGCATTTACTACCAACTTTGTTAACTCACTATTTTGTTTCAACAAAACATATTGTTGCTTCTCTCTTAGGAGTGAAGTGCAGTCTCACTCTATCCGCGACACTCCCTTGCCCCTTTGCTAGCTCACTGCACCTCCTTCCAGCTGCTCACGGTCAAACCTAGAAGTTCCCAGAGGGGAATATGAAGAATTCTGAGTGAGGCAGGATAATGCTTTTTCCTGCTGTATCACTAGCCTCTACCCTGGACTGCGTCTGATTCTTTGCCAGCACACCCTGACATACAGACCTTTGCTTCCTTAAAGACGTTAGTACAGTTCATTTCGGAATGGATTTTACAGTTATTTGATAAATAGCACCTTGTAAGTGAATTTCTGGCAGAATTTGTGCACGATACCATTCTGAAATGCCTCACAGTGTTTGGAGGAAAATTGTATTCTATTGTGCAATTAGAGGCCACTTATGAACTTGCATGTTCTGTGTGTAGTTAAAATTGAAAAAACGTGATGTTTTTTTCAACACTGTTCAGCGGATTGAAACTAAAGGGTCCTAAGGCTTAGATGAAATGAAGTCAAATCTGCTATTAATGGGTGTTCCCTAGACAAGCGTTTTTGCTTTTTCCCTTAAGGACTTTGTGGCATGTTTTTTTGGTTTGGGGTTTTTTGGGTTTTTTTTTTGTTTGTTTGTTTTTGTCTTTATTTCTTTGCCATGAGAACATCCAGAAATGATAAGACATTTGGATTGTGAAGAGAAATAGAAGACCTTCTTAGTATATTGATGCTGCAATGAAGAAACTGCAACGCCCGCTCCCAATTGTGCAAGCAGGCCTTTAAAACCACCTCTTTGAACTCTCACGTATTAGAGTTGTCTCTTCTTACACTTCAAACTGGAAACTTTTTGAATATGCTTGCATACAGCTTCTTTTATCAGTTACCACTTCTAGTGAGTTTAAAATACTAAATCTAAATATGGCAATTATAGAAATCTGTGGGAAATTTGAAAAGCTGGTATTTACTCAAAGGCTTTTTAGGTTGGACTGTTCTCTGCTAATGTTTGTAGTTGCTGTCTACAGGGGTCAGAGTAAATACTTTGATATCATGAGCTGCTTTATATTAAGTATGGAGTTTAAAAATGTAAAAAATTGCTGGTGGCTAGCATAGACACTTTCCTTCCCCACCTCTGCCCTGCATAGCAAACTTGTGGAAAGCAGAGAAATGCTCTCTGAAGAATCCACCACCTGCCTTACTTTTGTTGCTTTTCTCAAAAGAAATAGGGAGAGAGTAACTCAACAGTGAGCTCTCAACATTGTAGTTACTGTCACTGACTCCTCTCATCTGTGAAGATGGATTCAGAGTGTAAATGTAGACGCACGAGTGGAGCTTTTCCAGCTTTGTCACATCTAAAAAACTCTAGCAGAGCAATATAGCCTGAGCCACATCCCTACAATTTTTATGGCTCTCTCATGGAAGATGTCTGTAGAATCTGTGATTAAATTTAAGGAGAAAAACAGTGCACTCACTGCATAATGTTTCTTACTGAACTTTCCAAAAGAGAGTGCTTATGCATATACTGCAAGTCCATGATTGAGCACAGAAGATAATCAGATTTGATAAGCAGAATGATCAATGTCACTTAAATCCCACACATTGAATTGTCCCATTCTGTGCATTCTGATCAAATCTTATTGCAGGTCTTCTTTAAAAATAGGAACTCTGTCAGAAACTGAAACAATCTTATTACTTAGCAGTATTTGCTCGTATCATTGCTGACAATGGTTGTGGAAGCCATTTCATAACTCTCTGAAACTTGAAAAGGCCAAACCTGAAAAAGATGTGATCTGGATATACCCTTATGAAAAATGATCGAACATCCTGGTTACAGGCGAGTACTTAGAAGTCTTTGATTTTGCCTGTACTTATACACTGCAGACCAGAGTGTGTTAGATAGTCGTGGGTTCCTGTTCACCCAAACAGCAGGAGTACAGAAGGGGAGTTGCACTGGGGGAGAATTTACTCTGCTCAGTGAAAATATAACTGCACAGTGCACATCAAAAAACTATCCTCGGTTGCAGCTGTCCAACAGTGCCTCATAAGCTGGATTCATTTTTATACATTCACACTGCCATACACGTGTTTTAGGTTAAAATAACTTAGCTTCTATTAATCTTTGTAATAGACCCTTACAGATCCACTTCAAGGCTGCCTCATCTTGTTCTCCTTTTCTATTAAATCCATGGAAATGTCTTTAGAGGATATTTTCCTAATCCCCTCCTGGATTTGAACTGTTTTCTTTGTACTGTACCTAGCTCCCAGTTGGAGGAGAATTGCTGCTGTTTGCTTGATGAGCTACTCATCTGCCAGGAAGCTCCATGAAGGCAGATCACTTTCTCCTATAGCTATTCACTCAGCCATGCATAGAAGCTGAGTCTTGACATCATGTCATCAGCTACAAGGAGTTAGAAACAGTATTTTGTGTAACTTTTAGAATAGTTTAATAAATAATTTGCCAAGACTGGACAGGCCAAAGTGCTATTACTAGAAGTTTTTATGCCAATTATAAAAAGACCATGCATGGCCGGAAGCCATAGCCAGCAATCGGGGTGTTTAGATGAGATGTTACAGCTGGTGTCCCTACCAGGAAACTTTGGCTGACTCAGAGTTGTTCTAAAGTGGAGGTCAGTAGAGTTTAAAACCTAGTTAGTGTGGTCCTTCGGCCTGCAGCAGCTCTGCTGATTGATACAGGTCTGCTGACACTGGGTGCAACCTTTTTCTTGAAATACTTTGCCCCTTTGGGAGACTCAGACCTTTTGCCAGGCGTTACTTTCCTGCATCCATCCTCGCTTGCGCTACGTGCAGTTCAGCCTTACGGACCAGAAAAGGACATTTACCTACCAATGGCCAACTTTGCTAATGTTTGTGCTTTTTTGTATTTCCTATGAGGATCAAATGCACAATGCTAATTCTTGCTCTAGATAGTGAAACTAAAGATCTTCTTTGTATTCTGCAATAGGCCCATCCCTAAGTGCCTTGCTTTTTCTTCCAGCATAGGAACAAGTGTTAGGATCCAAAAGGCGATTTGGCAAGCTGCACCCTTAGAGATTTTATCCCTTCTCATCTAGATACATCTGCAGAAGTGCATCTAATTGCTGCTTGAATAGCCCTGTTGTTTCTGCCCCAGAAAACTTGCCCGGTGGTTATATAATCAGTGGATGTTTCTTTGACAACCAGCCTGTGCAGCTTCTGCTGCTGGAACTGTTCCAGCTTTTCCCATTCAGTGTGGCTGCAGGCGATTTTCCCAAACTGTGCTTTCCACTTAGAGCTGTAGTGGAAGTATTTCCATTCACTTCAGGGGACAATGGATCAGACCTTAACAAATAACAAAAAGGCTACAGCAACAGATATATGCATTTGCAGGAAAATTTTGATGTAAAAGTTTTCTGATATCTGACATCATTACCGAGCCTCACTCTTCTGTCCTTTCAGGTGCATTAAGTAAATTCTTTGATGTAGCTTGCTCATCTATAGGGTAGTGGTGTGACACCTGTCTATCTATCTACTGCGCTACTTTTTAGGAGGTGTACATTTATAGACTGAAGATGAAGAAAACGAATAATTGGACTGACTGAATAGTTCTTGAGAGCTAAGGAAATCAGGTTTTTTAAATATATGTCTTCAAAGTTATTAAATAATTGTTTTTGCAGCAGTATGGACATTTCTTTGTGAAGATTTGACATAAAAGATAAATTACAAGCTGCATCAAGAAGCCTGAACTGGTCCTTATAGCTAATAAAGTAGTATTCTTTTCCTGTTCTGCCTAAAAGTTAAGATTTAATAATCATCTCAAAGCTTAGAAGTGGTATCAATATGTGAGTATCATTTTTATTAAACCCTTTCTCTTAAAAGGGAATTGAAGGCAAACATATTGGGAGTGTAAGCTACATGAAAATTACTTACTTTATTTGTACAAAATTTTTGGAAAATGTTAAGGGTTTAGATAAATACTGTTCACTTGGGGAAATTAGTTACAATGCACCAGCAAAGAAAAGCACAGAAAATTATGATATTTACTTTTCATATTGAGTTTTCACTCATACGTGCCTAATGGAAGAATGGTGTTACAGCGATTAGCCTACAGTGTTTTCTCCAGTGATACATTAAATTCAATGCAGAAATGAAGTTGTTACAACCTCCAGAGGAAAGTTGCTGCTGATCAGTTTTGGCTAGGCTATAGATGTTGTCTGAGTGCTCACAGTTGGGGCACGCTGTAGGCAGGCCAGGGGAAGGAGCGGCTCAATGTACAACAGCAATCAGAAATGGCAGTTTGTAAATTAGTGCAATGAAGGAACTGTAGAGCCCTTATGGAATTAGAGAGTTGGCTATTCTATCTTGAATGCAGAGTTGGAAATCTAATTTTCAAAGGGTTACAGCAGAAGCTGAAGAGTTTCAATAAAAAGGCAGTGAGATGACAACAGACGCTGAAATCTTGCCCTTACTTTTTTTTTCCTAAGAGATGACTAAGAGATGTAAGAGAAGAAAAGCACTAAACAATAGGAAGATTGTTGTCATTCAAAAATGGTATTTTGATAATGAGCAGTTTTATTTTATAAAGTATTGCACAAGTGATACTTTATAATTTTTTTGGTTTTTTGCTTGAATATCCACTTCTTGTATACGGAGGAAAGAACTCTGATAAAATAAAGCATCTAGAGGACTCACAGAAACATTTAACATTTCTGTGAGAAGATTTTTCAGTCATACAATAGTGAGTAGAATGAAATTGTGAGGGATACCGGCTTTCATCTTTTAGTATAAACTGGGTCAGCGTTGTCTATGGCAACTATTATTATTGCAAAATGTTTCTTTATTTTAAGTAACAGAGTTGGTCTTGCTGGTTACTTGTAAACAGAAGGTATAATGCCTCCTAACTTCTTAAAATTAATTCAGTCACATCCTCTCTTTTCCCCAGAAGTACTGTTTCACTAGATAAGTGATAGTTCTGTGCAAATGTGCTTTGCATTGGGGTAAGAACACTGAATATGGTACTAATCAAACTTTTAACTGGGTCAAATACTCAGCTGAATATAAGCTGGCTGAGGTCCACTGAAGATCTGCCAGTATGCAGATTTGGCCCAGGACATTTGATGAGGCTAAAGTAATGCTGAACGCATTCTTCAAATGGTGCCCTTCCCCATGACTGCATATTAGGTGGAATTCATCAGAGACCAGAACAGATTAACTGCTTAAAATAATAGTAAAGTACAAAAAAGCAAACAAACAAACAACACCCCCCAACCAGGCCACGTGTTTTCCTGTTACAGTCCTTCTCAGTGCCAGTCTCCTCTACTGCTCTAACAATCTTGCAGTTGATCAGGTTGGCCATAACAACAGAAGTTCATTACAGTAATTTCTTTAAAAGAACAACATTGGTTTTGCAAGAGTAATGTGCCCCAGATGCTGTATGCATAGTGGCACTAGGACTCTCCACCTCCTTCCAAGATCACTTGAAAGCAGCTGTGAGAACATGGACCTCATGTGTGTAAGTACCTCATTAGAAATGAGCGCAGTGCAGGGAGAGTGGAGACCAGCCCAAGGCTAGGGCTCACGGGCGTTACCACAGGAAAGCCAGTAAAAGGTATTGTAAGTAAAGCTGCTCAGCTTTGCCTTTGCTTGACAAACTTTTAAAACAGACACCCCCCCCACCCCACCCCTTTCTTTCCCTGATTGCAAGGTAACCACTTCATCCTTTTGAAAGTGCTATTTTGACAATTTGTCATGGTGATTAATTCCTTCTCCTTCTTACATCTTATTTGCACGAAGAAAGAATTGAACAGTACACATCAGCACAGATGTGGCATCATGGGATGTTTACATCAACTTTGCAATTAAAGAAGAATGGTAAATGTGGCATGTCAGTGTAATAAATTAATTAGAATTGCTAGGGGAAAAAAAAGTCTCACTTTCATTCTTTCTTCCACCATGGCCTGGGAAAGATAAAATTTGTTCTTAGCTGTATGTTGAAACACATTCTATTTTGGCAGGGTCTGTATGAACATCAATTTTAGGGTTATATATCAAAAGCAAGACAACAATAAAGCCAACACAGAGTTTCTGAAAGCAGTATTCAAGCTGCAAAGTAAATATCAAGAAGAAGGTGAAGTAACTCATGGAGAGTTGACCTGGAAACGAGTAAAGATACCAGGACCTAAATAACCTTCGTCTCAGATGATAGAAGTTCTTCTGCTGATCCAACATGTGGCAGGCACAAGTCGGTGATATGGGTCTCTTCCAAAATGTAATGATTTCAATTGAAAAATAGTCACTGAGTCCTCAGGGTTGCCTGCAGTCATGGTGGAAATGGTGGGTTTACCTTTGCGTACAAATGCTAAACAAGAGCTCTCCAGGTACTCAACTGATACGTGGTTGGGGATGTGCTTTAGATTTTCAGAAGAGCCTTAATTTTTGAGGTTTTGCTTCAAGTTAGTGGGCTTATCTATATATCATTTTTATGCACCAGTTTCTTAATATCTGCCTTTGTCCTCCATCCACCCCTCTAGCTTTCACCATCATATTTACCACTCTTTGCTAATGTATTGTGGGAGAGATTTTCAGTTGCACAGTTACTGCTGGAGGAAAATTAAATCTTAGTACTAGTGCACTACAACTTCAAAAGAAATATCAGCTTTCCAGTTAGAGAGGCTCATGTAGTCACGGACTTTTTTTCATCTCATCCTTGTTGGCCTTTTTGTGCTTTTAGCTTTAAACACAAATACTAAAGAGACGCGCTGGTGTTTCATAAGATACGTAGTCTGGCTCAAACAAAATGGCATGACCTTCCTTCGGCAGCTTCCCTCAGTTTGCATACCCCCACGCCCGATGTGTGCTGAAAGCTGAAAGGAGGGACTCTCCTTCCTGTTCACGGAATTGTTACTGTTCAGTCTTGTTACTGCGTAAGCACAATGGCTTTATTTCTCTATTCTGATGGAGAATGCCAGCTCCAACCTTAATGGATGCACCTTCAGCCCAGCCCCACCCACCTGCCCTTTCCTCGCCTCAGGTGACTGTGGCAGAGCAGGTGCCTGGTTTTTTCCCAGACCAGTAACCAACCGCTTGTGCATCTGCTTGCTGCTACCAGCTAGGTGAAGGAACCCCATCAGAGCCAAATCAAAAAGCCATTTCACAGAATCACTAAGGTTGGAAAAGACCTGTAAGATCATCAAGTCCAACCATCACCCCAACCCCACCATGCCCACTAAACCATGTCCCACAGTGCCACGTCCACACGTTCCTTGAACACCTCCAGGGATGGGGACTCCACCACCTCCCTGGGCAGCCTCTTCCAATGCTTCACCACTCTCTCAGGAAAGACTTTTTTCCTAATATCCAGCCTGAACCTCCCCTGGCACAACTTGAGGCCATTTCCTCTTGTCCTGTCACTTGTCACTTGGGAGAAGAGACCAACACCCACCTCACCACAACCCCCTTTCAGGTAGTTGTAGAGAGTGATGAGGTCTCCCCTCAGCCTCCTCTTCTCCAGACTGAACAACCCCAGCTCCCTCAGCCGCTCCTCATCAGACTTGTGCTCCAGACCCCTCACCAGCTTCGTCACCCTTCTCTGGACACGCTCCAGCACCTCCATGTCCTTCTTGGAGTGAGGGGCCCAAAACCGAACACAGCATTCGAGGTGCGGCCTCACCAGTGCCAAGTACAGTACTTCACCACGGGCGCACCCTTTCTACCCTGTAAACGGCTAAAATCAGCTTTCCCCTCCGTGAAGCCTGAGCGAACCGAGCTGCCGCCTTCCCGCCAGCCCCTTTTCCCGCCAGAGCGGGCAGGCGGCCGCTCGCGGCCCGGGAGGGACCCGCTGCCGCCGGGCCGGCACTGCCACCTAGCGGGCAAGCAGCGCAAAGCCGGCGGCTTCTGAAGGCTGCCGCCCGTGCTGGGCCGTCGTCTGTGCCGTCCCGGGGCCTGAGTAACGGCGTGCGGGTCACAACCTCGTCTCGGAGGATGCTGACGGTATTACAATGTTTTATTTAAACTCTTCTACCAGTTACGTGAAGCCAGGAGGGCATGAAGCCCTGCGATGCTGGCTCAAAGAGGCGCCTTCACGTTCCCTATCTAAAGGCACCCCTTGTGCCTGACTGAAGCCTGATGCTCCAGAAAGACGGGAGAAATCCTTAAGAGACATCTTCTTTCCGCCATCTGAGTTTTAGCCTTTCACAATCTATTAAAGAAACCCCTTTCTACGGTGAATGTCGCCTCTTACAACAGCCTGTTCAACTGAACTTCAGTTTCCTCACACTGAAGGCGAGAGACAAGTCTCTGCAGGACACCGAAGCCTATTGCATTGCTCCATGTTTGCCTGTGCCTTCTGACTGTTGATTGAAACACCTTACATCACACACCGTAGCGTAAGGGCTGCCTGCAGGCCCAGGCAAAGGCGGCTGCTGCCTCTCATGGTTGGCAGCTAGACCAGGGAAGGGCCAGAAATCAGTTATTTCTGGCTGCTCGTTCTCTGCCAGAAGTCTAGGTTTGGGGAGGTGCAGTGATGGGAGGCTTTGGGAGGGGATGACGTGTGACAGCGGTGGTGACTGCTGATGCTTCTCTTTCCAGCCCAATTGTCCTCGCAGCACTGTCCTGTGCCCCGCTGCAGCGTTCACTCAACACTCTTCGCTAACCTGTCCCGGTAAATGTATTGCTTAGGCAAGTACATGGAGTGGGTTTCCTGTGCCATCAAAAGCAGCGATACGTGTCGTGTCCCAGGTTTGTGTGTAGAAAAAATCCGGGCGTACAATAGCGCGAAAAACAATGTCACATTTACTATAGGACTATGCGGGGGCAAACAAAAGAGAGCTGCACTGTGCGAAGTGCTATCACTGATTAGTGAGGCTATGCTCATATTCAGCCTATGAACTCGCTGTATCTTGACCGAAGTAGAGGAGGCATTTTGCCCTTTTCTCTGTATAGTACAGAAAAACACAATCACACATGCGCTCTCACAGGCAGACACAATCCAGTCTGCAAAGCAGCAGGAGTACCACGATGACATGTAAAGGCTTAGGGATGATGACCGGATTTTTCTAAAAGGGGAGTTAAGCTTCTATAGCAAAAGATGAAGGAGAAGAAAGAAGGCAGTGGGAGGTCAGGAGAGAAGAGGAGTCAGGTGAAATGATTTTGTGCAGGAAGAAAGATGCAAACGCATGGATAGGCTGCAGCTGGGGAAGGTCAGCCCCAACAGCATGAAAAGCCTTTAGGTATCTTCCCTCAGTTCATGTCACTCGAATGTCTCTACACCTACATGAACCCTGTATGCCAGTCACGTAACTATGCATCCCAAGGGCAGCGCCCCAAAGGTAAGTGGGTATGGAAGTGTGTGTTAGGGAAGGGAGAAGAGGAAGGCTAAGAACATTCTGAGAAACAGGGACAAATTTGGAATGTTATTGAAGTATAAAATTTTTTCAATGGTATCTAGAGACTTACTTGCGCCTGTATCTATATCTTTTGGTGCCTAAGTATCTTTAAAAATACAGCTTGAAGATTCAGTTCCTTTTCTGTATGGCTCTTATCCGTAGCTCCTCTAAAATAATTAGATCTATGCTGCTGCTAACTGATGGTGCCTTTTCATAGCGTGGAACTGATGATCTTGAACCTTGTTGTATACGCCTGCTGCTGGTAAGAAGAACTTGAAATGATAGGTCGCACTCTACTTCACTGCAATAATCCTTGGCCTGTGTGTACAGGGGCAACCCTGTGGCTGACGCTTGCGGTACCCTGTAGGGGAGGGCTGAGACAGGCTCTAGCTCTCCTAGGAGCTCAGCAGTTTTCACCAAACTTCCTGATACTTCTCAAAGTCAAGACCACAACATCAAAGTCACTTTTTTCCTGAGGTCTCATCAGGATAAGTTTTTCCATATTCCTTGTTAAGCATTTGAATAAAAATAGTTCCTGGTTGTGTTGTAAATAAATACCCCAAAATATTTAGCATGTGATGGTGGCAGTAGAGGATGTACTGAAAAGGCAAATGACCTGTTTTTCCATCTGATATTGTTTAAAAACAAGTCTTAAATTCAGGATTATCACTCCTAGACACTGTTAATATCAAGTTAGCTTGAGAGAAACAAGTGTTGTGCGTGCATGTTGTGAAAAACATTAAATGGCCACGTGTTTTGGACACAACAATTAAAAATGTCAATAGAAGGGATTCTGTGAAGTACAAATAACTTCCAGTTATTGAGGTGACATGTAAATATTTTAAAGACTTGTGTATTGTAGGGCATAGCCAGCTGTGATTCATTAAAAATACATGAAAAATTACAGAAAATATACTCATTCTTCTGATGTCCCGGAGCAGGAATAAAAAGCCTTGTGCACAGCCCCAAGGAAAGGCTGTGCCAGTACCAGCTTAGCCCCAACCATGTCAAGTACAAGGTGTAGTTTTCCAAGGCTTTACCTGTCTCTGTTTTCTCTCACTGTTTAAGTCATGTAATAAAAATTATTGGTTATCTCTTGTCCTAATCTGGCTGGTCAGTGCATATGGCATGTAATACAATGTCGTTTGCTTTATCCCCGGAGTTCGGTTACTCCTTATCTTTCCATTGGGTTTGTGAAGAAACTAGGGTCAGTTTGATGGTTTTTCCCAATATGTGCATGTCCAGGTAGGCACTCAAAGAATAAAGTTATATTTTTATAAACAGGATCAACTGAACAGTAATACAACCTCATAAACATAACATGGCAAAGATAGAAAACAGGATTGATACATGTTTCTGGATAAACCTGAGATATTGAAAAGACGGTCTTTCAAAAGTGAGGTTCTTGGAGAAAGGATAAAACCTGTTGTGAAAAACTTGTTGCAGATGTGGTTGTTTACTGTTGAAGTATGAACTGTAGCAATATATTAGCAATAATACTTATTAACAGAACAAAACCAGCTTACAATTGATTAATTACAAAGTGCAAAGTGCTCTTGTTAAGCAGAGTTACTTCTGATGCCAGTTAAGAAAACTTACAAATTACTGAACCTAGAACTTCCTATTTCTGTGAAAAATATTATCAATACTGTTCATCTAGGATGCTGTCCAAGTCCATGAGTTCATTATGAAACTGTAGCTCTAGAGCTAATAAAAATAAACAATGCAATGTCCTTTAAAAAGGGGAGAACTAGACATGAAAGATAGCAAATACCTGTAAGTATATTGGTACAAGTGGGTGGAAGAAGACGTGTTTTTGTCACAAAAGTAATTCCAAACAGTGCAAGTATTCCATTCATGACTTCTGACATTCAGCAAAATACGGTAGAAGTGAAATGGCACATTTCACTCTTTAGCTGCTGTTATATGCAGGTTGGAGACCAGTAAGGAAGTGAGGCAAAAGTGGGCTGACTAGACGAGCTTTTCAAGTGGTGCAAATAGCAGAGTTGAAAATTTAGGACTAGACACAAAAATCTGTAAAATGTAGAAAAATCCAAGACAGCTGTTAAAAGATACATACAAGTATTCTTCAACCCAAGTCCCTTGTGGCTGGGGATGACAGCACCAACTAGGTACTCTCAGTGAGTCAAACAGATAAAATCTTTACAACAAAACATTAGCACGAGTGCAAGCATTTAATGTTTCTCAACAGCAGGGTTCTGAGACTGATGGAAGGCAATAGGGGTCCTTTGGAGAACTTTGAACTCTCTTCAGATGTTTCAGCTGTTGTATGTATTTATGCTTTGTATAATTCAGATGTGTAATTGGCAGAACACAGATTTTTAGATACTGTTGTTGTTCCTAGTTAAGGTTCCTCAGCTGGTTGATATCAATGTAGACAAAATTGCAAGTGATACATAAAGATTTGTGTATCTTGCACATACTGACAAACAATAAAAACAAGCAGTACTTTGATACGTAAACTCAATCTGTTCTTATTAAATAGGGCTGAAACTGCTTCAATGGTACAAAAATTTTAAAATGCATCTTTTAATGTTATTTCAGTGAGTTCAGACCATAAAAAAACCTTAGTTGCCTTTCTCCCTTCTGATGTCACTGTAAAGTTAGGTTTATAAATATGCTTGTGGATATGGCCTCTGGTGCCAAGGAATTTTAGCTGTGGATCAGGAACCTGTTATCCAGGCTTTGCATTCTGCAAAACGATTGTCCAACAGTATACGAGAGCAAATATAAAGGAGTTGGCAGGGCAAAGCAGTAAACCAATGGAGCAAGATTGTAGACAACATAATAGTCTGTGAGATCTAGACTACTGGTTCGCAATTTATGTTGAAGATTGGCTGTAGGTTATTTTCTGAGGTATAATGGAAAAGGAAATGTTTAAGATTCTGTGTTTATATGCAGCTTCTTTGCCCAGAACAAACATGATGGTGCAGAGTAAGCTATAAAGGCTTTGCTGGCTTCTCCAAGGGGGGAATTAACCCCCTGTCATGGAATGAGAGACGGTGTGGATAGTGAAGGACAGCTTCTCTTTGATATCACAGGGAAGAAGAAAAAGTAAGGGATGGCCAGGGAAGAACTGTGGACTAGGAAGTCAATGTCTAAATGAATTTAAGCTGTGCAAGCTTGTATTTGTCAAGGCTAGAGAATAGAGTGGTACAATGCAGTGGTGCAAGATGAGAGCCTTCACCAGCCTGTTGATTAGAGAAGAGTTTCTTGGAGATTCTGTTTTTACTGAAGTTTATTAGCAGGGTCACAGTGACAGCGTACTTCTACAGGAACCTCTGTTGTACAGTGTGCTTAAAAATCACCTAGAAAAGCAGATGAGTAGTAAGATGACAATTATTTGCTTATGCCGGTAAGTTACTACAGATACCTTCCTTTTAAGGGACCACTGCGTTAGGATTCTTAATCCTGCAAAAGGTGTGAGGAAGGATATGATAGACGTGTTAAAAAAACATACTAAAAAAATCACTAGGGGCTTGGAAAGGGACTGATTGTGTTGGATAAGGCTGTAATCAAGAATTAGGGCATAACAGGAAGCTAAAGGGTGGCAGGTTTAAAGCAAAGAGAAGGCAGTAATCCTTCAGGCAACATGCAGTTAAGCTGTGGAAATTCTTGCATTCACAGCGTCCTGTGGCTAAAGGTTATGTGGGAGGCAAGATTATTATACGCCACAGAAATCCATTAAGGGCTACTAAATGCACAGGAAATGCGTCTAGCTCCTTAAGTTGCAAATGGGTGAATTGGTCAGAGGAAGGATTAAAATATGCTTCTTTATTCTTCTTTATTCTATTTATTTGTTATCTGTGTTAAGCTGTTGTTGGAGATGAGGCACAGGATTTCATGAACTTCTTGTATGGATTCCTTTAGGGTTGTGATCTGGAAAGATGATAGAGTTGAATTAATGGCATTCCCTTGAAGTCCATTCGAGAAGATGAAGGTGAATGAGGAAAAAAAACCTCCAAAGGTCGCATGAAAGAAATAAACAATGAGAACAGCCAAAAATCAAGGTAGGACAAGATTTTAAAGACAATGAGCGTGGTTGTCACCTAGGCTAAAGTTGAAGAAACAAGGATATTTTAAGGAGTCAGCAGAGATTTTAAGGGTGTTTTAGCTGAGTGTAAATGATAGAAGCTAAAATAAGAGAAGTACACAAATGAACTTGAAAAATACTATCAGTGGATATATACTTTCTATGAGTTGAGGAATAAGAGGAAGTTTTTGAATGAGGAAAGTTACATTAAATGTGATTCTCTTTGGGAGAGGAGAGACTGTATCATACTGTGTTTGATTATATTGCTAAAGAAAAAGGCAGAAGCAAGAAAACAGGAGAGAGTGAATTTCAGGTATATCAGAGATGGAATGGGCATGATGATGGGGACTACAGAAAGTAAATGTTAGATGTGAAACTTGAGTATTTAGTTAGGGTTAGAGGAGGCTCTTAACAAGGAAGGAGGTCTGCTTATGATGCTCAGAAGAACTTCATTTATCCTATGAATGCCATAAACTGGGTCTAAAGTACAAACAAGTGAAAGGATGCTCAAGGTCTTCTAAAAGGATAGATTTTGGGATGACAGCCATATTTCCTCAGGTGAGGCAGTAACTCTAAAAGCTTTTTCACCAGTGATTACAAATTCATCACTGTCACAAAAGTAAAAATGTATATTTTTTTAATTAAAAAAGCTCCTGAGAATTACTGAAAAGGCAGAGATTTAGGTGTTTTAGGCATTAACCAAATGTTCATGGTCAGGTCAGGAGAAGCTATGCAGTTTAAGGGTAGAATGAACTATCCTGATCATGTAGATCACCTGTACTGGAGTTCATAAACTTTGTCCCAAGGGTTTGATCCAATGACTCCAAATAAGACTTTAATTTTGGTTTTGTGGAGTTAAACTTAATTTAGAGACTTAAGATATTATTTCAGTGTCTCAAATATAAGGGAATATAATTTAGTCTGCCTGTAGTATTTCAAACCATAAAAATATCACAGGCTTTTGAGAGACTACAAGGTGATACATTTATAACAAATATTTTAGGTTCCGTTTACCCCAGTTATGAAATTCTGATGAAAGTTTTAAGTAGGTAAGGAAAATAAGATCCTCACTCTGATTAACAAAATTTCAAATGTTTTCATAATTGAAAATATATCTTAGAGAAAGCTGAATGCAGTTCTTATACTTTCTCTTCCAGACAAACAAAATATTGTCATTGAAATACTGATTTCACAATGTAAAACAGACGTATGATTATTTATGGGGATCATAAACTGTTTGGCTAATAAGTATAAAATACGCTAAACTTACTTATTCCAGATCTATCTCTGGCCAACAGCCAGTTGAAAAATTGTTAAAAAAAATGTTCAATGAAACAGTAATATTCTGTCCTCAAAATCATATAAGTGGGTATTTGTGAAAACAGAGATGTCAATCTTCAGGTCACTGTTTCAAAATATAATGAAATTAATTTCATGTTTCGTCATTGGCTGTGTCTTTAAAGAGTCTGACATGATCCAAAATATGCCATGCAAAGAATCAGCAATAGCCTAAAGCTAGCTCAAGAAAAGATTGCACATTCAGATGGGGGGGGGGGGGGGGGGGGGCAAAGGTGGGGGAGTGCAGAGAGGGAGGAGAGAAAGGAAACATGTCTGAAAACTTACATACAAAAAAGTTAGATTTTCATAGCTATATATGTAAAATCACGTAGTAAATTTTTTACTATTTAGATGGTTTTTGATGTCAAGCTACACACGGACACGTAAATGCTTTTGAAAATCTGGATCTGCTCATCTTAAACTACATGTGCAAAAGTACATCTATATTCACACATTCTTCTCCCCCGCAGCTCCTCCACTTTTTTGCCTCAAATTTTATGCAAAATGATCATAACCAAAGGAAAATGTTTTGCAACCTAGCTAGTCCTAAGATAGCTGTCAAATAACACAGAAAATGCAAACAATATTCTTCACAAGAAGTATAAATTAAGAAAGGATATACACCTCTAACAAGTCAGCAGAAAATAAGTAGCTGAACATAGCAGTATGAATTTGAACCCAATGCATGCTATTACTTTAGAAGAGATACTATTTCAAACAGCAAGGCAAAGAGAAGTTACTTGGCATTCAGGTAATATTAAACCAAAGGAAAATCATAATTATTCTGCAGTGAGGCTGTGGTGAGTAATTTGGAAACATGGACCTATTCCAAAGCCCCTTGAACTAGTCATATAATTTCATCCTCTTCAGCAAAGCATTGATCAAGCCTGACATTAAAAGAGAAACATCACACTTTCTGAATGAAAGCTCATTTGAGAAAATAAGTGAATGACTGAGTTCACGGGCAAATCAGTATGGACACAAACTGGTAATGAATGGAAAGAACTGGCTATATTCTCTTGTACAATATTACTTAAATACTGTTACCGCTTTTGACCTGAATTACTAGCTCTAAACCTGATGCCTTGTGGATTTTTCTATATAGGAGGAATGAATGATAAAGAAGATATCTTTGATATATTTCTGTTTGCTTGCAAATGTAAAAGGTCTGGAGGAAAAAAGAAGAAAACCTAACAAATTGGACCAGTTTCCTCTGCTGCATTTCCAAGATCTGTTAGGTGAGAGAAACTCTTTTTTTCTCATTCGCTGTGCTCTGTTGTACTACATTCCCTTTTCTTTTTTCTTCCGTCTATTTTTTTCATTGTTTTTCAGCTCATAGCTTTCTCTTTTAGTGGAGCATGAGAACTTCTTCACTAGAAGACCCTGTAGATCCTAGTAATTCAAATTCTTGTACACAAAAAACATCTCTTCCTGTGTGTTAGAAATGGGTCCATATAGTCCTTCTGTTTTCACATACATGGCATGAAGCCCGTCATTTTGCAGTACTGGAGCTTAACTTTTGACTGTGTGGTATAGCTGGTCTTAAATGGAAAACCTTAGGAAGAAGATTATCTTGACTGAGGTCACTGAAATCCTGTTCTTACAGGATGAATGTGTGTATTTTATCCTGACCTTGCTCCAGCAAGTTCCACCGAATCTTTATTTAGGAGTTTGGTCTTTCAGAGATTTATAGTATTCCCGTAGGTCTAAAAAACTGTATTTCTTGAATACATTTTTCTATTCAGAACATAATATCTAAGAGTAGGTGTCCTAGGAGGCACTTGGAATTGTCAAGGTTAGGTTATTTTTCGAAGTTAATGCTCTTCACCATACAGACACAAAATAATATATACCATGTCATAGATGATGCAGTCATCTCATCCTTTGTATGAGGTCAGAGATGGTCATTAGGCAGAAGTATCAAACATTAACAGTTAAAGTGATGCTGTGAGCACTCTATTTATAGTATGTTTTAAAGAAACTATCCTGTAGATGCCTAAAAAGATTATATTAATGATGACTGATTGCAAGCATTAGACACTCATATTGAAGAGATGAGTACTGCAGCTGATTAGATCAAACAGAAAAAAGTCCTTGAGTTACTTGCACCTATCAAGAACATACCTTGAATCCTCTCCAAATTCTTACAAAAAGTCTTCTAAGAGATGCCAGGGACTTCAGAGTGAAGGCTGTATAATTTACTTCATTTGAGACAGGCAGTTTTCTTTATTTTCTTTTTTCCTTTTTTTTTTTTTCAGAATTCCATACATGCAGTACTTCAGACGAGAAGGCTTTTTTTTTTTCAATAACATGTGGGAAGTCAGGAAAAAGCAGGTTTACTGTAGATGGTTTCCTAATGCTGTCTATGAAGTTACTAGAAGAGTTTCCCAATTTTCTTGTGAGTGTAGCCTATGTTTCACTCTACTTTTTTGTCAGGTGGTGAAACTCAGTTTGAAATTAGAAGGTAATACATACTGCGGAGTTTTGAGAAGTTTTTAATGTCTGTGTCAGTATTTAGAAGTAAGTTACCTGTCATATTGCCAGCTCAGGATCATAGTTCCATGCTCTTAAAGTTAGGTCATTAATTAACTATGCACTAAGATTATCTATCTCATCACTTAAGTTGAGCTACATGACCCCCTGAAGTCCCTTCCAGATTTAGCCACTGATTCTTGATCACTTATCGTGGCTTTACCCAAACATTGCTGGAATTATCCTTATAGTGTCCCACTAAGTTAGAATAACAGTATCTCTTTTTAATAGAGGGGTAGCTGAGGCATGAAGTAGATTCAGTCCTGTCACAGGTGGAACCTGGAATTTAATTTCTTTCTTGTCTACCCTGGAGACTTACTTCAGTAAGTCAGAGTGTGCATTAGCAGAATGTTAGCTAGTCCCCTGAAGTTGCTGCTGCTCATGACCTCCCACACATCCTATCTTCCACTACACTTTGCTGCCCAAAGGTCACAGACATCCAAGCCTTCCACAGCCTAGTTCCTGAACTAGGGGAGCCCAACATATCAGATTAATCTCTTAGCTGCTGGTTGAACTTAATGCTCTGTGCTAAAATGTTTTCTGTTTTCAGGGTTTGACAAGGGGCAGGGGTCTGACAGGTAAGAGCAAGAGATTTAGCCAGCTCATTTTAATTCACCGAAAAATGTCTGTCAAAGGCCTGTGAGTATCCACATATGGCACTATGGTCAAGCAGCTAGTGATCCCTAAATAAATTCCCAATGTTGGTTCGTTTGAGAGGTTACCAGTGGGAGATGAGGACCAGCAAGAGCTTTCAGGGCTGGCACCTTTAGTGTATCACAGAATCAGTACGGTTGGAAAAGACCTGTAAGATCATCGAGTCCAACCTGGGGGAAATGTTAATTTGTAGTGTTTCAGTATAAACAAACTTCTTGCCTCTTGAATGTGTGTGCAGGACTCTGCCCTCTAGACTACTCCTCCTGTTATATGCATGTGGCTGCTACCTATATATAGGCCGACGTTGGTTGAAAACATCCAAAGACTTTTATTATAATATGAATTTCAACTGGGGATAGATTTTTGAGGGACCATCTTCTTCATTTTGCCAGAAGTCTTGTTCAGCACGCAGAAGAGAATTTTCCAGTACATTGCAAATGGGTCAGAGAATGAAAAATAGCACTGACTACTTTTCCAAAAAGTAAAAAGTGGAATAAACTGAAAAAAAAAAGTTTGGTGTTTTAATGAAAATATTTTTTCCATGGCACATGTTTTTGCCAGCTGAACTCCTCCCATTCCACCCCCACTTTCTGGCAGTCAGCAGCCTGAAGCACTTAGGAGAGCAGCAATGGTTTTTTTACAGACAATTCCCTAGAAAGTGACCCTTATAAAAAATATTTTGAAAACAACAAAGAATATTTTAAATGAACCCAAGCAGGCAACCCTCTCCCCACAACCCCCCCTACCTGTCTTACTACTTGCTTCCATAAGTTTGATAGCATCAGAATTTGAGATGAAAAGAAACAGCTAATCAAAGCAATGGCAGTAGATGAGAGACATGGGAGCTTTTGAGTCCAGGCAAAACTCCTGCAAAGAATTCTCTCATGTGAGCGATTGGCTGTCATGTTATTCCTATGACAGCCTTTATGTGGAATTTGATTACAGGGAAAAGGCGATTTGGAAATGAGGGATTTTTTCCCCTGTTATCAGAAAGCTTTCTCATAGTTCACTTTTTCCTTTCAAATTCATTCCTACAGTGTGGGGGCAAGCTCTCAGTTTCCAAGAGGGAAGTGACAGTCTCTATTCCTCAAGACGTGGGTTACATTTGATTTCATTTATGGGGATATTCTGAAAGTGCACAAAAGTAGAAATCCTCAGGTATTTGTCAGGGTAGGTACTCCCAATCTACCATATGGCAATGCATAGTTTTAACTCCCACATGGTCTTACTGTTCTCTGTTCTTGGTGGCAGACTGCTACACAGCATGCTGTGATAGCCGAAGTGCCTTGCTTTAGTTGTGTAAATGTCAGTCTTGAATCACTTAGCTTTTTTGCCTTATTTTCTTCAGTAAATACTACTCCATAGTTTTTTCCTACTCAAAGCTCAGGTAGCAGAACAGAACTGGCTGCTGCTACTTTAAATCAGTGTTTAAAGAATGCTCTACCACAGGAAACCTCTACAATCCTGTGTGAATAAATGAGTAGGACAGGAAGAGAATCGTGGCAACTTTTTCAGAAATCTCTAATTGCACAAAAAGGCCTTAGAGCAAATGTGTATCGATCGGATGGGCACGTGTCACCTTTTGCTCCTTCAGAACAGGGGAGCCAAAGCAAACGAGAGTAGATGTGGTTTCGCCTTTCCACATAGAGTCCACTGGAGCAAGTCAGAAGCACAGTCACTTCTACTTGAGTGTTCCTTAATTTGGCTTAATCTAGCAGAAACATTTTGTCCCTGTTTGTGTGGTCATGGCAGCATAGGGGGGGGAGAACTGTGGCCGGGATCAAGCTCAACTATTACAAATGCTAAGTATGTAAATAGACTATATTTTTGACTATAAATGGGAAGCTGAAAGGATGCCTATGATGTTCAGGCTCAGAACAGTGGCTTGGCAGGAAGCCAGTCTTAAGCTTTAAGCTTTGCCATAAACTTCCTGTGTAAAACAGTGCTCTCTTGGGGTTTCTTTTCCCTGACCGTGTATGTTAGAAATAATCAGATTTTGTTTATTTTAAGAGTATTATGAAAATAAGATCACTGCATTATTCAAAGGACTTTGGTTATCAGATGCAAGTAGACAAACTTCATAGGTTTGAAATGGTTAACCTTAGGGATCAACCTAAGGGAGATAAAATTGATGATAGCATATTATGTAGCCCTTCAGAAAACACAGCTATATCGTACAGATGTTCCCAAAGTATAAGGTATAATTGGGAGGAACAGGGATCACGGAATAGAAAGAAGAGATTCCAACTTTCCTCATCTCTGGGATCGGATTCAGCTTGAATTAATCCATCATGCAAGTGTGTCTTGTGTGATGATACTGTTGACTCATGAGTTAACAAACCATTTTTCAGCCACTGTTTTTGTAACACTAAGCAAGTGAATATTTGATTGATTTTTTTTTTTTGGTCTACTTCTGTCTTTTTTGTTGTCACTGAACCACCATTCTTTTTATGCTATAGAAGTTTGGTGAAATACCTTAAGCTTTTGTTAGTGAGTACTGGTTGGCATAATGGGATGTCAGAACGAGAGAACTGTCTTCAGGTCTGACTGATTTCGGGCATGAAACAAATGTAGGACAATGGCTTTTCAAGGAGTAGTTGTGCCAGACACAAACCACAAAATATGACTTAGTAAGTGGGCAAACTGGCTGGATCTAATAATGTACAGCTTGTGGAACTGCTGTCCATGCTCTGAGCATATGTGAACAAACATAGCACCCAGCGGTCACGGCTTCAGTATGGTGTACACCAGGAATATTATTCCTGGAATAAGTGACTGAAGTTCTTAGAAATCTGTGGTTCTGGGCATATTTTTCCCCTGTGCTACACATAATGTGATATCCTACATCTGGCAGTAGACAGGTCACTGCTTGAATTTTGTGTCCCAAAACACAGAGATCTGGGAAAGAAGAGATGATGACTGCTTCAGAAACCTCTGTAGGAAAACACATTTCCAGAAAAACATAAACAAAATGAAAACAAAGTTTGCAGACATCTAAAAAGCATTTGGTACAATAAAAGGAAAAACAAACAAACAAATCTTCAGCAGCTGATAAATGAGTCAGAAGTCAGTGATCTCTTGTTGCAAAAATAAGGGTGAGACTGGGCCAACAGTGGCTTGTTTTTGATACATGAGTCTGAGACTTGACCTCGGATTGAAGGGTCAGTAGCTGCACATATAAAGGCTAATGTTCTCTGGGATAGAACCCTGCCAACCTTGTTTATAGTGATTAAAACAGCAAGTGCCAACAGGCACTAGTGAAGTCATGCCCAAATCATTTAGAGTGAACAGAAGAACTAACTGTGAAGAAGCTTCTGCTGTTTTGGAAAGGATGAGGAAAACTTATTAGACTATACATAGAATAATGTATTTTCCATCTTTAATTTCTGGGACCTCCAGTAAAATAGTAAACCAAAAACTGCTAGTGGAAGAGAACAAATGTATAAATAGTGGACACCATTTCCACTCTAAAACAGTGAAAATACGCAATAAAGTTAATAAAAATTGCTTTGTGACTTCCCATCTACCCTGTTGCCAGTGAAGAATGAATCACATTTCTTTTTTAGTAGCATATGAAGTGTCTTGCTATAAATCTCAACCAAGGAGATGCTTTATTGTTTCCTTCCCAAACACTAGGAAATGAAAGCATTTTAGCTATTGAGTTTTACTTTTCCTTTCCAACTGTTCAACAAATACTTTTTCAGCCGAGATATACAGTGAGACTCTTTGCCATCCTGCTCTGTGACCTGTAGTAGAGCGGGCATCCCCAGAATGGATGGTTTATCGCTGGTGCTTCACATCTTCTCTACCAAACACGTTTAATACAGATGTAGCTGCTTTTATGCTAAATTATTGTTTTATTGTTACCTTGTTTTCCCAACTCGCTCACATTTCTTTGTTTAAGCCCATCTGCCTGCCTGACATGGCAATTGCAAACCTCCTGAGGCTGGGACTGGTGTGTCTGTACTCGTCTGCATGGCGCCTGGGACATTCCATTTGTCACTTTTGACCAGAGGCTTAGGAAATGCTCTTCACATAATTGATCTCTGTGGTTTTTGTTTTGGTTGGGTTTTTTCCCCCTTGTCACTTCCCTTTCCAGGTTTCTTCTTCCCAATTCAAACTGTTTCATTTTCCCTTCCCAGAAGAAGTAATTTATGTTTCCATATAATTGGATTATTTTGTGTCCATTTCTACCACAGGTATTTTCTTCATTCTGGTTTTGCAACATTTGCCTGTCTGCGCAGCAGCTTCATTTCAGCATATAATAGTTAAGTCTTCCTCCTGGTTATGACAGAACAAGTGCAATAGGGCTGGCTAGTAGCTACCTGTAAACTGTACTTCATTCTACAAATTGAGAGCTTTCTTGCTTTGCTTCAGTTAGTTTGCAATGTATTTGGTAGCTAGTATTTATATCCGAGCCAATCTGAATTAGTTATATGAGTGTGATCTTGCCTCAGATATTTAATTTTAAAAGAAAATCAGGTATTCTTTGTTACACCACCTTTTTTCTCTAGAGTCTTATACAGGTATTCTTGCTGATCATAGCTCTTGAAGCATGGACCTAACACCTGTGTTGTCAGAAACCTGGAAGACGTTAGCGTCACATGAGGTGTTCTTCTTTTAATCCAAGTGTGAACATGATTGCACACGTACCTCTGTGGAGCATGGGTATAAAAGAATGACTTCCCTTTCTAATATGGGTTCCCCAGTTAGACTTACGGTTTGGTAATTGTTGGCATCGTTCCCCCTCTTACTCTGAAGACTGGTAGAGTGCTTCTCTTTCCTTTTACGTCAATAGCTTCTACCTTTTGCTACTTTTGGAGTACTGATTTATTTATTTATTTTAAACTCATCATTTAAAACCCGAATAGTTCTGTTAGCAGCCCTGGCATCGTGTTATCTGTACCTGTTGATCTGTTTCTATTCGTACATGAATTCTAACACTGGCTTTTTAGTAAATAATTGGTTTATTAGATGCTCAATCCTTCCAATAGATATTTGTGGTGGGTTGAGGTTGGCTAGCTGCCAAACCCCCACCCAGCTGCTCTTTTGCTCACCCTCCTCAACAGCACATTGGGAGAAAGTAAAATGAAAAATCTTGTGGGTCAAGACAAAGACAGGGAGGTCATGTACCAGTTGCCATCACAGGCAAACCAGGCTTGAGTTGGGAAAATTAATTTAAGGGCTGTTCCTCATCCTTTTCCCCTCGCCGCCGGGCAGCGTTCTGCCCTCTCTTAGTTGGGCTTTCCCCAGGCGCCCGCCCGTGGCTGTGGGGCTGGGCTGTGCCCTGCGGTGGGGCCGCTGGAGCCAGTGGGAACGGGCTCGGGGCTGCCTGACCTCGCCTCACAGAGACCACCTGGTAAAATATTGCAAGCAGATTTGTGTGTCTATTTTCTCTTAAACAACACAAAGCAAATCTGAGTATATGTATGTAATGTAAATGTCAGCTTAGCACGGATGTATCTGACTTGGCCCATTTAAAGCTAACTCTAAATATTAAAAGAAGCCTGACTGTGGCAAATAAACTTTTATGTAAGGTGAATTAGCACTGGTACCTACGTTGACTTCTCTAAAGTTACATTTGATGATTCATATTATACCGTGGTCTTCCGTGCAGACGTATTTTTGACTCACTGAGACGGAATAACCGTGTTGTGTCTGATCACTTTCTTTTTTATGATGAAATCTTGGCAGGATGCTGAAATAAGAGACACGCGAGGTTAGTGTAGGCAAAGATGTGAACTGAAGCTGAGACTTAGAGCTTCATCTCAATTTGAAGAGGAGCTAGGCATCATGCTGTATTTGAAGGCCAGGCCATTTGAAGCAAGGTTAAGTAGCTTGAAGTAGAGCTTCCTTCATAAAGCCACGGAGTAAAGAAGTACATATTTCTTGCTTGCCGATGAGGAGTCTTTCTACATTATTTTTAATTTCCTTTCACCCATGGGGAATTATTCTCTGTTTTGTAATGAACAGACTCAGTAGCACATGGCTTCAGTGATGCCAAAGCACTGTTCAACTTCCTACTTCTATCAGATTGATATCTACTTTGTTTCCCCAGGGTGTGCTGATGACTCTGACTGCCAAAAACTATGTATGCCTAGAGAGAGAAGAGTATTTCCTCATGATTGCAGCTTTGTAGACGTAGCAATGCCACATATTTAAAACTTGCTCTGCTGCAACACACACCCTCCTGCAAGGTTTAAAAAGCCTGCTTTACCTGAGAGAAGAAAGCAACATATTCACGAACAGGCTTTGAAGGACAAGGAAAATGCTGAATTGTAGATTAATGTCATTGTTAGATGTAAAAATGCTACTATGGCTTATTTTTTGAAATTCCCAGAATGCCCCATTTCATTGGATTGAGTCTGCAATTATTTTGGGGTCAGTAATTAGAGCCTTTGTCCAGAAGTCTCTGTGCACTGCTGTTGGATTTCAAGTGCAACAATAGGCATGGAAATACCAAGGAGCAGAGGCAGTTACGGTACCTGAAGATGCTTTCATCTTTTGCTGGTGACCTGATGAGCAGCAGGGAGCGGGGAGTTTGCAAAGCAAGGTAACTGCGGCTGAAGAAATAACTTTTTCTCACGTCAGGTGAGAGACGGCATGTAGCGTTGAGATAAATCTAGTACATGAGAATCTCATTCCATCTATCAGTATCGGTCAATGTCCTTTCTCAGTTGCATTTCAAAACGGAGGTGAAACCTATTTTACAATGTGCAAAACGAACCTAGGAAGCCACCAAATGTTAGGTGGAAAAGAGAAAAAAGGTGTCTAAAACTGCACGGTCATCTTGTTTGTGCTAGCTTCAACAGATGCTATATTATAAAGCAACTATTATTAAAGTGGTAATGATCAGTTAATCTTAGAGTAACTTGGAAGGTAAGTAATTGCATACTAAAAATGAGGTATTCAGAAAAATAAACTTTGGACCTCTGGCTCTGTTCTGTGCGTGTTCCTTTGGGCTTCCTTCAAAGAAACAGTGTCATTCAGTAGAATTGCAAGTCATGAGGCAGACAGTGGAACTTTAATCATACTGAAAGCAGATGGAAATTCACTCATCATTTCTATACAGGCCATGACTGACTTTCTGGGCCAGTGAAAAGGCCTTGAAGTCTCTGTGCCTCTATTGCTTTTCGCCTGCTCTCCTTCACAAGTTGTTTACTTCTACATAGCCTCTAGTGGACTTCCAACAAAAAATGGATTTTCACACAGTTTTTTTTTTTTTTACATTGGCACATGTTGTTTGACTCAAGTTGTTTTTTATAATTAATATGAGGGATCACAAGGTCCAGACTTCTGACCTCTGATGTGGTTGAAATTCCTGGACAGGACTGAGTTTCTGAGAAGTACACAATCAAGAAAAATTAGACTAAAATGAGTCATTTATTAGACCACTGGCCAAAATAATTATCTTTTCCAATGAGTATATCTTGATGTAAAGTTGTTGTTATATGAGGTTTTTAGAAGTTACGTGACTTGCCCACAGTTTTCTGAGGAGCTGAAAACAAACTGGCATCTTTTCAGCCCTAATCAAGTACCTTAACCAGAACATCAGTACTTGTCTTTAATGTATTACTGAAGAAGGGAATCTGAACGACAAGTCACTGGACAAATTTTGTGACTTAGAGACATGCTGTAAAATGCTATTAAGTTGGAATCTATTTTTTCTGTCTTGTATGTAACTCTTAACATTTGTATTACCTTTGGCCTCAAGCTAGACTTATTTTGATGTAGCTTTTATTTCATTTACATTTAGGCAAATTTAAATGAGGTAAATGTAAATGAAAGGAGATTCTTGATTCTGGTGTCACTGGGTTGCTTGAGAAAGAAGGGAGTGTATGTTGCGCTTGCCGTTGGCTGTAGCATCCTCCTGTGAGGCAGAGTGTGGAGATGAGCTGAACACAGTTCTTGGGCTCTCATGTTAAAATTCCTTCATCTAATTGAAGCAAGGGAGTAGAAATGATTACTCTGGAGTTCTCCTCTCTGGGTAGAGCTAAACTCCCTGTGCCAGATACAACTGATCCCTTAAGGTTCATAAAAATAATTAGGAATGTTTCTTCTTTTTCCCTTTGGAATGACCTTGCACAAACTGGCAAGCGTTTAAAAAATATGCTGTGGGAAGATGTCCCAGGTATCTTCATAAAATATTAACTCAGCTTCTCTTCTATCCAAAGTATTGTGGTTGTTAAGAATACTGGGCTAATTTTATACACAGTTGTATTTTTCAAGAGTATGATATCTAAAAACATTGCCAAAAGATGCTGCCTACTTTCAGTTTAATTCTGACAGATGAATTTTTGGGGCAACTGACCTTGGAGAAAGGGGCCTTTACTGACTGATGTCCAACCGGTGGTAGAAGACTCTGAAACAGAGGAGTTAGTATTCCTTGAAGATATACCAACATATTTTTTTACAGGGAAAATGCAGAAGTAGCTGTTTACTTATTTATTATTGCTACTAAGAGTGAACCTGTAATTCAGGAACTACCATATGATAACTGTTGTTAAAGTCCGGGAAACAGATGCTTTTATGTAGATGAAGAGAGGAAAAGTCTTAGGGAGGAAATACCTCCACTTTGGTACTTCAGATTGCCCCTGAGGAGGATACGTTTCTGGTCTGAATAAATACAGTGCAGCCTTTTTTGAAGATTCTAATTTAGTCACCTAAGTTCAATAATATAAATGTTCCCTGTAGATTGTAATGATATCAAAGTTGATGATATTTTGGTGTGGATTGCTTCATTAGAAAACTTAATTCAAAATTTTTTTAGCAAACCTTCCTTTTGAAACACATAAGATCATTTTTTTGATTATGAGTTACTAGATTATTCTTTTATCAAATCCAACCTTGTATTGCAATTCATATGGTTTTTAAAGGATCCAGTGCAGATTACAGTGTGGACAGGAGTCTGTTTTTTATTTCTAGCAACACTGCTGGTCTTTTTTTTATAACCTCAGTCATTTGACTTCTCACTCTTTGCTGACCTTATATTTGAATAATAAACCCCCTGAATCTTCTGGGATTTTTTTTTTTTTTTTTCCTACTGTGCCTATCCTAATGGCATCCCCATAGTTGGTTGGAGGCTTCTGAGTATTCATATACCTAATAATAGCAGTCCTACAAGAATAACATTCAGAACTCATATTCCAGTTTTAGCTGAGTCCTTTATTTTAGTTAGTTCTGCAGTGGAAAGTTCTGTAAGTCTGTTTAGGAAAAAAGAGGCATGGAGGTATCAATGACACTATTAGTTGGGATGAAGACAGGGCTAGGTAAATGCTTCCCAGCTGGCAGTTTATTGTACTCACACAGTCAGACTCTGACATTAAGTAAGTTTCAACATGATTGAGCAATTGAAGTGTGTTGAAGAAATGAAGAGCTGCATTTTATGTTCAATAGTTATTACAAACACTTAATAGCTACGAGAAGACATTTCATATGTTGCATGATTCTTAAAAAAAAAAAAAGGGCATTAAATGAAGTATTTGGTAAGAAGTGAGAATGTTAGTGCACAGTAAGTCCAGGAAATAGGATGATTTTCTTGATGTGGGGGTAGTAAGAAAAGGGATGGAAAAAGAGACTTCAAGAGATCTTTACTGGCTCTAAGGCCAAAACTAAGAACAACAACTGTGAGAAAGCTGTGCCAAGCCCCTTGTGTTGGCATCTCTACTTGGCAACATGATAGTTAAGATGAAGCAGCTCAAAATTCACTGCCTGGTGGGAACAATTTACTCATGATCACTAACTAATTGATTTATAGGTTTCCAACCTCCCTGCTTTCAAGTATGTTTATGTAATTCCACTGGCTTGTTCTGTTTGCAGACTGTACTGCAAGAAATAACAACATTGGACCAACTGACTTACGATAGCGACCTTCCTACATGTTAAAATTTGAAGTCTAGATTTGGAAAGTTTTTGTGCTTCATAAGTATTAAAGATGGTGCTGGATTAGCAAACAGTGCTGAGTTGTAACAGACTTTTAGGGAGCCATGCAAAAAGTAAAACACAGGAAAGTGTTTTTTACGTCAGTGAACACCTTTCTTTTATCTGGTGATAGAGCTAAAATTATAAAAGTCTTTACAATTTTGCTGTGGGCACTGTTGGTGGAATGAGGACTAATCTGGTTAAATTTGGAGATAAAGACCTGTAACAAAAATCTAACACTCAGGGCTACTACAAGTAACCACAAAAATATTTATCCCAAAACAGAAAATCAAAAAATCCCATTATAATTAGGGTGTCATTCCTATCTCTTGGTTTGTTTGTTTTTGCTTTGACCTCCCGTGTTTCGAGAAGGATGCAGCCCTTATCCTGTTGGTAAGAGTTCCGAGAAGAGCGACAAGGATGACCACAGATTTACTGAAGCATTCACAGAAGGAGTGAAAAATAGTCTTAATGCATGCAAAGACCTTATGCAAAGAGAGAGGAATTTCAAGACCATGGTGAACTGGACTACTACCAGAACGAAATGGCAGCAAGGAAGAGTCAGGTTAGGTATCTGGGAAAACTTGAAAATTGAAATGACAGTAAAGCAGTAAACTGGACTAAGGAATTTATAATATGACATAAAATTCCATGATACTTTTCTCCAAATGTGTGTGAGAACTTCAGGTTCAAAAATCTACTCTTAATATGTGCCTTTCCACTGCTGCTGAGGTGCAGTTGCTAGCTACTCTCCTCTGTCTTCTAAACAGGGAAAACCAACAGTCTTCATTGCCCTACTGATTCCTTTCTATTTTTAGTTTTCTATTTCTTTCCCAAGAAATAAAGGGCAAGATGCCTCCAAAGGAAGACATCTCTGCTTTTCTCTGCGCTATATCCTCCCCACCTCGCATGTCTGTTCCTCTGTGGGAATGCCTGCAATTTTTATAAACTTATGAAAATAATTTCTGACATGCAGTCAAATCCCATCTGTCACACGCGTATTTTTCAAATATAAGGGCAGATAAATTTACAATATTACAGAATTGGGAATAATATATATATGTAATTGCTTTAGGGACTTTTCCCTTGCAAGCGCTGCCTATTGAGAGACCCTTGCACTTTTTGTCAGCCAAGGAGCCAGTAGCACTTTCTGCTGAATGCCTTCCCCCACTCCTGACACCTGTATCATTTCCCTGTCTCCAGACCCAAAAGAATTACACCTCCATCTTTCCTCCTCATCAAATTCCCCCTAATCTTATCTTTTCCTCTATCTGTGCTTCTGCTGCAGCAGGAGCACATCTGGCAGGAACAACCTGCTCCAGGGCCTAATGGCAGAGCCAATCTGTGGATTGTGGCTTAGATATGTGCAATAGCAACTGCCTCGTTTTGGAAAAGGTCGAAATGTATTTCTCACATCTTTGCAAGAGCTTGTTCTGCCTATATCCATGGGAGTTGCAGTTTTATCTTTCATTCCACTGCCTCAGGAGATCTTTCTCATCTTTGCCCTGTATCACCTCTATCTTCAGCTACATGTTGCAGTTCTGTGATAGAGATGTTAGAGAAGGTGCCAAAACCCCTGATATGTCTGCAAGGCACAGTGCTGTACAAGGCAGAGATGCTGGCTTGGATTTTAGTAGCTAAATAAACATGTCAACATGGTGTATTTTGGGGCTCATTACCCCTGTTTTTGACAGCTAACTTAACTGGCATTAACTTGAAAATCCCAGCATGGTCTCAGGTTCTGTGATGCAGATATGTTTTTTAAGGCACTTAGCAGCTTTGCAGCTGCTTTGCTGCTGAGAAAGAGGGGTTGCTCAACAGCAATTATAATTGGGATATTTTTCTTCACTTAAAAATACTTTCTTATAATGGGTATTATTTGGCAGATCATTTTGTATGATAAAGAGGCTATTGTGAATGTCAAGCATGGGAACAGGCTGCCCAGGGAAGTGGTTGAGTCGCCATCCCTGGAGATGTTTAAAAGACCTGTAGATGTGGTGCTTGGGGACATGGTTTAGTGGTAGACTTGGTAGTGTAAGGTTAGCGGTTGGACTTGATATTAAAGATCATTTTCCAACCTAAATGATTCTATGATTCTATATGTGACTGCACAATTGTTGAGTAGAATCATGCTTAATAGTGTTAAATTCATGCCATTTTCTGCAGAGGAAGGAGTGGCTGAGAATTTTTGTTACCTCAAGCGATTTATTTTTGCTAGTTTCTGAGGGCCAATAAGTCTACATTATTTAGTGGTATCTGCAAAAGAGAATAAACTCCAGTTGAAGGCAAAATTGAATCATGTTTTCCCCAAATCTCCTCTGGCTCATCAGTTAGTTGATGGAAGTGTTTACAGGAGTCAGCATCAAATTGTAATGACACAAATGGGGCCTAATGCTTGGGTCAAGTCCAAGGGCATGGGACGGGATTGTCCACATCCATTGTCCATGGCTACAATTAAATGATTTCACAAGTAATTGTAAAATTGTAAAGCCACTATCTCACTGAAGTGTGAGAACACTCAATGGCAAATTTATTTAGGAAAGTGGTAAATGTTGCTGCTATTGTGCAAAACTACACAACAGCAGCGACAACATTTTAGCACTGTAAAAATGCAGTCACAATGCCTCCATCAGGGCATGATAACTATCATAATTGAGAAGGGCTCTATTCGTATACTACAGACTGTTTTTTTAATACCTATTTTCAAGTTGTTTTAGATATAAGAGAGGGAAGAAGACAATGGTTACTTTACCTGTATTTTGTTAATAACAAGTCCTAATATTCCATTTTAAATAAATCTCTTTTAAATGCTTTTTAAAAACTGTTTGACATAACTGTTCCTGCTGAAGTCTGTGACTTTCTGACTTCACAGGAACAAAGCTTAACTAAATACATAAATATATTTGATAATTGTCTTATACAAATTATCTGTGCGATTAATACCATAACACAGCTTACATAAATCCATGTAAATAATGTCTGCAAACATCCTGAAGAATATTCAAATCCTACAGAACTTCGAAGGTAATAAAACCAACAATCCAGGTGAGTTTCCACCCTTCAAGGTCAGGCCCTGAATTCTTACAATGTGTGTCTTAATAGCTTATTTTTCACTCCCGGGGAGATTCTTCAAGTGATTTGCCAGAAGCAGTGCTGGAGCTAGAGCTAAGCAGTTACCATGTTTAAAACTCTGGCCATTTCTTCCTTCCCAGCATCAAGTCATATCTGCTGACTTTTGAAGTAAACATTTTTCTTTTGTAAATAACATTCAGGTTGCCTCTTAACATGTCGGTTGCCATCAGCTGACTGACTTTGTTGAAAGTCGTTGTCTAGTTGAAAAGCCCCTGCACGTGCAGCAGCATCAAGTCAATAATAATTCTGCTGTTTCTAGTTTTCTCCTGTATGCTGTTTATAGAACTACAGATTTTTTTTTCCCCTCTGTACCTTTTCTTCTGTTGATACAAACTTTTTTGGACTTCTTTTAACTTTCCTCAGTACAGGTAGGATATGTCCGTATTTTTCTACCTTTTTAATCGACTTTAAGACTGTATACACATCTCAAAGAGTCAAGATAGACGAAAGACCTTTTTTGTTTGCTTACTTTCTAAATGGTTACTGTTTTCCTTAAAATACTTTCTGTATGAATATTTGCACTTCAGAAATGAAGCTATTTCTCTTCAGTTCAAATATAGTTTTTATCATTTGACAAATAGAGCAGAATTCAAATTGTCTATGAATCTGAGGAAGCATGACTGTTTTGGTCAGGTTTTTTTAAGACTGGAAAGGGTTCACTGGTGTGAAGAGCAGGATTTCCTTTGTGTGGTTCTGTTAAGTATACTGTTGTATACAATTTATTGCCGGCACAAGTGGTCTGAGAGAAACGTGGGAACCACAATTACTGCCGTAATGATTTTCTTGTGAAACAAACATGGTTTGGGAATCTCTGACATGGATTTTACCCAGATCTTAAATAGAGGCTGCAAACCTATGTTTACTACACTACAACAACTATAAAATGTTCTTTCATATGGAATAAGGCCCAGAAGGCCTACAATGACATTCTGACACTTCAGTTGTGTAGCCACTTGGACCGCCAAGAGTGGTAAATTATAGTTCAATGACCTGTACATTTGCTTTGCTTGGTTCTCTGTTTGGACTGTATTTCTGTGGAAGAAGGAGGTTAGGCAGACCTTCCTGGAGGAAAAGGGAGCTCACTATTCTGTCTTGGGAGACTGTGCTATGGGAGAGGAGGTTCACAAGCCTGCACGACAGAGTGCTCAAGATTTACAGGAGGGAGCTCCAGCCCCCTGCTTATGTGCAAAAACTGGCAGTCTGCTGTGAAGAGAGGGGAGTGAACAGTCAGGACGTGTACCTAGAAATACCTTTCCAGGGGTCAGACAGTACCATGCTTTGTTGGCTGCAACTATAGGAAGAGAGTTATGAGTTATGTTTAAGCCTTTTATATATCTTATTATCTTAACCACTGAGGTAAGCTTTTTATATATCTTATTATCTTAACCACTGAGGTTTTCTTCTTCTTCATTTAAACCAAAATAACCTATTTGATATTCTAATGAAACGTCTTTTTTTAGTTATAAACTAGTCTTTTTTTCCAGCAGCTTGCTGTAGGAGAAAGGCCCAGGCAGATCAGCCTTGAAGCTCTAGCTGGTTTGGGGCTCCATCGCATGTTGTCAATGTAGTTAATGAGCTGGCCATTGCATAGAGGAACTCTGTATCTCTGGTCTTTCTGCCGTCTTCAGTAACGAGAAGAGCAGATCTCTAAAATTTTATATTGCATGTTAGCCTGGTGCATCTTTTTATATTGTATTTGTTAGCCTCCATCCCGCATATAATGGGAAAGGAGGACCCCTGAGGGATCTCACAGGGGATTTATGAGTATAAATTCACTGAATATTGGGATATGGAGTGCTATATGAATGTCAAGATTGCTAGGCGTTTTGTGGAGAGCAAGCTGCTTCTGGAGTTCTGAAACTGAAAATCAAACTGAATTGGAGCCAGCTTCACCAATTATGTAGCTGTAATTCACATTAATGCTGTTTAAAAGATGTGTGAAGAAACCTGAAGTGGTAGCTTTGTCAAACTTTAATGCTTGGCCAAAATAAGTTTTTAGTGAAAGCATTTAAAAGACTTATAAAACAAGTAAACGCAAATCTTGATGTAGTTACCCTACAACTAGCACATTGTTTTCCTGTCATTCAAGAATTTGTCTGTGATGGACTGATCTAAGAGAAGCTTCCTCTGTTTGTGACTTTCTTGTGGCATAAGTAACAAGGGACAGTTAAAGCCACGTATTGGCTAAATTCCAGTACATTTTGGGGGTGGTAAACTGAGGTTTGTATTAGCCTGGAAGAAAAGGTAAGAAACGCACAAAGCAAGGAGCTGTCTACAAAATAACACTTTAAAGTTTACTTGGATCCAGGACTGGGTGACTTCCAGCTGTGGGAACGCTTGTGAGGAAACATCACTCACTCCACACTAACATAGGAAGTCCAAGGGCATGTCTGCCATATTATCCAAAAGTGTGAGCACAGTGTAGACAGGGCTATTTGAGCCTGTGTTAATCTGGGTAGCAGTAGAAGTAGCTTCCAGAACAGTATGCAAGCCTTGGCTTGCTGCTATTATTATGGATTCAGATTCACAGACATCCTAAGGCTATCTAATTGCTCTGTCCTGCTGGCAGGTCTTGATTCCAATGTTCCTATCTAACCAGGTAATTTCCTATGTAATTGGAGAACTTAGCCTTGCTACATTACCAAGGTAGGGAGAGATCCAATGAGTAGCAGTTTGAAGGGAATGGGGAATGTGTTGACCATTGAGCTAGGTGAGAGTGGGCAGCATGAACAGGACTTTCCCACCCCCATTTAATAGCAGTGAGTTAGATTTGTTCCCTGCAAATCCCGAAGCTGCAGCCTTCAAAAGCTGAATTGTTCAGAAACTTGTGTTAGGACATCTTAAGTATTACTAAGCATATTTACTGGCTTCACTATGCTTCCTCATGCTATGGACACACTTCAGATGACACTACTTCTCGAACTTTAAGTTTTATGTCCTCCTCCCTTCTCTGAGATGGCGTTCTTCAGGGTTGAGAAGAAAAGACTGACTGTAATTACTAGCTGCAAGTGTTAACAGTTTTCATTGTACATTGACTCCTCAGGCATGAGATGAGAAGCAAGTGAGTTCAAGGAACTAGCTCTAGAGAAACAAGGCTCTTGTGAGTATTTATTTAGCACCTTACCAGGTATTGCTTCATGTTCATTCATTCCACAGCACAGATAAAATGGCAAGGATATGAAGTCTGCAGTTACATAGGTAAAAATTGTGAGGGGAAAAATAAAAATAAGAAGATAAAGCTTTGAATGAGAATTTAAGATTTCTTCTCTAAAAGACTGACTACCTGTCAGTGATCCTCAGTGTAAACCTTATCTAACTCAGCTTAGAGTTTGACTGGAGGTATTGGGTTATGCATAAGCACGTTCACTGGCAGCTTAGAGTTAATGAGCCACTGTGTTCCACTAATAAACTACATTTACTGCACAAAGGTTAGCTGGATGTTAATGCTGTATATGTGGATGGGGCGGATGGGGGTTTGTTCTGTTCATGGGTCTGTTTTGTGATACCTCTCTGGGAGGTGAGGTGGGCAGGCCTCTTCACCATGCTTTGGTTGCTGTCTGGAGGGCTAGGGAAGGCTCTGCCCAAGAGCAGTTTGAGTAAGTGGGAACTGAGTCCCTTCATGAGTTTGAGTTGGTGTCAGCAAGAGTGACCATAGTGGTCAGGGAGCCAGGGGCTTGGGAGGGCTGTGGTGAACTGGGAGCAGCCAAAGTAACCAGGCCTTGCTGGAAGGGAAGATTTTCATCCTAGAGACCAAGGGAAGGCAGCACAGGGTTTGCTGGGATTCCAAAAGTTGCTGAGTTGTTAAATGGAGAGTGTATGTGGAAGGTCTTTGCAAAGAAGCAGCGGGCTGTGCGAGAACTATTTATGACCTCCTTCTATTTCTCTCCTGGCTTGTACCGAATGTGCTCTCCTATGAGAGGTGAACCTAGGAGATAGCCAACCTTTCTGATTCTTGTGGTCCCCGTATCGTTTTTTTGGTTAGAGCTTTACAAAGCTACTTAACATACAGAAAGAAAATTCAAGATTCTCCCCAAAAGGTGAAATGGATAATGTCTTATATTTTTGTCCATAAATGTCACTTACTTGAAAAAGTGTGTTAAACTTCTATCATTAATTTCCCTATTACATTCAATTCCCCCCGTCAGTAGTGGAAGGAGAGAAGGACAGTGGTAGTGGGGCAAAGTCCTTCTCCCCCACCCCTTTTCCCACCTCCTTTGCTTACCCTGGGTCTTTCTATACTCTGGAGACTTTGACCTTGGATTGTCTTTTTTCCTCTTTCTACAAATGAAAAAAATTTTGTTTGTCTATAACCTACTTTGACTCCACCTGGGCCATGCCAGCTGCATGCTCGCTATCAAAGAACTGTTTCCGAAGCCCTCTCCTCTTGGCTATCCCCTTCTGGCTCAAATTAACTTCCCCCAGGACTTTGTTTCTCTTGCTAGGGCTGCAAAATTTAGCTCCAGATCCCTTCTACATAGCACCTCTGTGATGGGGAGAGGGCTGGCAAATGTAATTTGACCCAATTAAATAAGAACACTAAGTCCTTTGGCAAGAATTAGGTAAGGAGTAAGTTTTAGGGTTCACACATCTCTGATTACTGCCACGTGATCGGTGTATGTGCAAAACAAAAAGGAAGTATAAGCAGAAACAAACTGCAGCAGGAGGGTGGTTTTCATATAAGCTGAACTCTGCTTCAGTATTACAGCAGATTTTATTTTTATTTTTTTCTCAGTTCCCCTGCCCTCTTCCCCTCCCCTCCAATTTTAGTCTCGGGTTGCTGTAAACTACTCTGTGAAAGAGACTTTTCTAGGTATAGTTATTCTAAAATTAACAGGCTGATAAACAGTTTGCTTTGAACTATTCAGAATGTAGTTCCTTAGTCAAAGCAGGAAGATTTGGAAAACGTCCAAACTTCAAACTGACTACGAGACATTAGTAGTCTCAGGGATGCAGCTACAGCGTCTGTCAGCTTGGTGGCTTAAATCCATTAGATATGCTTATACATCTGCTCGTTTTAATAACCCTCTTGCCTTTTTTTTCAGAAGGCTCAAAGACCATTAGTAATGGTCAAAACGTACTTAAGAAATCCATTCCACATCTGTTCAGGCCAGACAGCTGAAAAATGAACAACTGAGATGCCTTTTCTCTTACTTGAAGAAATTGGTTAAGCAATCCAAATGTAAATGATAAAGAGTTTAAGAATGAGTGCTTATGGCTGCTTGAGATATTTTTATTTTCTGCATAAATTCACCTACCTAGATGCTGCACTGCCAACAGATGACTCATTGCCATATAAAACAGTTGGTCTCAACTTGGTGAAAGTTGTAATAAATAATTTTTTTCCATTCTGCATTGTCCAACTGAAACTATTTAAATGCTCCGTTGTTTCTAAAACCCACACATTTTTATGATCATCCTTTTAAACAAACTCAGAAGATGAACTAGAGTTGGTCACACAAATATTATAGCAGATCCTTTCTATCAGATGTAGCACACAGCTAAGTGAGTTCAAGTGAGTTATTGGAACTAGATGATGATAGGCAATCTAGGCACAGTTCTCAAATGTTATCTGAAGGTAAGATTTCATTTTACTTTCTTTCTACTTTTACTTTACATTTACTTACTTTCATTGAAGAAGAGAAATTGGAAAAGCTCAAATATAGAACTGCTGTGACGAACTCGAAGATAGGCAAATTAGCACAGAGGTTATAATCTCTGTGTTGCTCCTTTCAGTGTTTGGCTATCATTGCAGAAGCAATAAATACTCATATGATGCCTGCTTGGCAAAATAGACTGTCAAAACCCATTGCATAAATGTGTACAAAGACTGTCTGTAAATAGAAGACATGTAATTGAAAAGCTTCAGTTTCAAGGCACTTCTATGAAGTTTAAAGGATTGTATGCATACAGCACAATTCACATAGGTATAAATGATTGGATGATCTCTTAAACAGACTCGCTGGGGTTAAGGTGGAAGAGACTGTTGGATGCAGCGTCCCTTGTGTTTGGTTATATGGAATAGGACTAGGATTGGACCTCTCCTGTACCACCCATTGCCCTTAGATTATTTGACTGTAAAACGTAGTTCTACAGATGATATCCAGCAGATTTTTGAGAGGCTGGCTTTAGTAAAAATATGTGAAAAAACCTGCAGCAGTAAAATTTATCTCTGTATTCAATGCTATTCTTTTAAAATCATAGGAACTGTCATTTCACATTCTTTAGGAATTCTTTTACATAAAATGAGTAATATTTTAGTTTATTCTCTGACATGAAACATTTGAAATAGAAATAATCAATTAGGTTAATGTTGGAGGTGTAGATGTAATCAGAATGTAGCAATGAAGATCCTACTGTAAAGTTAACACATTTGTGATTAATCACTTCAGTGGATAATTTCAGTCATTTAGTGACCGTTTTTGGTCACAAATATCTCTCTGATTTTTGTCTGCTCGCAAATGTCATGGCCTACTTCGATTTTCATTTTATTGCTGGTGGCAGGGAGCTAGACCCTGCTACTGAAGCAGAGGATTGTACTTGTAAAGATTTCAATTTGCTGATACCAGGCCTCACCTCTCCCCATCCCCCCCAACCCTCTGACATATCTCTTCTACATCTCCCTCCAAAAAAAAATCTCTCTCTGTTTTCCAAAATAACTTATTTTAATTCTGTCCAGGTGACAGGGAAAGCAGTACATGACGTTTTGGTCCAGACACTTGTCCAACTGGTGGCCAGTCAGCTGCCCAGGAACTATATTTTCGCTGCTTAGCTGTCTAGCCTCTCCTTTCTAGTCAGTGGGTAGAACAAACAGCCCTATTGCCCCTTTACTATTTTGTAGGTTCTGAAAAGTGTGCATGGTGTCTTAGCAGCTAAGAGAATGGGTAGCCTTGTGCTGTCTTTTGCTAATTTTTAGTTACAGCTAATTCTTATGATTGTTCATTATTAAAGATAGGCCAGGAATGAAATGCATTATCTCAGAATGATTTCTTTTTTCAGTGATGAGATTTTCTTGTATAGGTCATATTACTGCAGTAGAATCTTTACCATTGGGCTTCTTATCATGAATTAATTCTGCTGAAAAATGGATACAAAATGTGATGTCACTTTCTCTTAGGAGATACCTGTATTTTAGGTACGCTTTGGTGTGCTTATTGTGTCATCAGTGTCATGTCTATCAACTTCCAAAAGCTGAAGCTACTTTACCTCGGAAACTCCTTGAAGCCAGCTGGGGTTAGCTTTGGTCTTTGGAAAACCTAGTGGTATGTGGTTTAATAATGGCACACTCTTCTTCTGGAAGGAACTACAGGAAGTGCCTGTATACAAGATGTACTTTTTCCCTTTATGACTGTATCAGCTGCTTCTGCTCTTGAAGAAAGTCAATGCAGAACAGAGATTTGGGAGCTGATCTCCGCTATATTTGGGGAACAAGGAGTTCACACTTTCTTTTAGGTGGTTTCCCAAAAAAACCCCTAGATTTGAACACCTTTTCTGCCTTCTAAGGTCTGAGATAAACAAGACGAGAAGTAACAGCAGACAGGACAAGAAGAGTCCAGCCTGTTTGATGTATTTACTGTGCTTGCTGCATCACTGCGCCTTTGCGTTTGTCATCAGAAATGTCATGGAGGCTGTTGAAAACTGAGACATCTTTAAAACCAGGATCGTCAACTGTGCTGTGTGTAAACCTGTGTTACTGTATCAGCTTTGACATTCACGATGAGTAGGGTGGGATTGTTCCTAAGAAGTCTTGGAATTATTTTCTGAGCAGACAGAACAAGTTGGTTTGACTCCAAGACCACCATGCTTTTATTAGGAATTACACATCTGTCCTGAAAAACAAAGTTCTGTTGCAATGAAATTACTTAAATGGAACTATTCTGAAGGTGGGAAAGGAAGAAAAAAAAAAAAGGGTAACCAGTTATTTCAGCTTTTCTAAAATATCTGGTCTGGGGGAGAACTTCTACCTAAAAAAAAAATCCCACTGGCTCAGAAGAAATGTCTGTATAGCCTGGGATTCTGCCTCTGACTGTGACTAGTAGTCAGTGCTTAAGGAAAGCATAACATTCAGGGTGAGTAGAATACTACTCCATAGTATGGCCTGTCAGCTCTTCACACTGTGGTTGAAGATATCCCAATGCCAGAGGTTCCAGCTATACCTTAGTGCTCAATGGTCTTTGGTGGGTTTAATGGTGAATTTATTTTTAATCTTTTTTTTTAACCATCGCTAAATGCCTGTGACTCACAATATCCAGAGGCAGTAAATTCAGCTGTTGAGTTACTCATTAAAAAAAAAAAGGAAAACGGGCTTTTGATTCTGTGTAAACAGTATCTCATAGTTTTTTACTTAATAACCCTTAGATGTGAAGGAAGGAGCAAACACTTGTGGGAACATCTCTACTATTCATACTTTTACAGATTTCTTTTACTCTGTCACCTCTTTTTAAAGTCAGAGTTTAATCTCTAATGCGGAAGCTTTTGGTCATACTTCCCACCTTTCTAGCTGTACTATACCCTTCTAGAGATGAGAGAGGTGGCTATGGCAAGTTACGTGAAAGAACAGCTATTGTGTAATATTTTTTCTGTTAGTATCTTTCATTTGTGCAAGACACTAGAATATTACTTACCTGCTTTGGGTAAGCCTGGGGAGGGAGCAGTTTTGCTTTGTCCCATTTTCTCTGGTCCCTGGAAGCTGGCTGTTGAGCTGTGATGGAGTTTCACCCTACTTACGGTGTTTAACAGAGATCACATGGGTGTGTGTGGTTCTAGGTCCTTGTGGCTTTAAAGGCAAAGTTGGTGTAGGTGTTGAAACCTTGGATTATGGTTTAAACAATTTGAATACCTCTGTGAGGTATTGAAACCTGAGATCTGACCTGATTTTTATGGTCAGTAGAAAGTGTTGGGTTTTTTTGTTTGTTTGATTGGGTTTTTTTGTTGTTTTTTTTTTAATAACTGCAGCTTATGGAACATGTGTGAGAACATGGTAACTCAGCTTTCTGTTGTGAATACTTTTCGGAGTACACTTGGAAAGACTAGAAAGCTGCCTTTTTTTTTGTCTTGAATAAGGTTTGGATTTAACTATTAAGTATCTCCTTTACTTACTATAACATGATTACAATTTAAAACTCTAAAACACTATTTTCTGCTATGAGAAAAAGAAATGAACACCGTAACATGACAGCATTTCCAAGTGCTTGTATCGGTTGACTCAAGGTAGGAGTGATACTGAACTGATCCTGTTAAAAGGAAATGCTCTAAAGAAGTGTCGCATTAAAGGGCAAGGCAATTTGGCCGAAAATAAACCCCCTTGCATTCCAGCTTGTTCTTAATATCAGAGGTGCTGGGGGTGGCTGGGCTTAGATTCTGACTGATGCCCAATTCGGTGTTACAAGTCTGGTTGCATTCAATGTATTGAACTCTCACAATTACGATTACGGATACGCTCGTAACACCATACACTTGGGATTTGGTGGCGTTCAATGGGAACTCTCATGGCTAGGTTAGTGAATAGTGCAGTTTATTGAAGCAACAGATAGACAAGTTCTTTTGGATTGCCGGTGATAAAATTACTGCCTGCAAAGCATGTGCAAATACCAAGAATATGCAAGTGTGTTAAGCAACTCTATAGAGACTTCTAAGGTTCCTGGGGAAGCCACTTGGTATAACCAAGTGTTTGAATCTTACCGAAAGGCGTCCCTGTGGCACGGAAGAGAGGCTCAGCCCATCGACTGATCCCAGGTGTCAGAGGTGGTCTGCCATGGTATCTTCCCTGGCATCATCCTCTTTTAAGCCATTTTTATATTATTTGTCCTTACAGGTGGAGCTTGAGTGACTCTAGTCATACATACCTCTATTGTAATTGGTGTAAAAGCTTCTCATTCTGCTTTTAAAGGTATAGACTAAGAAAAATCCAGAGCGCAAGCTCAGTGAGGGGTGGTCGCACCTTGGAGGTGGGTAGCTTTGGGATGGAGGTGCGTTTTTTGGGATTATAATGAGCAAAGTTCACCCAAAGGATACTACTTTATCAAAAAATGACAGACTGTTGGCTCAGGGTGGTAAATATGCAGTTCAGGGTAGTAAATATGCAGCTTGTCAGTTCCATAGTACCTTCCAGCTCTCGTCTTATCACAGAGCCTGGCCGCGGTGTCTTCACTCCACTCCACCCTCCGAGCAGTTTCTCTTAGAGTCAGCGCACCAAGGTGCAAGGTCAGCCAAGCCAGGAGCCGTGGATGATGCTGGTGTTGCCAACATCTAAGGTTGCCTAGGGAACTTCTGTGGGATGGATTCCTTGCATATTTGCCACACTCCACCCTGAAGATTTCTTCAATGCTGTACCTTTAATATAAATTTAATTTCTAAGTTACCTCCAGCAATTATTCCACAAGAAGTTTCGACTGTTATACCTTTATATAGAGTACAACTACTGGTAGATTATGTTGGTCTGAAATTGTTAAGAGACTCCCCCCTGGCATTAGATGAGGGGGAGTGGGTGGTGGTGGTGTAGGAAATGCCAGTTTGTAGGTGGCCACAAGATGGAGCACCAAACCGCTGGGTATCAACCTGACTTTTGTATGTGTGGTGAGGAAGACAGAAGGGAGGAGATGAAAAGGGTGTACTGGCTCATAGGGGAAGGCTGTTTTCTGAGAAGGAGAATGTTCTTTGTGGCTTGTTCTAATGAACAACTGTTCAATGATTGTAAACGGTTTAGTTCCAGCATGTCTTTCTGCTGAGAAATGAAAAGTACAGAGAGAAGACTTTGTATAGCTTTATTTCCAATTTGTTAGAGAAGAATTTTACTTTTTTAAGTATAGTTACAATCAGCACCTCCCATATTGGTTGCTGTTTGCCTCTTCATGAGAATTGTGTTCCTGTATAGTACTTTGGTAGGGATGTTCCCAGCTCCAGAGGTAAAGCTAGTAGTTAGATTACTGCCACGTCGCATATAGGTGCAGGAACTGACTTCTTCACTGCACTGCATATGGGAGATGGATTAAACAAAATAGATGCTGCCTGTTAGAGGCTATATTTTTCCAGATGTTCCCCTTTTGGATCTTATGTATTTACTTTGGACCTGGACACAAAAGTACTGGAAGCTTTTTTCCTTCTCTCTCTGCACTGTATGGTGAATATGTTCGCACTCAAAGTGTAGGTGGTCTTGCAAGGGTACTTTGGCTTATGCCTCACAAGTTCTTGCCTTCTTCGTGTAGTATGTGGTGTGGGGGGATTTGTTTGTTCATTGTTTTTTGTTTGGTTGGTTTTTTTAACACAGGCGTGGAGGTTCAGTCCAGTTGTTTGGCAAATAGTCCTCAGTGGTAAATTCTCAGGGTTGTAGACCAGTAGACCTAGGAAATGGGTTGTTGTCTCCTTATATGAACAATGGCTCTATGGCTGGGCTTATGGTTTTTAACTGTAGCATTGCTACGATTTAATAGAAAATAAATGTGGCTTCTCATTACAGGTGTATACTTTCATGTCTGTTACTGCTTTATATGGTGTTGGGCAGTGAAAGAGCCTATTCCCAGACTCTTCAACCAAATGGTAGTGATTAAAGACTCTTTCTGAAGAGGTGCGAGAAAGATATTTTTCTTCTCATTGAAGTTCCCACCACTTCATTGAAGAAGTTGAGACAGCAAAGCATGCTTTATAAGAATAGTTATTTGTTACTATGGAGATACAGAATGACATAGGGTTACTACTTGCTCCGTGCAGCAAACAAAGGCAGCTAACACAGATGCAACAATTGCTGCAGCAGTTATCCCAGGACAGACACTGGGGCACGGAAACACTGATCAAGACAGCATGGGACTGCTTGACAGCATGCAACTATGGTAGCCATGTGCCATGGGTTCTGATGCCACCTGAAGCCACTGTCCCAGGCACATCAGAGGCCTCAATGCAGACAGGCTCCAGAGGGAGCAGCCAGGTCTGGGGACGAGGGAAGTACTTAGTCCCTCTCCCTGGTGCTGGTGGTGAGTGAGACAAATGGTGGATTTACAGTGCTGGACTTCAGGACAGCAGATTTGAGTTTCTTCAGTAAAGAAGAGCGCAAAGTCCTGTGCCTGGGATGGAATAACCCTATGCACTAGTACAGGCTTGGCAGCTGGAAAGAGGCTATGCGGGATCGGGGGTATTGGTGGAAAACAGGTTGAACATGACCCAGCAATGTGCCCTTGATAGAGGGAAGTGGTTCTTCCCCTCTCTGTGATACTTGTGAGACTGTATCTAGAGTGCTGTGCCTGAATTTTGGCAAGATAAGTAGTGACATACTGGAGCAAGTCCAGTGGATGGCTATGAGTATATGGTGAAGAGGCCCAAGAGGAGAGGTTGAGAGATCAGAATCCCTTCAGCCTTAGGAAGGAAGGCTAAAGGTAGATTTTATTGGTCTCTATACCTACCTGTTGAAGGATGTAGAGAAGAGAAAGCCAGATTATTCTCAAAGGTGTGTGTTGATAGTACAAGAAGCAGCAGATGCAAGCCGCAACATGGAAAATTCCAATCAGAGAGAAAAAAAAAATATCCCCATGATGGTGGTCAAACACCGTAGCACGTTGCCCAGTGAGGCTGTAGTATCTTCATCCTTGGAGGTAATCAAAACTCAGTGGAACAGGGCCCTGAGCAACCTGCTTTGAGCAGAACATGAGTTTGACTAGATGACCTCCAGATATCCCTTCCAATCTTGATAAATCTGTGATTCTGAAAAATACCTGAAGGAAGTATTTTGGGTGAATGTATTCAAACATGTTGTCTCTTAGACCCTTACTGGGTGATATTGGTGAAGATGTCTGAAGTATTACATCCTCGGTACCTTGCTAATATGTTTATGACAGTAAGTCATTAACAACTAGTGTAAAGGTATCGGAAAGTTTCATCACTACAGTTGTCATTACTGCCACTTTTTTAAACTTGATGCTCAAAACTGATGTGAAAATTAACTTTGGTTTATTTAACTCTGGTTATATTACTAGCAAATAAAAGTGAAGACTTTGAAAAATAATTTATGTCAAATTTCTCAGTTACCTAAAATGCATGTAACCTTCTAAATATATACTTTGTGCAATGTTATATATTAAATCTGGGTTTGAGCTCTGAGCTTTGGGTTGGAGAACCACTTGCTCTGTTTCTGTTTCTTTTGCTGAGGGATGCCTGTAGCCTCGCTTGTCCAGCTGTTAGTGCAGCTTCGCTCAATCATTGCATGCAAAGCAGCTGAACTAGAGGCACACAACTGATCTTGAAATGTGCTGTGCGGGAATGGAGGAATGACCTCTTAGTTCTCTAATTCAGCTTCTTTCTGTTCCTCTTCCCAGTGTCCGCTGAGGAGAAGTGCTTAAGCTTAATTAGCACAGAAGCAATACAGCAGTAAATCTGATAGCCTCTAATCTTAGGGCTTGAACTGTTCTTGGTTTGGATTATCTCCTACCACTCCTCCTTCCTCCTCTGCCCTGTTCCAGGAAAAAAAGAGAGAAGGATAAATTAAGGGCCTAATGGGGTGTCCCTCCCCTATGTTCCTTGGAGGGAAGGGTGTTGTTTAGGATACATACAAACACAATGTAGAACTTGGTTTGCCTGTGCTGAACCTTCATCAGCTGAAGACTTCTGGAGCATGGTTAGGGGGGCCAGCTCAGTCTCTTTATGGGCGGCTAGTTGGGCTCAGTTGTTTCTGGCATTTGGTTAGAGATTTTTTTTCCTTCCCCAGTTCTTATTTTGAAACCTTACGGCTTGTGCTGCATCTCAGTAGGTATTTTATCAAGAGGTTAATAAGCCTATAGTTGGAACTTGCATTTCACCAATGTGTCTCTTACAGATGCTTACAAGTCATAGACCTAGGAAAGGGAAAGTAGAGAAAAAAACTCTTGTGTTTCATTTGGGCATTTTTGTTTGTCAGGGAGCAGCAGGAGTGGGGTGGCGCAAGGTCATATAATTATCTTGGTTACATATAAGAGATTAATGGATTTAAGAGGAAAATGTTGAGTAACCACAGGTAGGACAGTAAATAATTTCTCTTCAGGTCCTTTATGTCCCAGTTTGTTGACAGTACATGCCCAGGTAAGAAATAAGGAACAGCCAGTGTACCTGGGGTAATTTGCCACGCTGTCCAATCCCTTTCCTTTGAAAATCCTGGGAGAGGATAACCTGTCAAGATTATATTCTGAATGACAAAAATATGTAATTTGTGATCTGGTATGCATGCCCAGATGTTTTGGCACATGCTGTCTGACTTGGAAACCTCTTGTTGTTTCAGGTACCATGCTTGAATATCTGGCTAATGGTCTACTTGGGGGTCTGCCGGTGCCATAGTATCGTTGTCAGAAGTCAAATCCAAAAGGGAAAGACTTATTTTTTTATTTTTTTTTTTTTTAAATCCTGGCCTGTTGGAGAAAATATAATTATTAAAGTAGTTGCTTTACATCAGGGCCCTGAGGGCACTAATAGGCCCTAACAGCCCTGACCAGCCTGGCCTGGGACCTCCACCCACTACCTACCTGAGGTCCCACTTCAGCTCAGGGATGGGTGTCCTGAGGGGGGCTGTAGGTCAGCTTGGCCCACCCCACCCCTACAGATGACCCCATCTCCTGCTTCTCCTGGCTGGCCCCTGGACCTGGTTCATCCTCTGCAATGATGGGGCCATTGACAGAGCCCGTTATCTGCTTGCAGCTCTGCCTGCCTTGCTCAGGCCTGGGGGGACGGTACCCCATCAGCGAGGCGGTCACCTTGGTGCCCAGCCTACTTCACTACTCCCTGGCATTTTCACATGACACAAGTCTACCTTTAAAAGGAGACAAGCCAAAACTGCACAACCTCTCTGAAAACCCAGTTAGTTACTACTTCTGCACATACTTAGTCCCTAAGAGAAGGTTAGGTTTGTTCTTCTGCCAACTCTAATCTATGCTAGCAAAGATACCCGTCCTTCGCTGTATTTGACTAGATCATAGCCTGGCTGTTTTCGCTCAAAAGCAGTGTTTGTTTTTCTCCTTTTGAGGTCTGCCTTTACAGAGTTAGTCAGGGTTGTCCGCTGTGAACAGATATTGCATTTTCTTCTCTTCTTTCTTCCAGGAAGAACTAACTCAATATGAATGAAATAGTACCTGCTACCAAGAGCTGGGCATGGTACTATCCATGATTTACATAGAATGCAGCCTTATTTCTCAAAGGTCAACATTAAAAAACAAAAACTAAGAAAAAAATTGCAACTGTAAGTAGCCATTAGCCCAAAACATGTTTCAATGATGATACCACAAATGTGTATGAAATCTAACAGCAGAGCCATTTATCATATTTATAGTAAGTGAGAGGCCAGAACTATCACCTGGGGAAAAATTTTTTTTCACTGAGACCTGGTTAAACCATTCTAATCGCAAAACTGAAAAATACTGTTAGTGGTTTTTCTTTCTTTTTTTTTCCCCCCCTCCTCCCTACAACTCCATCTCACTTTTTTTATCATAGAAGCTAGTGAAGATATCTTCTGGGACATCATGTTTTAAACTTGAATTTCTTGGTCTGGGGGTGAAATCCTGGTCCTTCAACACAAGCTGCAGGTGGACAAGTAAGCCTGGTGGCTAGAAGAATCTTGCTCATGGTGGAAATGAATCACCTAGAAGAACAAGCTGTTTTGTTTGTTCATTACATGTTTTGTATTGCACATGACAAGGCAAGTAATGCACTGCCTTGTCATGTGCAATAACTATTTTCTCCCCAGTACCATTTGTGAAACTATCAAGTGCAGAGCAGATGTTCTCAAATTGTTCTTTGCAGAGCACTGCTCTTCGTTTGTGAAACAGTGGCTGAGAGGTCATGGTTGGTCAGATCTTCTTGCACAATTGCGTTTGGAGAATACATGTGTTAAATATTTTTCTATTTGAGCTGTTACAATGACAGGAATGATGTGCAATAGTAAAATCAAAGGAGTGGTCTAGGCAGGTGTGAATTGCAATCCATGGTGCTCATAGTACTATGTCTATTGCTTAAGTCAGGACAGGATAAAAGAAAACATGACAATCCTGGCCTGGGAAACATGAAATTAGTAATGTCTTGAAAGAGAGACACATGGAAAGAAAATCTTTTGTTTCATAACTTCTTGAGAAAAAGGATTTCTTTTACTACCTGGCTTGTATGACTCCAAGTTTGGCCATGGACACCACTGGGGAAATCTAATTTTGTTTGTTGCTTTTATTGGGTTAACCTGAATTTCCTCCACCTTGCTGGAGGCTGCAGCTTCCTCTTATCTTAGAACCGTCTTAAGTGAAAAACTTGCTGTATACTTTACTTCTTTCTGATTGTCTTTAAGATCAGAATATTGGAGCATTTGTGAGGAAACTGGCTAGTGTTCCTTCTCCTTTACTAATTTGCTGAATAGCTCCTGTGATAGAAGAAGAGACCAGTTACACAAAGGGATTTTTGAAGAGGCCATGATGCTTCAGTGTAAAAAAGGCACTTTTTTTTTTGTGTCTGTATGTGGAAATATAATGAATCCTCTTGCTATCCTTATCCACTGACTGTAAGGGGAGAATCTTCCCAAAAGTCTTTTGGCAATTCATGTCCATATACCAACCAGATGAATTGTACTCACAAGCCTGCTGACCCCTTCAGAGGGATCCAATAGGTTTGTGAGGCAAGACTTCTTCCCTTTTCAAAAAAGACCCTATGTTTGTGTGTATACACGTACATTTTGACATGTGTTTGTTAATCATATTCCTTTCTTTTGCCTTTTCCAGTGCTTACCGGACTTACAGGCATGATGTCTCTTGGTGTTCACTCGTAACTTTCTAAATAATAGGTGAACCTTTTTTTGCCATCTTCTGTCCTTAGATACCACAACAGTTTTAAATGAGAGATCAAGTATCATGTGATTTGGCCATCTCTTGAGTCTGGTCAGCAATCTACTCCACAAGCAGTGGGATTGCAGAAGCTTCGTTTCCTTAAGAAAGCAGGGCCAAATAGTAGCTCAAAGTGCAACTTTATCGTCATGGCTTTTTATTAGCATTAAGAAACATTTAATGTACATAACAGAATTCAGTCACAATAGATTGTTAGATTTGCTTTGGTACATGAGCACTAGTTTTTACAGTGCCTCATGAATAGTAAACATAATGTATATTATATACATGGATTGTTTTCTGGTGTTTTTTTTTTTTCCCGAGCATCATTCAAAGAGCTTCAGACAATCAACTATTGATGCTGTATGATTGGACTGATTTGTTTTATTACTGAGATGCCTAGTCCAATACAAGTCTACTTGCAAGGATTGTCATGTTTTGGTGGGAATAAATTATTTGAAACCTGTGATTTACTTGTGACACTACTAGGAAGGACTCTATAAGCAGTACCCAAGTCCTGATGAACTCAAACAAAGGTTAGGAGTCCATGTGTAAAGCAGCCATTAGGTTTTTTGGGTTATTCCTTTTACAGTTCTTGGAGGATCCATATAGAGAAAGACTAAAAAAAATAATATTCCTTGCCTAGAAAATTGAGCAGGTAGATTCTAGGTAAGGTCCTTCATGTTTCCTTGAGCTGTCTTGAGGCATGGTATGAATATGCTACATATCCTTCTGGGGGACTGAGTTTTATCACAGCACTCTTCAACTTGTTCCAGTGGGGAAATGTGTAAAGGAGGAAGACAGGAGTAAAAGTAGTGTTTACAGAAGTAATAACCGATTTATATGAGCTAAAGACTTCACCCATATATTCTATAGTTGGTGATCTAGCTGCCTCTTGAAGTTGACTCTATATTATGGTTCTAATTTGTATTTCTTGGCATTAGTCATCTGACTCCAACTGTTTCTTCTGGCTTACTTTGGCAATTAAAGGGAAAGAAAGAAAATTTCCCCTTTTTCCTTTGTTTTGGTTTTTTTTTTTTTTTTTTCCTTTATCTAAAATTTTTAGAGAACAGCTTTGTTACTTACCAGTTGTAGTGTCACTCCTGGTGTCCACTGATGAGAGTTGTGCAAAGGGTACATTTATATGCTTTGGGCTATATGTATGAATGTCATGTTAATAAAGCCCTCTTTTGATGTGTATTAGTGCTGTGGGAACATTCTGATTTTGTACGTTATCTACAGAAAGCAGTTCAGCCTGGTTTGAGGGGGTTTCCAATGGAACCAGGCAGAGTTCAGGAGGACCTTCCTGACTTCCTACCACCTCAGGCACTTCGCTGTCTGGCAGTTTCTTTGCAGAACTGGACTGCTACCTTTTTCTTTCTTCCTCTCTTTTTCCTTTGTGTTTGTTTTTTTTCCTAACTGGATACGCGTACACCCTTAAAACAAATCTAAGTAATCAGACCCTGGCTGAAAATTGCTACTGGCTCTCTTCCACAGCACCCCACCAGGCAACACGCACTGAAGATGAGGCTCCTTTCTCTTTCCAAGAGGACTTTGAAAACAGTAAGTCTAAAACTGAAATGAAACTATATTTGAAGGTTTTGAACTCTTGCATGACATGTACTTCCCATCTTTGCCTAGTTCTCTGTAGAATACTCTTCCAGACAGAAAATGAGGAGATTAATGTGATAGCTCATTTGTTTCTAGCACAAACTTCACCTGATTTGACTGAGGCCTTTGAAGGCAGATACAATGTTTTGCCTTTTTTTTTTCTTTTTTTTTTTTGAGGAAGCTGTGGGTGTTTTTAAGTTCAGTTTTCTAGAGTAATAAGATTATGGAACTCCAGGGAGATTTATTTTTAAAGCTTATTTTGTCCGGCAGGTGTCACTCATTCATAAAGAATCTTAGAAGGATTTTCCCAGTGCCAATCCTTAGATAAGTGAAGGCAAAGCCTTCAAAAACAATTACCTGCCTTGTCACTTATATCCTCCCATTTAAAAGAGGGTACAAATTGCTATACCATATATTACTGAACTTCGAAATAAAAAAACTTCACAAGAAGTAGCTCCCATTTTGACTGTAGTTCAGTCTGAACAAAACCAATGGAAAGCATTGTAGCTAGGAGAGGCAGTTCTTACTCTGGAACTGGCATGGTGGTGATTCACAGCCATTAGGCCATTCTGACCCGGTTTGAGCAAGGCTTCTTTGAATGGTCACCTGACAACAGCTTTTAAAATGTTTTTGTATATACTTCCTTTGTTTTTTAAACAAATACCTTGTCTGCTCAGTGTCCTATAGAAAAAAACTATTCTTTCTTTTACCTCAACCAACTTTAACATTTTTAGGTGGTGCTGGAGAAGTTAGGTGAAGGTTTGACAGTGTAAGAAGCAGAGGCAGTATGTCTTGGCTAGCTATTGACAGCTGTGCTAATGGCAAAAACATTAAAGGATGGAAAAAGTAGTCATGCTTGCTAAAGTGCACTTGGTTGCCTTTGCAACTGTTTTTTCCTTTCTGAATTTAAAAGTTAAAAGCTATACATTTTTACTGTAAGTGCAGGAAGAAGGAACTATAACTGCTACAACATAAATGAACCACAAATGCCATGATGACTGTACTGAGCAGAGAAGGGTCTATGACATGTGGGAAGCTATGGTTTCTAGGAATACTTTTAGAAAAATAGTGATGTTTGGGTGATATGCTTTAATTGTAGTTAAAGAGTATTTACCTCTTTAAGCTACATCTGCTTGATTCAAATGACTTCTAATCAACAACAGGTCTTCAATAAACCACATGGACAGCACACTGCAATGATGCTTCAGCATTTGCTTTTGGGTATCTAGACAGAGCTAACTGGGTATAGACTGGTGCCTTTGATGGTAACAAAGTACTGCATCACTGTAGTGCAAATTTCCTTTACATATCTGGAATTTGAAATGGCTTAAGCCTTCAACATTAGGGAATCATGGATGTAAGAATTCCCCTATTATCTGCATGAAACTACAGGAGGGGCAGAAATTGGATAGAAACACTGGAAGAGGTAGAGGACAATGAGTTCTATCTTCCCTCTAGACCAAAAACACTCTCACACTCTCAGTGCTTGTCTTAGATTTGTCCATAGGCAACGGTTATCTAAGGTGGATGAGATACTGGCTGGGTGAGGAGGGGAATGTTCTGAAGAATTTGTGTCCTACCGAGGCATTTTCATATATGATAATTTCAATGGTGTAGAGCCAGAAAACTGAATACATGTTGAAAAGCTGCAGCTCATACCAAAAAGAGAAGCCATCCTTAGAATCTATGAGCAGAAGATCTACTCTTCCATTTTCTTCTGTTGGCTATAATGTACAGATCTATTTGAGATTCTGCTTCAAAGACTAGCACCATTTAGCTGAAAAATCTTTTTTTTTCTTTGAGTACCTCACATTAGAATAAGGAAGCTGTGATGAGGTGTAGAGAAAGCTGGTAGTACTGCTGATAGGTGTATTCATGATGGAGGTAGACTTTTACTTTCAGATGTGAATAGCTAACCTAATGTAGAGTCGGTTAATAAGGGATGCAGTTTTTGGTTACAAACAAAACACCAAATCTTCACTATGGGGAAAGTAACAATAAGTGGGAAACTAATTGTTCTCAAAATTAATATACAACTAGTTCTGTGACTTAGGTTATCCTCATGCACAGTTGCTCATACATATACCAACAATTTTTTTGAAAACTAAAATCCTATCAATTAAGCTGCTTCTCGTACATACAGAATAGAAAGAATTTTAAAAACCCCAAAAACATAAGGCAAGAAAGAAAGCATGTTGTTTCTACTTGTAAATATTGGTTGGGCTTAGATACTACAGTGATGAGACCACGTAATTATCTAGCTAACTAGATAAAATCTTTTGTATTGTTTAGCTGTTTAGCTAAATATTCCCCACTCCCCTACTAATTTCCACTCTACAGGAACTTTTCAGACCTTGCTTGCCCTATCTTGGCTGATCACGCGATTGTCAGCAGAGCAAGTAATAGTCATGGAGTCTCTTGCTTTCCCCCTTCCCTCTCGCCACCTCCTTTTGGCAATTGCAGTATTAAAAAGTATTCAAGTGACTCACTCAGTTCCTACTCTGATCCCTGCATGGGGGAAGTAAGGAATATGTGGCTAAAGAGAGTAAATAATGGCAACCTTCTGCAGGCTGAACCGCAAGTCCGTGCTTCCAATGGAGAAAGTGTAAAAGGAGGCCTTTTTGCTCTTACCTGGAAGCTGTGCCGAGCGCACCTCCCTCCCCCATTCAGAAATAACCAGGAAATCAGGAAAAGTGACTGTATTTCATATAGTGGCAAGCCACATTGCAGCAGCTAGGAGCATGGGGCATGACAGAAGAAACAACAGTCAGTGAGTCAAAGGAAAATGGTCTTTCCCTCATCTAGATTATTTTGTCTCTGAGAGGTGCTGTCTCTTGTAGCCTTATTGAAGACTTGATTGCAAAGGCCCCATGAAACCACTGTGATAACAATCTGTTCTCCTTTTGGCTATTTCCACAGTACAACAATCCAAACCTATGGCTTATTGATTTGGGGAAGGCAAAATAACAGCAAGTACTTGAAATTCCTTACATAGCGTTGAAAAATAAGTGTCTTTAGCAAAACACTGCTACTCTGAATGGGAGATCCCAGCTGGGTGCTACACGCTTCAAATCTTGGTCTTTATCAGTATTTAATTGAAGAAGCTGACAATATTTTAGTTGTACTGACTTTGTCTATTGAGCATTGTAATCTCATTGAAGCTTCTGGAAGCTGGAGCTCTTAGAGGCTGGTTGACCCCTAATTTGATTGGTAGGTTATGAAGCTATGCAGCTGTACCTTGTTGGAAAAATAGTTTCTCATGAAAAATACATTCTCATGTTACTGTGGCATGTTAAAATATCTGTGTTCCTTCCTTTAAACCTCTATCTTGTTCAACTCATCCAGAAGAAAGGCTGTAATATGTATAAAATCACCAACTTCTTTACAATACTTGTATTCTAGGTTAGATAGACCAGCACAAATATTGATATGCAAGGTTTTCTGTTAGTGAATCCTAACTGAAGTCTCTTCAGTTTCACATGTAGTGCATGAGCCTCATTTTTCTGGCATTTGTTTCTTTTCCTGATGTCATCACCTGCAACTTCCATATTCTCTCCAGTCAGGGTATCTGCTACAACTTTCTGTTTTTCTGGAGAAAAGCACAGGAATGAGTCGCAATTAAGGAGCACCGGGTGAGGCGCTGTGGGAGGCAGCAACCTCCTACTTGCAGCCTTCTTGTCTTGCTCTTCTGTCTCATGTAACTTAACCTAGGGAGAGTGCTTTCCTTTGCTTTTGTGAGACTCAGTGCATGATGCTCCATAGAAGACAAAGACTGAAAGGTCTGCATGTATTTTGTTTCCTAACTTAGCATTTATATGCTGGAGGAAGGCTCTGGCTGAGTGTTAATGTGTAGGTTCTGGGTGAACACTTCAGCTGCTCACTCTATTCATGGTAATGTTTTGATTCACTTCCAATTCTGTACGTTTGAAAACTTCAGTGTGGGATTTTTTTTTTAATCACATCATTAAATACTGGAAAAAGTTCATGCTACACTCTCTGTAATACACATGAATATTTTTTTCTTGCTCCTTGAAAATTTGGGTGTGCAAGAGAAAAATTAATTGCCAAGTCTCCTCAAGAAATTGTAAAGACTGAGTTACTATGAGCTTCCCTCAAGAAATTGTAAAGACTGAGTTACTATGAGCTTTTCTAAACTTGGACTCTAGGTGCAAAATAGAAACAATAACTCAAAGGAAAAAGTAGTCTAAACTTCCTTGGACTATTCTATTCTAGCCCTTATGTATTCACACATACACACATTTTATCAAAACTCTGTAATTTGTTCTCTGTCAAGAGCCAGCCTTATAATTTTCATTTGACTGAGAAGTTAGACCCTTTTTTTCCCCGTTATCAGCCAGGAGAATCTTACATTATCAGGTACATAAACTTGGACTTTTTATAAGTGGCCCTGGTGTGTTTCAAATTGGCTTCAAAATGCAATCCCTTGTCACATAAGTAATCTGAGCCATAGTCTTAATTTAGAAGAGTGTGAACTAATAAAGAGTGACAAGATGTCCTCATAATTTTAGGAAGCCGTCCTGAATCGTGGCCTAAATGCAGCTTTGGTTTTTTGCTCTGCTGTTCATTCATGTTTTTAGTCAGTTTTAAAGGTTTAAAAGTTGCTTTGTGGCTTCATATTTCTAATTCTGCAAGCAACTTAGGCAGCATAAACCCCTAATTCGTCAGTGATCTTCATATTCTGTGATAAGTAATAGTGCACAGGTACTCAGAGAGATGTGTGTGCATGGCTGCCACCTTGGTTGAGCAAAAGCATTAGCTTCTGCAGGGTGAGTGGAGGCTCTTTAGCAGGGATTGTGTCTACCTCACTCCCCTATGTGACTAAGGCATGGAGGGTTTGTAATGCCCTCACTAGAATCAGGTCCAAACACTTTCAAAGGCTGCAGTTTCCTAACCAAGTATCAGGCAGCAATGCCAACAGCAATACAGGTGGTCCAGTCACGCATTCGTATGTGTTATTTTAGAGGACAAAATGTAGGTGTGGTACCACCACCCTCTTACTGGATTTGTAGTTGACACCTCACATTCTCCTTGAAGACCAGAGGAGGAGAAAAAAAAGAAAGGATCACAGTTCCTCTGCCCTCATCTTTTCTCTTCTCCCACCAATTCCTAAAGAAGGTGTGTTAGAACATTTTTCTTAGAGTTTTCCCAACATGATGCTATTTTTATCTTCTTGTATTTATGTCTTACAGTTGCCAAGTTAGCTGACCCAGGAGCACATGTCTGGTCTACTCCCTGGACAGATCCCACTGCCATCTCTGCCAGGCAGGAAGTGGTGAATGCATATACGGATTAGGGTAGGACCACTAGTAAACATTAGTAGCATATTTGTTAATCAACGGGAAATTACCAGTATGATATATAGCTGGAATGAAATATGGCCTCTCTGGGTTTTGAGCTCTAAGAGGTTAAGAAAGCAGAGCAAGTAATATGAAAAGGACATTGATTTGCTGCCATGAGTTCTAACAGAGAACTACCTAATCATAGCAAAAAAGAGTCCATGGACAGCAAATCCCAGGAATGTAGCCTGAAGCCTCAGACTCTGGAGAGGGGCCAACCATAAAGCTCCCCTCCTTAACTTGAGTCCATTCACTAGGACACAGAGGCCATTTACAGATGCTAAATTTTACTTAGTGGCTATATTGCAAAAGCCAAAAATAAAACGATTTGTTATTTAAACTCCACAAATGCAGTTCGCAGTTGTTTAAAGCTATGGTTCCCAGGCCTGCCAGTGACTCCAAGGTAAGATGTTTTCGGAAATAGACTAATTATCTTTGCAGGCTTTTGTGTAACACATTTGTTGACACATGCAAATTATGGATGCTATAGTATATTTTGGTGTATAATGGCTATACTAATCTTCTGTGAGCAACGAAGTGGTAAATTTTTATGAAAGAAGAAACAGCTGTGCTCCTAAGTGTCCCCTTTACTTTGAGTACAGGATGTCCATTATTTCAGCTTGCTGCATAATATAGGTATTTATTTTTTCTTTGCCTGAATGACTGTGGTTGGAAAATATTTGGTGAAATCAGTGAACCAGGTTATAGGAGGACTAAGCCATCCAGAAAGAAACCCAAAGACAAATCTTATATATCTATTAGACGATATCATAATTATTTAAATAATAGACATGATATTTTAACAATTTCCTTAATTTCCTGTTGTAGAAAAATAGTTATTTTCAGACATCATGTCACTCAAATAAGTACTTACCCATTTTAATGGGGAGCTTGGATATGCCAGGAAATAGAAGGGACCCAAACTACAGAATATGCTGGGCTTTGTGACTTTAAGCATCAAGTATGATATAGCATATGTGGTACAGAATGAAAGAGAAAGGATTTGTTAATGTACCTTATATATTTCATAAAGTTAACTTTGGTGGAATTGCATATAAAGAAATAGAACTAGAATGGCATTCCTATTTTGCCGCAGGTATTTCTTTTTCTTGGAATTCCTTTTCACTTTCTGTGAAAAAAGAAAGTGAAAAACCCTTAGTGTTTAAGGCTGCATCAAGAAAGCGCTTTATCTCCCAGTTGCTACCACTTTAAATATTTTATTTCATATCTTGAAACAGTCTTGGAGTGTAGGAACTAATTCCCTCTCTCTCTCTCCTTCCTCTGCCCCCTGTAAAGCTGTATCAGAAAATGTGCTCCAAAAGTGTACCTAATGCACTCTAACCGCTAATAGGTGCTCAGTACAGGTAGCCAGACTAAAGCTACTCCAAAGTAAAACTCCCCAAATTCATGTGTTATGGACATGGAGTCCTCAGCGCTAACTACCGAGCTGCACAAACCTGCTCTTATTGTGCTGTATTACTTGCTAATGCAGACAAAGACACTGATGCCATGAAAAAATGAAAAAGATAGAGTAGAATGGCAAAATATTTGGGCTAAAAGAATTTTATAACTTTTGCACATCTTAGTGGGGAAGGTACTGGGTTTTAAGCTGATGAACTGAGAGGGGGGAAAAGCATCTTCCTATTGTTTTAGCTAACAACTTCTAGGTTTCAGATTGTGACCTGTTGTATCCGCATAGCATCACCTGTGCATGCAAAGGAGCCTCATGTTCAGGCTGGGTAGACCGTTCTTGTTGTGGTATTTATTTAGTTATTTTTTCTGTTATTTCAGAGATGTGACTATAACTGCTGTCCCTAAATCAGGGTTCTTCACCCAGTGTGCAAAACACCAGTCAACACACTGAGTCGAGATCTTTGTGTTTATTGCCAGTCTGTAGAGTGGGCTGCCGGGCATTTAACATCAGCCAGCGCACCTCTCAGAAACACACAGCATCTTTTGTACAAAACAATAGCAAAGAAAGAATCACATTACAATAACCGATTGGTTGCTCACACTAAAGTTCATCTGCGCATGTCTTAATTTTAATGTAACTCATTATACTAAGGTGGACCTGTATTTGCATCTAAAAATCTCCTCCTAGGGGTGTATTTTTTAATATTAAAATCACCTGAGGTTAGCTTAGGATACAAGTCTTGATTAAATTCCAAAATACTTCTCTACAACAAATCGTATATCACTACACACACTAAATAGGCTATTGTCTACTTGAAGGTTCTTGTACAGTAGCATTGTCTTGACTAGGATGCATATCCTAGTTACCAGGGTGAGTCTCCATCTCCATCCTCAAGGATACCCAAATTCCGTTGCTATAATCTAATTCCACAGACAGCATAATGATGACTACAGATGGAAGTCTTGGTGTACAGATTAGCCCAGTGTGGCTCCCTCTTACTGGTAGCAGAAAAAAATGGTTTATAAGCATGTTTAGCTTCGCTGCGATGTTTATGATTTCATGTCGTGGTTTAGCCTCAGCTACAAACCAAACTCCCACCCAGCTGCTTGCTCATCCCTCCCCTCCCACAGGATGGGGGGAGAAAATAGGAAGAGCAGGAAAGAGAAAGCTTTTGGGTTGAGATACAGATAGAAATTGCTTACCAGTCACTGCCATGGGCAAAACAGATTCATCCTGGGGAAAAATTAACTTAATTGATCGCCAACTAAAATAAAAATGTAACCACTAATTTGAGTAGTGGGAAACAAAGACAAACATTAAAATAACTCCTTTCCTTCCTGCTTTCCCAGACTCAACTTCACTCCTTCGCTCTAGTCTCCCCCTACCCCCACCTCAAGGGGTGCAGGGGGACGACGGGGCGGCTGCAGTCCATCCATAACAGCTCCGTTCTGCCACTCCTTCTTCCTCACACTTTTTCTCTGCTCCAGCATGAGTCCTCTCCACAGGCTGCAGTTCCTGTCAAGAAAATCTGCTCTGGTGTGGGCTCTACACAGTCTGCGATTCCTTCGGGAATACCCATCTGCTCCAGCATGGGGTTGTCCACGGAGTGCGGTGACTATCTGCTCTGGTGCAGGTCCTCCATGGGCTGCTGGAAATCTCTGCTCTGACCTCCTCCTCCCTCTCCTCTTTCTCTGACCTTGGTGTTCCCTCTGTTGTTTCTCACTCTTTTTTTTTGTTCCCTTTTCCTCTTTCTCTCTGGTGCTTTCTGTCTTTTCTTACGTACATTTTTACAGATGCGCTGTTGGACTCAGCTTTGGCCTGTGATGGCTCTGGCTGTGACTGGCCAAGGGCAGCCCCTAGCCTCTTCCCACAGAAGCCACCCCTGCAGCCCTCCTGCTGCCAACATCTTGCCACCTACACCAAATATGCTTCTGTATATTTGGAAGCCTTGTAGGGTAAAATGGATAAATCTTGACTGACTGGTTTATTCTGACCCACAGAGTAGGAGCGTGGTAGCTATCAGCTAGCAAGTGGGAAGGAAGCAAAGAGAGATATGTATTATTGTACACAGGTTTCTTTAACAATGATAGCAGATATGCACAGAATAAAATAAAATATATACAGTATCTTTACTAGCCTCTGTTTCTACTTTGCCTGCCTTTGGACATTTCACTTAGACTAGGGTTAGGTGAGTAGCAAAGTTATGTTAATGGCTTGTGACTGGAAGAACCTTAGACTATATGAGATTTCTTAGAAAGAGAGCAGGAATTTTTGATCAGAAAACAAGAATGCTGCTTTAGCTTGAACCACTAGTAGAGTCTAAATTGCAGATGACAATACCTAATATAGGCAAACATGTATTAAATTAGGATCCATGTATAGCACAAAATGCACAAAAATGTAATGCGCAAAAATGATGCCTAGACTGTACATGGAAAGCCTTGTTCTGTGTTGGAATTTCACAAAATGCCATCACTGCCAAGGGACCTTTCACTCAGACCATGTGTACTGTATATTTGGGAGGGGAATCAATTTATTGTGAGAATATATAAATTTGTGGTATCTGTAGGAAATAGGACTTTGCGTTTCTGCAGAATAACTAAGAGAAAGGAAGGAAAGAGTTTATCCATGATTTTTTATTTTACATTTATTCTCTCTGGTAGTTAGTCATTAATGTTTATATACTGCTTCCACACAGAATTCTCTGCTTTGAATATTTGAGAAGAATAAATCAAAAAAATATGCTCCATTGACAGGTACACATTAGTATGCTCTTTTTAGGGACGTCAGTGACCATGAAAGCTGATTCCTAGCCTTAAAGACTGGAGATCTGTCTCTACTACAGTACAATAAAAGAAATAGTGTAAATTTTATGCTTTTTTTTTTCAGCATACCTCAGCTGAGTTTTGCCATTATTGATAGCTCGTGATCCACGAGGCCCAGATCTACAAAAGCTTCATAACTCCCACTGAGAGTTAAGCATGAGAATTAAGCATCAAAATGTGTTTAGGCATGTGAGACTTAGCAAATCTGCATCTTTGTGTTATTGTTTCATATCTTTAAGTACATTTACACTTATACAACACAGTGTAGTCCTGGAGCATCCAAACTAGAGACACTGTAAATTGTTTCAGGTCTGTATCTAGTATAGTTATTACAGTACGTGCCTGAGACACAACACACCTTAGCTTAGGAGCACCACATTGCTAGCCCAGCTGTTACGGGTTAACCCCGGTAGGCAGCTAAGCCTCGCGCAGCCGCTCACTCACTCCCCTGCAGCGGGATGGGGGAGAGAATCAGAAGTGTAAAAGTGAGAAAACTCATGGCTTGAGATAAAGACGTTTTAATAGGTAAAGCAAAAGCTGCATGTACAAATAAGGAGTTAATTCAGTACTTCGCAGCGCCAGGCAGATACTTAGCCATTGCCAGGAAAGCAGGGCATCATCATGCATAACAGTTACTTGGGAAGACAGACTCCATAACTCCAAATATCCCCCCACTTCCTCCTTCTTTTGCCCCAGCTTTTATTACTGAGCACGACGCCATATGGTATGGAATATCCCTTTGGTCAGTTGGGGTCAGCTGTCTCAGCTGTGTCCCCTCCCAACCTCTTGTGCACCCCCAGCCTACTCGCTGGTGGGGCGGTGTGAGAAACGGAGAAGTCATCGATGCTGTGTGAGCACTGCTCAGCAATAACTAAAATACGGGTGTGTTATCAACACTGTTTCACCGACAAATCCAGAACATAGCACCACATGAGCTACTACAGAGAAAATTAACTCCAGCGCAACCAAAACCAGTACACCAGCTTTAGCGCTTGAGTTCCCCTCATTGACCTGTGCAGATGTTCTGAGCTGGAGCTGCTGGGGCATTTTATACTGCATTGTCATTCAAACACCAGAGAATATCTACTAAGTTGTTGCCATGGTAGAGACTTAGATGTAAAGAAAACAGATGCGAAACTACCTGTTAATAGAACAGAAGTGACTGGTCTGGATTTGAAATGTTTGTCTACATTTTTTTCTCATATCTTAGCAGCTCCCTGCGTCATCAAGTAGCACTGTAGAAGTGTTTCTAAATTATAGTCTTGTATTTTCTAAACTAAGTATTGCTTTTTAACAGAATACTCTTTATTTATTTTGTTCCTGCGGAGAAAGACTTTTCATTAGTCATTAGGATTTTTTCTTTCGATGACTAAAACTTAGAGGAAAAAAAAAATGGAAAAAATATTCAGGTTTTTATGCTTAAAAAATAAAAGGTTGAGAGAACTTGGCTTGCTTCTTAGAATAATATACTTTAATTGGCCAAAATGATGGAGGAAAAATGTTGCTTTCAGTTTGTGTGCCCTGAAATATGTAGAGAGAACTTTCATTATGCTTTATATAACGTGGTTTTGACTGCTAGGCATGTCCCAAATTATGCATAAATAGTTCATTTAAAATGTTTTTCATTAAATATGCTGACTAGTAATTGGGAAGGTATTCTGATTTCCTCTTGAAGGGTGAGTTCTTGTAACTGCACATCTGCACTCAAAATGGCAGCATCCAGCTTTTGCCACTCACTTTATGACATAAATTACTCCTGGCACAAGATAATACCGATGCAGTATACTCATGCTTATTAGACTCCCATGAATTCAAGAGTGATGATACATTTCTCTATGAGGTAAATTTTATACTTCAAAACTAGTGTCACAATATATTAAGTACTGTGTATCAATTAGAAATTGCGATTTAATAATGTCACATATTCAACGCAGAAGCTCAGAAATCCTTATGCAGACATTGTTGCCAAATTCACCATCACAAGAGCACTTGCCCTCCCTTCATACCAGGTGGACATTCTCAATTGATGTTTTGCTATTCTTGCTTTGCTGCCGCGTGGTTTGCAGTACATGCTCGTTTCCTCCTATTTGTCTACCTACTAAATCAAAGGCGTGGCTGAGATGTGGAATAATAGCCACTGGACGTAATTTACCCAATTAAGTAACAGAGAGATTCAGCTTTAAGAGGTTCAACACAAAGCATGTAATTGTGGTCCTAGTTTGGTTTTTAATCTGCTTATTGGGCCAAACTGGAAGCTGTGTGTGGCGGGTTGACCTTGGCTAGCTGCCTGGTGTCCACCAAGCCACTCTAACACTCCGCCTCCTCAATGGGATGGGGGAGAAAATACAATGAAAAGCTCATGGCTCCAGATAAAGGCAGGGAGATCGCTTAACAATTACCACTTAATAATCATGGGCAAACCAGACTGGACTTGGGGAAATTAATTTAATTTATTGCCAATCAGAGTAAGATAATGAGAAATAAGAACAAATCTAAAAACACCTTCCCACCACCCCTCCCTTTTTTTCCCCAGGCTCAACTTCATTCCTGACTTCTCTATCTCCTCCCCCACAGGCGGTGCAGAGGGATGGGGAATGGGGGTTGTGGTCATTTCATAACGTGCTGTGTCTGCTGCTCCTTCCTCCTCACGTTCTTCCTCTGTTGTGGTGTGGGGTCCTTAATGAACGTCTCCAATGTGGGTCCCTCCCATGGGCTGCAGTTCTTCAAGAACTGCTCCAGCATGGTACTTTCCATGGGATCACCAGTCCTTCAGGCACAGACTGCTCCAGCGTGGGTCCCCACGGAGTCACAGGTCCTGCCAGAAAACCTGCTCCTGGGTGGGTTCCTCTCCATGGGTCGCAGTTCCTGCCAGGAGCCTGCTCCAGCCTGGGCTCTTCATGGGCTGCAGCTTCCTTCAGGGCACGTCCACCTGTGCTGGCATGGGGTCCTCCATGGGCTGCAGGTGGATATCTGCTCCACCATGAATCTCCACGGGCTGCAGGGGAATCTCTGCTCTGGCACCTGGAACACCTCCTACCCCTCCTTCTTCACTGACCTTGGGGTCTGCAGAGTTGTTTCTCTTGTGTATTCTCTCTCCTCTCGCCACCAGCTGCTGTTGCGCAGCTTTTCTACTCTTTCTTACATATGTTATCACAGACGCGCTACCAACATTGCTAATTGACTCAGCTTTGGCCAGCATTGGGTCCATCTTGGAGCCAGCTGGAACTGGCTCTGTCCAACACGGGAGCAGCTTTTGGCATCTTCTCACAGAGGTCACCCCTGCAACCCTCCCTCTACCAAAAGCTTGCCACGTAAACCCAATACACTGTGAAACACCACCACTATAATTGTTACATATATTAGCTAGTCTAAAATGTATGTATGTGTATTTAAGTGGGCACTTCCATTTCAGAAAAACTCTTCCGAAGAGTTTAGACAACAAGAGGGATAATACAGGCTCAGCTAACTTTTTTCGTTCTAGTCAAGGGTAGGTGGGCTGTAACAGATGTTTCCTTGTCCTGTGTTGCTTTGTCTCCATGTAGGACAGAAGTTCTGGTTTTCAACTGGTGATGGATGGATCTCTGTAGAACTTCCGAGTGCTTGTGAAGACTGTATGGCAGACAACACAGAAACTAGTTGCTTGTCAGTCAGCTCATGTTTATTATAAAAGGGTCTGCACTTCCATTAGAAAGTTATGAAGCGTTCATGAATTGTGAATTGGTTGAAAATCATAATGCTTTATGTATTTAGGATATACTTAACCTGATGGATATAAAACCTATGAAGGTTTATATATTTAAAAAAAAAAAAGTAAGATAGGAATAATGGGCTGCAGTACCCCTGGCAGACCCTAGTAACGTTGAGCAATAACTGTAAGGGTATTTATGACAAAGTTAATTCAGTGCATTCCATGCAGCTAATAGTTTCCAGAAATCTTATGTATATGTAGTACCTGTGTGAACTGGAGTTTGCATCAGGAAATCCCCAAAGTCAGTCCAGAAATGATGGTCAAACTAAGTCTCCGTGTTATGTAATCACTAACATACATGCTGGTTGACCAAAAATCATTAGCCATCCTGCATGATACACTGCAGTCTAAAGTTGTAATAACATATAAGGCCAGTAGATGGACCCAAAGATATAATATCCATGAGGTACATAAACGAGTTGCACAATAGTTCTCAGTACGCTGACCATATCCTTTTTATTTTCGTAGTGAATGGCTATTTCCTACTGTTTGCATTGCCCTACTTCTACACGGCCTCTGGTAGATTTTCTTTCTGATTCTGTACTTACACTTTTGTTAGATTTTTAAAAGTATTTCTTTATTCCAAGAACAAAATAAATGGCAGTCTGAGGGTTTAGATAATATGATGTCTTAGAATAAGAGCTTGGAGGTGTTGGGAAAGCCACTAAACAAAATAAAATCTGGCCAGTTAATAAATTTATAGCATAGCCGCATTTATGCAAAGGAAACTAAATGCATTGCACATATAGTTAGCTGCTATAGGAATTATAGGAATCACATTCTGAACAGAGGAGAAAATCAATAAAGCTTTGAAATAAGTTTTTTTTTTTCCCTAAACTAGAATGGCAGCAGAATAAAGTAGGTGTGCCTGTTAGTACACACCTTTTGAAAAGGTTCTGATCTTCCCTTTTTTTGACTGGCAATAAAATACATGCTTACTTTTCCAATCTGTTATCATATTGCCGCCTTAGCCAATTGGGGGACAGGTTTATTAGTGACTGAAGAGCTCATCGGAGTGATATATAATATGAGGAAATACAGATGGGCTAACATGGCTTGCAGTGTTGATCCCAGAATGACATGTGCTAAGTGCTATAAATTGCCAACACTATTGGCCCTGTTAAGTAAATCAATTTGAATCTGCTACAGGATACTTAGTCTATACTTGGAATAAATAATTTCTACTGTTTCTAAGTGTGCGTATGTGTATACACACACATTTTTACCTCAGTGCTCCATCCAGCCAATGTAATTTGATCAGTTCTTTCTGCAGGGCTTTTCAAGGTCCTGTTAATCCACTTCAGATTTAGCTGGCTATTTCAATTCTTTATTTTTAACCCTGCCCACCTGTATGCTGTACTTACAGGAATGCAAAATATTGAAACTACACTGTTCAGAAAGTTTGGCAACTGGAACAGTCGGGGAATTCCTTGTTAAACTTCTAAAGAAAGAAGAGATAGCACATTACTTTGAAGACCCCCAAAAAGTTGTAGTAAGGAATAGGATAGAATTCTAACTTTTGAGATCTTTCTATAAAAAAAGATACGTATCTATTGTGAGAACAACACCCAGCAGGGATGTACGGAAAGCTGTTAATTAGCTGGTAATGAGAATACAAGTTTACCCTTTAAGCTCTGGTTTACTTTGAATTGCCTGGAGGCTTGGAGATTCCTTTAGACAGGTAGGGTTATTAATTCTAAATTAAATCAAACTCATTAGAACTTCTTTGATATGGAAATTGGGTAGGAAATTTATTGAGAACAAGATTTGTCATGAGCTTTTCAGTATTCTCTAGATTTGACTGAGTTGGAAACTTATACAAGAATAGCCTTTCTTGTGGTATTCAGACATTCCTTTCTGGCTGAAATGGAAAATCTAAAATACACTATTTAAAATAAAGGAGAAAAAAAAAAAAGAAGTGCTGAACCTCTGAACTTTAAAAGTCTTGTACTACTGTTAAAGGATAAGGGAAGCTTTAAGGTAGTTCCAATTTCATTGTCCCCAGGCTCTGGTTGATTTTCTTTTTTTGGAGTGGCAAGGGAGAAAGTGGAGGACTCACGGATTTTAAGACCTGTTTAATTTGATCTCAAAGAAAGATTTAAGAGAGACCATGTGAACTTCCCAATACTTCATACAAAGTCTGTGACAGAAGCCTGGAATTCCTGAGATCTAAGTCAATGCTTTAACAACATGGCTATTTTTTACATCTTATGCCCCTCTGTTGCCTCCTGAAGTAAAAAATCTATGTGATTCTGAACCAAATGCAACTTAGTCCAATGTCTGCTCTCACTCGGCTGAGATGAGTATAGACGAAAACTGTGGTGTAAATTACCAGTTGGATATACCCTGGTTAGAAAATTGGCCAAGTTCTGTGGTCATCAGCTTCTACACTCAATCACATTATTGTGTATTTGGAATACCTGTAATCAAGTTAAAATAATAAGAAAGGAAAAAATAACATTTGTTAGCAATAAGTGAATGGGAAGTTTTAAAAGCCTGGTGGATTTGGTCTGCATTTACATTGCTGCTGAAGAGGAATGAAACTTAAAAGTCTTTCATTCTTAACTTGCTGAAAACTTGCATCAAGTGACCTGAAAATTATGATGGCAGCTCCCTTAGGTAGTAGACATCACATCCCATAGTACTGTTTCTTGCAGAACAATGACCAGGTTTGGTGGGTTTTTTGTGATTCAGATACCTACTAAGATGGAAAAGTAATGTTTTTAAATAAATTTATCTACCTATATATTAAAGAAACCTCATTAAAATGAAGGAATAAAGTAAAAGCTTTGTTGGACATTTATATTATAATGTGTCCCACCAACTGTAGTACATTAGAAATAACTTAATTTTAGCTTTGACAGATAAATTAATTTTAGCTTTGATAGATGTACTAAGGGAAAGGAAGACAGAAGAAACAAGAGTCTGGTGGCTTGAAGGTAGGGATTTCAGTACACAACTTTGAAGTGCCAATATCAATGGGATTCGTGTGTCCTTAAGCATTTTTGACAAATCTGCCTTACTTCACTGAAATCCTGATTTAGCAAAGCAAAGAGCTACATGGTTTATTAAAGTTAAGCCCTGGGCTTAATATTTGTGAATACTTTCAAAGCCTCTGGTTGAGGCAGTATGGAACAGAAAGTAACTTTATTGCACCCCAGCTTACAGTTTTTAGTACTTGTGGTTTGCATTGCAAAACGAGGAAATTCACATTATCATCTGAATATCCTAAGAATCCTAGAAGTGTAGGGATCTATTCTGGACATCTAAAACTTGAATGGGCAAATAACTTCAGCTAAAATGTCTCATCAGCATCACATTAATATGCAGAGATTTCTTTTTTACAGTGTTAAAATTTTGAGGAGACTTCTTTTACATGTCTGCTCCACTGTTTTAGATATTCCCTGTGATAGAAAGATACCTCTAATGCTCAGAATTATTCTGAAGGAATTTTATCCAGGATTCTGCCAAGCATTCTGGCAGGGTCATCTTTATCCATGTCACAGTTTACTTTCAGTGTGGATGTTGTGTACTTTGCTTGCTTAGCACGTTAGTATCTGGAAGTGCGCATTTTCTTAGCTGTTCACCTGTGTGAAATGTAGTCCCAGATGTATAACCATGTGCTGCATTATCTCTGTTCTAATTCCTAGTACACTGACTCATTGTGTAACTGTTCTGTGCTGGACTTTAAGAATTCCAGGAAATATAAAGCTGAAGCCCGGAATACTGATGCTGCACCTTCCTCATGTTAGAAATATGCTGAATATCACATTCAAGACCTTACTTCCTAGACAAGCTTAAGGAAATATTAATAACTAATAAGAGCTGCTGTCTATTCTATTCTGGTCATGAAAGTATTCTTTTATCATTTAAAGCCAAAACATACTGTCCTTAGGTATGAAAATGTTGTCATGGCCCGGTATTTCAGAGCATTTTCTTTAATGAGCCGCAAGAGGTGATGTGAGCAACCATGGTATTTTTCTCCCATTTCCCTTCATATACAAATAAAAATAAAAAAAAAAGAAAATGCAGCAATACATTGTTTTCCACATTGCTGGGGTTTGGAGTGCATCGGTGCTAATAGTATTGAATTTCTGTCTTATCAATACTACCACTTCCCTATCCTCAAGGAAATTCCATTTATTGAAGACTTATCTTCCCCCCCCCCTTTTTTTTTGTCATTTTTTTGTGTGTGTGTGATTTTTCTAGACACTGAGAATTTTCCTATCCAGTATTCACTGTGGAATCAGAAACGTACGTGGCCTTCTTCAGCATTTCAATTTACAGACTCATCAGATAGATCCAACTAGTCTGACTGTGAAGTTTTTGAACAAACACAGTTACAAGCTAATCAGACTAGACTTTGAAAAGTTCAAATGGAAAAAGTGTATTCCTTCTTTGCTTGGTCTTTTCTGGTTTGTTAGGTCCCACTTACCTGTTTTGATTGAAAATATAGCTTGTTATTTTTGAATGTGTTTGGACTACAAATCAATCAAATTGGTAAAAATTTATAGGAATTAGATCTATTCAAAATTTTATACAAAATTTTCACACAAATATTTTCAAAGATTTGTGGGGTGCTTAGTAGATCCAGGATGCAAGTTGGTTTTGGTTATTTTTCTTTCCCAGCTTCAGAAGCCAACAAGAAGGCAGATGTAGCCTGGGCTTTTTGAGGTTTATTTAAACGTAAAGAACTTAAACCATCTTTTTTTTTAATGACCAATCAGCAAGAAAACAAAGTACTAGGCTATTATGCTAGCGTTCTCTCTACTTTACCGTGCTGAATAAGGAGATGAAGTTTCTAACATTGCCTGTGTTGTGCAGACCGTAAGGACACTCTAGTTTGCTAATCCAGAATGCCTCTGGGTGATTTAGAGTTCTACCTTTTGTAGCAGGAGGCATGCCTCAAGTTTGCCCAGTAGACCATGCTGCCCTGTATAGAAATAGGGCAGGTAGGGGCTGCAGCCATCTTCCTAGTGTATTGGAGCCAGTTTTGATGATAGACCACCCTGATTTCTGTGATATTTTTTAATTGCTAAACAATATTAAACATGCTAATTAATATAGCTAAACAATAGTCAAGAATACTAATCAAAACCCCCTTAACAGGGAAAGTTTGGTCCTTCTGGTACACCTCCCTCCATCTGCATCCATGCAGGACTAACCATAGTACAGCCCTTAATCTGAACAAATCAGTGCTCAAACGGTCTCCTCCTGCTTCAGAATACTTTGTTTATTTTGTCACTCCAGCCAGGCCTGTAGGCATTTTCCCATTTAAAAATCTTCCCCATATATCTCATGCCAATATTTGCATTATGGTAGTTTATGTTTTTCAAGGGTTCTCCCACAGCAGCTGAATTCTGAGAGGTGACTCCCTAAAGAATGCTACTGTGGAATTCTGTGATTTTTCTGTAAAAATAAAGGCTCTTTTTTTCCTAATGACCTTTGCTGCACATCAAGCCTTGGGATCTAGGCAGCAGCCTTTCTGGCTTGTGCTTCATCACATATAGTGCAGATTCCACAACAGAAGCTTAGTAAGGAATTCTGTCAGTCATTGGTGAGGCCGAATAATGATCCGTGTACATTCTGAGGAGGAAAAAAAATATTTTTCATGCCTACGTGGGAACATTTCACTTATGCTGGGCCTGAAATTCTAAGAGCCTACATATTGACTTAGGCCAATAGGTCTGAGCCTGTTGTCAAGAATTTCGATTTTGACAGGCTAGCCTGTCCCCTGGATTATTCCCACACAGGCATGCACTATATTCAGGAGTACTTTTGCAAATTTAGGGACAATATTTGCAGGCCTACTTCCACTATAAAGTTTGGACAGAGGGCTGTGTGGAAGCCGACAGTGCTGTACGCACACAGATACCCTCAGCTCAGCTTTTGTGAAGCACAACCAGCAGAATGGGCAGAAAGGGAACTCTTCACACAATGTATAGCGTACTATGTTCTGCTTTTAATCCCGCAAATAGAAATAATCTAGGTAACTTCTTTGGAGGTCACAGTGAGCAGCTGGGGCAGAACTGGGGATTTACCACAGTTTTCTATGTTATCCTAAGTACTTATTATTCCAAGCACATTACCCGATTCACCCATTAATTTTCCTTCTGTGTTCAAAGGGGTCAAATATAAGTACTCCATCTATATGCCGAATTGACAAGCGCGCCCGTATTTCTTTTTTGCTACAGAAATTAACAAATATGCTCTCGAATATAGAGCAATCAGCTCCATTTACTTGCCAAGAAAGTGCTATTGTTTAGTAACCACTTTTCAAAGCAGAACTGCTCTGCTAGTTGTGGGTTTTCTGTGGCTCCAGTTAGCTTTGACTTCTAGTCAAAGCTTTACTGTGCTATGTTTCTCTCATACTGTGAATGAAAACACTGCGCACACAATGTTCAAAGATTTAATTGAACATATTTCCAGCTTAATTGCTGCATTGGACCTTGCCATTAAGAGTGTTATGTCATGTGACTGCTTGTATTGCTATATGAAGTGTGAGTAGTTAAGGCAAATGCCTCAACAGCATGGAGCTATTTGTATATTGGGTGTGTGGGACAGGGAATAGAGGTCACATAGTTTATATATTTTCCGGGTATTTGGTTTTCTGTCTAATTAATTTTATAACTGAAACACAGATTTGTGTTTAGAGCAGTTGCGATTCATGAAAAAACTAGTTTTACTAAAATATATTATTCCAAGTGGACAAAACTAAGCTATTTGGACAGCATATTTAAACAAGCAAAGAAAGCCAATTGAACAGATTTTCTTGTTTACTTTGCCATACGTGATTAATATGTTGATTCTGGCTTAACCCAGGCATTAATGAAGAAATAATTCAAACCATATTTATTATTATTATTTTTAAAAATAATTAAAACATGTCTGAGGACCTGACTTTCAGAGAAGCCTGAGAGAATTAGAATTAGGTTCCTAAATTCCATTAGGTGATTGTCCATTTTAATGAATTTTAGACTATTTTGAAAATCCAAACCTTGATTGTTAGATTGCTTAAAATTAAGAGCCAAAATCTCACATTCTTTTCTTGAGTTGTCCCAAGACCGGCCAAGTGAGGCTAGGCTTGAGTAAGTATTATCTAGATTGAATACAGGTACTAGGATCTGACCTTACCTTACACTTGTGATTATTGATGAAGAAAAAAATGTTTTGAAGCCTTTTTCAGAAACAAGGCTATCAAGGCATAGATTTATGGACTTATGTGCACAAGGTCAAATCACAAATGGATATTGCAGACATGATTAACACCAGTCTTTCACTATGTGTGTTTTAATAACAATATTTTTTTCCAAACTTTTGATCAGACTTATTTGTTTCAAAACTGAACAAGGAAGGGTGTTCGACTATATAAGGTCTGGGATGTCTTGGTAGTTACGAGAACAGAAGTTGAGGAAGCCATGGAATGAATGGAGAAAGACAAAGACTTTTCACAGAAAAATACCATAGTATGTTGGTCCACAACTGTGTTATCAGTGTTCCCGTAGAATGGCCAAGAATTGGCCACAGCTGAACTGCATTGCCCCGAATTTAAATGTGCTACCGTGCAATATTTGGCAAGGTTGTAAAGATTGGAACTGGTTACAGTACACCCAACTTACACAAATACTACGTACATGTCTACTTATGGACTTCATGGTTGTGCATACAGTGATTGCAGATTTGAATACAGCAAAAAATGGAATTTACTCTCTGTTCGGTGCTGTAATGAATCACATTCCATCATAGTAGTAACCACATCCATCGTAGAAGAAAGTGATTCTAATTCCTGTTTTAAAAAAAGTATTACACTGCATATGTAGATAGTGCTTCACTTACTTCCTCTGTTACAGCATTATAATTTTAACACCCTGTCTCTCCTGTAATTACTAGGCCTGATTGAAATCTTCCTACTGTTTCACAGAAAGTGAAAGACAAGGAGACTAAATTTTTAACCAAGTTAACTTCCTTTATTTTTATAGAACCACTGCAATATTTAAGTGTAAGAAAACCCTATTGATCTATACTTTAAAGCTGCTAAATTAAGAAAACTGTAAATCTGAAAATACATTCTTCTGTGGAGTCTGTGAGGAATCATAGCTTGTATCTTTCAGAAAAGCGATGAATCAAAAACTGGATTAAATACTGTTCCAACCCCTCCTCCCCCCAGAAGAGGACTTGGTTCCTTTTTACCCTTTAGCCCCAATAAGTAAGCAAAGTAGGATACAGAACATTTAAATTCTGCTCTACCATCTTCTTGATTCAGTTGCTGTTTGTGAGAAGTTCCCTGTCTGGCTCTAAGGTATTTTTAGTTGGCTTGTTCTTTCTCCCCAGTGACTGAATGGCCTGAACGCAAAGCTGTTGAGCACTTGTGACTGTTCACTCAACTCCTGCTTAGATTTTGGCTAAGCCGGCTCATGCTAAGGCCCGACGGATGCTGGGACCAGTGCCACTAGGTCAAAGCCAGAGCACCACATCATAGGCAGGATGAGTGGCCAGACAGAGCTAAAGGGCCATCATGCACCCGTTGTCTCCTGCAAAATTGCTATCTCCTGCAGAAATTATGTTTGGTCTTGCAGTTCCGTCAGAATCCACTAACTTATGGAAATGGTACAGACCAGTCCTCCAAGCTGGAAGGTATAAAAAGTCAGCTTACCCAGAAAGCTTTTGAAGTGGATACAACAGCAGCTGGACTCCTGAGGCTTCCATGCTTCCTGGTGTGACCCAGGGGACGCCTGCACCATGACATAGGCAGAAGGATGAGCACTCTCACCGTCAGCTAGATAAATTAATTTTTTATTTTTTTTTCCTCATAAGTGCACAATATTAAGAGTTATGGGTTACAAGTTATAAAACTCTATGACTTGAATGGTGAATAAGCGAATTCACATGCTAGACTGGTCTGGGCAAAAGGGGATTGAGCCCTTCTTTATCATGGTTGTTTGTTTGTTGCATTTCTTAATGAGCTTATGAAATAATGTTTAAATCACAGAGTAGGTTGTCCTATAAATTGGAGAGATCCAAATGGACCATGACAGCACTTTCAAACAAAACATTAATATCATTACCTGAAGGGAAGCCACTTCTTGTAGGATACTCTCGTATCTACTCGCTGTCCAATAAACAGTCTATGAATAAGAATAATTAATCTGATATTAATTACAATAGAATTCCGAATAAGTTTAACACAACCTAAGGCATTGCTACAACACTCCCACAATTCCAGGAACAGTCAGTCTCTCTCTCTCTCTCATTTTTTTTTCTTCCCTTCAGTCTGTACTGATCTTGAACTGCCTCAGATCAATGGCATGGTTCAACTCTCACTTGTGGTGTTGTTACACTGAGCTGAAACTAACGTAAATGACAAGTAAATGTGATTGGGTTTTTTTCCTCCACCTCTCACCTGATTGATCTAGGAGGAGAAAAAATTGAGCACTTAATGCAGAAATATTTCTGTTATTGTAATGTGGTAATAATTAGTTTAATGACACTGGAAAAATGGTAAAGAAATGTTTGGTCTTAACTGCCTGTCTTTCAGAACCATATATTGATTAAAAGAATTAAAAAATAGAACCTGTTTGAGAGTGTTGCTTTGGCACAATAAGAAAATTAAAGCTAATGAGAAAGCCAATATAAAACAGTTTTCTTATAATTCATAAGAAAATAATTTACTCTGAACCGTTTCCTTCTGGAAAAAAAAATATTGCACGCACCCTAAAGACAGATATGTGAAATAAGTACTATAATCGTTGCAAGGGTGCCAAAAATTGGTTAAGTAAGCTTTTCTTTTTATGGCTACTTTCTTCCAATTTCAAACTGGAAATGTAGAATACCAGAGATACTAGGATTCGTTGTACTTTATCGAAGAAAAGGCTAAGTAGAGGATTAATTAATGGAGTAGCTGTTGATTTAAGGAGCCAAAGGGGAATTCAAACTATTCTCCACACTCATATTTTCAAAAGTGGTAAGTACCAGCTAGTCATGTATGGGATTCAGAAGTACCAAACAAGGTTAGGAATCTAATTCACTTTAATTTCAGTGGAAATTATATGCCTAATCTGTTGAAGGACATTTGAAAATCCCCTTATAGAAACATATGCACTTTTATGTTGTTAAATCACTTTAAATATCTTGCCCAAGGTAAGTTACAAGCACAAATTCATTAAGTAATAGCAGATTAGTTTCTACGTTGCTGTAGTTTCTTATTAACTGCAGCTCTCCACTCTGTGCCTTCAGTTACATCACTGCATTCTTGTGTATATCATTGGAAATAACAGCATCTTGTAAATTCAACAGTGTGCTTGCTAGTAGTAGGGACTTAGCAAGGTCCTCTTTGTCACACAGACTAAAAGCATGAAGTTGCATGTGCCAGAAAAAGAAGAATTTGAGGGCAACAGGAAACCTTTTTCCCATTTACCTTTTCCCTGCTCCTGAGGCTCCATATACAAGGTGTAGTTGGTAGGGGCTCCCCAAATGGGCAACGAGTTACAGCCAGGATGGGGCATGGGGAGAGTTGAGGCATCGCAACTGAGATGCAGCAGTAGCTGCTGAAGAGACTGAGAAGCAGAACTCACATAGATGAATCGTGCTCTGTTGGGAAGACTTGACAAAGTTCTAGGAGAATTAAACTTACCACTCTTTTGTATTTAGTTCACTCCTGATGTATTTTCTGCTTGCTAAAAGGTAACAATGCTGATCCTACCACAAACGTACTGTCTCCTACAAAGCCTCATGCTACCTGGCCATGAACGATAAAATTATGTTTTGACATTTCTTCCACATAGGAAGGGTGGGAATTTAGCTTATGAGGAGGCATGTGCTGTTACTATTTGAGCTCTTTGGGGGAAAAAAATGCAGTTTAGTCAGGAAACTGTTGTGAGTAAATTGCATAGCCTTGTTACTTTTCAGCAGGAAGGCTTCATTTCTTTTTTGCAAGTAGATTAATACAAAATAGCTCCATAAAGAATGTAACATTTGAGTTCATTTTTCCTTATTCTAATGTAAATGTTATTAAGTCCTGAAATAATGTATTTTCCTAAATAATTTGTTACTTCTCATGCATCTTTTCCTTCTGTGGGATGATGCCTCTGTCTTTCCTTAGATGTAAATGGAAATAGACAGAGAAAGAATGCTCATTATTAGGGAGACTACCAGTGTATCTGTAATTTTTTACTAGAAGCTGAGTAAACTTAGTTGTGTAATAGTGTACCAGGCTTGACTCTATTTTAAGTTGAAGTGACAAATAATTTTTTATAAAGTACTATCATATCACTTAACGCATTTGTCTTTTGACATGCTGTGTGCACATGTAATCTGATCATTAGGACTGAATAGTTCTTATTCTTTGTTTTTAAGGGAAGGCATGTCTTGCAAATAGGGTATTTACACACGTTGGAGTTAAATCATGGTATGTTCCAACATCAAAAGTAAGAAAGATTTTTAAGACTTAGGGAGGTAACTGCAAATTCAACTGACATTTTTGACCTATTCAATAACCTAAATTCACTTAATGATTCACTTTTGTGAGAAAGTCATATTGGTAGGTGACTGTGAGATGTATTAAGGTCTTACAAATGCAAACATTTGGGACATAAATGATGTGATGATAATGTTTTCATTTGGATAATGTGTAACTCTGAAATTTTGCATATGTGGAATTAAATTGATTCTTTACTTCCTCTATTAGTTACATTTCCCAGAAGGAGGCCTGAGGGGTGAATTTTATGATTCAGAGAGTGATGGTTTCTGCCCTGTTCCGTGCATGTTCCTGAAGAGAAATAATTTATGTCCTTATTTTCTCTTACTGCCAACACCAATTCATATTGAGCCAATAGAAACATTTCTGGCAAAATGTGCTTCCACCAAAGAACGCTATTTTGTCATAACATAAACATCTGATGCAATTCTCTTTTGTGAAAACATTCTAAAGTTTCTTTTTTCTGCTTCAGTGGAGGACACAATTCAAAACTCAAAGTTTGTTGCAAAATAGAAGAGCCAGCCCTGCTCAGCAACTTCTGCTGTTGTGCTTTTCTGTTTGTCATTTTTGCCAGTCCATTCACTGTTCGCCCCTTCTGGATTGCGGAGGGATGGAGAGAAAGTGGAGCTTTTTCTGCCAATATATAAAAGTTGTCTGGTGCTCTCCTGGTGCTTCATCCTGTGGCATTGAGAGCTCATTGCAGAAGTGTTGCTTCCAGAGAAAAAGAAATAATTTTTTTCCCTTTTTTTATATTGATTTAGAAAAATCAGAGGATGAAATAAGTTGCCATAAGTGCAGGAGGCTGGAAGAACTAGTAATTTAAGTCTTCACATACCTCCAGGATTTAAAAAAGCTGTTTAATGAAAATTATGTCTAGAGCATGGTGGGATCCATTTTTGTCTCTGGAAGAAAAGTTTGAGAGAAGTCATATGGAAGTCTTACTAGTTAGACTGTTGGAAATCATGATATAGCCTGTAGTGTGAATACTTCCTGTAGTGGAATCTCAAAATGATATGTTGAACCATAAAAGATATAGTAGAACCCAAACTTCTGCATAGAGTTTTCTTTCAAGACTTGTCTTTTAAATAGAAAATAATTTATTTGTATTTTGAGTGTTAAATTCAAACATTTGGTCTTGCTGAATCTCTTAAAAACTCTGTCAGCTAACCTCCCCATTTCTTTCAGCCTTTTTGAACTTTTCTCTGGCCCTTGGGGCTGCTTGCAAGAACTTTCTGACACAAAGCTTTTTTTGGCTCTCAGTGGCTGAAAATCATCAGGAGTTGCTGTGGAAATGATTTTGGGTTTTTTTTTTTTTTTTTTTTTTTTGCTACCCTGAAAAGTGGCTTCATATTAAGGCACAGTTTTCTGATTATATATGGTCTCAAATCCCTGGATGCAGAGTAGAGAATTTGAAATTTGTGTGTAAATTTTATGAATTGGACCTATATTTTTACAGTATACATGTTGCATACCTGACCCAGCTAAAAGCTAAGTTTATAATAGTGTATGAAGAAAGGTGTGGGCTATGGATAGGAAAATATCTGGGTCCCGCACTTGGGTCACAACAACCCCATGCAACACTACAGGCTTGGGGACAAGTGGCTGGAAAGCTCCCCCGCAGAAAAGGACCTGGGGGTGTTGATTGACAGCCGGCTGAATATGAGCCGGCAGTGTGCCCAGGTGGCCAAGAAGGCCAACGGCATCCTGGCCTGGATCAGAAACAGTGTGGGCAGCAGGAGTAGGGAGGGGATCGTGCCCCTGTACTCGGCACTGGTGAGGCCGCACCTCGAATGCGGTGTTCAGTTTTGGGCCCCTCACTCCAAGAAGGACACTGAGGTGCTGGAGCGTGTCCAGAGAAGGGCGACGAAGCTGGTGAGGGGTCTGGAGCAGAAGTCTGATGAGGAGCGGCTGAGGGAGCTGGGGTTGTTCAGTCTGGAGAAGAGGAGGCTGAGGGGAGACCTCATCGCTCTCTACAACTGCCTGAAAGGGGGTTGTGGTGAGGTGGGTGTTGGTCTCTTCTCCCAAGTGACAAGCGACAGGACAAGAGGAAATTGCCTCAAGTTGCACCAGGGGAGGTTTAGATTGGATATTAGGAAAAACTTCTCCACTGAAAGGGTTGTCAGATACTGGAACAGGCTGTCCAGGGAGGTGGTTGAGTGACCATCCCTGGAGGTATTTAAAAGATGTGTAGATGTGGCAGTTATGGACATGGCAGTGGTTGGCAGTTTATGGTTGGACTAGATGATCTTAAAGGTCTTTTCCAGCCTAAATGATTCTATGATTCTAAATATGATCTGTTTGCACCTGGTATGATTAGGTGCCTCCTAAAGAAACTATTAGTTCCTTCTTTCATGTATGCTTCCTGTTCCTCTGTTCCTCTTCTAAAAGGCGTTTTAAATTAAGAGCAAGGAAGTTATATTGTATTGCATGACTAAGCAGACTTAATGCAGCAAGACTGTTCACCAAGTTCTTATTACTGCTGTTCTGTATTAGCATGACCATGGAAATGAGCGTTTGCTGCAGGGAAGACTGAGCTGGATGCTACCTGTGTATCAGACAAAATTCAAGATTAAGTTGTTCAGCTAACAAATTTTCAGAAACATTTTGGTGGCTTCATAATTAGCTGCAGAAACTGGTTATGGGCTCAGTAAACCTCTGGGACATTTGTATTTTCTAGTCCAAATTTGATCGAGGACAAGAGGAAATGGCCTCAAGTTGTGCCAGGGGAGGTTCAGGCTGGATATTAGGAAAAATGTCTGTACTGAGAGAGTGGTGAAGCACTGGAAGAGGCTGCCCAGGGAGGTGGTGGAGTCACCATCCCTGGAGGTGTTCAAGGAACGTGTGGACGTGGCATTGTGGGACATGGTTTAATGGGCATGGTGGTGTTGGTTGATGGTTGGACTTGATGATCTTACAGGTCTTTTCCAACCTTAATGATTCTGTGATTCTGTGATCAGATTCTTTTTTTTGGGAGGAATGGAGGGTGGAAGAGAGGGAAGTTGGCATTTAGATTGATGCTTGTGTTGGAAAAGATTCCTCTTAGTGGAGAAATATTTTCAGCCTATTACATTAATTCCCAGGCAGTTATGCTATGCTCATTTGACAGACAGTTTGCAATACTTAGAAGGTACCGTTTTGTCCTGTTGTAGAATATTTTTGGCATAGACGAAGTAAAAAATTCAATAGATTAACTCCATAGGAAAGGCATGTCAAGGAGAAGCACTCTGTAGTAACAAGTGGGAGCTGTGCTGGCACTAGTTTGAGAAAAGAGAATGAAATATGCAAGCTCTGAAAGATTCTAGCAAATATCACTGCTGTGGTGGGATGAAAGGCAACAGAGGAAGTGAGCAAGATTTTGCGTCGCTGCTGTAATTCACTGAATGGTGCAGAATTGATGTTGCTCCCCCAGTGAGAGGCAGTGCTGAGCTTGTTGTTCCTTCTCGACATCAGTCTAAGAGACAAAATTGTACCAATTTAAGTTCATATTCTCCAGTTTTATAGATCTTAATTTAATTACTCGGCACCTCTCTAACTGTGCTAAACACAAACACTTTTTATGTTTCCTCTCCACACTTTTATTCTGTTTTCTTCCTGTAGATTACAGCTAGCAGATTACACCGCAGTTTGTTCTTTGGCCTTTCTATTTTAATTTCTTTTGTTAATTAAAATGCTGCTGTGCATGATTGAGAAACCTCATCAACTCTGAAGTTAATTGTTTTTGTGTCACTAGAGTGTATTCTCAAATTCTGAAGCTTTCTTTTTAAAATATGTCCCAGGCTGTTGTTAGAACTTAATGCTGTTTTCTCTTCTGCATCCTGGCAAAAAATAAAAGTAGTCAGGCTTAATGAGTTTCCACTAGTCAGCTGTGGCAACAGCACCAACTAGAAACCCCTTATTTCAGACGTGATGTCCGTCTTGTCTGAGTCTCCTGAAATGCTGTCATGAATATGTCTTTTTTGGGGAGTAGGTGAGGTTTGCTCTTTTGACAGCTGAAACAATTAATGGAGTTGGTTTCATATTTGCAGGGCAGAGGAAAAGAGGTCTTTTCCTTCGAGTGGGCCAGTGTCTTTGCTATGAAGGTTAAATTCAGGAACCTTTAGTGGTGAATCTGCTGCATAGTCTTTGCATTGAGAATGAGGCTTCAGGACTGTATCTGTTTCCAGTTCTGTTCCCAGGAGCCCTGTCTCCTCCAGTCCCAATTGTGTGCGGAAGGGACGTAGTACTTGTGTGTCAGTGTAACTTTAATGGAAGACTCCACACAAACAGGAGAGGAAGCATACCACCAAACACAAGGCAGGGAACTGGAAATTTTGAGATTAATTATGGCTCTGACAGTGATTAAACAGTCTGTTCCAGCTGTGGACTATATGACTTTTTTTTAAAGCACAACTCTAAGCATAGATAAAATTAATGCACATGGACTTGGCCAGAGGACAAGTTTCATTTTGGTGAATCCAGTAATTCTCTCATCTCTGTTAATAACCCACTTTGAATGCCCACACTGTCTTCACAGCAGAAGGTGGGCAACTGTACTAATTAGTTAGGTCTTTCCCAAATGTCTGGCTACTATTTGGCAGGCTCACTACAGTGAATGTTTCTTTTGACATCTTGCTACTTGAGTTGATGTTGCAGAGTTCATGTGCTGATGGAAGGAAATAGCACTGATTATCCTCCCCCAGATACCCCATGCAAGGACAAATGAGGCAACAGCTCTGTAGTCAGAGAAAACTAGACAGCACAAAGCACAGCTAGATGATTTCCCTCCTCTCCCCCCATGTTCTGGATCTAGGAATAGGGTTATATGATAAAGCTGTTTTGGTTTTCTAGTAAATGCCAGCCCTTCATGGCTAACTGGCTGGCTTCTTGGTGCAATGTGTTATTGTTCTGTCCCAAATGAAAACATGCTGGATGGATTTAGGAATGTGGGGCTAAGTGCCAAGGAAAACATTTCTCCGGCCTAAAAACCTGCCACCACTCAGCACCTGTCTGGGCATGAATTGAACATTGTAGCAGTTGATCCACTGCAGTCTGACTGATAGATGTGTGAAATTTTTAGCTGTGTGTTCTCAGTACTTGAGCACCCTCCTGGGAAAAAAGCATATGCAGCACATTAGCTTAACCCCTTTTGTGGAGAGCAGGCAGCCCAGAGCCAGGGCTTGCTCACTTTCTTTTCCTGCTCTTGTTTGTGGAAAATGGGGAGAAGTAAAACACTTGCAAATCAATGCAAATTCCTCTTAGGTTAGAGGCACTGGAGGATGGAGGCTACTGGGGAAGCAAGGAAAGAATGGGAGACAGAGAGACGGACTCAATCTAGAAGTGCACAGTATATTGAGTTCAGGAAAAGACCTCGGTTAGCATTTACTTCTCAAGGGGAAATTTTAATTTTAACTGCTCAGCAGTGGCAATTTGTGGCTGAGGAATGATCTGGCATGGAGGGCAGGGAGGCCCAACTGCAAGAAGGGGTTAAACTGGCTGGAAGCAGGAATGCCAGAGACAGAACAGTCTCCTTGCAAGAGAGTGAAGTTTCCCTTGGTGATGAGATAAGAAACAGTCTCAGCATTGTCTTGTAGACCATCCTGGAATGCGAGCACTGGGGGGCCCAAGCTCAGGGGTCACCTTTGGGCAGCAGAGCTGGGCTGGGGGATGGACTTGCCCCATGCAACTGCTCTCGAGATTGGTGCTGGTGCAAGTGTATATAAGGGATCTGCTTGTGATGCATCTTTGCAGACTCCATGTAGAACTGCGTATTATGGTAGGACTCTGCTCAACGCGTTGTTCATCAAATTTTTCTTTTATATTTAATCACAAACATGTGTTTAATTTGCCTCGAGGGGGACCATAAAAATTCCCCAACAGTTCCCTTCTCTATTTGATTCTTTCTGATACGGTTGCTCAGCACTAAACATAAAACAAACAGTTAATAAATAGCATGCGGGAAAATTCTGGAGTTGCAAACAGTGTAATTTCTTCTGTCTGATCCTACTTTAAGACTCCTAATGGACCTGAAATGATCTACAGGTGTCAGCAATGTCCCATGGAAGTCTATGTGAGAACTGCTTTAAAGAAAACAGTTAAGTAAAATAGAAAACAAGTTCAGTAAGGGCTAAGACTTAGTGATGGGCAGATTGCTTGCATTGCACAAGAACTCCCATCCTTGCTCTTTCACCCTAAACATGATATGAACTCTGAAACTTTAAAACTCAGTTTGACTAACTGATACACATACACATTCCTTTATATTTTTTCTTTTCACTTCTTGAATTACTTTGAAAGCACAACACAAGAAATACAGAACAAGATATTTTTCTATTTCTTAAGCAGCCTGAGGCAGGATATAAAAGAAATAAGTGCAAAGCCTTATAAATCTTGAGATGAAATGGCACCTTCATGAAAGATCTCTGGTCAGTTGTGCCACTTCAAAATTCAGACTTCATCTATTTGGGTCATATACGAGTCTGAATTTTAAAAATTAGACTTTTCTAGACTTTTCAGTGAACTTTGTGAGCTCATCATTGCGGCCGAGGCTTGGCAAAGCAACAGAGCTTTCCAGCTGTCTCAAGTCAGACATGAGCTCTCACTTGCCCTCTGGAGGAGCCTCTGTTATTTAACTGACCATAGATTTAGCATAATTAGCCTCTACAGGATAATGTTAGACTCTATGAAACCATCTTGCCCTGCCTTATTTTTGTGGGGTTTCTTTTGTTTGGAAGACACCTTCCTGTTATCTACCTGGATGGTTTTATGGTTACTGAAGTGAAGAAAAATTACAAGATGGGAATATCAGAAAAGTAGAAAAACATACGTTCTCCATATGTATTCCATTTGCCCACACATTACCATCACCCAGGATTAATTTCACTTTTATATGTATTTTCTTTTACATATCATGTAAGAGATTATTCTACCTAAAAGTTATAACTTTCTTTTTTTGAAGTTAATCTCAGCTACAGAAAGTCTAAAAAACTGCAAGGGAATAATTCCAGTACAAGCAAGAAATTTGCCCTGTGAGATCCAAAGCCTTTGCATCGAAACTGCACAATGCTAGGAACAAGCTGCTGACACAGCTGGTACTTAAGGTGCAGCTGTTGCTGTATCCTGTGCTTTTATTGATCCTTTAAGCAAGGGCTTGATGAGACAGTTAGCAATGGATAAGCTTCAGAAGTTCAGTGGGGGTAAGCTCTCACAACTTTTAGATGCTTACCCAAAGCTTATCTTGGGTCTCAAAATGTGTGCTGGAAAGGGCACCAACATAAACTCTCAAGATTTATAAGGCTTTGTGCATCTGCTCTTAGTGGAAATATTATGAGAACAGCTTTTCTCAGACTCCAGAAGATTAACTGATGTTTTAAAATGGGTAGGAGATATTAAATAACATTCTCCTCTTAGACAAGCTCTTTGAGTTTTCTGGGTTCCTGTATAGTTAAGTTTGTCAGCATGGTTATTCTTTCTTTACTCATCCATACTAATGTTGGTTTCTGATAAGAAAATATTGGGGTTTTTTTGTTAAAAGGATAAAATATTAGTAACCTGTAATGTGGTACACTCATTACAGGTAATTGGCACCTAAAGCCTAGTATATTCCATTCACAGCAGTTCTGCAGGAAACTTACTTCCCTTCTCTCTTAAAAAAACCCAAGGAAATAAGACGTTTTGAAAAATACAAATAAATCCTCTACAGAGAACTTTGTACGGTCATTGCATGATACTTATAATCCCGTCTGTGGTACTCAGAGACCAGATCCTCTAATTATCTGCATGTCTGCATAATATCAAACATAGAGAGACTTCTTCATTCTATTATATGCAGACATATGTTGTGAGGATAAGTTATTTTCATATTGAGGACAGGAGAAGAATAGAAAGGATGGGATTTTTATAAGGTGAAAAATACAGATGAGTTGACATGGTGCAAGCTACAGTTTCAGGAAACATGCCTCTTAATGAAGCTGTTTCACTGATGTGGTCGTCTTCCCTTTTGTCTTCTGAAACTAAAATGGTTTAGTTCGCCTACTTCTTCTTCTGAAATTTATTTTGGCATTGGACATCATGCTGTCCAGCTGCAGGGATGTTATTTGGTCTAAAAAGGGGATTAGATTGTACTGTAAACCTGCCCACAGAGAAAATGGATGGAGATACTTTCCTACATATATCCTCCATTCCTCTAAATTGTTAACTTTTAGGAAAGAACTTACCTTTCTGTGAGATGGAGTATGAAAGGCAGATAGATTAACAGAGCCTTTGCTCTCCTGTGGTAGTTCGGCATAAGGGGAGAAAGGATGACATAATTTACTTTGGAAAAGTAGGTTCCTTTCTGCTTGAATTTCCAGTAACTGGCATGTTTTCTGTCAATGCGCCATAATGTACTGTTGATACAGGTAGCATGTGCTATGCAGTGTATATTCTGTGGTGTACAGAGGTAGATGCATCATGTGCAAGTAATAAACCTTTATTTGCAGCTAACACTACTGAATTCTATTGTTTGACTTCTTACATATATCTTTTCAAATTAAAAAAATCTGAATGCTGTAGTCTTCAAATATAATTTGTTATCTGTTGGTGAAACAGAAGTGGCATCGGTGCAATGTCTTTATGCTGGAGTATTTGTAGGACATGTACGTTGGCGCACACAAGGAATATACCTATGAAAGAAACTCAGTGACACTTGCTCTGGAGCTTTCCATCATTTGAAAATATAGAAGTCACATGGGAGTCCAAACCTACTAAAGTAGTTTGTATAGTAGAAAACGTGATGTTGTGTGTCACTAATTTAATTTAGAATAAGAAACAATTTAGGAGGCTATTTCTTCTTATAATAACTACAGAGTAACTTGTTCTTTTGAGGTCTATGGTGAAGCCAGCATAAAACATTCAAGAGTACCGTAATGTACAATCTCAAGACCAGCTCTGGTAAAAGTCAGTAGACTGTAGCAAACAAAATATTGATTATTATTAAAAGATTATTTTTGGATCAAGCTTGTCTGTGTTTCAAAATTTATTTTAAACATTCAAGTCCAATATAGACTTCCAGCTGTTTTTATGAATTACTCTATTGATTAGCTTGTTGGCTCCCAAGGGAAAATTTAACCTATTTATACTGACCTGTGTTGGATTTCAAAGTATTTGGCAGCACGTAAGAAAGGCATTGTGAAAATAATTCAATTAAAATTAGGAGAGATAATTGGAGATGTTTTATCAGTTTTGAAATAAGCCTCTGCCTTGAGGCACAACTTCTATAGCACCATATTCCAGCAACTGTCTTCTAAAAGGTTCTTCAGAGAATCCTGTCATTATTCAGAGGAAATAATCTTCCTGGTGTGAGTAAGGATTGACATTAGATTCTAGACTGTAATACCAAAAACTGTTAAAGGACACTGGTTTAAAAATCTTGCTTTTGTACTTCTGGATTCTGATTTATTATTATGCATAAACCCAAGGTTTTCCAAGTGATCACTCATGACTTCGCGAAGTTGGATTTCAGGAACATTTAATCACCTTATGTAGATTGGGTATCTGATCTTTTCACCGAGGATAATTGCACTACTGTAATACTTGCCAGTACTACCACAGAAAAGTACCTGTGATATATCTTTATTAATTAACTGAACACAGCTCTCATTCCTGGGAGAGAATGCTCTTCCTAATGCAACACTGGGATGCTGTTGGCCTTCTTTGTCATGAGGTCACATTGCTGACTCATGGTCAGCTTGAGGTCACCAGGATCTCAAGGTCTTTCTTTGCAGAGTTGCTTTCCAGCATTCAGCCCCAGCATGTGCTGGTACCTGGAGTTGTTCCTCCCCAGGTGCAGGACTTCGCATTTCACTTTGTTGAACTTCTTGAGACTCTTCTCAGACCAATTTTCGAGCCTGTCCAGATCCCTTTGGATGGTAGTGCAGCCATTTGGCATGTCAGCCACTCTTCCCAGTTTTGTGTCGTCTGCAAACTTGCTGAGGGCGTGCTTTATCCCATCATCCAGGTCGTTAATAAAGACGTTAAACACTATCGGCCCCAATGTTGACCACTGAGGTACACCACTAGTGATTTGCTTCCAGGTAGACTTTGTGCCACTGATCACGACACCTTGGGCCTAGCCAGTCAGCCATATCATGTGGATATCATGCTAGACATTATTAGCAGTTAGGTAGTAAATTTCTTAAACACATTTCAGAGTCTCGTGATTGAAGTTCTAAGCACATGGTCCTGTTTATTTTTTTGTTTACAGCATAGATGCTAACTTTTTAGGAGGCCATCACTACCTGTAGTTACTGCCAAAAGAAGTTGGGTAGCTAGGTGTAAGATACTAAAACTTAGTTCTGTGATGCCAAGAAAAGCAGGAGGCAATTTTCAGTCATCTTAAATGCCACACTTGCTTCCCCTGGAATCTGAAAAAGCTTGTTTCAGATCTTTAGGAAATGTCTTAAGGCATGTCATTCCCATCTGCTTATTGAATTAGGCTGTCTAGAATTCCTTTTGGGGAATGTTCAAATTAGTAATTTCTTGACTAAGTGAAAAATTTTAATTTATTTCATGTTCTATGAAAAATTAGAACCATGGAGGTCCACAGTGGAGCAGATATCCCCTTGCAGCCCATGGAGGACCCCACGCCAGAGCAGGTGGGTGCCTGAAGGAGGCTGTGAGCCCGTGGAGACCCCACGCTGGAGCAGGCTCCTGGCAGGACCTGTAGACCAGTGGAGAGAGGAGCCCACGCTGGAGCAGGTTTGCTGGCAGGACTTGTGACCCCCACGGGGGACCCACGCTGGAGCAGTCTGTTCCTGAAGGACTGCACCCCGTGGAAGGGATGCACACCGGAGCAGTTTGTGAAGAACTGTAGCCTGTGGGAAGGACCCACATTGGAGAAGTTCGTGGAAAACTGTCTCCCGTGGGAGGGACCCCACGCTGGAGCAGGGGAAGAGCGAGGAGGAAGGAGAGGCAGAAACAACATGTAATGAACTGACTGCAACCCACGTTCCCCAACCCCCTGTGCCGCTCAGGGGCAGGAGGTAGAGAAAACTGGGAGTGAAGTTGAGCCCAGAAAGAAGGGAGGGGTGTGGGGAAGGTGTTTTTAAGATTTTGTTTTATTTCTCATTATCCTACTGTGATTTTGATTGGTAATAAATTAAACTAATTTCCCCAAGTTGAGTGTGTTTCGCCCGTGACGGTAACAGTGAGTGATCTCCCTGTCCTTATCTCGACCCAGGAGCCTTTCGTTATATTTTCTCTCCCCTGTCCAGTTGAGGAGGGGGAGTGATAGAGCAGCTTTGGTGGGCACCTGGCATCCAGCCAAGGTCAACCCACCACAAAACCAAAATTGTTTACCAGAAAACTAACTAGAAATGAGGCTTATCAAAAGTCATTCAAGACTCTGACAACATCACTAAACCACAGGTTCAGGATGACGTACGAGGAATTGATACTGCACAGCCGGCTTTAGAAATGAAGATTCAAAATGCACGCTATCGCTCACCTATAGGATAAGGGCTCTCAACCTCAAGGAGTTTCCCCAGGGGGCATCCTGACCCAAGGGGAGAGTCCCTGACCACAGGCCCGCTGCTCTAAGGAGGACTGACGCCATTTGCCCTCCGGCAGGGCTCTATTTACACCCTAGTCAAATCTGAGCTGTGGTCATATATGGTCAGCGGTCTAGAAACTTCTCTTGACGAATGTGTTTCAGTGGCTGAGGGCCTTGTCTGTCTACTGAAGGGCCCCGCCTTTCCTGCCCCTCCACCGAGGTGTGTACGTGATGGTCGGCATGCGTCACCATAAAGGTGCGATGGTAAGGGCGTGGCAATCTTAATGCCCACGGTCTCTTGTCAGGGCAGATGCACCTGCCACAATGGTACTCTCTGAAAAGGAAAAAATACTCCATTGTGTTGGGATATTACAGGGTTCTGCAGAGAAACAGGCTTCAAGCTGATACTATAAGGAAAAGATCTTGTTCATCGAGAGAAGTGTGAAGCTTTTGTGAATACCAATTTCTTCAGGGCTCACAAGTGTAAGGCTCAAATTGTGTAAGGCTCCTGTGACAAAGGGATGTGATAGAACTCCGTGGTACATACACTTTTTTGTGTGAGGTTGTAGTTTGCAGTAATAGTGACAAATAACAAAACTAAGCAGGAAGCAAAGCACTCAGTTCCCAAAACAAATTTCAAAATACAATGCTTTATTTGCAGAAATGATTATTGAAGTGTAGAGCTTGCTGAAAACTACAGTTTGTTAGCTTTGGAAATAGTCTACTGAGAAATTGATGACAATGCAAAGTGCCCATGTTTATAACACCATGTGCTTAAATCATCCTCTGGAAGGACTATCTAGTTCTTTTGCTACAGCTAATACAGAAGCTAATTTTAGGGATGAATGACCACTCATATGAAAACTGCCCAGGACTGAATTGAGATTAATGAAAATTGAACATAACAATTTGGAATACTCGATTGAAGAGGAAGTGTGAATGATGTGCAAAAGTAGCTATGTAGGAAGTGTGGTCTTATTTCTGGCTAGGATTAGAGGAAGGTGGAGACAGAAACTGACTCTTAAGAGTATGGGAATAAATCCAGATAAGACACTGAACTTCAGCTTGTGGTCTCACCATATCCAAATGATGCATCTTAATATCTCACTGTAATCAAAGCCACACCTGGATGGTTTTTTGACAGATCTCGCAGAAAAAGCTCAGGTTGGGGCTGAGGATTCATTCGGAGCATCTGGGAGCTGCAGATGTTCTGTCTTCTATAATGAGGCATTTTTATATGGTTAAAGCACAACCTTAGAAAGATTCTGCATTGAAGCCTGCAGTCTTTAGAAAAACTTACACTTTGTCATGGCAGAATATACTTAATGATATTTCTTGGCAGGTTTGTAGTTGATAGATGATCCTGCAATATCAAAGTGCTATAAAATAGACAAGTATATGGCTCGGATACTCAGCTGGTTAAAAGGACCGTTGGCTACAATGAACTACCTGCTTTCATTTCAGCTGGGAATGGGACCTTTAGTTTTCCCAAGAGGTTCCTCAGGCTGTTTCATTTTGTCATTACATGAAGCTGTCTGCAGCAGAGGACACTGGCCTCTCTCTGCTATATAACATTCCTATCTTTAATTGTTTGTTGGTGGGTTGTTTTCTTCTCTACTGCTTTGCTACTTCTGTTTTGTATTTTAAAGATCTTGTATCTCCCTGCTTTTTTTAAAATTCTCTGAGATAAGTTTCAGAATGTGTGAAGTAGCCTGGGTTCAGAAATGGGAGAGGGATGTAATGTTTCCACAAACATCACATCAATGCATCACTCATCCTTTCTCCCCTCTTTTTGTGTTCTACTCTCTTAAGACATACTATGCTATTCTACTGTGTGGTCAACTGAAAATGTTTTGGAGGAATTGGGGCTGGTTTGTGAGGCTTCTAGAGTGAAAAATTTTACTTAAACACAAATGCTCAAGAAACAATCCCATAAGCCACTTTCAAATTATATGAGTAGATGAACATACTTGTAAGTCTGTAGAAGTTGCTTCTAGCAGCTATGTGATAAATATTTTTAGAGTTGAAAGTTCTGAAGAAAAACGTTTTAAATTAATGTATATTTTCCTTGGAAAAGTTTCTTTTTTTATTTCCTTCTTCACTCCCTTCACCCCCAGCTTTGTGGTCCTTTTTTTCATAATGAGTTTATACATCTTTAATATTTCTGGATTTTTAAGTGTATTTTAGACTTTCAAAGGACAAATTAAAATCAACTGTACAGAACCAACTCTGTAAGTATTCCAGTTTGGAACAGAAGAAATGAGGAGGTACATAACTTTCTCTGAAAGTGGGAGACACTTGCCTCTACATAGGTAGATAGATATTGATGACAGATCACTACTGAACTATTGTGATGGATGCATTCAACCCCTTAACCAAACTAGCAGTAGTTTGGTGCAGGCTCCAAAGCAGATAAAGGCCTGAGTCGTAGCCGGGCCAAGACCTCCTCTAGTTTCAATCTGTTCTCTAAAAACCCACAATGGAGCAGAGTGACACAGTGAGCATCGATGCATATGAGCTTGATTAACACATGAATAGTGGGTGGCTTTTCCAAGACTCATTTATCAAGGAACAAAGAAAGTTGTGGGTACAAGGAATCTCATGCATACCTTTTCCATCCCATGTAATTTGACTACGAGCCAGCCACTTTATTCCATAAATATGACAGCCCAAGTGAGCCTTCTTTGAGCTGTCCTTGCTAGGCAGTGTGGCTGCGTGGTGGTGATCTCCCCTTGAGCTGGGATGCCTCTCAACGTTGCTCCTCGAGGCAGAGAGACCTTTTATCAATGGCAGATCTTTGGTAAATAACTGATAGCATGCTGAATTAATACTAATGAAACATTACTAATTCATGTAGCTATTAAATATTAATTACTATAAACTTTGTATAGATGATTCCATTAGACAAAAACTGTTCTTCAAGTCTGAGACTAAGATTGGACCTAGCCACACCTAAGCTCCATCAGGAGTTTAGAAAGCAAGGACCTACACCCGCAATAAATTTGCAGACGACACCAAGTTGGGCGGGAGTGTTGATCTGCTGGAGGGTAGGAAGGCTCTGCAGAGGGATCTGGACAGGCTGGATCGATGGGCTGAGGCCACTTGTATGAGGTTCTACAAGGCCAAGTGCCGGGTCCTGCACTTGGGTCACAACAACCCCATGCAACGCTACAGGCTTGGGGACAAGTGGCTGGAAAGCTCCCCCGCAGAAAAGGACCTGGGGGTGTTGGTCGACAGCCGGCTGAATATGAGCCAGCAGTGTGCCCAAGTGGCCAAGAAGGCCAACGGCATCCTGGCCTGTATCAGAAATGGTGTGGGCAGCAGGAGTAGGGAGGGGATCGTGCCCCTGTACTCGGTGCTGGTGAGGCCGCACCTCGAATCCTGTGTTCAGTTTTGGGCCCCTCACTCCAAGAAGGACATTGAGGTGCTGGAGCGTGTCCAGAGAAGGGCGACGAAGCTGGTGAGGGGTCTGGAGCACAAGTCTGATGAGGAGCGGCTGAGGGAGCTGGGGTTGTTCAGTCAGGAGAAGAGGGGGCTGAGGGGAGACCTCATCACTCTCTACAACTACCTGAAAGGGGGTTGTGGTGAGGTGGGTGTTGGTCTCTTCTCCCAAGTGACAAGTGATAGCACAAGAGGAATCAGCCTCAAGTTGCACCAGGGGAGGTTTAGATTGGATACTAGGAAAAATTTCTTCGCTGAAAGGGTTGTCAGACACTGGAACAGGCTGCCCAGGGAGCTGGTTGAGTCACCATCCCTGGAAATATTTAAAAGACGTCTGGGTGAGGGGCTTAGGGACATCATTTAGTGGTGGACTTAGCAGGGTTAGGTTAAGAGTTGGACTTGATCTTACAGGTCTTTTCCAATCTAAATGATTCTATGATTCTATAACCAATATGCAAAACTCCTTTCAGGACTGCATTTACAGCATGTCACAAGAGAGTGCAGAATACTTCAGAGTATAAAGCCCTGCTCTGGCAAGCACTTATGTAAGTACTTCCCCACAAACTTGAGAATAGTCCAAGTGATTTGAATGAGACTATTTAGAAAGTTATGTGTTTGAAGTTAAGCATGTGTCCAGACTTTTGCAGAAGTAGGGCTTGAATTGGACTTGTTGCATTCAAACCCTACAACTGAAAAAAAGACAACTGGAGAAGAAGCCCTGCATATGCAGAAATGTCATGAAGTACTAAGAGTAGTTGAAAACAGGGATGAATATAGATGAGTGTTGAGAGAGGGGGGGTGAAAAAAGCACCCAGGCCTTCACAATTCTATATATAAAATCGCTGTGTTTTTTTAAAAGGACTGCTGGTATATCACCTTGTCTGCAGTGACCTTTTGTTGCTCAGGTGTTCCTTTTAGAAATAAATCAGAGTAAAAGGAACACTTTGCAACACATTCTAAATTATCGGGGAAAAACACTTTAGAGAAAACTTCAGAAAGCTTTCTTACACATCAGATAGTGAAGGAAATGCTGATTTAACACAATATACGTTTTTATTTAGCTCTTAAGTTTAACATCCCTGCCAAGACCCAGCTATACAATAACTAAACACTTTAGCATCTGCAACTTCTTAAAACCCTGTTAAACAGATGTAATTCCTGGCATAACTTAGTTCTCGCCAGCACTTTTTGTTACATTCCACTAAGACCAAACAGGAAATATATTTCCTTCAGTCTAAGAGTTCAGGAGGAAAATGAGCCTCTCTTTGTAGCACAGAACACAAGGAGACCTTCATTGCATTAACAGGTCAATGGTAAAGTAAATGCGCAGTACTCTTAGTGTGTCAAAGATGTGAGTAAATTTATTGATGTTGATTCCTTTTAATTTGCATATTTAATATTTTTTCCCCTCGCAGGTTTTAGGCATGTGATCACTAGAACACTTTCTCTAGTGCCCTTATTATTTTTGTTCAGTATATATTCACAGTCAATATCACCAATATACATTTTGTAAGGACTTAAGTTTGAATTTTAATGTTATTTTTATTGGTTTGGAGTGTGAAAAAATGCAGAAAGATGCCTAGAGAATTTTTTAAAAGCACTTAGTCATTTAATGGTCAGTCAACACCAAATGCTACGGAAAAACCCTTCACAGATCTCACACACAAATCTTAACCACAGATCTTGTGCATGGTGCTTATTATTTTGGGGAGACATAAGAAAATTAGCACTGAAGATTCAGAATTAACTTGTACTTTTGGATAAACCTGAAATGGAACCTTTTTTATGGTTGAAAAAGTTCAGTTGTATTTTATTGGTTTATTGTATTTAATTTCTTCTTGTGGCTCTACCCTTCCTGGTTTGAACCAGGCCTGGAAACGGAAATACTGAAATATTTGCAGAAATGTTATTCTTTAGTCTATTTTTGGCTTGGGGAAACCACAAAGAACTGGAAATCCTAGGAGAAAATCAGGTCTTGCAAAACATTGTCAGCCATGCTTCCAGATGCAGAGATTTAAACAAAAAACAAACAAAAAAAAAATTTTAGGATTTATCCGAATTTATGAACCCACTGAGTTTTAGCTACCAGTCATTCATTGGAAGGTTGTTGAATATTTCTTTTGGCTTATACAAATCAGTAAAAAGGATGTGTTGCCATGTGTTTTTACAGCTCTTGATGTACCACTAAAGAGCAACACTAATGCCCAAACTAAATTATGACAGAAGACTGCAGTACAGTTTTTTGCATTAATTCAAAGCAGATCCAAAATGTAAATCTCCTTTGCAGAAATTTTCTAATCTCAGAATCATCCCAAAATGCAATTTTTTAAAATCTGGAGAAGGGGCAAGACTGTAAATAAGTGTGTGTATGTGTGCATGTGTATAACTTAAATTCATTGAATACTGTTACTGCGTGCAAATCTGGGCTTGATTTTTGATTAGCAAAGTGGAACTGTATCTTTGATTTTACTTAATCTAAGTTAGCAGAATTGAGAAATTTCCCTTTTGTTTGTGACTTAAGTAAATTCTTTCAATTACTCATTTGAATTTTTTTACTATTTATCAAAAACGCTTAGCTACTGGTATATTTGCCTCATTCGAACATTGTTTTTTAATTAAGCGATCTTTCTAATCAATACTAATATATATTAGGTATGCCACCATTCTGTGTAGTAGATAGAAAGGATAACTATTTTTGAATTTGATTAACCACATTTTTTTTTTTTTTATAAACAAGTTTCTCTGGAAAGGATATTGCCTGTAAGCTGATCTATAATGCACATCATCTACTAAACGGATTTCTAGACTTACCTCTGAGAAATACTCTTGAGAACTGAGTTACAGAGGAATACTGCAGCATTTTTTTACCGTAGTTATTTGCTCTTACTAGCAGTAGGCAATTTTAAAACATTTGGTCTTTATGTTACAGAGGGCATTTACTCTCTGACACTTCTGAAATATTTTTTGGGTATAGCAGTAGTTTTAGAATTTCATTTAATATTTTATTTTCGTTGCTGTGGTGTTGGTTTGGAGTGAGTTGGTAAGCTCAAACAGTCTTTCTGGTTGCCTGTAGTAATGTCTGTACATGCAATCAGTTATGCTAATTACAACTATTATAACCAATTATGTCCGGAATGTATGCTAACTGATTATGTCTATAGTAACCTAACGTAATTCACGACCAAGTTAGAGCCCAGGACTCCTCTCACTGAGAGATTAAACAATCATGTGCACTGAACTTGAAGCAGAGAGCACGTGTGGAGCGGAGCATCAAGGTGCAGCGCTCTGGTCCCACAGCAGCGGGCATTGTGGGTGACGCTGACTCTCCAGGGAGGGGAGATGGGTGCGAGTGCTCCGCAGGATGGCTGCACTTTTGTAGGATGCCTCTGTGAGAATGCTCCCAGCCCAGTTCAGGGCAATATCAAAAAGTGAGCTTAAATTACCTGTGGGACTATTCGGTAAAATGATCATAAGACCGTTACGTTGGCTGTACAAGGCGAAGGGGAGGCAGTAAGCTAATGCTAGCTGCCAGTTGAGGCAAGAGGGCTGATGCAGCACAGAGCAGAGCAGCTTACTGTGTCCTAACGGTAAGGATGCTTTAAACTCCTGTCTGCCTTTTCACACTGGAAACGCCTAGATGTGTTCCTACTGTCAATGACTGATAAAAGACAGTTCTGCAATTGCTCCTCCATGCTTCTTGGTTGTTATATATGAACACCCAGCTGAGGCTGCTATCTTAGTGAATTGGTGAGGAGGGGGTTTCCACGTTCAACGATATCAAATATCAACATGTCTTTGGCAGGCTGAGCTGAGTTTGAAAGCCTTATAAGCCAACCGTGCTTATCCTTGGCTGCTAGCTTATTGCTCTGTTGGGGAAGGGATGTAGGAGATGGGTTTATTTTCCCTGCACTACTCAGCATATGTCCTGCTGTTCGACAAGACTTTTTTTTTTAAGATTATGTATTTATCTTACCAGGCCTTTTAAAAAAGTTCAGTCTGTGAAAGAGGAGAGAGGCAGAATGTCAGAAATTCCAGCAAGAGATGAAGCATTTCCAGCAGTAACTTTGTCCCACTGTGATTAAGTACTAGTGTTTTTTTTAAAGAAATGCTTTATGAAGGTCTAGGGCAAAAATCTCAAACCTTTTAGGCTCAGAATTCTGTAATGGGACTGGAGTGTTGTGGGAATATCACAGGGGCTTCCTGTAGATCTCTTAAGTGCCTGGAGGTAGTCTGTATATGAGATTTTCTTGACTGTACATGATGTTCAGTTGGTATTTCCATTTATTTAATAATGGTGTTAGTCTTTCAAGTCCAGTGTGCTAAGCTGCACCAATTAAATTATTTTTTTGCTTTTTGTCCATAAGGCTCTAGCAAAGCTCACTTGGGATTGAAATGGTTAAGTCCATTTACCTTTCCCATCATTTACATAATTGGCAGACATTGTAAAAACAACAAAAAAAACCCTTACTGACATTTATAGTTAAATGAAAGCTTGTATGATAGTCTTACAAAGCTAAGAGGGGCTAAATATTGGCTATTTGATTTTAATGTATTACGAAAGTAGCTTTTGTTTCTTTGTACTTGTTCTTACTTGATTTGGATCAAAGCTCTCAAACACTTTGTGCCTGGAAGGAGTAAAGAATTTACCGTCACCTCCTCGAAAGAATCTGTCTTGGCTGGCATAAATTTAAGAACATGATCTAACACATAACACAATTGATGGGTTTTCTTTTCAAGAACTGTTTGTTTAATCCTTCTTTTTTCATGACGTATAATAAAAATAGATCCTGCAGTGGTAAAAAGTGCATTTTCGGGTATCGCATGTGACTAATATAGTTATTAGTGCATATATTTACATACCATTTGTGCTGGTCCATCAACTTTGTAAATTCACTAAAGACACTAAAGCGATGTTGAACGAATGCTTCCTACTCTGTTTTTCCAGACTGCAAATTTCGTGGTATATTCTGCATTATCTTTGCTCTGTTGTGGTTTAACGAGTCTTTTAAAAAGCTTAATGAAATCTGTCATGGAGTTCTTCAGCAAGTGGTATTTCTAAGAGTTTTGGCTTGTGTTTTTATTCACGACCTTGAACAAAAATAGGAGCATGCTGATGAAATGCACTTTTTCACAAAGCTGGGAGGCATTTACATAAAACCTCATGTATTTAGAGTATATCAGGAATGTTTATGGTAAGCTGAGGCATCATTAATTGGAAATAGTATCTAACATGGAAAGACTTGCCTATATGGCATATGTCACTGTTGTTACCCACCATGAAAAAGGCAGAAGTCCTCAAACGTATTTCATGAGGTATTTCTAGTAAGGATAGGAAGGTAGATGTCATTTTAAAACATACTGATCAAGTCTCATTTGAATATAATCTACCGTATCAAATTGAAGCTCTTGCAGAGCTGGCTAAATGGGAGAACAGAAAACTGCTTCACAAGAGAAGACTAAAAGATGTTGGCTTTCTATAAATACTGTAATTTCTTTCAATTTGAAAGTTAGGAGAAACATTTCTATCAGCTAAGAAGTCAGCTTTTCAAACATTTCTACAAATACAGACAACAGAGGCGAGTTTTTGATGCTCACTGTACACACACAAATGTCTAAGCCCTCTCTTAATCCTCTCTGTATTTCAAATGGGGCTCAGTTCAGTGTTACATAGGAACGTATGACCTCACGTGAGTATTAGGGGTGTGAACCTAAAGATTCAGGATTTCTTTACAACTTCTGTATTTGTCCAGATGATTAACCTCACTGTGAAGGGTAAAGAATCAGTTTGGAAAGTTCAAATTACTTAAGTTTCTCACATGCATGATTGGTCAATGGACTGTGGCATTTCAGAATTTATTTTCACTAAATTCTGGGAATTTTTGGAGTCAAATATTAGTAAGAAAAATTTATGTCATACTTCTCTATTTTTCACATTCTTTACAAAAGTCTTTGCATCTTCTAAATTCTGGAGGCTACTAAAATTCTGCCTTGAAACAATCTGCCAATGTCAGTGCAAAGTTGATTTTAATTATATAAAGTTTTAGCTTTCAGAACCCTGCAGGATAAATATCATAAATAAAGGGATTTATGCACATATTAAATGCACATTGCAGGGGAAAGAACTCTCCAAGGACAGCCACATGCCTCTTTCCGTTGGAGCTTGCCTCTTAATGTCACCACCTTTACAGTACAGCAATAGGCACTAAAATTAGCCATTAAAAAATGTGACATCACTCTCAGTAATGAACATATAGCATGCACTGTAGTTCTAGGGTCATGTTTCCAAACTCACAAACTCTTGTCAGCATTCTTCATCTTTTAAACACAGTTAAAAATTTGATATCAAATACACACTAAAAATTTGTGTGTGTGTGTGAGGAATACCACGTAGCAAAGTAAACATATGAAGTTTTACTCGTTATGTTTTTTGCCTATTGCTGTTTTCCTGCATGTCAAAGGAGGTGTTCACCTGTATTCCTCAAATGTCCCATCACAGACTATATTTAAAAATAGTACTGTCCTTAAAAATATTCTGTGGTAAAAGCAGATGCTGCCAAATTATGTAGCACCCCTAAAGAGTTTTTAAACTTCTCCATCAAGCTTTATGTCAAATTTGTGTTACAATGAACATTCGTCCGGAATGGCACCATCCATTTAATCATATTCATATAAAACTGTGTGCATTAGGGTCAGGTTTGGGGGATATTCCCTGGAATCCTGCATTTCCTTCTTTAATCTAATGTGGTGGTGTTTTTCCATGCCCCCTACACTCAGGAGGAACACTGCTGTTGCTGTAAAACTGAAGGTTGGGGAAAGGGAGGTATAGATTTCACCAAACAAGATAATATAAGGGTATGTGTGTTTTGAGTTAAATCCAGCAGGATTTTTGGAGTAGGAATTGGAAGAATCTTCCCGAGAAGAGTTAATTAGATACAAGTGGGGCACGTTCAGGCTCAAAAACTTTAAATACACACTACCCTTGCATTTGGTGAGAAAGGCAAGCTGTATGTTCTGCGGCAGCCAGACCAAGCAAGTCCTGGAAGCACGAACAACAAAAATTATTTTGTTTTGTCCTCTTGTTTTCTTTTTGAAGCTAGGTATCTAAATGTATGAGGAATGTGCTTGTGTAAACTTTTTGGGGCTGAATTAGTAAAATAAACCTAGGCACTGTAGAAAGGGTGCGTTGCTGAGGGTTGTTTTTGACCTGGGCCTCTGGCAGAGTTTCTCTCTCTCTGCGAAGTCCTTGGCTTTGCCACACACACACCCCCTTCAAAGGACAAATAATGTCTTTTTGGCTTCCATATCTGATAGATGGTCTCTCTTCAGAGCTTTCCAGTCCTTCCCCTCAAATGACTGGAGAAGGTTAGCAGAGGCCACGTGGATTGACTTTTCTCTTGGATCTAGTTCCTCTCCTCGGTATTGCCAGCCCTCATTGGCCTAAAGAAGAAAGTACTGGGCCCAACATACTCACTTAAGTTTTTCAGCTGCAATAGGCAAGGAGTCTAGTGTCTATATTTTATTTTGGAACTATGCCGCAGGCCCAGTCTTCAAAGAGGACTCAACATGGTCATATTAGGTCATAACCAAGAATTTAGGAGAGTGATACCTATGTATTTATAGAATTATTTATGCACAAATACTAACCTGGGAAGATTTCTTTTTCCAATTTTGTAACCCCAAACAGGTGAGACTGCAAAACATTTCATCCTGTACGAGCCTCAAGCCTCACAGAGGTCAGATAATGTGTATGCTCACAAGTTTGATTATTTTTAATCACCATAAAACCTTTCACTTTTTCTTAGGGTTTTCCAAAGACATCTTGAAAGAGAGGTTTAAAAAACCAGGGCAACATTTATTATTTAGGGATGTCCTCCCTGCTGTGAAGAAGAATTAAACTTTGATCTTGCTCAAATGAAACATTTTTACTTTATTTAAGATTCACAGTCTAATTTCTCATGTTACGTATTTGTTATTTTTAAAGGATGTTCAAGTTCAGTAGAAGATATGGAGAAGGAATTGCAGTAGAAAACATTTTGAAAACATCTTAATACTTCACCAGCATATAAAAGGTTAGACATTTTGATGTCTTTTTCATGTATCAGTTGCGCATGTGAAAAATAGGAACCTTTTGGTGAAAAACACTTGAGGAAAAATTAGTGTTTTCATTATTGCATTAAAATACGAATTGAATTGTTAGAAAAATAATCTCTCTGTTTTGGGTTTTGAATGTTTCTAAAACTAAGACTGGGGGTGATTTGACTTTAAACCAGTTTCTGAAAATCAAATGAATCCTTCATACTTTGAGAAAGAATAGGAAAATAAAAAGTGGCAATGTATATGTGGGTGTCTCCCTATATATGTACACTCTAATATGAATAGGGAACACATACTGAAAAATGTATCTTCTCCTTTTTTCAAGTACTCTATCTGATATATTCAGCTTACCCAGTTAGTGTAAGAAATTCCTGATTCCATCAACTTCTTGGAAAAATTGTAGTAGTGCAAGTATATTTTAAGCAGCTGGTTATAGGAAGTGGACTTAAAAATGTTCCGTGCTTATCCTGGCAGGTAACCTTATGCTTTGGCATTAATTTGAGATCAGCTGATACTCAATTCTTTGGAATATGTAAGAAAAACCTGAACTATAGATAGTTACATTTACTGCATATCTCTTTTTTATAATACAAAATAATAATTTACTGGTGGCTGTCACAACTACATTTTCCGAGTTGCTTTTATTTTCTGCAATGTACCAATAAATGTTGTAAAGCATTGGTTTTACTACCAATTACTCACAATTCAAGGGAAAGTTTTGATGCAATAAACTCCTTTCTCACAACAGTTTGTGAATGTCTCATTGACTGAGAGCTGCTGCATCTGCAATACTCTTTGATTCAAAGTTTTCTTCTGTAAAGGTCATGAATAAACTAGTCTTAGTTTTGAAGGAATATATGAACTGCAAGAACCCCATAAAGTAATATTTTGCTTTCTCTTTTTCTTTTTTTCTTTTTTTTTTTTTTTTTTTTTTTTTTTTCTGGAGAAGGTTTCCAGTCCCAGTCCCTTACCCTGAAAAGAAAAGCATTTGCTCACAGCATCTGATGAAGAAAGTAAAATTCAATGGATGTGAACAGTGATTTCTGTTCTCTTAAAGCTGGTATTATAAGGCAGAAGGTCTAACGTTGAATTTTTGGGCTGCTCAGGTATGGTTTATGTTCTGTGGAGAAAAACATGAGCAATATTTATGGAAGAAGATCTCTGATAGCGATTTACTTAGCAAATTATTATCTGCAATTTGTTTCTTCTGTTTATGATCTATTCAATTAGCCTTTATGAAGGAAACAAACCATCCAAACCACAAAATAAATCTGTTTAATTAAAATAATATGTTTATAAATAGATTCTCCCCACAATAATTTTAATAGATGTTTTTCAGCTTTGGCTGAAATTAAGGGGAAAATATTTACATGAAGTTTATTTAAATATCTATTGCTGAAAATTTGCATGACATGAGGTCAAATTAAAATCCAGTAATTTTTCTTCTAAGTCAGAATTAGTTTTTAGTAATAATACTTATCCTAAATCTACTAGACAGTTATTATGGTTTTGAGAAGAATTTTTACCTATTTGTTAAATATAATCTTTCCTTTTGCTCTTTCATATAAGGCAAATCTACTCCCAAACAAAAGAAAAATGATACATCTTGCAAAAACACTTGCATACTTCTATTTGTAGGAAGCCCATCATGTCTTTAGGTACATACAGAAATCTTCTTCAGACTGGCCTAAGAAAGGCCATCATCCTTCAAATATGTAATTATCTTTTCTAAATTCATAGTTAAAATAAACGTTGTTAGGTGTAATAATATTTCATGCTTCATAGTTTTTGTAGGCTGGAGGGTAAACTTCAGACAGCTTTATGTTTTACTTAGTAACTCTCTGTCCTCTTATCAGCAATACTTACTGAATTGAATGTATTTTTTTAAATATTCTATATTGGGTATGATCTGTTCTGGAATAATTTTATCTTGTGATCCTTATCACAATGTGTATGCCAGTCTGTTGTCTGTCTTAGGCAACAGAATGAATTCTGAAGATGTAGACTTCTTTAACTTTATCACCTTAAACTTGCTGCTTTGACCATACTACGTACCAACAAAGGATCTAATAAAGTTTGCCTGAAGAATGCATTAAAATATTTTGTGGTAAAGAAGATGATAAATTCAAAATGGCTGCTGATTTTAGGATTTTGTTTTTTCATTTGAAGACAATATTACTGTATATATTTTTTTTCTGAATGTTTGTAAAATTGTTATTAAGATGCACCTGATTTCGGTGAAAATTACCCAGTTACACACCGATGCCAAAATCATTGGGCACTAACCTTCTAATACCTTCACACAACTTGAATTATGAAAATATTTATCTACTTTTCACATATGCTATCTTTTCCATCATGTTGCCTCGCTGACCTTCACTGGCATGTTTTCCTTTTTTGAGGATTGTCATTAGGATACTGACAAAACTAGGTCTGGCCGTAAATTGACAATTAGTAAAGAAAAATTGTTTCTGTTGTTTATCCTTCAGAAGATAATCTTAGTCTGTCCATCTGAATCTCTGACAAGAAGCATAAGCAGCGTTAGTGATATACCCCTTAGTACCTTGAAACATTACATCGTCTCATTGGTTAGTTCTGAAAATATTATTAGACACCTTTTATCAAATTATCCAGTGAAGATTTTTTCCACTTAAAGATTCTGAAAATACTTTTGTTGGTGATTTTTAAACTGATTGCATATTTCAGACACCTTCATGATATTGAAAAGGGAATTACAATGCTCACAGTAAGTGGCTGGATGGGAAAGTGGTCACCAGTAAAATCTTAGTCCTGTATATTGCAGCATAGCCTGGAAATATCCAAAATACCCACCCTTAGTCTCTCTCAAAAATATTTTTTCATGGAGATATTTACACTACTGAACGTTAGAATTCTCTGAATTAGGTGCCTGAATTTGAATCCTAGGCTTTCTTCCATAGTCAGTGGGCCATGCTAGAGGCATCTCCATCTTTTCCACAGCCTGTGGAAAAATGAACATTCTGGGAAGGGAAGAATCTTTACATACCCTCTCCAACTGCAATTAATTTTTTCAAAATTCAACAGAAAGGTGATTACTTTTCACACTGGACATTATTAGGTATAGAAGTTCCTTTAAAATTAATTTTTCATTAATGTCTCAATGTAACGATTTTTCTTATTATTACTATTTTTTTATTAATAAGGCTCTCAACAGTTTGCATAATGAATGAGGAGGGGGGACTTGTGTTCAACACCCAACTCCAGCTGGTACTTACATACTACATTTATGCAACATATGTACAAAAAACTTTATATACTCACTTGAAGGCTAGGTGTTTATGAATTATATTAAGGGAAAGACATATGCTCTGCTCCTTTTGCCCCATGTTACCCTGGAGTCCTCTTGCCGGAACATGAGTGTGTGGCTGGGAGTGCCTGGAGAACGCAACCAGGAGGTGTTGACGAGCCATAAACTCAGAACAGTTTGTCCCCCCTGATTGGTATCATATTTTACAGGTTATCTTTCATTATGTGTTATTTCTGTTCTAGACTGTGGGAATGCCTCCATCAGACCTTCATCCTCAGGAAAATTTGTCTATTTTTCTGGTTGTCAGATGGCAAATCAGCAGCCAACAACAACACTGTGTCTCATATATCTCAATATTAACTTCTGACAGGAAGGTTTAAGAAAAAATCATCTTATGATTAAATAGACTGTGCTTAAGGAAAAAAAAAAAGGAATAAATATTAATGAAAACACTAGAAATATGTTCTGAATAAAGTTCCGAAGTTTTCTTGACAACAATAACAACAACAGAATTAGAACTACACAGTTGACAGCTCTTGCCCAATCATGCATTCTGTCGGACAGGACGTTGGCCTGAATAGTAACTAGAGGCTTTACTAAGCCATGCAAAATACAAATCTGGAAACTTGGAACAAAATTTCCAGAATATTCACAAACCTCTGAAGTTCTTGTGAAAATTTCAAGGTGCACAAAATTAGCAGTTTAGGCTGAGCATACATTTGATAATTTCATTTAATTTGCCTTTTGCACATGAACATGGTCCAATTCTTGACAAGGGACAAGTATACAAGAAAGAAGTGGGGTGGGGAAAAGCCTGCCAAGAAGACAAGTGGCAACATGGCTTGCAAGTCAGGGTGCTTACAGCTTATATAAGGCTGGAAGAAAGCACTTGAAAAGAAACAAGGTGACTGTGGCAGAGGTAGATACACAATGGCAGGCAGACTTGGTGGATATGCAACAGTCTTCCAAACACAACAATTGTGTTAAGTACATCTTAACAGTAATAAACATCTTATCCAGTCATTCCTGGGGCATGGTAAAAGGCAAACTAGGGGCTGTTTAGCAAGGGGCGCAAGCCTTAGAAATTACAGACTGACTGTGCAAAAGAATTTTTAAACAAGCGTTTAAACAAGCTTTGAAAGCAGTGTAATGTTCACCATGTTCTTACTAATAATGAAGTAAAAACCTCTGTCGTAGAGCATTTTAACAGAATGCTCGAAAGATGTGGAGATATTTTACAGCACACACTGATGTGTTGTCAGAGTTTATAAAGAGCTATAACCATAGCTTCTGTGGAACTATCAGAACCGAGCTTGTGGATGTGAACACTTCAAATTGTGTAAGGGTTTGGAAAACCGTATATGGGGGTACGGTTAAAATTAAAGAATTTGCACCTCTGCTTAAAAAGGGAGAGCACGCAGGGTGTCTAGAACAAAAAAGGGATTTGAGAAAGGTTACAAGCAAATGTTCAAAGATTAAATATTCATAGTAGCTGAAATTGTGAGAAGAGGACAGATACCTGTGTACCTCTTAATAGACTATGATCACGAAGCAACAGAGGGGACATTTTACCCTAAAGAACTTGCAAAAGTTATTCCCAGTAGGGACAGAATCTACAAAATTGAGATCATCACTGCAAAAGGGAAAGGAAGAAAGAACTGCTATTGACTTGGCATGGCTCACCCCAGAAATTTTAACAGATGGACAGAAGCAATTGGATAGAAGGGGAGAAAATTTGGAATGCAGATGGGGGTTTCTACATCACGCTGCCCAGCAATGCCAGAGCCAGAATATGTCCACAAAACACCAGCTTGAGCTTTACCGTACAAGTGGTGAGGCCCTTGTAGCTCTCTGGGAAGTGGGAGGTGGGGCTGGTGGAAATACGGTACCCTCACAGCTGGAGTAACAAAATTTCCTGGTTGCTGACATGACTGCTGGCTCATACGCTGAATGCTTTCATGCCCACTCAGTCCACTGGGTATTTAGCGTTAGCTGTCAGTAATGCCTCAGCATGCCTCAAACGCACACCAGCCATCACCAGCACTTTCTTAATGAACAGCAAGGCATAGGTAGCTTGCAGGCTCCTGCTGCTGAGGAGCTCCTTTCACAAAAACTGTCTTTGCTGCTTGTCAGCTTGATTTCTACGCCCACGTTGTCCAACAAAACCTTGTCTTGAAAGAACAGATCGCTGTAGAGGGGTCCCAATAGTTCAGTCCTCCTATTGTGGGCTGTCAGAGCTGAGCATTGCCTAAACCCCTCATCACCCATACCATCCAGCACGCCTGCTTCCTGCTGCCTGACTGGGTCTTTGTAGAACAGCCCCATGGATAAGCGTGTGGACAGCATGTCACGGCTGTAGTTGAGAAGCAACTCAGTGAAGGTGCAGTAGGGGTAGCAGTTGTTGCTCTGGCTTATCAGTCGATCCCCCAGCATGAGATCCATCTGGTCGAAAACAGGGGCTCACGGCCTCACCAGCTCTGAGGTTGGACCTGCCAGCTTTTACAATCTTGCAGAGTATTGTTCATATCTGTCTAACCTTCACCAGTCCCAGCTATGAAAAAGTCCAGAGGTGGGGACTCTACAACAGTGGAAAGTGAAGGCACCTCAATAAACAGGGTTTTCTCAATGCTGGTCTGTGTTGGGGACACTTCAAACAGATCTGGCTTGTATTTGGTACATTCTTCTGAGCAGCCATGAACCAAAGCCATCCCTTTAAAAATGTATTTCCTTTTTCTAGAGGTAGAAAGGGACCTACTTCTCTGGTTTTCTGTCTCTTTTGCGCTGTTTGGCCTGGCTTGTTATTCTTTCTTCTTGTCCTGGCTGGACTGCTGTCTGGTGCCCAACCTTCAGCCCATAGCTGTGCTGGGCTCTGTAATAATTCACATACAATGAATCACAATGCAGTATGAAAACTTTTAAAAACACACCTTTCCACCTTTTAAAAGCACAGGAGCAGGCAACTGCATTGTGTTGTAAGTCAAGCAAGCGGGGCAGAAGAATAGCTTGGGTGACCAGGGGACTCCTCGTGGAACTCAGGAGGAAAAGGAAATTGTATGATCCCAGGAAGCAAGGTCAGGCTTTGCAGGAAGCTTACAGAGCCATGGTTCGCATATGCAGGGAGAAGACACACAGGGCCAAAGCTCAATTAGATTTGAAACTGGCCAGTGTTGTGTTAGACATCAAAAAAGGCTTTTTTACGTATGTTAACAGCAAGAGGAGGTCTAGGGAAAACATTGGACTGATACTTGCTGAAGACAGTCACTTGACTAAAAGGGATGAAGAAAGAGCAGATGCATTCAATGCTTTTTTTGCCTCAGTCTTTAATAACACCAACAGACCTCGGGCTGCCTGGTCCCCTGAGTTGGAAGACCATGAGTGTGGGAACAGTGACTTTCCCTTTGTGGACACTGAAATTGTCAGGGACCACCTCTATCAGCTGAATGCTCACAAGTCCATGGGGCCTGATGGAATTCATCCCAGAGTGCTGAAGGAGCGAGCGGATGTTACGGCAGGACCCCTCTTGATCATCTACCAAAGGTCTTGGGAGTCTGGGGAGGTCCCTGATGACTGGAAGCTCACCAATGTTATTCCAATTTACAAGAAGGGTGTGAGGGAAGACACAGGGAACTACAGACCTGTGAGTCTAACCTCAGTTCCTGGAAAAATTATGGAGGAGGCTGTACTGGGTGCTGTTGAAAGGCATTTGAAGAATAATGCAATCATCAGGCACAGTCCACACGGGTTCACAAAGGGCAAGTCCAGTTTAACTAATTGGATATCCTTCCATGATGAGGTCACCTGCCTGGTGGATGAAGGGAAGGTGGTGGATATAGTTTTTCTGGATTTTAGTAAGGCTTTTGATACCATCTCTCCCAGCATCCTTCTGGGAGCAGTTGTCCAGCTGTGGGATGAGCAGGTAGATGGTGCGCTGGGTGAAGAACTGGCTGAAGGGCAGAGCTCAAACTGTTGTAGTGAATGGTGCTACATCTGGCTGGCGACCGGTCATCAGCCCTGTTCCTCAGGGCTCAAATCTGGGGCCAGTTTTGTTCAGTCTTTTTATCAGCGATCTGGATGCAAGATTTGAATGCACCCTTACCAAGTCTGCAGATGATACTGAACTGGGAGGTGTTGCCAACTCTCTTGAGGGACAAGATGCCTTGCAGAGGGGATATGGATAGATTGGAGCATTGGGCAATCATTAATGGCATGAAATTGGATGAGACCAAATGCTGGATTCTGCACCCAGGATGTAGTAATGCCGGGCACAAGTCTAAACTGGGAGAGGAGTGGCTGTCCTGAGGTAACAGCAGGAAGTGGAATGGTGTGAACACAACGAGCGAGTTACTGTCTTTTTTCATCCACACAGAACCTTCTGTTGAACATCTGAAAGATACTTGACAGACGTTCAACTCACTGAGCCTCAGCAGGCCCCATCTAATACATGGGTTATGTTGTCTCCGTTTTATGGCAGAGTGAGTAAATTTCAGGGACAATCTGTCCTGAATTCTGTGTAATTTTTGGTGCATTCTGCAGCTTCATTTTTTTGGTTTCTTTTTGCTTTTCCTTTGTTCTGTTCCCTTTCCCTTTTCCCCCCTTTCCTTTCCCTCCCCCCCCCCCCGCCCTTTTCTTCCCTTTCCCTCCTTTTCCCCCTTTCCCCCCTCTTTCCTCTCCCCCTTCCTTTGCCTCTTTTGGTTTTTATTCTACCTTAATTTAAGGTGTAGGCCTCTGAATGATTCTGGGTAATGTTCCCAAACTAGCCATGTTTGCAGTTGGTGGGCCCTTAATGAAATAGGGGAATGACTCCAAGCTTCATTGCTGCAGAAAGAAACTGGAAACTAAAATTTTCCTTCTATTTGATGAGGCTTTTTATACCATGAGTATGTAATGTTGGGCTCTCTATCTGCATTTAGTTATTTGAAAACACTTGTCCAATTTAACAACAGCAACAAAACAAGATAAATGCTAGAGCGGTTTCCACTGAAATTAGTAGAGGTAATGGATACTTTTGAAATTCAGACTTTTTAGGAAGGCACAAAAGAAGATTTTGAACCCAATTGGTTACAAAAAGCCACAGACATTATAGACATTATATATATTAAAAAATCACTTAGTGGGGAATATCCAATACAAACGTCTTTCTTCCCTTATAAAAATGTCAGAGAGTATTTTAAAGATTATATCTGTGATATATTTTTAATTTGAGCTAATGTTCAGGAACTCTTATAGAATATATGTTCAAAATTTTCTAAAAGCTCACAATCTGTTGAGTAGGCAGTCCCAAACCAAAACAGCTCTGTATGCATAGTGAGGTAGTAAACTTAATTCTCAGTTCGCTACTTTGCCTAGGAATTAAAAATTAATAGTTTACGGTTGATAGGGATGTTAAAAAGTGAGTAGGGTTGCTTTTACTATATTCTGATTTCTCACTTTCTTCAGAAAGGAATCTCCATTGTAATATTCATTCCAACGCTTCTTATGTTGTATTTGTCTTTTCATTCATTGGATTAATTGACTGTTCTTGTTAATTATACAATTATGTATGACTTTTTGAGGGCTGTGGTTTGGTGTTCTTTCAAATATTTTCTTAGCAGAATGTGTAGTGAGTTACTTTAAAAAACATATTTGATTCCTAAAGTCAAAATTACTTGAGAAAAATTTAGTGAAAGATATTAACAATGAAAGAATACATTTTACTTAAGTGGCTGTATTATTTTCTTATAAAGAGTTGGCACAAAATATATTTAACTCCATTTTGAACACAATTTCATCCACAGGATATTAGAAGCAGATTTGACCTTCTGACCCACTTTGTAAACAGATGGTCTTAGCCAGGAGTATCAGCATGTGTCTAAATGATATCATGTGGTTTGCGACACCCCTGGGAAGGAAAGCATTACATTGCCGTGTTGCAGCTAGGTAACCCTATAGCCCCAAAGTCTGAAACAGTGACACAAAGATTCCACAGCCTATTCAGTCTATTCATCAATGAGCCACCACGTGTCTGCTGTAAGGATGTTGAAAGGCCTGCGACTGGTCCATCAAAAGCAGCCTACAGCTTAATTTTTTAGTACTCCACTGTACTAGGATGCAGATGGGTTTTACAAAACAGCTGATTTAGGTTATAGACTTCAGCCTTCACATGCTATACATATGTGGAATTTACAATGAAATACAAGAATAAAAGTTTGCAACATTTGAATATAAATTGTATCAAAATAAGTGTTTATAAGCCTTTAAAGCAAATGTGTTGTGTATCCGGATATGTCAGTATAACTGTGTTGACTTTAGTTATTAGAGAATTCACAGAATCACAGAATCATTAAGGTTGGAAAAGACCTTTAAGATCATCAAGCCCAACCATCACCCCAACACCACCATGCCCACTAAACCATGTCCCGCAGTGCCACGTCTACACGTTTTTTGAAGTATGATCAAAATCTCTCTTCACCCTCACCTACCTTCTGTCATCATCAGATGTGAGACTGACATTTGGCAAGGTGCTATTAAAGGCACAGCTCAGAGCTGCACTTTGAAAAATGTGGATATTGCTTTCCATCTACAAGTTGCATTTCATATTTTCTGTTAAAAACGTATTTACTACTTGACTCTAGATAAGATTTTTAAACTTCTTCCTGAGAAAATATGATAGTTTTTTAAACTCAGATTCTCAGAAGCTTGTAGAGAAATGGTTGTCATCTGTCTTTATTAACACGAATATTACTGTACTGCATTTATGAAGACAGCTTCATAAAACCAGGTATTCAGGTAAAAGATTCGAGCCAGATGATGCCCTCAGTTTCTTTTTTTTTTCAGAATGTAGTATAGTGTGCCGCTTAGTTTTGCAAATCTTTTCTGATCTGTGGAACTGACACTGGACTAAATGAGCAGAAGTTGGCAGGGGAAGTTCGTCTGGGCCTGTCTTCCATTAGAAAGTTTGCAAGACCCTTTTGTTTCTGTTCTGAATCACAAGTGGGATGATTTTTTTTTTTCACTTAAAACTTAGAAGAAAGGGAGTTTTACTCGTTATGAAAGAAAGTATATATAATTCCATTCTGACTGCCCTGTGGTTATACATAATCATATTCCATCCAAGTGACCTTTCTTTACAGATCTTGTTTCTCCATTCTAGCTTCTTATATGTTTGAATGCTCTTTACTGCTTAATTCCATTTTTTAAATCACATATTCTTTAACACATATATGAGCTTGTTAAACAGAGCACTATACAGAATGTAACTTTCTTGCTTTCGTTGGAGGATTTTGTGATGATCTCTACAGTGGATCCTGTCATGATCCACTGTATAGAAGTAAATGTCACTGTCTGGAAGGAAATGAGAGATAAAATAATGGATTTGCAGGTTTTGGAATCAACCAGATGGATAAAACATGCATACATGTTCCAAGCGTGACTGCAGAGACGATCACAAACTTGATTTCCTCTGCATACTTTTCATATTATTGCAAGCAGGATGTTGTTGAGTCAAGGCTGTTTGTCCAGGTCATAGTAAATTTTCATGCTGAATCTGGCCACTAATTACAGACTTGAGAATTATTCTTGGAGTACTCTAATTTCATTTTTTGATAACTGATTATAAAACAATATTTGAGAATGAATGCATTGCAATTTAAAATTAATAGTCTGATGGACTTAAAGCAATGAGACATGACTTGATGCTTCACTAATGGATGTAAGAAAATTCTCTACAGCTTTAAAAGAAAGCAACCACAGCTTAAAAACTCCTGTAGTAATTAATAATAAACTAAGCTGTTAATAAAACAATAAAACAAGGAATTAATAAAAACCTATAGCTTACAGAAATTATCGAAACTAAGGACAAGCTGTTCCAAAAATTGCAAAAATTCCAGTACAGAATTTCATTACATCATCAGTAATTTTTATTAATTAGTTTTGAGTCAAGCCATATAAAATAGGAGATCATACCAAAGACACATATATTCCCCAATTTACCTGTACAACGGGGAATTTATATTTTTCTCTTAGGAAAAAACAATGAAGAATAACAGATCAGGTTTCCTAGCTGGACCTGATTTCTGCTCCTACCAACACTTGTGTATTTTAGGAGTGATACAATAGGAACTAAAAAGTTACTTTTAGTATTAACGTTGAGGGATGTGTCTGGAATTGGGTGAATAACTGCAGACATTTTTTCTCTCCGTGTAAATAACAACACGCTATGACTTGAACGTATCTTTTTTCCTAATTGGGAAGGTAACCGTAAGTACAGTGGCACAAGTGTTTCTAAGCTTTTACAAGAGTAAGAAAGTGTGAAGAACTGATATTCTTGAGTTCAACATATGGGGGCATGAGAGCCTCAGGGAAGCCAATAGTCCCCACTTGGAAGACGGGAACAGTCCAGTCTAACATGCAACGCAGCAATAGCAACTGTGTGCTTCATTAACAGAGCAGCTAACAGTGCCTTAACCTTTCTGGAGTTCAGCTGTTTCAGAACAGAAAACAAGGCACCTTGAGGCCAGTAAATTAGCTACGTTATTTAAAGGTAGGCCCCCATGAGTATAAGTAAGGCTGAACAAAATCTTGCCATACTTGTCTTAAAATGAGTTTAATAGGAAAAAGCACCCTCGCATGGGTTCAACACAATGAGCCAAGCTGTCTGTCATTTCAAAAGAGGGCTCATTTTGCACAACGGATTTTTTTTTTTAAATTTATTACATTTTGTATCTCTGTGAAAGAGCCATACATGGCTCTGTACATTTTCAGTTGTGTGACCGGCTGTTTTTATCAAAACAAGTTCTTGCTTGCCTATATCTGGATAAATCATCATATCACTTATTTGAGCACTACTTTCTGAACTCTGGCTTTATTGGAAAAATGTAGCATACCATACTGGTGCAAATCTAACTCAGAAGTGTCTACTAACTCAAAAGAGTCTTTTCTAGTTGTAAGTACACTGTGTAGTTGCCAGTTAGAAACAGGCAGGTTGCCGGTTAGAAACAGACAGATTTCCTGTACTCAGAGGATTGGTTTGTATTTTACATTTTGCCCCGTGTGAAGACTAGCTTTAAAATATGCTGGGCGGGAGGTATAGTTCTTCCTGTAATCTCCTTTGCTCCAATATCAATGAGATGGAGAAAACAATTCACTGAAGCCCTTTCAAAGGAATAGCTTATTTCCCCACTTGCTGTTTCTCAGGAGAGGGAAGAGCACAATTTATTAAGTTTCTGTTGGTCAGTGAAATGGAAATTGAGCTGTTCTCATAGTGCTAATTATGATTTATACATTTATTTTTGTACTAGGTGCTTGGGTAGTTCAGAGGATAGGTGAGAAGATGATCTTTTCATTATGGATAATGTCTTCTGTCTGGGATGTTATCGACTGTTTTAGTGGGAGCAGATACAAAACTACTGCTAAATAAATTGAATGATTTTTAGATCCCAGCTAGCATTATAAATACTAAAGGACAATGGAATGGTTTAGTATATGATGCTATAATTGATATAAGCTATTGTCTGACTCTAGAATGGAGCCCAGTTTATTTCAGTAATACTGCTCAGGAGGGATTAATCTCATTTGTATTCACTTAGATGACGTAGACCTCTGCATTTATGTTAGCTGTATCAGACTCTTCTAATGCTAAAGGAGACAAATAGGAGAGAATAGGCACTTGAGCCTATTAGATGTCTTAGTTTGGGAGAAAAGGACCTGCATGCTTGTCATACTTCTCTCTACTCAGTATACAGGGACACAAAGGAGCTATAAAGGGATTGTGAAAGAAAATTAGCTCAGCTATCAGCACTGTATTAGCTGCAAGAAGAAGGAGAAACAGAACTTTTGGTAGTACCTTTGCAGCAAGCCCACTGATTTTAGCGTAGCTGCAATACTTATGTTGCTTTAGTCACACCTGCCATTTACTACATTAAAAATTAATCTTCCATTTTTTAAAGGCTCTTTTTATTTGGGAGTTCTGTTTGATGCTGACTATAGACCTATGCATCATGGTCCCAAGGAGTTAGAAAGGCTCAAGAAACAGAGAGAGAAGGTACTGAGACGCTTTCTCAAACCATGTTGTTAAAAGCAAAATTAAAACTTTCAGATACAGGTAAACGTTACTTGCTATTCTTTCTGTAACATAAATATTATCATCACTAAGGTTTGCTTTTAATCTTCCCTGTGCCTTATTGGAAAAAGTCATCTTTTGTGACATATTTTTCATCCATGTATCTAATCTTAGACCTGGTAAGAGATCAGCAGACAACAGCTTAAGTGCATGCAGAATGAACCTTTTTCCAAATTAAGATGAACTACCCAGTTGAGACTATGGGTTTGAAAATGTATGATGTGTATGCAGTTGTAAAGATCATATAAGCCACGTGTAAATCTACCATGTTTAGTGACACAGTTTTCCTAATTTCCTGTAAAGGATATGTAATGAATTAATATCAGGCAAATAAATTATATTATTTTGGCCATGAGTTACTTGGGAACAAAATAGATTATAGTCGAGGCAACAGGAGAGAACAATTATGAAATGTTTAAGGAGCTAGGAGCAACAATGCGAAATCTATGTCAACATGATATGAAGATAGGTTTGTGTGCCTGATCTCTTGCCTATCTTTTCCCCAAATCTATTGGTTTGTTAAATAAAAAATAATTAGCCCTCCCAAGACACCTTGCCTCACGTATCTCTGTAGACCACCATTACTACAACAATGCTCCTAATTCAGCGGTCGAAGATTAAAAACACTGCAACGTAAGAAAAGGGAAAAAGTTTATTTCTCACTGTGATTTCAGTACATTTTCCTCAGTAAGCATTCTGCTGTAAGGTAACACTCAGGAAACTCATGGAAATCAATGGGAATCTTCGCCATACTTCACTGGCCTTTTGGAACAAATGAGGGAAAGTTAATCACTGGTTCTCTTTTGCTCTCATTTGGTAAAACCTAGCACATTCTGTCTCTTTTCTTCCACACAAATGGTGAGAATTTAATCAAAGGGTTAAAGAAGTGCTGGAGAATCTGGGGACTCCAAGTGCGTAATAACGCAAGTACAATTTGGGACAGGTCAGACAGAAACTTTACTGACTGTGATCATAGTGAGAGAACGTTCGGACAGCATCTCCCCCTCTGCTCCCTTGTTATCTTCCAAGTGATTGCAGAGATCCAGCCTATATACTGTTCCAGAAAAAAAGAAAGAGATGAGGAAAATAATAATTCCAATGTTAACAAGGGCAGGTATCCATCCCTGAGAGGGGTGGACTCCTTAAGTAGCTTGCTAACTGCCACAATTCTAAGAAGAAATCGAACATATAGATAATGTGACAGTATGGAGAGATGGCTCTTGGTGGAGCCTATAGGAGTGGCACACCCAGTGTTATCTTAGCTCCGAAGTGGGGAGTTGGAAAGCATCACAGATTCTTAGCTTTTAGTCGAAAGGAATGTTCTTGTTAGGATACATTTCTTAGCAGACCGCTCAAATCTTAAATGTTAGTAATTTTACCACCACAGAAGAGCGATATAGAAATAACACGGAGATGGAAAGGCAGAGAAAATGAAGTAAAGACACACAAGGGAAGTGTGTAAAGGAAAGCCAGAAAGAGGAAAGAGAAGAACCCCAAAACAGGACTAGGTCCTTTGGGCTACCTACAGCCAAGGAATTGAATTGTGTTAGGCTGAAGGAGGATGTCAGTGCTTCCTCTTTTCAATGTCTGAGTTGTTTGGGCTATACAGACTGTGCTTTGCTCAGTGCTCCAGGGTTAAATCGTGGTGGTGAGAGCTACTAAAGTTGCCATGCCAGCAAGCAACTTCATAAAATACCCCATTCTTTGCTCTTTTATAACGTTTTGTAGTTTACTATGTTTCATTTTACTAAACCATTCGCTCACCAGTAAGCAATCTCTAAGTACGATTCCTGCGTTCTAAAATAGTAGCATGGTCAGGATAATTAGAGACAGAGCACCTAATAATAATAACAACAACAACAACAACAACAACAACAACAACAACAATAATAATAATAGCACAGAGCACCTGAGGCAAAAGCTTTTTCTTCCCTGTTGTTAATATGTCTTTGTGTCAGAGAACTCAAAGCCTACTTTATATCGGGCTACTTTCCAAATGAACTTGATGCTTTCCTTTCCGATCTGCTGCTGAGGTAGGAGCGACACAATGCCAAGGTGCCCAGACTCCCCCCTTCTGGTCTGAAAGCCAGGTTGTACCTTCCAGGAGTGGGTCTGAATCCTTGGTGGCACACTAGTCTGACAAACAGTCGTTGCTGATCTAATAATGGATACGGTTAAAGAAATTGCAGGAAGAGATGTGTAAGGTATTTTTGTTTTGGTGTGCTTGATTTTGATTCTTGCTCTGAACAGCAACCTAAGTGCCTAAGTTCAATACTATAATCTTTCTATCACCTGAAATAGGAACAATTGTTTTCCACATCTCAGGGCTTTTTTTTTTCCCACAAACTGCTGCCTGTATGTAGACCACCTTATACCTGCTGGCTACTGTCATGCCTCAAAGAAAAATGTCTATAGTTCAGCATAGACTTGACACTTCCTCTCAGAGTCTTTAACATAGTTTCCAGCCTTCTTGCATTTGAAATTTCTTAAAAAGAATGGAATAAGCTGAAGGTTTTTATATAAAAAATCAATATGGATATAGTAATATCAATATCAAACTCTTCCAAATATATTATCAGTATCAAATATCAATATTATTATGCTATGAACATTAGTATGAAATATATGCTATGAATAGCTATCTGTTGTTAAAATAATTTCCTAGAAACATTAACAGTGGTGAAACAGGGGATTTTGCAGCATTTCATGTAATTAATACTTTCTTGTATAAAAGGATGGTACTCAGAGTACAAAATACAACTTTTCTATAGCTTGATCTGTGCCATTGATTTACTGCTTACTTGGTTACAAAGAAAATCATAGAAGTACTTTGATACAGACTAGGTGGAATGGAATGGAAAAACAGTTTGATCTAATTGTAAGACAAGTGCATTTTGTTGTTGCTGTTTTGAAGTTTACACTTCATTAAAGAGGTTATTTTAAGATTTTAGGAATATGGTACTTTGGGGGAGAAGAGTCTGTGCTCCATAAGGTTGTGCTTGAACAGTCTTCTATTTCAGCTTGCAGTTGTACCCACATGCATACCTTAATTATGGAATTTCCATACGCGTGGTGAATGGAAGTTTTCTTACTTGCTGTCTTTATGGAGGAAATAGGTACATTGAGCATTCTTGAATATTTTTACTCTCTTTTTTCTCTTTTTCAACCAAATTTTTATTGAATTACCTGGTTTTTTACAAGACTGACATTGATAGAAAAAATTATACTTAAATACTGGGCTTTTTTCACCAAAATGATTTAAACCTCATGTTTTGAAGCATAATTCCTGTACTAATCCTGGAAATCTTTACAACAGCAGCAATTGCATTGTGAGCCAGCAGAGAGAGAAGCATTAGTTTTCTATCTTTTATTGAAAGGCCGCTAAGTGCTCTGTTTACATTCCCCATTTGGCAAATCTAGTTCCCTTCTATGTTGCCTTCACCTTTTGTTGCTATGGGGGAAATCCAGTGCTTTTATCGGGGAAAAAAGAAAGTTGGATTAGTAATCCTGTTTCTTGCTTGTCAAGAGAAGAATTAAGATCTAATAATTGAATATGTATCATGAAAAATAACCACAAAACACTGTGCTGAAGATTTAATCAGTAGGACTTCAGAATTTTGTTCTTTGCTTCTATCTAACCCAGTTTTTATTTGTATTCCTTTTGTGCCTTTCTGAAGAAAAACAAGGTGATTGAGAGAGGGGTAGTAGCATACTCCTTTCTATGATATTTTTGAGGTATAGTGAAGTTAAAATTAATCTAACAAAGCATAGGGGGGTTAAAGGCAGTCTTTGGCTTGTCAAGTCCTCTAGTGTAGCGCCATCACAATGGTTCTGACTTTGGAATACATCTTATAGGACAATACTAAAAAAAAAGCTGTCACCACAGCCTAGGCCCTAAACCCTGACAATTTCTGATGTTTCATCAAGACTGTGCTGGTGTAAATACAGTTTAAATCAACCACCAGGTTCTGGACATTTGTCAAGAATTTAAACCGACCTTGGTCTATTAAAGAAAGTAAATCCCCTTTGCTATTCTTGAAGCTGAAATAGAAAGAAAGCCTTTACCCCAGCAAGAAGTAACGTGAACTTGAGGCACTTGATGTTTAAATTCTTCAAAGTAAATGTCAAGGTATTCAGCTGAATCCACCAGAACAGAGATTTGCATAGACCTTTTGCAATCAAAACAACAACATGTTTTTCCTTTCATTTCAACTTTTAATTAACTTGAAGTCCTTTACTGGTAGACAGTTCTGAAACTATACACCTTAGATTTTCTACTGGTGAAGTGTGAACTGGTGTCAATTGATCTGAAAGAGCCTTTCATTTATCCCCTTGTAGTTTCTTACCTTCAGGAAAGAAAAAAAAAACCCTGAGGAACTGAAACTGACTCTAGCTAGCAGGACATAGTTTCTGAAGGAGCTAGCTCTGGGCTAAATTTACAGCTTCTGTGTAAATGTAAAGAAACCACATAAACCTCCTATAGATCTGTTTGTTGTAACAACAGTAACCTGAACACCTTAAATTTTATTTTTCAATGGAAGGAATGCTAAAGAAATTAAACAAATGTAATTCCTGTCTACCATATTAAATGGTGCTTTTCAGAGAGAAACAGGGAAGGGGTAACCTTTATTTTCCTTCAAGATTTCCTCAGCCATGTGATCAAAATAGAACAGGAACTGGTGTAATAATAAAGCAAGGGCTTTTTTTAGCTTTTAGTGGTGTAGCTTGAAGATTCACAAAGTTGTACTTCTCAGTATCTGAAAATGGGCTCCTGGCTCTCTACAGAGAATAAAGGAAGACTTATTTTCTCCAGACCTGCTGTGGTTGACACAATTATGACACACTGAAGGAAGGTGATACGCTATTCAAGATCATCTTTAGTGCTCCTGATACGGCCTGTAAACTGTTTCCCTTTTCTCTTCAAATGTGCTGTGGTTAGTCAGCAACTTTCCCAGCAAAAGTAGATCTTCAAAAAGAATGGGAATGGAGGGGAACAGGGGACTTCCTGGACAAGCTGAGGGTAACATGTCTAGCAGTGAAAACAAGGATGATGAATGATTGACAGAATAATTGCCAAACTTGCATGAGAGTGAGGAGACTAGGGTCAGTAGGATATCTCTTTTGATAAAATATTTAAGGATTTTGGCTTGTTTCTACATAGAGTTGGAAAAAATAGGAAAAAAAAAAAAAAAAAAAGAAAGGTCCATGAGCTAGCATAAATGTTTTCTATCTTGGGCTTTCTTTTCAATGACAGTGATGTCAGAGCTAATATGTTCCCATACATGGACCAGTTATTTTTTATTAATACTGATTCAGAGCAGCTTGCAAATGCCACCAAATGATAGAAAACATTTCTTTTATCCTTTGCTATGTTTCAGAAGCATTTAAAGGCCTCCAATGAAATCAAGATTGTCCTGTACAAGAGCACTCTTAAACCACATTATTGTGAGTCAAACACTGCCCTCAAGAAGTGTTAGCAGAGCCTCAGGTCTCATGTGTCCCAATGCAGTGCCCTAGCAAGGCTGCCTCTAATTATGATGTACACAAGTAGTATTACACTCAATTAAACTTATTTAGAGTTAGCATAATTCGCAGCATTCAAAAGAGATCGGATTCTCACTTTATAAAAACAGGCAAGACAATGGGCATTTTTTAATTTTTTTTTTTTTTTAGCTTTGCCAGGATTAGAATGACCTTGACTCTCAGCCAAGAACATTCCAAGTGAGCTAACAGCAGGAAACACATCCACTGTTGAGATCATCTTTCCAATCAGATAACAATTTGTTTCCATTTGTGAAAGTCATCCAGCCTCATTTAAGGACAATATGGTGTACTCCCATGATACTTTTTAGAAGTTTGACTCCAGCTCTTTTTCTGATGAGCTGATAGCCAAGTACTGTGGCTTTTTCAGACTACCAGATCTAGGGCAATAAATCTGGACGTCCTGGGTATTGCTAAAAGTGTCTTATTTCCCTATAGCTTGAATAGCAGACTTTGGCTAGCTGTGCCTTGACAGTAATATTCTGTGATGGCGATGCAGGAAGCACAAGGGACTCCAGACATCCAAGCAGGCTTCTAAGAGTCAGCTGTTTTAAGATTTGCTGGCAGTTTACCAAACTTACAGATTTGCGTTGAAAAGGTTCAGTTGATTTTTTTTTAATAGACATTTGCTTTATTTTTAAGGATTTTTTTAAGGGTGACTGTTACTGAATGTGTGTCATTTTTTCTTCCCCATACCTTAGTGAAAAATCTAAATATATCTTAGTTGCAAGAGTCTAGGAACCCACGAGTTGCCTTACAAGTACTCCTGTTTCTTAGAGAGAATTGATTGGCTACATTAAGAAAGTATTGAAAAATCCACCTCCTTTTGTGCTCTTTTTAGTATTAACAGGTCAGAATAAGGTTGCTTGGGGAGCTGCAGAATTTGCACGGACCCATTTTCCATGATTGAGAGGTATTAAGAAACATCCATTTTCTTTTTGTTGCTTGCAGTGCATCAGAACAGACTCTGGCAAATGCAAAAAGGTATTATAAAATGTGGTAACATCATTGCAGGTCTTTTAAATGTATTTATAATGAGCAGGTCATTCTGTACTGGAAGAATGTCAAGGCTTGAAAGATGATTAAATTTGGAAACAACTTCATTCAACCCTCCTAGTAAATTGGGTTATTGGGCAAAGTTTCCTACATGAATGATCTAAGCTAGCTAGGGGATGCACTCTAAATTCTTATGGGAAATTACTTCATTAAATTACCTTTTAATGTCATTTGAATAACCAACAATAACAAAAAGACACTATGAAACTTGAGTGATTTTCAGCACTCAAAAGCAGTTCTGGTATTTTAAAAATTTGAACATATTGACATTTACTATTGTTTTTCATTAAATGTACCAAAAATAAGATTAACTTGTAAATATGTCCCCAAACCATAAAACAGTGCCTGCTACAGGTTTTGGAAGGTATGGCTTTACTCAATTTCACCTTGCAGGAGTTGCGCTGGGAAAAGTTTCTTTTTCAGGCGCACTTGTGTTAATCCTCTCTCTGTAGAGTTGCCAGCCTGGTTGAGAGGAAGAAAATAAAAGAGAAAATGAAGGCCAGAGAGGAGGAAGGAATGAAGAGTGAATTTATAGGCAGTTCTACTGCTGCTGAATGGTCCCAGTTTTTAGTACAGCTACTGCTGATCATGCAAGCATTTGAAAGAAAAAAAATAAGTAATTTTTTAGATCTACAAAGAGGCAAATATAATGCCTTATTGTTTCAATTAGATAAATATATTATGTACCACATGTAATCTCATAAATCAGCCTTTGGAATCTCTAGTATTTGTTTTGCAATTATGTTGTGTGTGATTTCTCTCTGTGAAAGCTCTTGTCAGACAGCCTGAGCAAAATCTCTTTAATTCTAAGGAAGACACAGGTTTTTCATAACTGTGCAAAGAGAATGAAAAAAACCCTGAACATCTAAAAGTCTTTGTCATACCTGCAAGATGTCGATAAAAGGTGAGCTTATATTTCATCTTTAGATTTGAGGTAACTATTGGAACTGGTTACTGCTTCTGGTCTGTATATGCATGTCCTGTGATTTCCACAGAAACATTTATGATGTTGAATTACTTAAGTTCTGCACTGACAGTAGTGCTGAGTAAAAAGGTGATAATAGGAATAAACCATCCTGCTACTCACTTTTAAGCCAAGAATTGCATAGAATGTGACATTTCTTACAGCATGTAATACCCACTGCGTGCAAGTAGCATGGTGGTGTAGATTAGCCCATGGCTGTTTTTACGTAACTCACGGAATCATAGAATCACAGAAACACTACGGTTGGAAAAGACCTGTAAGATCATCAAGTCCAACCATCAACCCAACACCACCACGCCCACTAAACCATGTCCCACAGTGCCATGTCTACACGTTTTTTGAACGCCTCCAGTGATGGTGACTCCACCACCTCCCTGGGCAGCCAGTTCCAATGCTTCACCACTTTCTCAGTATAGAAATTTTTCCTAATATCCAATCTAAACTTCTCCTGGTGCAACTTGAGGCCGTTTGCTCTTGTCCTGTCACTCGTCACTTGGGAGAAGAGACCAGCACCCACCTCACCACAACCCCCTTTCAGGTAGTTGTAGAGAGCGAGAAGGTCTCCCCTCAGCCTCCTCTTCTCCAGACTGAACAACCCCAGCTCCCTCAGCCGCTCCTCATCAGACTTGTGCTCCAGACCCCTCACCAGCTTCGTTGCCCTTCTCTGGACACGCTCCAGCACCTCGATGTCCTTCTTGGAGTGAGGGGCCCAAAACTGAACACAGCATTCGAGGTGTGGCCTCACCAGAGCCGAGTATAGGGGCACGATCCCCTCCCTACTCCTGCTGGTCACACCATTTCTGATACAGGCCAGGATGCCATTGGCCTTCTTGTCCACCTGGGCACACTGCTGGCTCATCTTCAGTTGGCTGTCGACCAACACCCCCAGGTCCTTTTCTGCGGGGGAGCTTTCTAGCCACTCGTCCCCAAGCCTGTAGCGTTGCCTGGGGTTGTTGTGACCCAAGTGCAGGACCCAGCACTTGGCCTTTGGCCTTGTTGAACCTAACTGTTTCAGCTATCCCACACTATGTGCAGTAAGAGCTTTGGAAATCTCAGCCCTCAAAGTCACACGGTTAATTATGTGAGCTATTTCACTTGTGGATATTTATTTAAAAAAATTCAGAAGTGGTATTACAACAATGTGCATTAAAAAAAGATTTGCAACTTTAGGCATGGTATCCACTTGATACCTTGAAATTATCCTTGAAGAACATGAGGGGAAAAAAAAAGATTATACAAATTGGAGGGTCCCAGCTTTTAAATCCAGGAAATATAAATGCCTCTCCAGTTGAAGTAAAAGGAAGAACGAAACATGTATCTGAAAAAAATGGAATAGAGAATTGTACAGACTGATGTGAATCATTGCGTCTGAGTTCTTAGATCTGACCTTTACATCACAGGCAGCTCTGATTTTTGAATGTGAAACACAGATGAGCTTGAGAATTAGTGTGAGCAAATTGATGTGACGCTAGCTTGGACTTTGATATTCTAAGCATTTCTTTCTGTGAAAGATTTAAGGGAAATAAAGTTGCATGAATACTTTTTTTAAGATTGTGGATGTGTGATAACAATTCAAATAACCTATATTTAACAGGACATCTTTACTATCATCCTTACACTTTTTTTTATCATCCTATGTGTGCACTTTATATCATGCTTAGTATATAGCTGACATGTATCCCATGCATACATTTTTCTATATACAGTACTGCCAGAATTTGTGTGTACTTAAGATTTTCGAAAAGCTTTTTAATGCGTTTAAGGATGGTGACTTAGGCAAACTGTATTTACTGTCTAATGCTCTAACGAATGGTTGGAATGGTAGGAAAAAGAAATGTTTCAAGCTAATGTAGTTTGTTTACACACTCTTGACCTTCAAAACTCTTTTAAAAATAATAATTTATCAGTATTTTGGATTTTGTGAATTAGGAACAATCACTGAGAACTTCTTCAGGTAATGTGAAAATGAGTATGGGGGCAGCTTTCCCATTATCTTACATAATGTTGCAGGATCCGAGAAAAAATTTAGGGTTTTTGCGGTATAGAAAGAATAACAGCTTCATCAGTGCCCCTGCCATATATGCTAGTTTTCCAGATTTCCTAGGATTTGATTTTGCAGTGAAAACATATTTGTATATTGAAGAAGTCAGAGCTTAATTCTGTGACCTTTATTTGCACAAATACATCTTCAATGTGAATGGATCTACTTGACCGGAGAAAAACTGAAAGTCTGAACATATATGTTCCTCAAATTGCCATCCCCAGAACAAAATAGTCTAAGCACAACAATGGTACTTCAAACTACTAAATGCTTTACAGTCAACTTTTCCAAAAGTCATCTATCTCTACAACCCCTCTACTTAAAAAAAAAGCCCAACAACTAAACCCAACCCCAACCTAAATAAAAACAAAACAAACAAACCAGCCCTCCCCCCCCTTCTTTAGGAAAGATTTAGTATCTTAATTGCTCATCTGCAGAATGAGTTTCTGACCAAAGTATAAATTGTTGCTTCACTGTGACTGTCTAAAATACTAAAGTCATTCCGTAGAAGGTTTTCTTTATTCAGTTCTTTCCTTCTTTAGTTGTTTTACTTCTTAAGGAGAGGTTTCTGCACTTTGCAGCCCTATGATGCATTGTGTTTCCACGGAGGCCTGAAGATGTCAAGTCAATGCACAAAAGAATATATGAATTGGTTTTAATATGTATGAATTTAGAGAGCAGGGTATGGCTTTCACTGCAAAGAATGTAGGTGGGCAGATGAGCTTTGGCTTCAGATGATCAAGTCTCAGCTATATGGCCCAAAGTACAAACTCAATTCTCCACACCATCTGCAGGATTTCAGGTAGACCTTACTCGCACAGATATCTGCAAAGGTAAAGTGAGCTTTATTTTCATGTAAAGCTCATGTAATTCTCAAACTGATCTTTTTTGTGGTCTGTTTTTCATTATAACAACTTAGTAGAACAGCATTAGATTAGTTCTACCCTATCAGAAAATGACAGCAGGAAGTTTAGCTTAACATAAATTCCAAGGGCAGACCATATGCAATTCATTTTTATTTTTAATTGCTTCCATAAACACACAAAGATTAAATTAGCAAAGCTAGTGTAGTTTTTTTGGTTGTATGTGGTATTTTAACTAAATACTGAAGGATAAAAATGGAAACCAGCAATGCCCAGGAAGCCCGCAGGTTTTAATTTACGTTGTGGGCCATGAGCATCAAAGAAAAATTGGATCTTTGAGATGTTTCTTTACGGATAACAAGTTAGCCCTAAATTGCTTGCTACAAAAGAAACATCATCAAATGCCAAAGCCCCACTAAGCAAGCAATACTGGAAAAAGTACTTTTATTGCTGTTTGAATCCGTTTTTTAAGTACTTTAATCTGAAATAATTTATCTGAATTAAAAAAAAAAGTAAGTTGAAAGAGATTCTGAATATTGTGTAGAAAGGCATATTTCAGGCCACACAAATAAAAGCTACAAAGCAGACTGGTACTTAACATGCTGGCTATTTTCTCTGTACATTGTGAAAAGGCATTAACTACAGTGTCGAAAGATTGAAGACTGTAAAACAAGCTAGAAAAGGAAAACATCTCTTTACACCAGGAGTCCGGATTGAAATGTCTTTAGTCTGAATATTACAAGACACTTGTTTGGTCTCTTCCATTTTCTCGGTAGTATTTTCAGAAATGACAGTGCAGGTTTTTCTGCTAAAAGAAAGGGTTTTGGTCGGTTTTTTTTTTCCCCTGTTTTTTTGGTTTGGTTTGTTTTCTTTCATTGGGTAGTGCAGCTGCAAGCCAAAAAGGGGCAGACAACAAAGAAGGTATAGCCCTGTGCTAGAAGTACTGGAGCAGCACAAATGCATTTCTTATCTGTTCAGATACACTTCTGTAGGGATCCCTCGAGAGCTAAGTTAGGGCAACAACTCAGTCTGATCGTCAGTGGCCTTTGTGTAGCCAAAGAGGGGTAGTTGCATTTTTCTTTTTGCTAGTTATTTGGTAAAACTTTCTCATCATTACTTATTTACACTGAGCCTTTTTCTGTTTTCTAACTCTGGGGAACTGTTCCTTGTTAGAAGGAAGACCTGTATGTTTAAGTGAGCCAGAGACCTGGACTTGCACGTTTCTAACTTATAGTCTCCTCTGGAGTATTTGGCTTAACTCTTACTAAGATCAGCTGAGACAGAGAACTTGGGAGTAGGGACCGGTCATAAAACAACGTTCTTATACGTGTGTACGATAACAGGGACAACAGTGGAGTTGTATTTCTAATTTTTGCTCTGGGCTTATAAAGTTTGCTAGAATTAAAAAGTATACTTGTAGCATGTTAATTAGCCCAAATGAAAAACTTAGGGTGCCACCAAACTTTTGTCTTCTCCAATGTGTGTTCTCAGTTGCCTATACTTAAAAATGGTTTCATTGAGATTCTTACACATGAACTTAGAAGTCTGCCACCTGCTATTACTCACATAGCCCAAACTCAGCCATTCAAACATATCTTGGTGAGCTGGGTGTTTCCTGGTGTCCCAGTACAGGTCACACTGTTGCATTTCATGCCTACAGAGGTACTTTGTGTGTCAGGCTGCCAGCTTCATCGCTAGAGAATGTTTCAGTAGAGAAGAAAGTTCATATTACTTTCTAAAGACTAGCACAATAATAGATTTTTGTCTTTCACAGCTTTATTTTATGAGTGCAGATCTATATGTTTGAGCAAATAGGTGAGGAAGATGAAGGTATGTTCTGTCAAACCACAAAATAAAATACATTATTTATAATTTCAAAATAAAATTATTCTTGGCTGTTTTACCATATTAGCATGTTATTTTTCACTTTTTCCTCTCTGTTTCTCTTAAGTTGAACTGGAATTTCCCTTTGTTAGCATGAAATTTATTGTGCCTCTGTTCGTTGGAGTTGCTGATGCTGTCTCTTTATCCATCATACAATGAGAAATCTGAAACGCACAGCTGTCTTGCTGGATCTAGATTTATTGTTTCCCTCACAGGATTGTATTAAGACTAAAAATAAACTGAGTATGGCATGCCTACTCTGAATAATAGCTTCTGCTCGACTGAGTGTAATTTTGCTTCATCTTTGTCAGGGCTACCAATGCAACAGTGGTACTGCGTATTACTTTAAAAGAATGGCTGTCATAGCTGTTGGACTAGGTGCAATGCAGAAGGAATAAAGTTTGGGATGATGGCAAGGATCCTGAAGACCCTTGGATAGATTAAGTAAGACTATTTCTGTAATCATTTTTCCTAATCTGTGCAACTGCAAACATTATTTTCATATTTACTCCAATGTCTGACATCGTATTTGACATAGTTTTAGCTAAAGAGATGAACCTAATTAAATTTTGCTGTACTGGTATTTGCTTTAATTGGCCAATGAAAAATCTGGAAGGCTGATGGCAAATTGAAAGGGGTTGAAGATTTACAACAAATACTCAGGGTCTAAAAAGATGAGGTCTATGATGTGAGACTAAGGAAAAAAAGAATTTTAAGAGCTGCCCTTGTCACAGACTAAAAGCATCTACATTAAACAAAAACTTCTGGTGTCAGTGAATGAAAGCGTAATGATATCTTGGTTGGAAGCTCAAAATTGGCCAACTGAGATCAGAAACTGTGATTCTTTTCTCAGTGAAGTAATTAGCAGTTGTAATAACTTGGCTGAGGAAGTGGTGCATTTTTTTATTACTAGGTAAAAAACCCCAAACTTGTGTTTCTAAAAAAATAGTCCAACTCAATCAGAAGCTATAAAAGTTATGGTAATAACTTTTGTTGGTATGGTAATAACGTCTTGAGAGGAGTCCGCATCAAAATTATTGTACTGGCATTCAGAACTGTGAATTGACTTTTTTCTATTTGTTACAGCTCAGAATAATGTTCACTCTCTAGATTTTCAGAATATTACAATCTAATGAATAACACTCATGAGTTTTCTGCTTTATTGTTTTAGGAAAAATTTCTGTCCAACTAGCCAAGGAGTAAAAGAACAATTCTTAGCTTTTATGGCTATAAATATAATCCTCAAGTTGGATTTGATTTTAATTTCTCAGATCACTTTTTGAGATGATTATGAAAAAGAATTAGATTAAAGATTAATAGATGAAATTCAGCACCATTTCAGCAATGAAATTTAGTATTACATACTTTTGAAACAACCTCTAGTTCATACCAAGTAGTGACTTTTTTCAGGATGGAAACTAACAGAAGGGACTAACAAATCTGAGAACAGAATATTTCTTTAATATTATAATTTATTTTTCTTCTCAGAATAGTTATCATCTATATCTTGTAATTTATCAGTGGGATCAGCGTATCTTAAATGTTAGTTTTACTGTCTGAAGCTATGTCCATCTGAAAAAATAAATGTGATATAGGGACAACCTTCATTATTATTCATTATAAATATATGCGTTATGTCTGTTTACGAAAAGCTATTATAAAAACAATAGTTAAAAAAATCCTACGGAAATTTTTTCATGAAAACTATTGTATTTATATATTATCTCGAAAAAAAGCAGATAGTCTTGAAAATGTAAATGGGAATTGAAAATGGTCAGACTATATTCTTTCTAGCTCATGCAGCAGTTCAGTTAATAACAGTAATATAAGCTATAAGTGGAATATTATAGTTGTTTTTGTATACATTGACTGTGACACAATTCCAGACTGTATAACTGGAACATTTTTAGTTCAGTCGCATAACTATATACAATCTTCACTTCAGCACTAGGGAAACATTTTGTCAAAATCAGCTTTGTTAAATAAGTGGTGCTATTTGTACTTTTATTTTCAATACTGTGTGAGTAATAGTCCTGTTGCAATAATTTTCTTGACAAGCAATGGCCAACAGTAGGTGTGTGCAACTGGACTTGCACGTAGCCGTTATCTTGAGAGGCATGAGTCCTTGAGAGCCGAACCAGTGTAGCCAAAAGAGCTGTGCATAATTTCAGGCTTTCCGACTGGCATGAGAGGAAGACCAGTCAGAGGATATTGTCGCATGCAGGTTTGTGATGTGACCCACAGGACAATGAGAGAGGCATGAAGACGGAAGAAGCAGCATGTGGCAACTGAACACAACTGAGTCCTGTTGCTCTGTGGCAGCTCAGTTGAGTTTGAAGAATGATTGCTCTTTAAGGAGTCTCTGGCTTTCACAAAATATTTTGGTTAAAGAGCTGTTCCTGTGAAAACTCAGTGAAGGAGAGGGACACAGAAACTAGAAGTAAGGTAAGAATAAGTTGTGTTTGTGGGGTTTTTTAATTTTGTTTGTTTTTTTTTTAATTAATTTTTTTTATTTTATGGTTGCCCAACTATCATTTATGTTGCTCAAGATGCTCACCATTTATAGTAATTATTCTATTATTAGAATTTATTCTATAGTAATACTATTCTATAGTAGTCTGAAAAATTATTAAAGGTTTAAAGCAGCTTTAAGTTTTATTGTGGATTAAGGATTTCCCACCAAAAAAATAAAAAGTTGTTAAAAATAAAATGTATTGTTACATTGACACAAACATTCAGTACAAGCCATTCAGCTGTTTTCGCTTGACAGCAGTTAGACAGAAAGGCTTTTCCGTAGAGTAGATGTAAGGAGAGTGAAAAATAGAGACTGAGATTTTCATTTTTAAAAGAAAAAAGCAGTCCTACATAGAATGGCAGGGTTTTTTTGCTTTTGATTAAGTTTACATCATTAAAAGAACTATTATTTAATGTTCGTGAAATTCATCCTTAAAAAAACACTAAACCAGGCAATTTTGGTTTTTAATGCTCATGGTGTGTTATGCTATATCATAGGCAAAGCTTCCTCTTTTTTCCGTACTGAGGCATGCCTCTGCATTCAGCATGGTAAGGGCAAAGATTCTGTCATTGCAGTTCTTTCAGTTCTTGCTGTCCCAGAAAGGATCCCCTATAAGTGCCAATGATCCTTGTGGAAACTTCGTTGTGCCATGCCAAAACACAATAGAAGACTTGGAGAAGTAAGGAGGGGAGTCAGCAGAACTTCTACCTTGGACTTCCGGAGGGCTGACTTTGGCCTGTTTAGGAGCCTGGTTGACAGAGTCCCTTGGGAGGCAGTCCTGAAGGGCAAAGGAGTCCAGGAAGGCTGGACAGTCTTCAAGACGGAAGTCTTAAAGGTGCAGGAGCAGGCTGTCCCCATGTGCCAAAAGACGAGCCGGGGGGGAAGAAGACCGGGCTGGCTGAAGAGAGAGCTTTGGCTGGAACTTAGGGAAAAAAAAAAAGAGAGTTTATGACCTTTGGAAGAAGGGGCAGGCAGCTCAGGAGAACTACAAGGATGTCGTGAGGTTATGCAGGGAGAAAATTAGAAGGGCCAAAGCCCAACCAGAACTTAATCTGGCGACTGCTGCAAAAGACGATAAAAAATGTTTCTATAAACACATTAGCAACAAAAGGAGGGCTAATGAGAATCTTCATCCTTCACTGGATGCGGGGGGAAACATAGTGACAAAGGATGAGGAAAAGGCTGAGGTACTTAATGCTTTCCTTGCCTCAGTCTTTAATAGTAAGACCAGTTGTTCTCCGGGTACCCAGCCCCCTGAGCTGGAAGACAGAGACAGGGAGCAGAATGAAGCCCCCACAATCCAAGGGGAAATGGTTAGTGACCTGCTAAACCACTTAGATATGGTTTAGTGGTAGACTTGGCAGTGTTAGGTTAACAGTTGGACTCTATGATCTTAAAGGTCGTTTCCAACCTACATGATTCTATGATTCTATGATTCTATTAATTCAATAATTAAGGCAGATATTACAATTTCTGTTCTTTTTTCTTTCTTTCGTACCTCGTTATTCCTTTTCTTTAAGCCAGTGCAACAACAAAATACTGGAATTCTCAACTGCCATGAAGCTTGCAGGTTCCTAGAAATCCAGATAGCATGGGTTTGCCCTGTCATTCAAGTGCTCAGGAGAAATAGCTACAAAGCTCAGCTAAAATAGTTGAAAAATAAAGCAACAAAAAATGACCAGGTTGTACATTTTTACTTTCCACAGTTAATTGTAACTCTAAGCAGTAGGAGACTTCCTTTCTAACCTCAGTTCCTCTGACTGCATGAGCAAGAAACATGAGTTTGAAGCATGACAGGGTTTTCTGCACTCTTTCAGACAATAACTGTGAGTCCCCTTTAGTATCCTGTTGATATGCTCAGAAAAACAAAAATACAGAAGAGAAGCCAAAGTATTTTTCAAGAAGGTGGAATATTGCCAAGGTGACACATTAAAAGCACGAAGCATGCAGTTTTTATTATGTGGCAGAAGTTGTTAATATGCAAAAATGAAGGAAGTGATCTTAATCCACTAATTCATTCACTTAGGATTACCACCATAGAGAGCGCTTTCAGAATAGAGACCCTTCTAGTAGTGCGGTCACATGATGTAGTTAAGAAAAGTAATAATTTTCACCAGAAATGATCCCTGTTAGATGATAGATCCACCACCTTACCCACATAGCTGGTCCAACATTTCATCAGCCTCCTTGACAAGAATCGCTTCCTTACTCAAAGTTGAAATTTCTTGTACTGTCATTATGCTAATTCAACCAAGCAGGTTTTTTTATGTCACGTTCAGCAAAGTTAAAGCGTCTCCCCTTTAAAATTATTTGCCTTTAAATACGTATGCACAGGAATGAAATCTCCTTTCTGCCTTCTGTTCTGAGTGAGCTGAAATCTGCAGCTTCTCATTGTAGTGTGTTTCCAATCACTGGATCATTTTTATGGCTGTCCTTTGAACTCTCTCTGTTCCCAAATCTGTTTTTAATAACTTAAATATATTTAACTTGAAATAACATAAACAAATAATATAGATGTTAGCTTAAATCAGTCTGCCTCTTATGAGTTTCTGATTTCCTTTTAAGTGAGTATTTTTGGTAGACCTTTAAGTAGATTATTACCACTTTTTAAAATCATCAACCAAATCTGTGGTAAAATTAAATTGTATCTTTACTGGGTTCACAGTTTTTGACTTTCTGTGAGTCTTTTTTTGTGTATACTTCATCATTTAGAGGTTTAATGATAGCAAATAGTGTTCTCCCAATAGAATAATTGCTTTTGCTTTTCTTAAGAGCTCATTTTTTTTTCCAAAGAAATCTGTTTTCCATGTGTGAATATTGATACAAACAAGTTTGTATTCTTCTGAATTTTCAAGCTATACCAAAATCTTACACTGTACTTAATTTTATACATCAAGAACTTCAACTGTTATCTTTTGCAGGTGCCATTACTGAATTTGATTGAGTTTTGAAAACATAACAAGTTATGCAGCTACTGAAACTCAGTTGTGGCCCTGTATCCTTAAACAATATGTCTAAAAGCCCGTCATTATGCTTACTTATATTTTCCAGACTAGTTAGTACTTTGTGTTTATGTGTGAGTTACTTGCTACAAACTAGTCATTTTGACAGGAATGATGATTCTTAGGTGATTGAAACCAGGCAGCAAAGGGAAGCCAGACAGATGTTTGTTTATGTTCCAAGGCAATTTATTATTTCTTAAATTTGGACCTAAAACATACAACCTTATTTTGTTTTCCATATTCTGATTGTTTTGCAGGGAAGTGAGCACTTTTCAAAGAAACTTTTCTTTTTTCTTAAATAGTAATCAGTTGTTGTCTTTGACCAAGTTCTTGCAGTGTTTCCATTTCAGCATTTTTGCTTAATGATTCAAAAAAACATTTTTTGTAGGCTTTGAATTTATTTGTTTGTTTATTTTTGGGTGGGTATCACTGGAGCACCAATACACTTTTCCCGACCCTAACTTTACATACTACAAGTTATTTTTGTTCGTGAAAAATATATACTGTTGGATCCAATGGCTCAAGAGCCCAAGAGAGGAAAAGCAACTTGTGGTCCATGTGACCAGGTCCTGTAGGAAGGCTGAAGATGTATTCTCAGAAGGCACACACACAGAGAGCACACATATACACTACATATATACATGTATACATATATACATACATACATGGCTGGCTGCACAGATTGCAGACAGGCACTCGCATTAACACAGCACCAACGATCTCATCCTGCTCACCTCTCTGGATGAGCTGGATGGACGTCCACTGGTGAGAATATACACGTGTGTTGTCCCTACATCAGGGTTCTTTACCCAGTGTGCAAAACGCCAATCAACACACTGAGTCGAGATATTTGTCTTTATTGCCAGTCTGCAGAATGGGGTGCCAGGCATTTAACATCAGCCAGCGCACCTCTCAGAAACACACAGGGTCTTTTATACGAAACAATAGGAAAGAAAGAATCACATTACAATAACCGATTGTTTGCTCATACTAAAGTTCATCTGCGCATGTCTTAATTTTATTGTAACTCATTATACTAAGGTGGACCTGTATTTGCATCTAAAATCTCCTCCTAGGGGTGTATTTCTTAGTATTAAACTCACCTGAGGTTAGCTTAGGATACAAGTCTTGATTAAATTCCAAAATACTTCTCTACAACAAATAGTATATCACTACACACCATTACACACACTAAATAGGTTATTGTCTACTTGAAGGTTCTTGTACAGTAGCGTTGTCTTGACAAGGATACATATCCTAGTTACCAGGGTGAGTCTCCATCTCCATCCTCAAGGATACCCAAATTCCATTGCTATAATCTGATTCCATAGACAGGATATGTACAAGACAGATCCCTCTAGCAGCCAGGCTCAGACACTCGGTCTGACCAGTAGCTGCCCCTGGAGCTCAGTCTCCCCAGATGCTGGCACATGGACATACATGCTCCTGAAGCCAAAGTCCCACTCCCATTGCTGGTACAGACCATTGCACACAGATGCAAACACACAGCTGGTCAGAACTTTCCAAGTCCCCATAGCTGACTCCTGTGCTCTTAGAGACAGATACTCTTGCACATGGAGCTGGCCCTCACAGACCCACTCACCCCCTTGCTCCCAGGCTACTTCACCTATTTACCAGCTAATCCATCTTGGTCATTGCTAGTGATCACCCACTCACTCACACACCCACACTTGCACCATGGGCCCTCCAGTCCATGGTCTGACTCCAGTGGCTGCACTCACACGGAATCACAGAATCACAGAATCACTAAGGTTGGAAAAGACCTGTAAGATCATCAAGTCCAACCATCACCCCAACCCCACCATGCCCACTAAACCATGTGCCACAGTGCCATGTCCACACGTTCCTTGAACACCTCCAGTCATGGTGACTCCATCACTTCCCTGGGCAGCCTGTTCCAGTGTTTCACCACTCTCTCAGAAAATAAATTTTTCCTAGTATCCAGCACACCCCCATACACACACATACACACAGAATAAAGAGGTCCTCACCCAGGAAAGGATTAGAAAGGAATTTAGTAAGAAGATAGGACAGCTGTGCTGGTCAGACATGGGGCTTGGCCAGACAAGACAAGACCAGACCACTATTTACATGTGACCAGCCTCTTCCATCACCTTACCCCTCTATTTGCCCGCTTTTGTTCCTCTCTCTACATTACCTAAGCCCCTCCCTTGTCCCACCTTAGGTTCTTCCCCTAAGCATCCTACAATAAATCCTGTGCAATCCCAAACTGCTTTCTCTCTGCATCCCATAATGTGTCCCACCCCTAGGGAGCAACTCTTAGTCCAAAAGGTAATCCAGAGAGCTGCTGGAGATGACTCATCATGATGGTTTTCACACCTTCACCCTGGGGCTGAGGCTGTGACTAGAGCTTTTCAAGTCTGTGAGATGATGGACTACTTGTAAAGCCTACAGAGGTTCTACCTCATTCTGTTATTTAAATAAGTAGTCATTCTTCAGACTATGAAACCTGAATATCTTGAGTTTTGTTTGGTAGTTGCAGGCATTCCTGGGAAAGGATTTATATTTGTGTCGAATTTTCATTTGCTTTCTCTGAAATCTTAGTGAAAAAACCAAGGCTTTGTTACAAAACTATACATACAAAACAGTCACTGTAATTCTCAGCACAGGTTCTCTGGGAATGGACTAACTCTGACAAAAAGAAGTTGTCTCAAATACCTTGATGGAACAGGTCAAATGATCCAAATTGAGAGAAGGAAAAGCATTTGGATATGGCATGGCTCTCATAGGAAGTCTAATATTCCTGCTGGGAAATAATTTTTTAAATATGCAAAAATGACTAGGACTGCCCCTCTTGATTGAGGATTACCAAGGAAGGGCTGATGCTATATCATGATTTAAGTTCAAACGGAGACATTGTTTCTACAACTAAATGGGGTAAAGTCAGACAGTAGCTGAGTTTGGGTTTCTGAGGCTTGTTCTGGAATACTGTGCTGAGGTGTGCTCTCCGGTAAGAAAAACTGATGCTATTTCTATCTGTTTTCAGTTGAGATTTTTCATTTTAAGTTCTAGTCCAGTCTCTTTTTGAGGGTAAAATTATTATATACTTTTAAAACAAACTCCAGAAAATCATGAACAGGCAGTGACCCAAACAACTTCTACTTAGTCATCATGGCACAAGCCCCTGCCTGATAAATGGAGTTATAACTAAGACCACCATCCATCTAACTTAGAATTTACAGGGCTGGAGAAGTGACATAAATTTCCAGTATTTTCTGACATATTAATTCAAAATGAGTTTTAAATAGGCGAAGCTGAAGTTAACATTTCAAGGCCTTGTACAAGCAAGCTTGTTTGTGCATCATGGACATGTTAATAAAAATAAGGGCCATTCCTTAAAAATTGTCATGAAGCAGAATCAGAAAGTTAAAAAAATATTTTAAATAATTTAAAATGTCATTAAAAATATCTTTTTCTTTTTGCATAGAATAAATTTAGATTAAGATATAGCCACTTAAAAAAACCCCTTTTATTGCTTCCACATTTAATTTTGTACTTGTTGGGATATGCCAACGATAATTCTCATAAATTTAACCTGCATACAAGCAACGGTTATAATTCGACACCCACAGCAACTCTTTTGAAAATGTTTTTTTTGAAAACATTAAAATATTTAATTCTTACCCACCTAAGTCACCTTCTGCTATGAGGTGACTGAATAGCAGTGAAGATACAGTGAAGAAAAGAGAGGTCGTTTTGCTATGAGGGTGACAGACATAAGAGAATGGAAACTTACAGGGAACAAAGCCAAATGGGAAGTTTATTGATAGCGGTGGTGGGTTAGCCTCAGCAAACCGCCAAACTCATACCCAGCAGCTTGCTGAGTCCTCCACTCCCCTGCAAGGGCACAGGGAGAGGAAATGGGAAGGGCAGGAATGAGAAAGCTTCTGGGTCAAGATAAAGACCAGGGAATTGCTTACCAGTTACTGGTATGGACAAAACAGAATCGACTTGGGGAAAATTAACTTAATTTTTTGCCAATTAAAATAAATATTTTTCAGGTAGTGGAAATAAAGAAGACATTAAAATAACACCTTTCCTTCCCCTTTTTGCCAGACTCAGCTTCACTCATTCATTCCCAACTCCTCTACCTCCTCTCCAAGCAGGGCAGGGGGACGGGGAAATGGGGGGTTGCAGTCAGTTCATAATGGTTTCTCTCTGCCAGCCTTTCTCATCATCCCTTTTCTCTGCTGTGGCATGGGTCCTTCCACAGGCTGCAGTTCCTTTCAGCATGGAGGAATCATCTGATTCAGCATGGCTTCTCCACGGGCTGCATCTCTGCTCTTGATTTCACTCTGCTTAGTTTAGCTTTCGTATTCAGCTTACCTCTTAGCACTCAAAGATTAAAACCAAAAGCCTGTGAAATTAGTAACATCTTTATTGATAATTTTTTACTAATTCACTAATAGATTTTATTATTAAAATAATAAAATACCAATAACTACTATTTTAGAGAAGAAACATGTCTTCTCCATTTATAACCAAAGCTGTCTAAGGCTAAACCATTTCTTATCTTGTATTTGTACAGTGCCCACCACAGTATACTGTGATGAGAACAGTATTTTTTATAAAGTAGTTTCAATTACTTCCTATTCAGCTGGATGAGTCTGTCTAGAAAGCCTCAGAAAATAATCAGTGTTACATCTGAATCATAAACCGTCTCTAAAATTAATCACAAAATCTTATGCGCTTAAGCATGTACGTAAATATAGGTTATTGGCCTATAATTGGTTGGCACATTCTTCTAGTTAAGAAAACAAACTAAAAAATAGATATCAAATAATAATACGAGTAAGGATGGATCAAAAGGTAAGTCTAATATCTCAGTGCTATTAGTGCATTTGGACAAAAAGCAGTAATTTAACAGTTTTTCATAACCCCTTTATTTGAAAACAAATGCATTTTTTGGTAAAGTAACTGAATTAATCACTAACAGGAGTTGAATTAATAGCTGAAAAAATGAAATATTCAAGAAAGAACCTCAAATAACAGATTTGCAGCAGTCAGCAGGACTTTCTCTTGACTTGAATAATGAATACTGAGTATTTCAGAGAAAGGGAAAAAAAAAGTTGGAATAATCTACTATAAGGGAAGTTTCCTATGTAGCCTTCATCTGCAAACAACTGACTTATTCCCTTTGAATATTATGATTCCATACTTTTTTTATTCCAGAAAATTATAATTCTGGTTTTGTCTCATTAGTTTTGAAGTCTTTTTGTCATTAGATCACTCATTTTTTTAATCCCCTAACCATAAAAAGTCTCTTGGGATTTGGAAATTCCAAAGGTTGTGGGAATTGTGCATTGTGTAGAAGTTTGAAATAATTGTAATTGTTTTGCTGTTTAAGATTATTCTGTCTTCTACAGACAAATTGAAAGCTAGAGTACATAGACTTTTTTTTAAAAATAATTTATTTATTAATTTTAAAGAAACTGAGCTTATCCTGAGATTAGTGAACTATGTCTACCCCACCCTACTTGTTTTTCCTGGACTCAATGATAGTAAACAGTTTACTTTCCTGAGATCTTGAAAATAGTTTTTAAGCATTTTGACTGCTTAAGGATTAAGATTTCACCCAAAAATTTCTGAAATATTTATCTAGCCTTGGGTATTGTTCCTTTTAATTTATCATTTTGTTACACTTCCTCTTGACAGCTCAGTGTTTGACAGTGCTTAATTTTTGTTAGAGGTAAAGAAAAGTTTTCATGTTCCTTTCATTACTTGGCATCTGTTAATACCAGTAAGGAAGTCAGCAATGATGGTGGCTTTCCAGGCATGTTGAATGGAAATATTTCCTTTGCGTCTTGTCTGCAAAACTATATTCACTTTTAATGTCTGGACCATAAAGCATCTGTTAAAAGGGAAAAAAACCAGTCAACCGTAGAACAAATAGATGTATTTAAGCTAAAGCATTGCCTGATATGAAATAAAGGATAGTAGTGAAGGTGATGATTCCTGTCCTCTGTCTCGTGATATGTTTTCAGATATTTTGCAATGTTTTACTTAGTTTTACACAGGATTAGTCTAAAAAACTAATCCATTATACAGATCTTCCTGGTCTTTTAAAAATGGATAACATTAATTCTTGAATTACATAAATGTTTGACTGGGCTGAGACTGACATCTCCTCTTGCTAGGTACATTCCTCTTTATGAGCAGATGCTAGCAGAGGCCAAAATTAAATTGAAATTCATTGGTGTGGGTCAAAGAAATTTCCTTTTCCATTGGCCTGTAATTTGACTTTTTGAAGTCTGTGTTCATGTTAGACCTTATGATCCCTGCCACTAACAAGTGATGGAAAATAGACTATTGAGTTTGAATTATGCATTAAAAAATGGGTTTTTTCCACATCTCCTTCATCATGTGATTATTCCATCTTTCTTTTTTCCCCTCTTCTTTCTTTTACTTTACTTCAACAAAATATTGAATGTGACACCAGCAAGGTAAAGCCTAAAAAATGTCAGGAAAAGAACATACACATCTTTGCAACAATGTAAGAAGATTTACTGGGACTTTGACTTTCATCCAAGTGTAGACTGCTGTATTTTTTTTGTATTTGATGCTTTTTTTTTTTTTTAAAACCTCGGGTATTCAAACTGTGGTGTTAAAAGGAATGGAATGGGGATGGTAAGGAAAAAAATTCCACATAACATGGTTTTACAGTGTAAATGCAACTATATTTTTTTATAAAAAGACTCAAGAGTTGTCAATTTTCATCTTTATCTGGATGTCATAAATTGATATGTTGTCTTATAACTTTGAAAGCAGATCTTGCACAGCTGTTTAAAGAAATATGAATTTACATATACCGTATTTCCATGCTTTGCCTTTGAACATTTTTTTTTCCTATTTGCATACTTAGATCCAGTAAAAAAGAAGAACTCTTAATTAATGCACCCATTGTATGACTAGCAGTTAGATACTCTGTTGCTGCAGTGATTTGAAGAAAGTTCTGGCTTTTCAATAATATGTGTATACTGGTTAGATGACTACCTTAAATGAAACAGTATAGCCAGTGGAAAGCCTACAGATTATGTATGAATAGTTTAAAAATTGGAATTTGTTGCTTGAATATTCTTATTAAATCCCACTGAATTGGTTTTTTTTTTCCTGATGGGATGGCTGTGGTTTTAACTAAATATTCTATACTTGAAACAGTTCCAGTTAATCATCAAACTGTTCTTGATTGGCTTAGTATCTTGTGTAGATACAAACTGTACTATAAACCAGATTGCGTAAATGAATAGTTAGCATGAATTTCCATTAACAAAGAATGATCAAAACTGAATTCCAGGGAATGGTTTTGTCAGTTATGAACATAGGTATTTTCTTACTCAACTTTAGCTATATGTAAGTCACAATACAGATAGAGAAGAGTGTAGGAAATAAGTCAGTGTGAAATATTCAATGACTGTATCTTAATTTTCACTAAAAATGGTTTTAGCAGATATTAGAAGAGAGAATAGAAAGCAATGTTTATGGAGTGCCTTTCTTCCTAATCTTGGGAATTTAGTTCATAGGCAGAAGGGTGAGAGTTGTGCAATTAGATTTCCTAGCCCTGTAAAAATATGAGTATCAGCAGTCTATTTATATCTTGTGCACAGAATTGACTTGTTTATTTCTAAATTGTATGGTGTGTCACTGTTGTTGCTTTATTACAGGGTAAGTACATGTTCCTGTTTATTTCTTGCTGGATCTCATAATGAAACCCTGATTATTCTTAACATAATATTTCTAATCATCAATTATGTAGAAGGCTTTTCTTCCTTACAATCATTCTCTGAGCATTTCTGTTTATGCCACATTCTTCCTGAGATTTGGTTGATAGAGGAAATGTATTTTTAGAGGTATATTCTGTCCCTTTCTCTCAATGCGGCTTAATTATGGAGAGTCAACACTGAGTTCATTGAGTATTTCAGATGGCTCTCTTTAATCTCTCCTGTTTGATAGTTCTTTATTTGTCTTATTTTTAATGATTTACCAGATATGGTGCTAACAGCTCTATAGTACCCACTTATTTTTGTTTTTTTCTAATGATAATAATAACATTTTTATCTTCTAGCTCAGACAAGGCCTCATTTTTATTATATTCAAATAAGAATATATGATGACCAAAATACCAGTTTCATGACTGTCTCTGTAACTTATTAATGTAAGGAACTTCATTGAAGGTATTATTTCCTTTACCTCTTGCCATGTAACAGGTTGACTGTTTATCATGTGCTTTCTGCATTGGCTATGCATATATTTCCTTCTCTGGCTCCATACCCATAGCCATCAACTTCACACTCTCTGTTAAGTCTCCAGGCTTAATATTCTATCGGGCACTCTTGGTCACTTTCTGCTATCACCTTTAGGCTATCCACTTCTGAACAAAGTTGGCTTGCCTTTCTATTTACATTTGGTATCCCTGTCAATGTTCTGCATGTTTCTTTGTTGTCGATGGTTATGGTGGGAATGTGCAAAAGATTGTGATTGATGGCCTAACTCGTGTTTGAAGCGATATGGAGTCTTAAGCGATTTCTCATTTGAAGGCAAAAATGTTAGTTGGATAATGCTGTGAAACTCAAAAGGTTGAGAATTAATCACGTCATTAAAGTAGTGGACAGAAAAACAAGCTGGAGATACTGATGTGTTAGCGATATTAAGGGCAATCCAGACAACCTAGTGAAAAGAACGTGGAATGTAAAATATTATTGATAACAAATTAGGTACACAAAGTATAAGGAAAAACTTCAAAATTACTGCTTTTCCACCTGTCATGTTAAATGAGAAATATTTGGTATTTCCAAGGAAAGAATCAATTTCCTTTGATAATATTAAGCTATAATAATGCCAATAAAGATGACTTGTGTCTGGTGTAGGGTTCTGTTAAAATGTTAATGCAACTTTTTTTCATCACTTGTGTTTAAGTTCAGATGTTGGCATTATTCTCTTTTCAAGAAGGCAGTGCTGGAGGTGAAAAGAAGATGAAGGCATGGTTCTAAGCTCTAAAGAAAGGATGATAGGACAGGGACAAGGCATATAGACAGCACATAGTGTACCAAATTCTAGAATTGAAGAATTTGTAATTGTCAAGTCAGTAGGTTCACAAGCTTCACTCTGGTTCCAAAACCAATTGCTTACAAGAGCCCTGGCTCAGCTACATTTTGGAAGATCAGAGTGTCATTGATATATTGCTCTTCTTCCTTCAAGTTTTGGTGATCAGCATCAGCTGAGATCCTATGCACTATGGAAGCAAAATACTTGCAGTTATCTCATTGTCAGAATCTTGCCCCTCTGCAAATTTCTGGCTCCTGTGAATTCCTGCAGTCTGGGATTTACTGCCTCACACAAGGGCAAGTTGTACCTGTAGCTCTTGCAAGCCAGCCTTGTCCTGTTCTCTATGGAGTTGCATTAGCTACGCTAGCTTTACATCCTGGTTTAGTGTTTCAGCACAGGAACGACCAATTCCTGTAGATGTGGTTCCCTTTCTTCTTCAATGGCAGTAAGTCTGGCAATACCACTGACTGCTTTCCCATCCTCTGACCTTGATCATGGATTTTCCAGGATACTAGGCTGGAAGGCACATGGAACAAATTCATGGGTTTGCAAGTATGGCACTGGTGAATACATTAACAGGTAAGATCAATTGTGCTAGAACTGATACCCATTCAAAAGTCATTGTCTTTTTGTATTTGTCTCTGCACAGAGTACCAGGACTGCTTTTCTGTATAATATTTAAGAGATCCATACTGTTATTTTCACTATGATGATCACTATGATCACTATGACTTTCATGCACAACACATGCAAGAGAGGCAACAAGAGTTGTTATCAATAACACTTAGAAGTCTTTTTTATTTTAGTCTGTTTATAGAAAGAAAGGTTTTGTTCCTTTTTATAACCTAGTAAGGAAAAGTATAATAATAATAACAACAACAACAAAGTTGATAGGAGATTGGTAGATTTGGGGATTTCTATGATAATCATTAAATAGTTTCTTAAATATGAGACATAAACTTAATACAAAGCTCAGTTGTTGAAATAGTTCTTAAAATTACAGAAATGCTAACCTCAGTAATGTTTGTAGGTGGCCTAGAGGAGACTAGCTATTAAAATTAGAGGATATAAATATTGAGGTTTGATCCTACAGCTTCAGTCTTGCTGCTTTTTTAATCTGAGACTTGCTGATAGCACTTCTGCTATTCTGGGCTATACCAAAAAGCAAGAGAAGCTGTAATACTCTTCACTGAATAATGAAAATTAGTATCCTCATATGTATATATATATTTTTTTATATATATATATAAAAAAAGTATTGGGCTATAGCAGTACATTATTGGGACATGCACAGTTTAGATTTAGAGCAAAATGAAAGTCCTTCTGTCAGGAAAGACAGGTATATCCAGAGATCACAGTTAAACAAGATGTTGATTTTTGGAAGGCTTTTTATTTTGACAGTACAGTATTTCATTGAATATAATGGGCATTAAAAAAAAATAATCTGAAGTAACTAATGATCAGAAGAATAAATCCATTTAAACATTAAGCAAAAATGGTTTGAGGGCAAGGGAGAAATTTATACATCCTCTCTGTACAGAGTAATGGAATTTCTTCTATACTTGTTGTTACTACAGACATTTATCATGAATTTCAATGACTTTATGAGGACTTACAGAAGCCTGGCACTGTATCAAATGAAATTACATTTTTGCACTTCTTACAAGGCATTTTGGCTGTGCACAATAAAGCCAGAAGTCAACTTGGCATTGGAAAATAGTTGTTTACCTGCAAAATATAAAGGAGATTATCTCTGTCCTAACCAACATGGATGATAGCTGCACATTTCTAGATGTGTATACCACCTACTGAGAAAAGCTATCATGCTGCTTTCTGGAAGAAGAGCCAGAGAATCCCCGAGCTTTCCGAAATGAAGTTCGAGCTGAGGGTGGAAACCACATTTTCTTCTGTGACTATACCTAATAACAGTCTTACTAGCAGAGATCCTAAGATTAATGACAGCATAGTGAATTAAGGCTTTGGGTTTTTTAGCAAGGGAAAACAAGAAAAAAAATCACTAGGGACACTAAACACAGAGTTATAGGGTTTTTTTCTGCAGGCAAACAATCCCAAAGCAAGTAACTTTTCTCTGAGAGGAAGAAATTTCTTCCAGAAATACATTTCCCATTGGTTTCAAGCATAGATGTGAAATGAAAACTGCTTCTGTAATGAACGTAGGCATTAGAGACCCATGTGTTCTACATTTTTTGTAAATCTTTCTGTGGTATTGATTGTCAAGCACTGATGACTTTTTCACAAGCTGTGGGGTGGCTATTGACTCGTTTGAAAAATCAGAGAAGCAATTAATAGACAGCATAATTGCTCATCCTCTCTGTGTCACTGATCAAGTTTATGGAGAGAGAAATAGGGTACAACAACAGACAGAGGCAGTGGGTTGAGATGGGCTACTGACAGCGGATGTAAGTACAAGGCGGTTTCTCTATGCCGATATATCTGGTGCATGCAGCACAATTCCCTTCCCATTCCAAGGTTTGAAGGAGGAATGTGGAAAACATTCATGATGAAAACTAGCTAACCCCAGTTCCCTTCAGGTAAGGAAACAGGTGATGCAAAGAAGAAGAAACCAAAATGAAAAGGGGATTGGAGAAAATGGAAAATAGCAAACAACTGCCGTGTTGGAGACATGGGATTTTGTCTGCTAAAGAAATGGCTCACAAACTCACAAATAGATTTAAGAGTTACAGTAGAAAATTGTAGGTAGAGGAAAACTGAAATTTGCAAGGGTTTGGCAGTATATAGTAAGAAACAACATAATTTGGCACACTTAGAAAAACAATTGTGTTTAAAAAAAGTTGAGCTGATCAAGGAAAGGAGCCTCATATTTGCATTATCAAAGCTCAACATAACTTCTTCTCCCAAATTTTTATTCACATGATCAGTGAATTCTGTCTAACAACATTCAGCATTCATACTTGCTGTAAACATTCTTCAAATATTCTAGCATGTGACTTCTTATTTTGATGGCAAAAATATGCATGGAAAAGGCACATCTTCTGTAAAAATGACAGTATTTCCAATAGTAAGTGCTGTAAGAATGAAAACATGCATTTTGATTTGTGTTTAAAACTTCTGAAATTTTGAATGTCAAGTTTATAAGAACCTCATCTTAAAATTTTGAAAAAGATTATAAATGTAGGGTTTTTTGTTTGGTGGGTTTTTTTTTTACTCCTAATTGTTTCATTCTCAGTTATTAGGAAAGCTTAGCCAGCTTGCAGGGTGAGCATAAAAAATTGAGCAGAAAAAGCTGATATTCTATCAAATTATTTTCTAAATAATTTTCCCAATTTTTCATTAGATTGATAAACAGGTCTTAGAAATCTCTTTTTTTAACACCTCTCAAATTAACATGGATTGGCTACATCAGACCTTATGTGTAACAGATAGTCCTTCTTTGAAAAGCAAATCAACTTGGGTGGTTTTTAGAGATTGTGTTATTTATTTATCTATTTATTTAGTTATTTACAACTAGGGCTCATTGCCTTTGTTGTCTTTAATGAAGGTTAATGTTATACATTTCAGTTACCCATTGTGGGTCTGACCCAGAGCTTGTTATGCTTGTGATTGCTTGATGTTGTTTGATGCCACTTTCCCCCCCTCATGTTAGAGTTGAAGGGCAGGGAAAAGATTCTCTTACAAGATTTAGAGAAACAATGTATTTTCAACAAAGCTGTTCCATTTTCCTGGAATTTTCTTGATTTGTAAATAGACGTTGGGAACCATGTACTTCAGCCATGGTCTCCATGTGCGTGCATGCAGACTGGAAAGCATTAACACAGGAGTTTTAAATTTCTGCACCCCAGGGCTTTAAACTTGTGTCTCACCGTAAAAATTGAGTTATTTCAGAGTAAAATTGGTTAAAAAAATAGTCTTTCCTTCATGACACTTTTTTTTTTTTTCTCCCAAGTCAAAATTCTATTTTGGAGTTAGGGTTTTGGCCTTATAAAACCCTTTGAGGAGAACTAGCAGGAATTTGGAGATTCAAGAAAATACTATTTTTTAATAAAGACATTAATAGCTGTTGACTTTATAATTAAGTAATATGAAATAGGTTTACATCAGGATATTTTTTAAAAAGAAGCTGTGAAAAAATAGCAATTATTTTGTTCCTAATAAAAATGTGTTTGACTACTGGATTAAGTTTTTCCGCCTTGGTTTCCATCTGTGGGAAGGAGGGAGGAAATACTGAAGATTGTAAAGTTTATTATTTTTATGAAACTGAGTACTTGCGAAGTATTCAGTCTGATGGTATATCTCTTATTTGTATACAATAAAAAAGCACACAATAAATGAATGCTTAAACCAGACATTATCTAGTGAAATACTTCCATGCTAAGATCAAAACGGTGTTCAAGAACAAGGTCATCTCTGACACGAGTCTCACCAAAAAGCAGACCCAGTAGCAACCGTAAACCTGCCACTAGGACTGCCAAAAGAATCTGCCAGGGTGCCAAGTAATACTTTCCAGAGTTTGGCATATAGAATTTCTCATTTTCTGATAAACATTCAAGGATGCAGAAGGGTAAAATGCAGTCATCCCTGGCTAGTGGCCTGGTGGATTGTTAAACGAGTCCTGAGCACACCGTGTCATATACCACAAGCTACATAACAATTTTACAAAAGGATTCCAACTACAAGACTAGGTCTTTCTTAAGAAAATAACAGTAGTATTGTAACTGCAATTAAAAGCCAAACTCTTTCCATACAGTCTAGTTTTCTCATACCTCCTGCAGGTAATCTTCCTTCTGTGAACATCAAAGTATCTGAAGTATCCTCCAGGTTTTGGGCATCTCCCCCCCAACTTTCTACGGACTCATTTGCCACCAGGCACTGCCACAGGAATGAACTTCAGTTAAAGCATACTTTTTAAATGTTTAGATGACTTTTTCATTTTTTTTTTGAAGATAAGTAAGGGGATCATCAATGCTTACAGAGGAGATTCTGGCCAGAGTATAGGAACTGAAAATTAGGTGGGGTTCATTCACTTCTACTATATTATGTAGTGGACCACGGCTGTTATTAATAACACTAAGGTTCAGTGTCATAGTTTATTTTGCTTTATCAATTTTTAATTCACCCTAGGTTCATCAGGATAAATGCTGCTGTCACTCTAAAACCTGGTATTTCTGAGAAGAGCAGGTTTTGATCATAGTAATTACTATCGCGGGCATTGTAGAACTTTTTCTTCCAGGCTTTATGCAGAAAAGTACTGAATGCAAGTCAGATGCTTTTGCTATTTGAAGGTGTGATGAATGCTACCTGGAGCAGGCACAGTTTAAACACTGGTGTCGTAGAGAACCTGAAAGAGGGAAGAAGTCAGCCATAACATTTGTTGTGCATATTTTCAGAAAATACTGACTAAATGTCACGGTTCGAAAATACAGCTCAGTCCTGCTGTCCAGTCATTGGTAAGCTGTTAGCATCATTTGGGATCCGGTCTCTGTCTTCCAGCTAGACTGTCAAGGCCTGTTATTTTGAGAGCTGATTTTCCTCCCATCATTTTATTTATCTCACCAGCCACGTGATGGCAGCAAAGTATTAAGGAACCCAACTTGCCTTCTCTGGAGTCACATAGCACAATCACTAGCCACTTCAGATTTTAGCCTAAACAGGATGAGAGCCGCAGCCAAACCACATAAAACCTAGGTACAAATAACGATGCTCAAGCAATAAAACCATAAGCCCTGTGTATGTTCATCCGTGAATATTGCCTTGCTACCTTGCCATCTATAAAACACATACTTGTATGTTAGATGTCAGCATGGTTTAGAAACGTCAGATCCATGTAGAAAAGAAATTAAATTGGTTTACTTTATAAACTCGCATTTTGTTGTAATTTACGTAATCACCACTCTCAAATGAGAATGAAATTTAGTGCTGCTGTGTTAATCCTGATAAGAACCAAAGTATATCAAACTGTGATCTCCAGGTTTAAAAATTGACCAAAAATATGGAATAGAGATATCTTACTGCCATTCTTAAGCCTATGTACATGAAGAAGTTTTACATAATGTAGCTGTAATGCACAAAAATAAAAAGGCATAAACCAGACGTACCTAAAAGACCATACCTGGAGAGAAGAAAGGCAAAGTGTGTTGGCAGAAAATAAAGGGAATAATAGAGGAATTCAGCTGAAGACTTTGTATATTTTTTTAATAACACTCTCCTTTTTCTAGTCAAAAGCTATATATATAGATATATGTATAAACGTGTGTGCATGTGTATGTATCTATGTTTGCATTTATATATCTATATGCCTTAAGCAAGGGTCACAGAAGTAAAAAGTGAATTATGTCAGCTACACATTTGCTCCGAAATGTTTAACTTCTGAATATAGAATTTTTGAGTTCATTCCATGAAGAATATTTGGGGGGAATCAAACAGCTCCAATGCCACAAATGAAAAATGCAGAACTGGCAATTTCTGAGTGTAATTCTGACTCAGCTCACTTACTAGTTTGTTAATAACCTCTGTCATTAATAATGCTATCTGAGTAAAATGATAAAAATCATGTTTCTGTATCTTTACCTTTTTAGATAATACAGAGAAATTGCTGAAACATCATAGAAACTGCTGTATTTCCACTATTTTGAACTTCACAAAGCAGCTTATAGGACCAAGCAAGGCTGCTGATTGCCTGAGACGTGAGTCTGAACAGCTTTACTCCAGTGAATGAAAATAATGACATTGCAGACGTGACTCCTTGTTATGTGGAAAAAAATAGCTTTTTGCAAGACCCATGTAGTTCATTTCCCACAATATACATGCTTTATTACACAGCTGTTCATTCATTATGTCTCTAACCAGGTGTGACATTTTTCTTAATCTTCCATAGATTAAAGTGGAACATCGATGTATAGAATACAAATTGCTCTTAAACCCTTTGAAAAACATCCAGAAAGCACCCATGTTTTCATCTCAGTGTAAAAGATAACCGACACACACAGACAGTCTCAATCTCTAGATATTTAATTTAAATATAGGAGTTATTAATTTACATAACTCTCTTCCTTAAAAATATTTTTTTCATGCTATATATTTTTTGTGTATTTAGGAGAAAGTTAATACCATACCCCTTTAGGGCATGTTAAAACATGTAACTGTATCTTTGCAGATCCCTGATCAGCTTCAGTTATTAAAAAATATTGCTTGGAGTATGGCATAGCACTTTTTAAATTATTATTTTGGATGTGTAGAGCTTACACAGAAACCTGTTCTTATTCAGCAATTGTTCTATCTGTACTAGCTAGATAGTAGGTCAAATAGACCTACTAACACAGGCTAACAGAGGTCAAAGCCTCTAATAAATTTCCACTTGCCTTATTTTTCAGTAGCAGTTAGATATTTTTCTTACTACAAAGCATCATTTGCTTTTAGTGACTAGTCTTTATATTCTGCTTGTCTTGAGTTCCTTAGAGGTTAAATAAAGAATTCATATTTTCATAGTCATATTATAGTCACTGGTCTTTTACTAGTAACGAAAATTAAATAGCCCTCTTTTTCTAAACATAGTTGGAACATATAGATTTATAAGGAATTATAATTTGTATACTGTAATTTTCCAGTTTCTCAATTTTAAAAAGTTTATGTCATAAAGTATAAAATATCCCCCCACTTTCTTATCCCTTCCATTGGCCTTTTAAAAATATTTGCTGTCAGAATACCTGTGGAAAGGGTGGTATAAGCTACCTATAAAAGTAGTACAAGGCCCAAAGGATAATGAAATGAATGCAAATGACTATGTCACTGTTTTGAGAGTTATACTGAGCATACACATGATCAGTTCTAAAGATTATTTTTCAAAATGAAAAAAAAATCACATGTATTCTTCTTAATATTTCAGCTAGCTTTGGAATATGATTTATGCTGCCTCTGACTCTCGATTCCCAAGTTTGAAACCTAAGAGTTAGAAAAGCAAGCTTTAGAATAGCCCAGCTCAACATCACCTGTCTGTCCTATGAAGGCAGCTGGATGCATCCAAAGAATTACAGTCAACAGCTCAATGTCCAAGTGGAAGCCAGTAACGAGTGGTGTCCCTTAAGGGTCTGTACTCAAACCAATACTATTTAATATCTTCATCAATGACATAGACAGTGGCATTGAGTGCACACTCAGCAAGTTTGCAGATGACACCAAGCTGAGTGGTGCAATTGATTCACTGGAGGGAAGGGATGTCATGCAGAGGGACCGTGACAGGCTTGAGGAGTGGGCCCACGCGAATCTCATGAAGTTCAACATGGCCAAGTGCAAGGTCCCGCACCTGGGTATGGGCAATCCCCAATGTCAATATAGACTGGGGATGAATGGATTGAGAGTAGCCCTGTGGAGGAGGACTTGGGGATAGATACTGGTGGATGAAAAATTGGATGTGAGTCACCAGTGTGTGCTTGCAGCCCAGAAAGCCAATCATGTCCTGGGTTGCATCAAAAGAAGCTTGGATAGCAGGTCGAGGGAGGTGATTCTCCCTCTCTACTCTGTTCTCATGAGACCCCACCTGGAGTACTGCATCCAGCTCTGCGGTCCGCAGTACAAGAAAGACATGGACGCGCTAGAGCGGATCCAGAGAAGGGCCACGAAAATGATCGGAGGACTGGAGCACCTCTCCTATGAAGAAAGGCTGAGAGAGTTGGGGTTGTTCAGCCTGTGGAAGAGAAGGCTCCAGGGAGACCTTATTGTGGTCTTTCATTATATAAGGGGATTATAAGAAAGATAGAGATATTTTTTTTAGCAGGGCCTGTAGTGACAGGACAAGGGGCAACGGTTTTAAACTGCAAGAGGGTAGATTTGGATTGGATATAAGGAAGAAAATTTTCATGGTGAGGGTGGTGAGACACTGGAACAGGTCGCAATATATATATCACAATATAAAATGTGCTAATAAGATGGAGTGGTAATTAGAGACTACATCATGGAGAACAGTTCAGAGTTAATGACATCTTTCCCCTTAAACATATATATTTCCTAGTTTTGTTTCCTTAAATACATCCTTAACAGACTCAAGTTTAGTTGCCTTCTGCTAAGCTCATAATGTTAGGCTTAATGAATGCGTCTCCTCCATAAAACCCCAACTGAGATACTGATGGTGTCAGAAGGCTTTCACCAAATGTACTCTACAATCTCTTAATCTCTTAGCAAGTTGTTGGACTGAGCCCTCAGGTAACAAAATTACAAATTTTTATAACTTACTCTACTTTGTTAATTTCATAGTATTTTTAATCAGCAAGAATATTTTCAATTTAAAGATTAAGGTTGGGTGCAGGTTTTTTTGTCTTTCTTGGTTTCCCCTTACCCAAGGGAGGATTCTGTAATCTGTTGTAGATTGCAATCGCATGCCTCTCAAGTGCTCGTAGTCTGCAGTAATGGGAACCGCAACTCTGTGTTTCGTAGAAACCCTGTAAGGGAAGACGATGGCAATCTGAACGAACTACTCAGATTTGAATCAGGTGCCAGAACTGTGAGCATAGACATGCTTGTGAGTTTTGTAGCCACCAAGTGGCAGCTTCCCACATTATTTCGTGGTAGCTCAGGCTATATACACTGTTTTTCTTAGATTTTAAATCAGATTTAAATTTCATGATTTTTGGTGTGCTTATAGAAACATTTCCTTTCTCATTGTTATGTCTGAATCTAAAAATATCTTTCTTAGTTTTTTACTGCTTTTGTAGTCAAACATTTTGTCCGTCTTAATTGTACAGATGACTAGGGAAGCCTGTGCTAACCTATGAAATTAGCAGCTTTCCAATAGAATTTCGTAGTTACATGTCAAAACAATGAGCTGAATTTTAATTTGACAGTGTTGTGTGTCTGTATTAAAATTTGAGGAAAAGGAAATAACTGTTTATCGAAGTAAATAGATGTTACCAAATGTACTGTTTGTTTCTTATGTCTCAAACCAAATATACTACAATGTTATTACATGTGTTATGGGCAATATGCTCCTACAGATTATAATCATAGGAGTTTTCTGGTTTCAATGTCTTGGTAACATTTCTTAATATTAAAACTTATGTGTAATTCACATCTAAGAATTGTTAATTGCTGTCTGTAAAAATCCAAATCTGAAAAGGCTGTCACAAAGTTAATAGCACATCGTTTTACACCTGTCTGATTTCCAAACTTTTATTTTGGGTATCTCTTATGTTTTAGAAAACTTTCTGTAAAATGGAAATTGGAAGAAACGTTTTTCAGAAATATGTAAATGGAGGTGCATTATGACTAGACTTTAAGATACGCAGGTCTAAGAAGACCTGTATCGTCTTAGCAGACCTGCTCTCAGACTTCTTACCTTGAAAGCCATAAAACTGACTGGAAAAGTATAGATCAGGAGTACAATCAGTGTTCTTGGCTGTTTTATGGAAGAGTTCAAAAGACAGCTGAAGCTTCAAACGTCCTGCTAAAAATATTTTAAAATAACCTAAACCAAGACCTGGTAAAAATACACTTTTTTTTTTTTTTTTTTGTGAGCAAAGTTGTTGGTTTATATGAAATCTGTAGTCAACTGAGAATAAATGTCTTGGAAAAAAGTGAGGGTATCTAAATGGATGGGTAGCCAACACATACTTAAATTAAAATGTTAATGCTTTACAAATTAATGCAGGGGAAATTCTGAATGTGCATTTCTATTCAAAACCATTCATCTATTTCTTGTAAAAATAAACTCTGCAAAACCTTCTCTTAACATTCTCTTGGAGGACGTTAGAGAAAACATTCTTATTAGTTCTAATTCTAATCTGTTTTTAATTATGACCCTCCACATTTCGTTTTTTAAGATCACAGAATCACAGAATCACTAAGGTTGGAAAAGACCTGTAAAATCATCAAGTCCAACCATCAACTAACACCACCATGCCCATTAAATCATGTCGCACAATGCCACATCCACACGTTCCTTGAACACCTCCAGGGATGGTGACTCCACCACTTCCCTGGGCAGCTTATTCCAGTGTCTCTCTCAGTAAAGACATTTTTCCTAATATCCAATCTAAACCTCCCAAGGCGCAACTTGAGGTCATTTTTCCTCTTGTCCTGTCGCTTGTCACTTGGGAGAAGAGACCAACACCCACCTCTCTGCAACCCCTTTTCAGGTAGTTGTAGAGAGCGAGAAGGTCTCCCCTCAGCCTCCTCTTCTCCAGACTGAACAACCCCAGCTCCCTCAGCCGCTCCTCATCAGACTTGTGCTCCAGACCCCTCACCAGCTCGGTCGCCCTTCTCTGGACACGCTCCAGCACCTCAATGTCCTTCTTGGAGTGAGGGGCCCAAAACTGAACACAGCATTCGAGATGCGGCCTCACCAGCGCCGAGTACAGGGGCACGATCCCCTCCCTGCTCCTGCTGCCCACACTGTTTCTGATACAGGCCAGGATGCCGTTGGCCTTCTTGGCCACCTGGGCATACTGCTGGCTCATCTTCAGCCGGCTGTCGATCAACATCCCCAGGTCCTTTTCTGTGGGGGAGCTTTCCAGCCACTCGTCCCCAAGCCTGCAGCGTTGCATGGGATTGTTGTGATCAAACTGCAGGTCTCGGCACTTGGCCTTGTTGAACTTCAAACAATTGCCCTCGGCCCATCGATCCAGCCTGTCCAGATCCCTCTGCAGAGCCTTCCTACCCTTCAGCAGATCAACACTCCCGCCCAACTTGGTGTGATCTGCAAATTTGCTGAGGGAGCACTCGACCCCCTCATCCAGATCATCGATAAAGGTATTAAACAAGACCGGCCCAAAAACTGAGCTCTGGGGGACTCTACTTGTGACCGGCCGCCAACTGGATTTCGCTCCATTCACCATGACTCTCTGGGCTCGGCTGTCCAGCCAGTTTTTTACCCAGCGAAGAGTACACCTGTCTAAGCCACGATTCGCCAGCTTCTCCAGGAGAATACTGTGGGAGACAGCGTCGAAGGCTTTACTAAAGTCCAGGTAGACAACATCGACAGCCTTTGCCTCATCCACTAGGCAGGTCGATGATGGGACTGGAAAAGCAATTAATTTTAATTAATTAATTTCAAGACTTTTCAAATTAACTCTAAGGGATTTTTAAGATTCCTTGATTGTGAGAGTAAGTTTTAATTTGCTGTGAATTACAGTAAGTTACACTTACTGTCTTCATCATTCTCAAAGATTAAACCAATGCTACCTCTGGCTGATTTTGACTCATCTATAATTTATTTGTTCAGCCAAAAATGTTTTCTGGATTTTGTTGGAAAAATTGGTCACGTTTCTTGGTAATTACTCAGGGGAAATGTTAAATTAAAAAATCAGAAGCAATTTGATAGGCTTTGTGATTGTAATATTGCTTATGGGTATACTCAGGAAATATACTACATATGTAAGAGAGTTACAAAGAGTGCCAGCTAAAAGGTATGACACTTCTGGAAAGGAAAAAAAACAAAACACTTTCTTTTCCTGCTATGGCAACAGATATTCAATCTCAGGTTTGATAATTGCTATATGCAAAAAAGAATATTAATATACAATGTGTAAAAATATTATGTTGTGAATAACGTTTTCAGCAGTTGCATTTAAACTGATTATGTCAAATGTGGTTGTTTAGAGAATTACAAATCCAGTACTTGCACTGAAGATGGGGAAAGAAGGGGAAATAATATCATCCAGGAACTATACATAAATTTGTCTAAACTCAATAGGATGCAAATTTCAGAACAATTATGAAGGAAACATGGAAAACACAAAAAACTGCAGGACAGCTTTGCCAATAGCAAATCACTACATATGTGGAGAGCAAATTTATTTCATTTAAAATGTCTGATCATCTGTAGACAAAAATCTGGAAAAAAAAAGAGTCAAAATTAGACTTCTCTTGGGCATTTTTGTGATGCATCTGGCATTCAGCGCCACATATGAAACTATCGTGCAGGATAGGGAATAACGAAATGGTAAGAAAGTTCCCATGCTGGCAGGAGTTAACAGTGTTAAGTGTAAGACACTGGTCTGAGTAGTCAGTCCAGCATGAGTTTATAAATGGTGATCCTGAAGGAAGAGTTTTGCAAATGTTCTTGTTTCATAGTTTTGTAATGACCTTGGCATTTAAAAATAGACACATACGGATTAAACTAGCTGTCAGTACAAGGAACTAATTTGAATGACTTTGAGGATTGATACAAAAGAAATGGGTTAAGATTGGATATGATAAAGCAGTTTTCTTAGAGACTAGCAGTAAGAATATCTGCTGTAGACAGTGTCAGAATCAACAAATAAAAAAAACCTGTGTGTTCAGCACAGATTGAGTGTGAGGAAGCCATGAAAAAGTGATTTAGAGTTCACTGGATAAGATACTTCTAATAGAAATTAGAAAGACAGTAATGCCATTGTTCAAGGCTGTGCAAAAGCTGTGTGCAACTTGAATAACTCCTATAGAAAATGCATGCCATGTGAAAAGGCGATATGGGTACACTTATTAGAATGATGAAGGGAATGGGGAGATGATTGTAAAAGAATGGAGCAGAAGAAGTTGGCTTGCTTGGTCTGGCAAAGCTAAGGCAAAGAAGGGGGGATATATTTGTGAGGATTAGAAAACACCTTAGTGGGGCATACACCATAAAATAAAGATATTTAAGCTAAAGGATAGTATTAGCACAAGAAGAAATAAGCAATCTGGCTCCTAATGCATTTATCTCAAAAAAAATTGAAGAAAAATTTAAATGTAAAGAAGTTGTAACCTCATTGTAAAGCAATTAGGTTAAGTCCTAACTGGAGTAACCACTTTCAAGATGCAACTCAGTAAGATCAGGAAGGGAATTCTATACAGCAATAACTGCAAAAGGAGGGGCTTGGGCTAAAAGAATTAGAAAGTCTTTTCTAGTATTACACTTATAATTGTGTCCAAAAAGTAAGGGGTATTGCCAGTGTATTATGTAATACATTTTCAGATTCCAGCATAATTTGGATTAGTGATAAAGGAACATAAATGACTGATTAGGATGAACACGTTAAGAAAGTGTTCTGGAGTTTTATGTATGCTTTGATTTTTACTTGTACTTTTTTACTTAACTCATCTATATGTATGCTTTTTTCTGATTACACCGTACTCCGTTTTGATATAAACCGCCTTGTTTTCACTTTAATTGGATTGTTTTTGCTAATTTGGGGAAAAAAATGGTATTTTTCTTGCCCTATAAGCTATCTATATGTATGTTTGTGTCAAAATAACTGAAATAAGTATAAATCATATATTGAGTTACTTTGGTTTTTGACAAATCATAATGCAGACAAACCATAATGTTCAAAATGTCCTTGCTTGGTAGCATGCCACCTCATTCAGCAGACATTAGAAACGGAAAAGGTAGCAATGCTAAACTGTTTTGAAATAATTCACTTGATATCCCATATATCATAATCAGATAGAAGAAAAAAAAAAATGCAGACAAAAGTATCTGGGATAAAAAGTGACCTGGGAGCTTTTAGAAAGTTTCTGAAGGAAAACAAAATATTTAGTCTGTACTCAGGAAAATAGCATTTTTTTTCTTTTTGAATTCTACCTCTGAAACCAATTAAATAGCTGTAATTTCAATGAATAAGGTGATCTATTTGCTGGATTCAGCTTTATATTTGTTGAAGAAATAGAAGTTCATAGGCTGATTAATGTAGTAAACTTAGTAGTCTCTTCAAACTCTTCATGAGTTCCACTTCACTGAAGGCATAACATTGACTTAACATATAGATATTCTCCCATTTCCTAGAATCATTTTAGAGAAAAATTGAGCCGTGTCCAGATGGCTTTTGAAGATCTCCAAGGATGGAGACTCCACCACCCCGTTGGGCAACTTGTGCCGGTGCCCAGTCACCCTCACAGTAAAACAGTGTTTCCTGATGTTCAGAGGGAACGTCCTGTGTTTCAGTTTGGTGCCCTTTGCCTCTGGTCCTGTCACTGGGCACCTCTGAAAAGAGCCTGGCTCTTTGCACCCTCCCTTCAGGTATTTATAGACATTAGTGAGATCCTCCTGAGCCTTCTCTTCTCCAGACTAAACAGTCCCAGCTCTTTCAGCCTTTCCTCATAGGACAGGTGCTCCCATCCTTTAATCATCTTCGTGGCCCTTCACTCGACTCTATCCAGTGTGTCCATGTCTCTCTTGTACTGGGGTGCCCAGAACTGGACACAGTGCTCCAGGGGTGGCCTCACCAGGGCAGAGTAGAGGAGAAGGAGCACCTCCCTCAAACTGCCGCCAATACTTTGCCTAATGCAGCCCAAGATACCATTGGCCGCCTTTGCTGCGAAGACACATCACTGGCTCATGTTCAGCTTTATGTCTGTCAGGATCCCCAGGTCCTTTTCTGCCAAGCAGCTTTCAAGCCAGGCAACCCCCAGCATATACTGGTGCGTGGGGCTGTTCCTCCCCAGCTTGAAGGACTTCGCATTTTCCCTTGTTGAACTTCCTGAGATTCCTGTTAGCCCATTTCTCCAGCCTGTCGAAGTACCTCTGGATGGCAGCATGACTCTCTGGTGTATCAATGTCATCACTGACATCAATACAAAAATGTAAAATAAATATTTATGCTGATTTTCTATTATAAGAAAGAAATCACGAATTATTTAAGAATAGCCTTTTCTACTGTAAAATAGTTCTGTCTCAACTCAGCTACAAATAGGCTTTATTAAATTACCTTGTACCATTAAAGATTTGCAAAATGATTGCAAAGGTTTGAGAGGTCAGTCCATCTTGTTGTCTATAACTTTAAAAGGCATTATCAAGATGAAAAATTAATTGATCTATTTACTTGATTCAGAAGCAGTTCTAATAACATCAGAATGAAACTGAGGGAGCTTTACAGTTACGAGTGATGTTCTGTCTTCTGACTTCTTCCCTAGGTAATGTTCTTAAGTGCAGTTTTGACTTGCATCAAATGCATTGAGGATACTCTTCCCTTTAAGTATGCTGTGGATGAAATAGGTTTATTTCTGATGCAGTAACACAAGTCTTCCCGTATCTGTGTGGGAATATTAATGTTTAGAGTTATATGTAAATAAGCAGCATTTTTCTGAAAGATGCTAAAAAGGACTGCTTAGTTGTACAAATATTTACAGATCTCTTCCTTCTTACGTTTTGTTGCAGCTCTTTTAACTAATAATCCAAATATTTAACTACTGAAAGCTAGTTGTCTCCTGCTCAACTCTGTGTGGCTATAGAAGTACTAAGAAACAGTAGACAGTACAGGAAGTGCCTCTTTTTCTCTGGTGCTGCTTTTAGTCTACCTTAAAAAGATCCGGTACCCACAGACAATGTCTACAAAGGTAGATTTAACCATGATAGTAGGTGAAATGGTTATCATAAAACTTGATACCTGATGTGCTTATTTAAATTCCACTGGATATTCTGTTGGACCCTAAACGTACTTGAAAGTCTGCCCTTGAGTCTATGTTTATCAGCTCATGTTATACTCCAAAAATTCTTGAACTTGGAAGAGCCTGAACTTAGAAGATCAACTTAGAAGATTAAAATACCGGTCGTTGTCTGTTACCTGAGTCGTATGGATCAGAAAGATTGCTGTTATTGTTGTGACATTCTGATCATAATACACAAGGGTGTGTACTTCAAGATTCTTTAATGGCCGTGGTTGTCAATACTGCAATTAAGTAATCTTTGTAATCTTTCAAGTCATCTTTGTACTCAACAGAGTGTTCATATCAGAAGTGTCCTCACTGGGAACCCTACCAGGTCATTAAAAACCTGAAACTGAGTGTAGAATTTGAATATAAACTACTATTTGAGAAATTCTTGTTTCTGGTTAAGAATTGACTCCCATTTATTTTATGGATGCCTGATAAAGGACCTTTAAAGCTGGTTGATAAGGTTTAATGAATATAAACTGACTTATCAAAGGCTGAAGGCAGGTTGGGTGAGCAACCTACATTAAATTTTTAAGGTGGAGTGGAATTCTTCCAAAACTATTTTCCACTTTCTGCCTTTTATTTGGACTCAAAATTGTACAGTGACTACTCTAGAACCTACAAACACCTGACTTGGAGGGCCTATGACTATTACCTCTGTGGTCCCCTCAGTTTTCAGAGTCCTGCTATTTCCAGATTCTGACTGCAATAATTTTCCTCCTGGCAAATAAACCTACTGTTTACTAAATGACTCCCTACTGTTGTTCTTTTTGGGTATAATTTTCTTCAGTGACTCACATTGATTCTCATCTGTTCTGTTTACTTAATTGACTGAATTACTTAAGCTGAAACTTTTTTGCTAAGTAATACATGTTTTCAGACCTGCTGTATGAAAATAACTGCTCTTAACATTTTCCTGATGTTGGAACTCTGTGTTTATAAGCTTTAAGGACAATAAGAGCAAGTTACAAGGAAGGACAGAACCAGAATTCATAATGACTTTAAGGATGATAAAAGCAAGTTACAAGGAAGGACAGAACCAGAATTCAGAATGACAAATTGTAAAGATGGCATGGAATCAATATAGTGAAATAAGCTAAAAATGGTGGCAATAGTTCAGTGGGAGAGGATTTGGGGGGTGATAGTGAACACCACACTAAGCTTATTACCAACACCTTCGGGGGAAAAAAACCCTAATATTATTCAGGAATATGTGAACACATAGTTATATAAACCAATGTAAGAAACCTCAGCTTTATTCAACACTGGTGAAGTTTTCTCTAGATAACTGCTTCCAGGTTTGGGGAAGGTTATGCCATTTAATTTTGCAATGTCATTTAACTTTGACAGCCATAGTTAACTTTGGGTGCCATGTCAGAGCCATAGTTTCTCCTTTTCCTCCAGTGTATTTTGTCTATCCAGCACAGAATTTGTTTTCTCTTGTGCAGGATGCTTTCTTCCTTCACCTTTATATAAGTACTATAGCCGTTTCTTTATTTCTGGGTGATTTCCACTTTGATAATAACATCTAGTGTTGTGTTCTGTTTTTTCCCCCCTTATTGCTGGCCAATCTTCTCAAGAAGCTCTGTATTCTTTCACCTGTATCTTTGTGCTTTACATACCTTTTTCCCCAGCACCAAAGAGACCAGTTTATGACCTCTTTCTTGTCTCCAACACTAATCTTCTTTACGACCTTCAGTTTATCCAGTTCTCAAAATTCTATGCTGTTTTCAGCAGTACCTCTTTTTTTTTCATCCTAGATGCCTTTCATTTATTAGCTGTGTAATCTCAGCCTGTAAATTTTTCCTGTTGAAGGCTTAATTATTTGACCTTTATATCAAACCTCCTTTCAATTAGTTATTCAGTCTTTGTCTTTAGAATTACATTTTCAGAAGAACTTTTTCTCAGTCACCCTCCTTCAGTTCCTTGACATTTGGCCAGCATTCTGCATGTGAAACTCTATATGCAATCTCTTTCCTAACATGCTATCTCTTGCTATCTCATGCTATCTCAGTTCACAAGCAGTACAGTTCTGAATAATTTTCCCCTCTTTTGCAAGTTCTTTTTCCCCATTCTAACTCCTTGCTTTTAATTGGAAGAATAAAAATTAATTCATTAGGTGGGTCTCTTTGTTGGCTCGTGGGTTGCATGCTAAAATCAGAAGCAGTGACACATCAACTACCTTTGAGGGAAATGATAAATTCATTCCCCTACATCACTTTAAAAAATGGAGGACTTGACTAAAACATAGGCTTTCTGCTCAAGTGGAACATTAAAAAAAAAGTTATGTGATAGACATGGCCCAGCTTTTCTGACTTCATTTTCTTCCTCCGAGTTCCATGCAAGGACTGTAAATGATAGATAGATTATTCAACAATATTCTTTGGTAGAGTCCCTATTTTGCACCAAAAGCTTTTTTAATGCTTATAGTGCTTCACAAATCACATATTAATCCCTTTATTTATGGACTATGCAATTCCACTGACCTATGATGATGCTGATAAACCCTAATTCCTTATTCCCTCCGATTAACCTTGGATGATGTGAACATCTGCTGACACATTCAGTGACGTGACAGAATTGGATTGACTCCCAGAGTGACCATGAACTCCTTCCTGTAATAGCCTTGGATCCTGTGCTTTTACTGGAATAGGAATCATGAAAGGAGTTCAGAAATACTCAGTTCATACGTACTAAACTGTAAGGGTTCCCCATACTGACAACACCACGGTTCATTCAAAGTACAGCTCCATGCACAAAATGTCAATATTATTTTCTTTCCAAGTTTCAGGGGCCTATTTTATGCACAAGCTTAAAAGCCAGCTTGTATAGAAAAAATGAAGTACTTTTTAACATTACAGCATGTTCTCTACATTAGTTCTGCTGACCTGTCCTGGCAAGATATGCATTCTAGGCTGTTATTCAGAGCTGAATGTTGCCAGACAGACCAGCTTTCCGACAGACAGCTGTATCCTGCATTTAAAGATGCTGACTGGGGAATGCCCTTATGTACTGCTGTTAGAGTTCTAACACACCAGCTTTGTGTACTTCACCCTACCTTAAAACATCAAGGAATGGCAGTTTGATGCGACATTTTTATAATTTCCCACACTTGCAATGTACATTTCTGCCCAACATCTGATAGAAAAAAGATGCTGGATATTGTTCTTTTCTTATTGTTCCTGTATCAGAAATAGTGTGGCCAGCAGGAGCAGGGAGGTGATCATGCCTCTGTACTCGGCTCTGGTGAGGCCTCACCTCAAATACTGTGTTCAGTTTTGGGCCCCTCACTACAAGAAAGACATTGAGGTGCTGGAGCGTGTCCAGAGAAGGGCGACAAAGCTGGTGAGGGGTCTGGAGCACAAGTCTGATGAGGAGCGGCTGAGGGAGCTGGGGTTGTTCAGTGTGGAGAAGAGGAGGCTGAGGGGAGACCTCATCGCTCTCTACAATTACCTGAAAGGGGGTTGCAGAGAGGTGGGTGTTGGTCTCTTCTCCCAAGTGACTAGTGACAGGACTAGAGGAAATGGCCTCAAGTTGCGCCAGGGGAGGTTCAAGCGAGATACTAGGAAAAAGTTCTTTACTGAAAGAGTAGTGAAACATTGGAATAGGCTGCCCAGGGAGGTGGTAGAGTCACCCTCCCTGGAGGTATTCAAGGAGCGTGTGGATGTGGCATTGTGGGATGTGGCTTGATGGGCATGGTGCTGTGTGGTGTGGGTGGGTTGGTTTTTGGTGTGTTGTTTTTTTGTGGGTTATTTTTTGGTTTGGTGTTTGGTTTTTTTTTTTTTTTTTTAAGGTTGGACTTGATGATCTTACAGGTCTTTTCCAACCTTAGTGATTCTGTGATTCTGTGATTCTGTGATTCTTTGGTAGTTATTCTTCATTTCCTCAGTAACTGTTGAAACCACCGGCTAACTGCCATGAATTAGGAAAGAGATTGCATATAGAGTTTCACATAGACACAGCATTGTTGGACATGGTTTAGTGGGCATGGTGATGTTGGGTTGATGGTTGGACTTGATCTTACGGGTCTTTTCCAACCTTAGTGACTCTGTGATTCTGTGTGAGTTGTAGAGGAGAGTGAGCTTATAGGCACAGCAGCTGTTAAAGGACAGACACTCTCCTAAGTTCCCTCACTGAAATGCAGACAAAATTGCAATGAGTGATACTCATCAGCCTTTATCATTCCAAGAAGCACTGCACTGTTGCCATACGTGTGTCAGCTGACAAATCAGACAAAATGTGTGCTACCTCTTCTGCCATCAAAACGAGGGATGTTTTGGAGAGCTGCAAAGACTTCAGTGGTGAAAAGGGAAGCAAGGGTTAAGCAATATATTAGGTACTGACAGGTATTGTGGTAGCTGAGTTATAGGGAAAAGCAAAGTCCTGCATTTAGGACGGGTATTATAAGGCAGGTGGAATTTTAATTATAGGGAGTTGTAAATTAAACTAGATTCATTAACTGAAATATAGCAATATTTTATTATCAGATATTGGAATGTTTGGGATTTTATTTTGAAATGAACAGTGTGTCAATCTATAGTTACCTAGCTCTAAGTAGCAGGCTTTTCATTTTTGGATTCTGAAACACTTCAGAAAAAGGATGCTTTTTTTTTTCATGTAAGATGCCTTTCATGTCTGTATTGATAAACATAGGAAATTCCTAAAGTTAAACTCTTCTGCTGACAACTGAAGACATGAAACCTTTTTTTTCAGTTGGGAGTAACTCCCAAAAACCTCTATAGTGGAGATTTATTCAGATTTGAAGAATAAAACTTTAGTCTTTTTCAGATGCTTATGGTGCAATAGAATTAAGCCTAATTGCTAATAGTTAAACATGGCATTTTTAAAAAGGAGGCTCAGGGAAAACATTTCAAGAAAGGCAACAAATAGACTTTTGCAAAAAAAAAAAAAAAAAAAGGAACAAAAGCTTTGAACTTTAAAAACCTTCTTTTGAATATTTGGTTGGCTATGTGGACAAGCAGATGGACAGATTAGATGTTGGTGAAGTGGTTATAACATAAGCTTGGCTGAACAATTGGCAAAACCATTAAAACTTCTTTTTTCTGTGATTTATGGCAGAATGGAAAGCTAAAGTATACTGTTTAAGACCAGTCAAAAGATCTTTCCTTCTGTTTAGTGTCTGGAAGACAAGTTAGTTCAGAAAGTATGAAACACACTATTTTCCAGGATTTTCATCTATGTTGAGTTATCACGTGGAAAACAATACTCGGTACAATTGACACTTGGGAAATCTGAAATTGAACGTTTTGTATTTATCTGTAACTGGCCTGTCATTAATCACTGCACTTTCCCGACTGACATCTCAGCCTTGTTCCACTAGCAGGTGAATTCTGCATCCTGGGGCGTTCGTGATCCATTGCAGTCCTTTCCTGTGGATAAAGTGCCTGCCCTGTATGTATGCTTGTGTAAGGAAAGGGAGAGGGAAGGGTCAGAGGGGAGGGGAAGAAGGAGGTGGATCAGTGTTGACAAAGAGCTCCTTGAAATTCTCTTCACCATTTGTCTGATTTACATTGCTACCTACAGGGGAACCAAGCTTTATTAAAAGTCACCTTTAGTGATTCCGCACTAACAGAAACGTAGAGCTGTTAGTCGCAGCAAGTTGGCACATAGGAAGAATAGAATTAAAGGTGGGATTAAGCCTGAGTTAGTCACGTAATATAAGAATAAACAATATGTGTAAAATATTCATTATACAGCAACTAACAATTTCTTGCCAAGACAGTCTTTCCACAGCCTGCCAATATTATTAAATAGTTACCTGTAAGGAAACAAATACAAACAGCCTTAAAAAATATTATGGATGACAGCCTATTAATTAGGAATTCATTCATTCTTTTAATAAAGTTATATTTTTGTATTTTCAATTGATTTTTACCCATGTCTATGTGCTAAAAACTTCAATGGCCTAAGGCTGCCATATTTTCTTTAAGAATCAGATCTTCAGGGGCTCTTATTTTCTTTCTTTCTTTTATTTTTTTCTTTTTTACTCAGCAGTTGGTGGAAATGGGGAAAAATTCTATATGTAATCATACATTTAGGTGTTCCGAAATCATCTAGCTACCCATTGACTGTTACCAAATTTCTGTATCAGATTTTGAGAAGGCCACAAACTTCCAAGGGAAACACTGTAATTACATGCACAAATCTTAATGTAGGATTTATGCTTTAATAGCCTTTTATTGTGGCCTTGATTAAATTTATAATTTAGATGTTTCAGAATGACCAGAAAGAAAAAGAATACATTTACTTCCCTTGATTTCACAGCCATAGATCCTTATAAAACCTAAACCATCAAATTTCACATGACCCTTCAGTTAATCCCTACACTAAACCCCCGTAAGTGTAAATATCATGTACATGCCAGTATATTTAGTGGAACGCTTTCTTTCAGGTCTCTATCTAGAATCATATCTCTTTTCTGCAACGATACAATAATTAGTAATTACTCCTTTGTGTTAACTAAAACCCATGCAGCACTACCATAGTTGAGTGAATAAACTCTGTTTTTTCCTTCTCATTTATCAAGCAGTAAATTTAAAGCTAAGTTTTTTACTGTGGGTGTTTGTGTTACAATGATCGAAAAATCTTGCACTTGTGTACTGTCACTGGTTAGTGGCACATAGTATCTTGTCATATAAGAGGTTTTCTTTGTTACACAAATACTTTGCTTTAAAAAAAATAACAGAGCAAAATAATTTATGATCTGAAAGCTTGGAAATTAAAAACTGGAGTGCACCTGAACAACCCTAAATATTGAAACATATGAAGGGGCAAAAGAAAAGTAATCACAATCTGAAACAGATAAAATTGAAATGAGTGATATTCATCAGCTGGAGTTTCTAGATTCTTGCTGGAGCATGTTATCACAGAATTAAAGCACCCTCCAATCTTCCATGTTTCTATCCCTATGATCCCTTTAAGCTATGGAAGTATTATCCAGATTTTCAATCAGAAAAAGCATATGGACATCATAATGCCTAGCACGGTATTATGAAATTCTAGTATCTTCGTGTTTAAATCCATGGTTTATGTACTTGCTCACCACATATATTGTATGAAGAGAGTGATCAGAAACAAACTTCAAGAAACACTGTCAACTTTTCAAACCACTTCGTTTTAAGTTGGCTTTGGCTAAAATGACATTTTTTATTCCTGTATCTTTTTCCTACTTCTGCTTAAAAAACCCCAACATGCTGCTAGGGAGAAAAGAGCGAGCAAATTTTCCATTCTGCAACTATAGCTAAGAACTTTAACCATTTTTTTTTCCCCTAGGCAGTTTTCTATTGAATTTTTGATTATTTGCATTGTGTGGTCTTATTATTGATTTGTCAGATACCAGAATACAAGCCTGGAACACGAGTCTAATTCAGTGCAAAGTGGGGACAGATATTCTCATTCCTGCCTCACTACTGCTGTTGGACAGAAAAGCACTTGCAGGTCTATGGGATGAGGAAGCAGTGGAAGTAGCCAAAAGAAGAAATAAGAGGGGCACCTGATGGCTGGAGTGGTTCGTTTCCTACCTGGTCACACTGAGGTATTTCACAGGGCAGTGAGTATGGCAGTGTCGTTCATCCTTTCCCTTTGTAGCTTGCCATAAACTGGCACAAAACTCTCCCAATACTTAGTAATGTACATCAAATGGGAAGTTTCTGATCCAAGTAATGTGTCATAACTTAAAAATTTAGGTAATTGTGAAATTCTTTCTTTCTCAAATCACTTGTTCAATTTATTTTGAATTTACCAATGTCACTTAAAACTGTAAGAAATATTAAAATAATCACCTGGGGTTTTAGGTCCCATCAGTAAGGCTGATGGGACAGGAGAAGTGAAGAGGGTAAAAATATTTTCTTAATACAAAGTAACCTTGCAATTATGAACAGAATAACATTTCTGAATCCATGCATCAGGATTAGTTACATATTTCCTAAAATATTTCACAAATTTTGCCTTGCATTACATTTTGATATATTGAAGTAGCATGATGGAATTGATTGATTTGCAACAATGAGGTTAATGAGTCAGACTGCGTAGTGACAGGCAGCTTACAGGCTTCATATTAAATCAAAGCAAGCAGAGACAAATGAATGAATACATTCACCATCATGTGATTCCAAAATGATTTTGCCAGCAGAAAAAAAATGCATTAATTAAAAAGACATTTTATTTTATACAAGATTAATTTGAGCCGTAATAGCTTTGTTTTTCTTGCGTGCCTGAAAGGTAGTGGATAAAATGATCACAAACATACTTTTACTTCTAATTGTCTCAAAGCTGGTTACATATGTTCCATATTAGAAAGCAAAATAGCAAAAGAGAGGTGGATAGAATTGTTTGTTTATGAAGTGCAGGACTTGTCTTGTTTAGACTAGTGCTGAGTGGGGTTTTTTCCTCATGCAACATTCCTTAATTTTTACTTATTTAAATTGGTTTGTCTATCCCAGCTAGAAACATACAGTCCTAGAAACTACAATAGATGTGGGGAAGAAAGTTTGTTGAGAAAAAAACAAAACCAAACCACAACAAAAAGGATCAAAAGAGAGAGAAGACTCTTTAAATAAAAATTAATTTTCAAAAAAAACAACCTAAAAGCTCTCTACCTAGTGAAACCATTGTACTTTAATTAATTGGCATCGCACGTAACAAAAACAGGGCAACATTTGTTCATTTTCCGATGAATATCATAGTAACATTTTCCTTTCTTACAGAAAATACATACACATGACATAATTTGAGATATCTATGCCACATATAGAAGCATATGGACTGTATTACCATTTATCTTCATGAAAAACATGTCAACGTAATTTTACAAGATAAGGAATAGATCGGATTTAGAGCCAGTGGTAGGCAGTGGTATATCAGAAAAGGGGATGTATAAATATTCATATAATTTATGTTTTTCAGCTGATATAGCTATTCTTGTAACGATTGTGGTACACTTGAGCCCTTAAGTAATCATTAGTCTGTGGTAGAACTAACTTGCCATTTTGGGGTAAGAAAACCATTTCTAATACATGCCAACAGAGTGGAGCACTGCCACATTTTGGAGTTGGGTTAGATCCTGACTTGGAGCAAATGACAAAAATGAGGCAACGGAAGGAACAGTAATGACAGGAGATTCGTTTATACTGAAGCTGGACTGAGACATAATTAATGTAAACCAGATTTTGTGATACGCTAGTTGGAAGGGAATGCTCTGTGGAAAGAGGAATTTTTAGCTATTAGACAGTGGTTCATGTAGAATCACAGAGAACATTAATGGAACAGAAAATACGGCTTGAGAAAACAGCAATGTTTCTTTGATCATACAAAAGATGTTTGTGCCGAAGAAGCTACTGGAAGAGGTAATAGTGAACCAGGAATAGGTAGAGACTTTGTGAACTTCTTTTCCCTCTATAAGAAATTAATAATAATACTAAAAAGCTTGAATAGAGATGGAAAGAATCCCTCGTCCAGCTATAAACAAAGCATAGAATGATCTGCTTAGCGCAAGTTACACAAACAGCATTTTGAGATTCATCCAACGCTGTAACTCTTGTCGGTGCTGTAGGACATCTGTATCAGAATTATGCTCTTAGGGAAGAATTGTTCTGCTGATTAGTGCTGTGTAATTTAATTGTGGATTTTTTGCAGGTAATGTTAGTATTGAAGGTGGTCAGCCTTAAGGTGGGCAAAACACAAGAGAATATGGAGTAAAAAACATTTGTTCTGGGAAACAGGATAGAGCTCTACATACGTCATCACAAATTTGTGTTCGGTCTGATGAAGGTAAAGCTCCTACACTAACACAAAAATGTTTTCTCAAATAAGTTAGCCAGGTAATGATAGTTTGGGAGTGCATGAGAATGGATTTGCTGTACTTCACTGCAAATATCGACAAGTCATAGATACCTGACTGTAATCCTCTCCAAGGTAAATGTGTCTTTTGCCTTCAAATGCTGAAAATGGCCAATGGTCTAAACAGGTATTCATGTACGCAATCCTAAGCACATCTGAGTTGCTCAGTGACTTCAGGACAACTCTTCATGAAGGAATGGAGCCCAAAGGTAAAGTTAGCTTTCCGTTGTGTTTATGGAGCACTAAGTACGGAGGAATATCGCTTTTGGTATTAGCTTTTGGGCATTTTATTGTAAATCTATAACAATCTTAAATTAAGTAAGAAAAAGAAATTGCCATTTTTGTAGTAGGACGTTGAAAAATTTAGTCACCAGTGAAGCAAGGGAAACTTGTTTTAATTATTCATACGTATAGATGATTTCACGAACCCCTTGAGGATTTGCAGAAATGCTTCCTAATTATTGGGAAACTTATTGTACTGCCTTCTACTAACCCCTCTTCAAACACATGCTTCAAAAATTAGTAATCAATTAAGATTTTTCTTTAGAGACAAGCTTGCTTCCTACTCAATTATTCTTAGCTCATAAAAATTGTGCTGACAAGTGGCTGAGTCATATCTTTTATGAGCTTGCCAAAAGCCACGCAGCAAGCACAGCGAAGGAAGATATAAAGTGAAACCATGTGCCCTAACTCCATAACATAATTAGATAATTATCCAGTACTCTATTGGTATGAATGTATGTTGTGAAGCAGTAGGTGTCACACTATGGATATCCATGCCTTCTGACAGGGTTTGTTAGACTCTTGGAAGTGAAATCTAAGGCCTGCAGTGCTGCCGTGGTGTCATTAACAGTATCTGCTAGTCAGTTATGATCTTCAGGAACTTTAATTTCTGTAAGAGCATTAGAATTTCTTAACAGCACTTGGAGAAGAAGCAGGACAGGACTCTGTAAAGTAGACCACACATGGACTGTAAGGCTGAAGAAGACCTCAGCGAAGTTGATGTTGATTGGTGTGGACCATGCCCACATAGATAACTTGTGAGTGGCATCTGTGTTGTGGCTTGTCCCAACTACATGAATAGAAATCTATTGCTGATTATTAAAGTGGGTGCTATACTGGATACAGTTGTTCTAGCTGCCTTCACTTTTTCCTGTGCATCTGAGGATCTGCAGCTTTCCCCATGAGATCCACAGACGTGGCTTGCAATTTCAGATAATCTTTGCTGTCTCAGCTTCCATCTCTCTTGATTATGTAGTTGCTCACTCCCTGTAATGAATTTAGTACAAAGTTTAGACCAGGATGAGAAATGCGATGTTTAGTAATACACATTCAAACCTACAGGTTTTGTGGTATAACAAAATGAGTTGAGGGATTGTCTTTTTAATAGATACTGATGCAGCCGATCTCCCTGGTGAGAGAACCGTACAAATCTAGCCCCACTATGTTCCTCAACAACAAATGACTCCTGTCCCAGAGGAGATAAGCAGCTTGTCACGTTTCTCATTACCAATAGTCATCCTCTGTTTGGCAGATCTCAGCTTCCTTTCTTTTCAAATGATCCAATCAAACGGTGTATCATAGAGAAATTTTTCTCAACTTATATTTCACTTTGATGCTTGAAGTTTCTATCTGTAAACAGCTATCTTTTATTTTTTCCAGTTACAGCAGAATCTGTAACGGATAAGAATGATGTGAGCCTTAACTTCTACAGTTCCTTACACTGGACTACTTACCTGTGTAACTTCATTATCAACAGGGTATTTTTTTAGGGAGGTGGGGTGTTGAATGACTTTGCATTCTTTCTATGCTAATAAAATGCTTGTTTTCACAAAAATAACATATATATGCATTCAGTGATTATATGAATGCATGTAATGCGTTTGTCAACCACTCTAAATTCAACTAGCTCACAACAAAGCTGAGGTAACTTGATGGGGAAGCTAGTTGCTTTCTATTCTTAATAATTCAGCATAAAGTAGGATCATTAATATCTTGACTTTACATTTCAATCAATTTTATAGTTTTGTGATTGAAAAACCCACAATATTTGAAAATTAAGAAATTAAAAATATGAAATAATTTTTCAGTAAAATTTAGCCATTAGCAGACTACTATATTTTCATTACCACTTACAAACTTTAAGCATATATGTCATTGCAGTTGATGATAACTGTTTACGTATATACATACACCCCCCCCCCCCCCCATAAATACATTTTAAACACTTTGGAGTCATCTTGTTCTTATCTGGTTTAGTAAAATTTCCAGGCTTAACACATGTTGTACAATGGAATAGCTTCAGCTCAAGTAATCTTTGCCTTAAAATACATCTGCAAAGAAAAGTCTGCTTTGCTTTGTGGCAAAGCTTTCTCAAAGAGAATTTCAAACAAGACTCAGAGTTAATGACCCTATCAGAGAACTTGTGGTTAATGGTGGGTCTTTGTGGCTGAATCTGGTATCTACTAAAATGTATTTATATAGGCTTTTACTGTCAATTCTTTCATGAATCATGGAACTGAATCTTATATCTTTGAGACTAAACTTAAAAGTTTCATTTACAAGAGTTTAAAGTATATGTTTCATTCAGAAACAAACTTCATGCTGAACTTGAATTGTCATTATTAACAATTCTCTCTGGCAGATAAAGGGGAAAGAGAATACATTGAGTTTTTTTCAGTGACGTAGTTGCAGATGCACAGCTGAGTAATCCTAGGGTTCCAAAAATGGGTTTGATTTCAATTTTTTGTGCAGGGAAAGCCCTTTTTACATAGAGAAAAAGCACCTTCTGCTTCAGTGTTGCTGTTATATTTATATTTTCAATGTTTTTCCATAAAAGACAAGGAAAGGATAATATAAGATTCACGAAATGGTCAGAGGACACCATGGATATGCCAGCATCAGGATATCTTCAGTGTATCAGTCCAGTGATCAGGACTATCCTGTTCATCCCAGCCACAAGACCACAATTCAAATAATTTTTCAACCTGTTGAAATGTCAGCACACATTTCTCATTCTAGAAAATGGTCTACTTGCTGTTCTACAAGGCACATAGGACAGAAGGTTCTCAACTCCTCCCTTAATATTGCTCCACTTCTGCTCTGTTTAAATGCTCATTTACCCATGGGTTCTTTATTTTTATTGGTATCACTATTGCGAGATCATAGCTATTATCTGGTTTTGGGTCAGATTCAAGTTTCTTCTTTGAACCGATCTCCTGTGAGTGTTCCAGTTGTGGCTATTAAGTCGCTGTTCCCCTTGCTTGCTTGCTTCCTATTCCATTCATCAGTTAATTTTCTTTTTAAATATTTGCTATCGGTATTAGCAATAATTTTAAGCAGAAAGAAATCTACTAAATATCAGAGCAATTTATGATAATGGATTTAGTCTTTGAGGGAGGAAGTACTCTTTCAGTAAAGGTTTTTATAATGTGTAAAAAAAACCTTCAGACTAACATTTTAGAGAGGGGATATAGGAAGTCTTTGTGCCAAAGATAACAGATGTTAATTCTAACACTTTCAGCTTTCAGACCAATTTGTTACTCTTTTCTGACATTTCTAGGGAAGATACTTCTGTTTTATCAGCTCTACCCTCAATATAAATAAACAAAAATTGCCTTCCTTCTCTTCCATTACAGTGTCATTTTGATTTCTTTATACATTTAAATGTAGTTTCAATTTCAATAGTGTATCACCAGGTTACCAGCTCAATTGAAAATATACGAGGAGATGTAAGAAGTAATTGGCATACGAAAAATTTAAGGAAAAAAATGTTCCAAAATAATCACTTACAGCCATAGGTATTTTTCATGATTTGTTTTATTTTTATTTCCTAATTCAATACATGAGAAAAAAAATCTTTCAAAATTGATTTAACAAGCTAAATATTCACTAACTGTTGTTACACAGACACATGCATATACAGTGCCATGTAGGAGGTTAGTATTGCATGCTCCTACTGAAGTATATGTTTCTATAAGCCTGTTAACACAGGCTTCATAACATTTTCTAAATGGCAAATCTTTTTGCTGGATCACAATGAGCTTCCAAAGAACTCTGTCTATCACAAGGTTTCAGCCTTCTGACCTCCTCTGCGGAAGCATTAGCTATTTAAATAGGAAGTTGCAAACATTTCTTATAATGTTTATTTCCTCCCACCACCTTTTTATCCAATAGGTTTAGTTTTGGACTTCAAATCAATCTGGGTAATACTTTACGTGACAATAGTACTACTGAAATGGCTACTGGCAAGTGTATCATAAACTGAACATTTGAAAGGGAATAATGTTTCAGAGTCTGACCCAAGAGACCAACCTTTTTATGGCTAAGCTTTGTAAAATTTCACCCATAAGCAGACACTAGTCCTGTACAATTAGGCATGAACGCTTACTTTCATAGGAGTTAAATGCAGTTTTAATAGCTGTTCTAAAATGAAATATGCATATGAGTTTAGGTAACATTTCATACTCCAGCTGCCTCAGTGGAAACCAAAAATGAGAGTTTCTTTTACATTAGAGGGCATATTATGGTGTTGATTTTTTTAAGTCCTCACTCATCCATGAAGAAAAGCGATAAGGAACACTACCACAAGGAACAAATTATATTTGAAAATAATTTTTATTGAAAAGAAGCTGAGTTATTGCATAGATTGACTTGTAATCAGGTGGGATTTCCTTGAATATTTGTGGTGTTGTGAGTACAGCTACTGCGAATAGACATCTCCCACACGGCCATCAGGCATGGAGTTGGGTATGATATCTGTAGGGCACCTCAACAGGTTTGATAGCTTCTCTGCTTTATTATTTATTTATTTATTTATTTATTTATTTATATAGTAAGGAAAATGCCTGTTTTATTCACACTCTTCTCTATGAAGTTTTTCAGGCAACAATGAATGGATTTTCTTTTTTATATATTTTTAAAAAGCAAAGAGAAAATAGAGACTATAGTAACCAATCACTGTATGTTATCTGTCAACCTAGGTGTGAGAAACCCATTTTCCAGGAAGAACAAGGCTTTTAAGATACTTTTTCAGAGTTGTAGGAAAGAACTCAAGCTCTCCTTTCTTTGGCCTTCTGCGACTTCTCTTGCTTGCCCTTAATAATGTTGGTCCCATTCTGATGCTGAATGGAATAATGTTGAAATGTTCCCATTTTTGTAGACTGGTAAAACCATTTCCTGCCCAGTTTTAGCCTCTGACTTTGTTCACTGGTGCTCCACATGTTCTCTTTGAGGAAAGATCATTGATGTATTAAGAACAGTCTGGTGAGAACAATGTATCCCTTTAACCAGTGGCATATGCAGTTTGTTGTTGTTGTTATTATATTGGAAGGATTTTAACCTTTAAAACTCAGTGAGTCACTGCTAGAGTGGTTGCAGATATTTCCATGATAGGCCTCAGGACTGATGTGAGCCCAGAAGAGCAGTGCGGGTAAATGCCTTATCTGCTGCCTTGTCACATTTGTGCCACTGGAAAATCAAAACTGAAATAAGGAGAAAGTAGGTAAGCTGAACGGTGCATACCCTGTGGTGTGCTTTTCAGCCTGGTACTCTACGCACGTTTGACAGCTCTAATCTACACAAGCCAGTGAATTTTCTTGTGTGTTGGTTTTGCCATGATGGAATGTTTTCATCTCCAAATTCGGATTTTTGAAATATTGCCAGGAAGAAAAAAGCAGGAAGGAAGAGAAGTAGAAGCTGTTGAGTTTCTTCTATCAAGTTTTTTCTTCTGCTTGCTTTGGCTTCTGCTTCATGGCACTTTCAGCTGCTGAGCATTTCTTAAACAAATAGCATCTTACACTACTGCTGTGTTCTTTATTCTTCAACAGTGGAACTGCCCTTTGCCACGGAAGACTTGCCCTGATCACATTCCAGCAGTTAAAACTTAAGTAGCAATGTGGGAAGCACCTCATCTAAAAGATGCTGTTAGAAACAAAATTAATGGACTTTAGGCTCCTAATTTTGAGTCTCCACTAATCTGGAAAGACAGATTCTTGTCCATCAGGACTGGGCATATCTTCTTCACTGTATGAACTAAGCTTCACTGTTCATAGGTCATCAAGTCCTTGGGAATCTTTTTGGCTTTTCTAGTTGTTTATTTTATGATATTTTCTTAAAGCAGGACTGGTAACTGTACAGACCTTTGCACAGTTCAGTTTTACGAGAAGTAGGCAACTCAACTTCACAGAGATACGGATCACAGTATCCAAACAGTATAAATTTAAACCCTTCCTATCATCACAGAAATAGTTAGTAGAATAAATAGTTTGGCTATGCTTTGTGTATCTGTGCCAGCAGCTCATGACCAGTAGTTCCACCTCAGACTCATTCTTCCCCCAGAATGCCCTCCAAATCTGTGCATATTCTTTTGATTGTGTGGCTGTGTGCTGCGTTCACACTATGGTATAGCTGCAATAATGATACCGTTGTTTGTTGTGAACATCAAAAGATCACATAGTACAGCACTGCACTCTTTCTGTGGAGTTCGGATAATTTTTTTTTTGTGTCGAGCAAGGAGGTATTTTCATCATGTGACGATTTGAAGTTTTGGCATAATATACTGATGTTATCCTTGCCTTGCCTCGTTTTCAAGATTTCTGGTGACACTTTGAACCTAATCCAGAACTGTCGTTTCATGAGCTTGTCATCACATTTTAGGATTGCAGAATTAACAATGATAGCTTTGTTCTACCACTACTGCCAGTTTCATTAGGTACTAAAAGAAAATGTGTCCATTATTTCTCCTTTTGCTCAGTTTTGTTAGTCACAGCTACTTAGTCTTTGTTTTGACTTTTTTTTTTTTTCACTCCTCGTTCATCTCTCTCCTCCTTCCAGCCTAATTATTGCCACATTTCTGGGAATTGAGAGGATTCAATTATTCTAGTGACATAGGACTTGAAAAACAATGCAGCTAGAGCCTATTTGCATGATGACTAATTTCCAGTCTTTGTTTTAAGTTTTGGGAGCTGAAACATGCTTTATACTTATACTTGTACAGAAAGGAAGAGCCCTTCCTTCTCAATGAGTGCTCACAGGAAATGTGTCCTGAATATCTTGCCCTGCTGAGAATAGGAAACAGATACAGGGACTGACTTAGTTGGGGTAGGAGCACACTGTGGGAGTAACGAATTATGAATCATCCTCATCACACATGCAGTGTGAAATGTGACTGTGCAATGTCTCACAGTCAAGGGCGGGGGGGGGGGGGGGGGGGGGGGCGGTGATTCCAGGATAGGGATCAGACGAACAAACACCAGCAAGAGTCAAAGTTGTGGAGAGCAAGCAGGTCGGGCTGACGAGCACTGCGATGCTGGCAGTGATTTTTTTCATGAGGGAGCAAGAGAAGGGAAACCTGCACAACTACTGTTTTCACTAAATAATCAGTCTCACCGTTTTCAATTGTTAGCTGTATTTTAATATGTTGTGCAATTATATAGGACAAGCCTAATTCAATTCTGTGATTATATTCTAAAAGCCAAGTTTCATCTTCCGTTAGCTGAAACGCATTAATACATTTACCATTTTTTGTAACAGTATTCCATGGCTTTCATCTCAATGTGTTACCGTAGAAATTAAGACGTATATTGTGTGTGTACACTTTTCTAGATGTAGGTACAAACATGTGGTTGAGACTTTTTTAATTAAAATTTATTTTCACTGGGAAAAAGCTGATTCCTAATAACTAGAAGTTTGGGGAACATATCACCTCTGGTAAAGGCTTTTTTGGGAGCGGGGAGCAGGCAGGAGGGTGGGGGAGAGAATTCGCATTTGCAGACAGGAATATCTGATCCAGGATCTGTTTTCCTTTTTTGTAACTTTGCATTCACTATCATGATCTGAGGCAGATCAAATTTGATTAAACACACACAAATATATTTGTGTGTATATATATATAAAAATAGTGTAAAGCATTACATAGTCATGTGTAAAACACTTCAGAATTATCTTGAATAAAATGGAAAAGTACACAAGTTAATATTTACTTTGATGGAAAGTTATGTTTCAACCATTTTGGTAGAAATTTGTTAATAGCCCCTCACACTGAAGCATCAGTTTAGGTGCAAATGTACAGACATTTTGTTCATTTCTGGTCACATTCTGTCTACAGCTAACAAAATGTCTTTTACTTGGTATGAGCTACATAAATGGCTACTTTACTGTCTACAATAGTTAAAATGCTACACAAAGAACTTGGTTTGTGGGGTATTTTCCACCCAGAGCAGGAGGATAAAGGAGTTTCAGCTGGATAAACCTGCAGAAACGAAATGTGCTTTCTGTAACTATGGGATGAACCACCTGATGTGAGCACATCCTTTTTGTAACTCATAGCAACTAAATTTGTCTTCTTAGAATTTTGGGTTGCATTTTCTCATTGAAGGGCATACTAGTTCATCTTTCCTGTCTTCCGAAGACTTCCAGGGCACAACACATTTTGACATAGGTTTTCGACTTAGCTTTGCTGAGTGAGGTCTCAGAAATTAACCCCTTCAGTTACGTGTCATCTCCCCCTAAATAGAAAGTGTCTGCTTAGGGTCACTCCTCTGTGTCAAGGAACAGCAACAACCGGCTCAGTACAGAAGACATTTCCCCCAAGTACTCCTCCAGCCTCCGACTATTTTCACTTCTTGGGATTTCCTGACCCTGTTTTGGTTTGGTAGCTCTCACTGGAATTCCTCTCTAAGTGCTTGTCTGATCTCTTCTGCAACCCATGAAAGCTCTTTCAAAACCACAGTATTCAGTGGCAAAAAATTCCACAAGTCTGCTGTCCGTTGCATGAAGAACAACTTAATTTTTATTTGTTCTGCTGTTCTTACCTGATTTTAACCCAGACATGTCAACACTCCCGTTGAAAGCCTGGGAGAAGAAGGAGAACGTCTAGAGACATAACCACTTCAGCCAGCTTTGCTGCCCAATAGGACATTTCATGGAATTATGCTTTTCTGATCCAACATTGAATACTCTGAACCACATCCAAAGTTAGATGCTTAACATATCCAGGATGCTTACTGCTTGAGCAAGGGGAAAATCATTAATATCTCCCATTCAAACATTTGATTTGGAGTCTTCTGTGTTTATTTATTGGATAGATACCGAAACTGGGACCGAAGTTTTGTGGAAAACAAATCAAATTAAAATCAGCATGAAAGCACAGATCTACAAGGGATGTAAGCTTTGTCTGTTTCAAAGGGAGGAAACAGTGGAGGAGAACCAGAGACACAAAGGTTGAACCAGTATTTCTCTAAATGTTTGGGAGAGAAAACTAGACTTGGGATTCAGAAATATTCATGGTTTTTGCTTTTTTTTTTTGTTTTTCGCCCCTTTGAGGCATTCATGATACAGAACACTTTTTTTTTTAAAAAAAAAAAGTATGTATTTGCTTATTTTCAATATTGTATCTTCTTTCCTTTGTTAGAGATGGAAAATAAAATGGCAATATCTGTTAGGGGAAATTTGGGCTGGACCCAACAGCCCAAGAGAGGCAGGGCTGCCTCTGCTCCATGCCCCCAGGTCTAACCAGTAGTGAGGCTGAGCAGGTATTCCCAATAGGCACGCACACACACAGACACATGTATACACCACACACATACACAGCTGGCTACACAGAGCAACACGGAGAGACACAGAGAAGCACCCACACAAACAACAACAGCACCAACGGCCTCATCCTGCTTCCCTTTCTGGCTGAGCAGGATGGAGGTCTGCTGGTGAGAACATATATATACATACATACAAGGTGGATTCCCCCAGCAGCTGGGCTCAGACACTCAGTCTCCCAGTAGGTGCCCCTGGATCCCAGTGCTCATACCCACGCCTGCTCCAGGTGCTGCACCATGGGCACACGGGTCTCTGGCACTTGGTTTCCCTCACCCCCGTCTTTCCACTTAGTGACACCCAGGCACAAGAGCCCTTTGGCCCTGATCTCCCTACAGTAGCTGGCACCCAGACAAATGCTCACTCTAGTTGCTGGCACCATGGACACATGGTCCCCTATGACCCAAGGTCCAAAAGATGCTCCAGGGTTGACTCATCGTGATGGGTGCCACACCTGGACACGGGGGATGAGAGTCTCCTGGGACAGCCCTGGGAAGGACTGGACAGGGTGTCCCTTCCACTGAGTTAACAGTTTGGGTTGCTGCCTGCCTTTGTGTCCTGTGCTCCTCTGGCCTTGCGCAGATGGGCCTTTGGTGGGCTGATGGCTTCTGTGATGGTATTGTTTGGGTCCCCCCCACCCGCTATTGCCTTTTATCACATAGCCTGACATTATCTGTCAGGGTCTAATGCACTTGTCAGAAACTGGAATAAAACGAACAGATGGTATTGTCTCTTTCAGAAAGACTACTGGTTGCTTAAAACAATACGGTGTTCTGTATATTTTCATTTATGCTTCTTTGTGCTCACATGTAAAGTCCACATCTGGGAAAGTTTTACCCTTTTAATAACTTTAACCTACCCCTTAATTTGCTAGTAAAACAAAAAACAATCCTAATGTTTTCAGTTCATCAGATTTGACCACTTCAGATTTCTCAACCTTGCGATCTAAAACGTCAGAGCGTGGAAATGTCAGAGCTCTTGCGATCTTCAAGTTGGCAGCTGAGTCATTTTTGGACTTTTTCTCTGCCTCTGCTGGGTACTGTGTCAAACAACAGAGAATGAAATTTGGCAGCTCTTTTTGTTTGCTACAGGAAATGTATAGGAAAGGAGACAGTTAATTCAGAGAGGAAAATTTTGCAAGACGTAAGTGCATAAAGAGGGCCCTCCTTTAGTGATGAAAATATTTTAAACCATACTCTACTCTCTTGTAACTATACACAAGCAAACATTCTTTCCGTCTTGTGCAGTTTAAAATACCTTCTGTAATACCCAGCGCAGGCTTCGGTTTATACAATAAAGACAGCAGTAGAGTGGGACAGTATAAACTATGCTTAAAGCTATTTTGACTTGTGTAGGATTTTTTTCCTGACTATATTAGGAAAAAAATTATCATCGATGGAATAAAATGACTTATTTCAACTCTGTGACCGTACTAATTTGATCTAAAGTCTGGTTCATAGCATAGGGATACAATACAGTGTTCGTGGGGACTTCTGAAAACAGTTTTGGAGGGAGGGGGTTTGATTAAGCTAATCTGTATAATTTCACTTTTATTGTTCTAATTTACCTATCTGAAGAGAAAAAGGGGCAGAGAGGGAACTGTCAAGGCTCAGTGATTTATATTACTGTATCTGAAGTCAGATTCTTGTCTATCAACCTTTCTTCTCTCTATAATCCCTGCTGTGGATGAGCTTTCTGTATCAATATGCAAACTATAAATCCAGGATCTTTTAAATATTATCAGCAAACTATCAGCAGATTTGAATGGCAATGATGAAAGATGTGAAATGATCATATTTGTGTGTGATAAATTTTTGTGTGTGTGTGCTTTAGTTATAAGGGAGAGATGAAGATATCATGGTGCTGTTTTAAGCATGATGCTGAGACTATGGAAAACTACCACTTTCCATAGAAAATAGTCTGATGATTTTGTGTGTACATCCTGCCTCTTTTTATCAGAATAAACTTGGTGAAATTGAGTTTTGGAATTCAGAACTATCATATGTATAAAAGATGAGGGAAAATGTCTACTTTACATTCACAGCCTGTATAGAACTGACATTCATTGATTATTTCTCATTTACTGTAAAAACATTTATTTCGCAGGGTGACGTAGTCCAAATGAATAAAGTTTATCTTAATGTATTCTTAAACGCCCCAAGTGTTGAACAGCACAGCTACTCAAGCCAATATGCTCCAGTGCTTCACCTTTCTTAAGGCTTTTTAACCCTTAAAGTTTAACCTAAATCCTTCTTTCTGCAACTTAAACCAATTGCTGTTTACACGTTCGACAACAGAAATAAAAAAGACGGTATTTCTTACTTTTCATAGCAGCCTTTTCTAGATTTGAACATTACTGTCATGCATCTACTCAGTCTCCTCTAAACTTCTTTCAGTCATTTCCTGTAGGTCATATTTTTCTAAAGCTCTCACCTTCTCTTCTTGCTCAGCTTTGGACTCTTAATATCATCTGCATCTTTCTTTAAGCATGTTACACAAAATTAGACATGCTGCTCAAAGTGAAGCCTTCCTATCCATCCATGTATCTAAGATGATGTTTCTCACGCTTGCTTTCTACCTCAAAATTTCTGATTTCTGTGCCTTTTATCTGTCTCCTCTGAATTGTATTGTACTGTTTTTCAGACCATGTCTCAAGTTAGCCCAAGTAATTTTGAATTCTATTCTGTTCTTCAGCTTGCACTTCCTCCAGCCCTGAGGGTACTAATATTAAGCGCACACTCAGCACTTTATTATTTGGTTCATTAATGAGAACAGTAAAGTACCTACACTAAAACCTGAAGAAGCCCTTTTGTTGGGAAGCAATAGTTATTACTCTGAATACAGATATTAACCATTTACAATAGATTCATCCAGACTGTGCTTTTCTCAACTTGCTCATAAGCATGTAATGAAAAATAATATCAAAAAGTCTTACAAAAATTAAGGCTTCTAACTGTAGTCACCTCTTCTCTGTTCATACAGCTTGATAACATGTGTTAGTGGGATAGTAGATTGATTTCACATTCCCTGTTCTTCACAAAATACAGTTGGCTCTTTGCATGTCTCCTTGGTTTTTTTAGGTTTTACAAAGTATCTCTTTCTTTGCTTCGGAGTTCTTCCTGAGGGTTGAAATTGCCTTCTTCTTTCCCAGTTCAAAGATTAGTGCTGCATAATTACTTCCTTCCCTCTTTGATGGGCTCTAGAAAAGAACCACTAATGAGTCTGAGGTTGCTTTAGTCCAGTTTACCAAATTTTATGTGGTAAATTAGGGAATATGCAGCTGACTTGGAAAATGTAAATATTTTTTTCTATTCTTGTTTGAGATCTTACTGTGAAGTCACTAACATTACATTGTCTGATTTGCAACTGCTATCTCGTAAGAAGAAGAGACAAGCAAAACCATTCACTAAGTCTGGCTTTCTTAGTATCATCACAGTTATATGTGATTCTACAAAACTGTCAGCACTTAATTAGAAAACACTTCTAGTGTTTATGGTTGTGAAAAAAATCTTGAAAATGTAGCCAGACTCATGATGCGGTCACATCTTTGAGCGTGAAGGCAGAAATAATAACTCCTAGAAACAGAAATCAACATATAATCTTGTGAGGCTGCGCACTTTTAAAATCATTGCTGTGCTAGCAAACATGACCTTGTCTGAAAATGTCATAGACTAGAAATAAAAGTATACGGAGTTTCTGTCTTTTGGGAGAACTGCCTTCTTCGCATACTGCGTTCTTAAAGAAAGGCTGCTGTTCTGGGGAGGGGTCTCATTCAGTTACCCTCCTCAAGGTCACCCGTGCATTGGCCATGTCACAAAATGGAGTAGTACTGTGTGTTTCTACTCACAGCCTTTCTGGTGTTGGACATAAAACCCAGTTTCAGTGCTCTAGAGTCCAAATGGGCAGGCAATTATGTATTTAAACACCTGAAATACATACTGATTTTCCTTTTTACTAGTTACTATTGAAAGGAATAGCAATCTTAGAAGTACCAGAAACCGGAGGTGGCTTTGAAGAATAGTGCACATAAAAAAAGGTGCATCAAAATTTATTTTTAGAAATAAAAAGGTGGAGGTGGGTTGCTTTTTAGGGGATTTTTTTTACTCCATATGACAGATGCTTGATTTCTTCTGTGATATTTTGGATTTTTTTAATATCACTCGTATCAAGTAAAGAATATAAAAAGACTTACAGCAAGGAAAGGAATTTTGTTTGAGATCCATTTTTTTAAAGGAAACCTTTTACTTGCAATGTCAAAATTCATACTTGCAGACCAGGACTTTAACCGAATTACGAGACTTGCAAATAAAACCATACTGAACACATACCCTGATGAAAGCTTTGTGCTGTGGTTCTTGTGATATTTTCAGAGAGTGGCTGTGTTTTTCTCTAAGTGATGCACTTTGAAATCTGCCGGCTAGGCCTATGAATCTGAGTCAATGAAATACCAAATGATGTCCTGCAGCATATAATAGTCATCTTAGCAATCTCAGACTGAAAAGTGCAGCTGCTCTTAAGTTAGAATAGCAAAAGTGCTTTCTGCTTTGTCTATTAAGAAAGATGCTGTAGCATTTATTTTAATTTGGGAATCTGTTCAAGTATTTCCTCAAATGAAAACTATAGTTCTACATAAAAAAAAGTAATAAAATGTATTTGTTTCATTTAATTTTTTAATTAATTCATTTTTATATTGCATACCCTAATTAACAAGGTCAACTTAGACAAGCAAAAGGGGAGCAGAAACTACAGTTCATGCCAGGGGCAGCGGCAGTTTTTAACTAGAGATGATTACTGTTGAGCTGCATCAAAATATTCATCAACACTGAAGGTCTTGATCTGAATCTGAACTTACGACTTTGGGCCTGTGTTGCCACCTCCGCTGAATTTTCTTTCTATAAAGTTAGCTACAGTAAACTAAAAGGAAAGCAAAAATGCTCAATTGACATTCAGGCTTAAACATATTTAAATGAATTGGACTTTAAGTCTTTGCTGAAGGAAGGGTCAGCAAATGAATCAGAAAACAAGCAGAAGGAGAAAGAAAAGCAACAATGAAATTTAGATGAAATAAAAGTGACAGTAAGAATTGGTAACTTCAAAATTACGTGTTTTTCTTCAGAAGCATTTGCAAAATGCAATGAATCAGCATTTGTTCGCCATTCATTCCTCAGGCAGTGGAATCAGTGGTGTGCAACACTCAGAATGAGTCTGATTAAGTTTCATGTAAGGGAATTCCTCTGTGAATGTCCTTTGTGTTGCCTTCACACCTGCTGAGCTAGGAGAAACATAACAGCTCCTTTCATTGCTCCAGTTAAAGCCTGTCACAAGGGTGACATCATTGCTACCACAGACATTTTAACCTCAGGCCCTGGAGCCAGCCTTTCAAAGTCTTTGACAGAGAAATATCTGAACATCTATAACTGATTGTGGTAATTAACTTGCCAGATTCAGTTTGCAGGTATACAGTAGGTTATGCGGCTTCTTCAGAACAGTGTCTATCAGCTAAGCATTGTTAGCCATTTATTTTTCAAATAGAGATGAGTCTCTCGTGAAAAGCGACTTTATGCTAGTCTGAGCCCTAGCTGAACTTCTGCAATACCTCTGGGATTTGAGTCTCAAAGGCAGGGTATGCAAAGCGTTGGCTTCTTCTCAAATCCCCAAACAAAGAACTCCACAGATGGCCCTACTGAAGCATGAGTTTTCAACTTTTTGAGTAAGCAAAGGAAAAAAAAAATCATTAAGTGCGACTTATGAGTACAGATCAACAACAGCGTATTATTCTTGGAGCTCTCAAGACATCTTTGTTCATTGTTGCCATTGAAACTGTGAAGAATAGGAAGAAGACTGTGTGTGAGAAGGAAGAAGGAGGAGTTGAAGAGCAAAGCGGGGGATGGGGAAACCCATTACATCTTGTGTAAACTTCGAATTTCAGCAGAGTAAAAAATGTACTTTCTTAATTCTGGCATTTCTTGCTTCATGGTATTTTTGTTTGTGTGTGTGTGTTTGTGAATACAATTATGAGAGAATTATCCTTACGACTTTTTATCCTAATGAAGAATTCATTTCCACAAAATACAAAACTTAGATCACATAGGGAACAGGGACTTGCTTCATTACATAGTAAATAAATAAAAGCAGCGGATGGATATAACACGAAAAGTGAACTGTGCCAGCAGAAAAGTTGGAAAACAATCAATCAGTCAAACACTTTCCTGTGCAAAAGGCCATTTACCAGTTTAGGACCATGTCTTTACTTCTTTATTTTTATAACTCATTGGTAAAAATATTCTCTTTGCTAACTGGAGTTGCAGGGAGCAGTGATGATACACATATCTAGCACATGTAAGAACGATAAGAGAAGGACAGGTTTTCCAGCTCATGGTTTGATTGGCGTTGGGGGGAAAGGGAATATTGGCAGTGACTATAATACAAGTTAGACCAAACTTTTATTCTGCGTTACAAAGCATTATAAAGTAGTCTAATAAAATATTTTAAATAAATCTCTGTAGAAGTGCAATAATCTGTGCTATTTATTGTCAGATTGAAACCATTGTATGGTTTTTACTGGGGATGTTCCTAGGAAAGGTGAATTCTTCTTTAGCCTTAGCTCCTGAGGGAGTCAAGGGGAATATTCATTCATTTCGTTTAATCTGAATTAATCATTAGTGAGCAGGAAGAAGAGTCTGGTTTTATACACTGCCTTATGGGATTTGTGCATACTCTTTTTCTCAGTGCATAGACAGGCATATCCAGGACTTGGTAATTTTTTGTAATATACTTCAATGATTTCCAGAAGTAGAAGAGAGGAAAAAACTCTGTATGAATTTTTGTATGCTTTTGGGACCTAGAGATTCTGTGTACGTTCATTTTCTTCACTGCAGGTACTTGTTTTAACCCATCCTGCTAAACCTTTCTTGTTGCATCACACAGAGTGTCATTGGAAATGACTAAGGGGACTACACTTATTCACTTGCTGGGCTTCCGTAACTCTTACACCAAGGCGTGCAATAACATACATGACATCCTAATTTTGGGTGCAAAACCAATTCTTGCTTTCAGGACTGGTGTCCAAAATACAAGTTTTGCTTTTTTTTGTTGTTTTTTTCCCCTCTCCATTAAAACATAATTTTCTTTTTCTTTTTCTTTCCTAGCAAAACCAAAAATGATAGGGAAACCTGAATAAAAAAGAAGCCAGGTGAAAATTATGACCAACCTACATAATGAACATTTCTGGCAGAAGTTCTCTTCTTAGCTCCTTTCCTCTGAGAAGTTCTGAACATTTTATACTTAGCTATGCTTTTGTTTATGGAAAATATGGGTTTCTTTTTCAAGATGTATTCAGCATCCTTAATAAGTATACCCTATTATGGCTGGTATCAGAAACATTCATCTATATAGTTTGTAAATTAAAATAAAATAATTTGAAATAGAACATTCTATTTGATCAACCAGTCTTTGAAGAGTCCTTTCTCCTACTTGCTTCCATTTTGCTTCCACAGTGGCGATCAAAGTCAGATGCCAGTTTCTGTACTAAAGCATTAAAATAAATACTGAGCATATTGTCTTTGCTTGACTGTACTGAAAAACAGTGCAGTCTGGGGTTTTTTTCCTGCACATGACTGGATACCAAAAATTTACCTAAACTCAAGTTTAGCTCCCAAATTCAGTTATTCTGAGTTTGAGTGTTGAAGTTAAATCACTCGTGAACACAAATGATTGCATTCAAATGTATAAGATCACATTTTCCATATTCAATTGAAAAGGTTATGAGTTTTTCCTTTGTGAAACTTCTACCTGTGATTATAGAAAACAGCACATACAAATGAGAGAACCACAAAATGTTGAGTATCAATGTTTTCTGAGGTTCCTGTGCAAATAGAGTATGCTAATCCTGAACATGAGTTCTCATGTGTTAAGCTAGACCATGCTGACATTGGTTTAGCCCTACCATAAAGTTGATTAAGCACTTTCACTGCTTATCTGGGTACTTGCCTGGAGTCTAGCTTCAAGTCTTCTACTTGAGAGGTAAGGTTAGGATTCAGAGGTAAAGGTTTAGAGGGGAAGTTTGGATTCGGTTAGGCGTACAACTTCCAAAAGTGAGGCACGGGAGATTCAGTAGAAATGAGGCACACCATCCTTACAACATGGCACAAATATGAACACTTGAATGCTAATTATTTTATCACAAAAAGGAACATTGTTAAAAGAGTAACAATAAAATAAGAACTTGTGAGCAGGCTCATGGTATATGAATTCTGTCTACATCTGCTGGGTGTTAATCAGCTGAAATTGAATTCCTTAAGCTTTCATACTAAGTGATCTGCACTTCACTCCCAAGCTGCTCTAGTTTGCCTGCCATGCTGATATCTTAGAAGTTGTAGTTTGGGGTTTTAGCAGGTCTGTGCTGGATGGGCAGCTGCTTCGAAATCTTTCCCACAAGAGGGATTTCCCAAGGCCAAAAGCTGGCCATACAGCCTTTGCTCCTGTCTGTAGCCTGGGCTCATGGGAAGCCCTGAGAATTTGGTAGATGTGAAGCAAGCTCCTGCCCAAGTGAGACATCAAATGTGTTTGGAGACTCGTTGCAGTTGAAGAGCTAATAGAAATTATGGATGTGAAGGAAAAGTGCTATGCCTGTTGGCAGGGACTTGAAGGGATGGTTGCCAAACAACAATGCAGAGAGCAAGCAGTATGTGACCCAGTCCAGGGTGGGTTTAGTACGCAACACTAGCCAGAGAGCCCAAAGGTGAGCAGAATCTCTAAAGTAAATTCAAACGATTAAAGGCCACAAGCAATTACGCATTTCACCTCTTAACTCCTGTTTCAGTGGCAGCTTAAGACCTTAAATAAGGATTACAAGTACAAATATTTTCTTAATTCTCTTAAATCCAGAAAAGTCTCGTGGATGCAGTAGAACTAAAGATTTTTATTGGACATGGCTCTGAAAGAAAGCTACACATCCAAGCTTTCAAAACTCTGCAAGCTAGATCCGAACACTGGAATTTGGCTTCTGTTTTGAATAATTCCTTCCCCCTGCCCCCCAAAACCCCCCAAACCTGTGGTCCAATGATCTGTGACAACATGTCCTTTTGCTAGTTAACAGAAGTGTTTCCAGTGCTCCCTGGGGCCTTGCTGCCATGTAGTCTTAGAGCCGATGTGAGTAGAACGGACTGTGATTATTTACTATGACTGTGAATTCCTGTAAGGTTGAAATGCATTAAATGTCTTCATGTATAGTAGCAGTCGTAATATATTCTTTAGAGTTCAGTTCAATTTCATAAATGAAGGTAGATATCAGTGCAAGCAAAATCTAATCAGATTATAAGGCTTTGTTTAACTGCTTCAGTGCTCCTATGGATGGTATATGTCTGTGCTCTATTGAAATTAATGGGACAGTCTCACATACCAACATTTCTGGGACTAAAAGAACACAATTGAATTGAATGCTTTAGTGGAAGGCAGTAATGGCAATTAGCATTTTAATATGAATGCTATAACATAAGACCATTGATTGCTAGTCTGATAACTACAGCATTCAAATCCAAGAGACGTTCTGCACCTGTTGATCTCAAGACAATAAAAGCTCTTAGTAATTCCAGCCTGACGCCAAAACAGAAGAACTACAGTGTGTGCAAACAGCATTCAATAGAGAGCAGTGCTGCTCAGCAGCAAGGCAAGTCCTTGACTTTAGAGGTGACACTCTAGTTTCAGTTGTGTAAGCAAATATGAAAAAGCGTTATGGTGTGCTCGTAGACCTGAAACTGGAGGGAAAAAAAATCATTCTGAAGGCCATAATTATAAACCTGATATAACTGCTGTAATGGGAGTACTGGCTATGTAACTAGAATCTGGACAACTGGGCTAACATATTTTTCCTCTAGTGTTTCCACTTCCACGGCATTTTTTTTATAACATGTATAAAGAAATATGCACACTTCTGCATTTCTACAGTCTAGTGCTTCTGAAATGTACTGTATTGGTCAACAAACTACCTTCTTGCTCTCGTAGTGTTATTATATTCTTACTCATTCTCACTTCTTACTCATAGTCATGTCTAACATCTAATTTACAAGGAAAGACTGAAAAGTCATCTTTGATTAAATTAAGTTTCTTAAAAAACAAAATTGCTTTGAAAAAATTATTTTTTCGTTAAAGAAAATGAAATTTGCAATTTGAATTTTTTTCAAAAATTCAAGTAGTATTTATTTTTCTATCTTGTATTACGAATGTGACAGTCAGATAGTCATAGTGACAGATATGGTCTTTAGAATTTTAACACAATCCACCTTTTTTTTTCCATGATGAAAACAGGTGAAATGAAAAATAAGATTCTCCTTGGCATTTGGGTCAATTAGGGGTTAGAAAAATAAGAGTGAATTTATTGCTTTGCAAAGCAGTTTGAAGCCTAGATATACAAGCACTATAAAGAATACGGGTAGAATTAGACGTGCTTGTGGCACATAGAGCTACTTTAGGGTGTGTTTAATACTGTGTTTTAATATTGTTATTATTTTTTCTTTCTAGGGTAGAGAAAAAGCCAGCATATTTCTCTATATGTACAGGCAATAACAAGAACTTTCTAAATCAGACAGCTTAATCCACAAGGGTCTTTACATTGTTAGAATTACTTTTATGAAAATTTCAGGTTCTGTAAACAAGTAGATGAAAAACAGCGAAAATGGACTTTGCTATATGTTTGGTAATAGTCAGTTAAATTTTCAGTTTTGGAAAAAAACTTGCAAAAAGCATATTCAGTTCTATTTCTTTTATGCTGAGAAGCTGTTTGTTTGAAACAAAGGTTGGGAGTGGATCACCATGCTTCTATCGTCCCAATTCAGTGCACGTTGCCTGAGCTTTTCAGCACGTTCCATTATTTGTCTTCATCCTTGGCATATCTGCTCACTTCTCTTTTTTTTTTTCCCTTTTTTACCCCTGCTTCTGACAGTCAACGTGGCATTCAGAGCCTTCCTTCTCGCGTCATTGTGTGCCACGTATCTACTGGCCATTTGTCATCTTTCTTCATTCATTTTTGTTCACAGCTTGTCCGCCTAGAATCACGTTTCTTTGTCTGCCTTAATTCTTTGCATGTTCACTCAGTGTTCGTTGACTTTTCTGCATTCATTCTCATGCACTGCACGTGAGCTAAGCATTCATAATTTTATCCTGTAGGTCCTCTTGCCTTCACATCCATTCATCTGTGGTCTCCTTCCTTTTTCTATTCATTATGATTTAAATCACTCTGTTAACGTGTCCACCACCTGCTGGCAATAAGCTGCAAAGCAAGAAGGCTGAGCACATTCCTCTTTTATCATTTAAGCCTGGATCAGAGTCCAGACTTGATTGGGAATTTATCTTCCATTCAAACCACACCACTCCCTAGTTGAGACTCTAGGGCTGGACAAGAGTTGCACTGGCTGTCTTCCGTTTGCAGCTAATTTCTGCTGTAAACAAGGCTCTACAGACAGACTTGCAAAGCAACTACCTCCCTGACATCCCGAACTAGTGGCCTGGAGGAGCCTGGGCTCCAAGGAGGAATAGCATCCAATGGTGGGCTGCTGTTTCAGCCCCTAAATAGGGGGGAGAGCTTTAAGCCAAGTATTACTTCAGAGGCAAAGGTAGAGGGTCAGTAGGTTTTCTGGACCAGACCCTGGACTTAGTACTTACTGTAGTATTTGGAACAGGGCGCAGTAACAGCCAGCCAGGTTGAACAGGTTTGAAAGGCTTACTCATTGCTATCTCGGAGGATATGCAAATGCAAGATCCTTGGATCATGCAAGTTGGACCTGCACTCACTCTTGCTAAGGTGTCTGTTTGTGTATTAGTATCTTGGCTTGAACTGTAGTCGCCCATGTTAGGTGCTGCACAAGCACATATGAGAGCATGGTTCTTGTTCCCGATTAATGCACTGAAGATTAAATTGGAAGAGTGCTGTCCCAGTTTGGTTTGCAAGCTTATGCAGAAAACACTGGCAAAGCATGTGAATTCTTTCAGCAAATAAGTCTTCATTAGTTCACTGTTTTATGCCTTTATAACTCAAAAAATATGCTTTAAACCCTGATAATGTATGTAAAATGTGAAGAGAATTTATTGGTTCTTGGTTATTTGCTAAGTATTCAGATCTCAAAAAACTGATTTATCATGCCAAAGGTGGTTTCTAAGTAAAACTTTTAGTGATTGGCAGTAGTTATTTCTAAAATTGCCTGTCTTTAGGACTTCAGTTCAAGAAATGATTCTGGTTTTGCAGGGAGTAGTCTTGTGCTTCTAACCGATGAACGTCAGCACCGAGCAATAACGTGGTTGTTTCTGGCAAGTTCTAATACATTCAGACTTACAAAACAATTAACTATATTATCTTTTAAAATAGTTTCTCAGGGATAATCCTTTATATTTCTTTTGAGATGAAACTTGTACAAAGCATATTATTCACCATATAGGTAACATCAGCAGAGGATATTCTGGAGTTTTGAGATTCATTCAAAGCAAAAGTCATATGAGTTTATATAAACAACACATCAAAAGAGAAAAAGCATTTTAATAAACCCCTGGGAAGTAAAAATTCTGTGGTTTGCACAGCTGTTAGCTGGGATGCAAGTGAGGTTGAGTGGCCTAAATGCACTCCTCAGCTGCTACTGCTCTCTTGGAGAGAGAGAAATTAATCTTTTCATTATCCATCTTTGACGAGTTTTGGGCAAAGGCAGTATCATTTCCAGCTGAGTCTTAGGTTCAGATTACGGACTGAAGAGAGATTTGGATGTAGATTTTAAATACATCTAAACTGTTACTTTTTCTACATTAATACCTCTTTTTATACGGCACAGTTCTAATGCCGTTTGATATGCACATAGAATACCTGCTGCTTAAGAGTTCTGGGTGTTTCCTCTAAGGCAGAAAATAATATCATTTGCTTTGCAAGACAAGATTTAATGCAAAGACAAAACTGATTTCATTTGAGGGTTTTTCTTTTTCTTTCTGAAACTGTAAATACAAAAGATAAGCTTCTGCCTGTGTTTCTTACATTCTGAATATGGATAGAGGTTATTTAAAAACAAAAATAAGTGACTTGATTTCTTCTCAGTAGTTTAATATTAACGAAACAGAAATATATTGGAGTGAGCCACAAAACAGACCAACTTACAACAGGCCACACACATCCCAACGAAATGCTCCTTAGGGTCTGGAATGACACTTCAAAATATTCTGTACTGCCAGTAAAGGCATGGAGACTCAAAGACTCAGTCAGAGATCTACAGCAGGACATCTCATTGATCAGTCCTGGTGCTGCTTGGCCACTTGTTGCCAGAAGTGTAAATGGTCGCAGTATCTTCCTAACATGGTAATCATGGAGGAATCAAACTTTACATTTAGATATGTATTAGCTAAAAATAACCCAAATAGTTTGAAAGCTCCGGTTACCTGCTGACATATGAGCACAGTGTTGGAAATTATAGATTTTGAATCCCACAGTGAGGCATGGAAAGGAGCTGTTCCCATAGGGCTGGTGGATCATGGTTATCCAGAACAAATACTTCACAAATTATTTCTGCTGTTTTTGTTTTAAATATTAATCACTAAATCCTCAGAGCCTGGTTCTTAGTTAACAAGTGACAGTATGAGGAGCCTGTAAACACAGTCTTCAGGTAAGTTTACTCCCTTATTGCCATATTCAAATTACAACATTTCAGGACAGCAGGAGGAGAAATTTTCTGAACAAGTAGTGAAGAACCTGCTGGCACTAAACGACTGCTCTAAGAACTACTGTGAGGTCTGCATAGAGGTTAAGCCACAAACCCCATGGAGAAAGAGGAAGAGTACCATAAACAAATTATTTCTTATGCTCTGTTCAGTGTCCACTATAGGAAGCTTTTGTGGGAGAACTAGTGATGGCTTTATTTCTCTCACCACTCCAGGCACTAAGGGCATCTTTGCATCCTACCACAGAGATGTTTCTATAGAGATGGATGAGAGACCACATGGTGAAACACCCATCAATCCACCTCTTTCTTAGGATCTTCCATTAAGCTGTCATGTGGGAAAGACTCTTCATCTGTGGCAATGTAGTCACCAGCACAATTAATCTGCCTCGGCAAGGATTGCAGATGCTATCAATTCCTTGCCTGTATGTCCTTTTAATCCAACGTTGTATGTGACTCTTAAAAAAAATGTATTGTGAAAAGTAATAGAAGATAGTTTAACCACTTCGTACACTGTTCTGTAAAAAGAGTAAGTAAGGGACAAGAGTAGATGATGCCGAGTGAGAAAAGTGAGGTGAGCATGATTACCTCGTGATATTATATCAAACAAGAATTTTTCATTTGCAGGGAGATGAAAATGTTTTGTTTGTTCAATTGTGGCTGCTGAATAGGTAATACAATTCTTGGCTTGGCTGTGCTTTGGAAGTTGAAGCATCACAGCCCTTGTTTATGTTTACTCATAATACTCGATGAAGTAAGCCAGGAAGTGAACCTCTCTCAGAAACTCTGTTTTTCACATCCCAATCCAAAATCCTTGGCCTGAGGTAAAACCACTTCAGACAACTCAGTAAAGCCAGGACTGGTCCCATAAATCAAATTTCTAGAGCAGACTGTCTGCATATGAACCAATTGCTTAAGTTGTACACTGATCAGTACAGCCAATTTTCTTTTTAAGAGGTCGTTTCTTTTTTTTGTTGTCTCACAAAAAGGTGGTGGTGTTTGCTTGTTTTTTTATCATTTTTAGTTCCTTGGGAAAGTGATATCAGGAAATCAAAAATGTCACAGATGAGTTTATGGCCCTTTAAAGAGCATCAAGCCTCTTTGGTCCAAAATAATGCTTGTCATTCACAGAAAGCAGTTAACGTGATGCTTGTGGGTGGAATAAACAATGTGGACCTCACCGTATTGAGTTCTCCCTATTTCCTTTTTCCTGACAGAGATAGGGACTGCTTACTTATTTATCTTAACTGCAAGACAGTGCCACAAGGTCTTGACCTGCCTAGTTTGAAGATCACAACTCTGTTTTAGAGAATCATAGCATCATAGAATCATTTAGGTTGGAAAAGACCTTTAAGATCATTGAGTCCAACCGTTAACCTAACACTGCCAAGTCACTAAACCGTGTCCTTAAGTACCACGTCCACATGTCTTTTAAATACCTCCAGGCATGGTGACTCAACCACTTCCCTGGGCAGCCTGTTCCAATGCTTGACAACCCTTTCAGTGAAAAAGTTTTTCCTAATATCCAACCTAAACCTCCCCTGGCACAACTTGAGGCTGTTTACTCTTGTCCTGTCACTTGTTACTTGGGAAAAAAGGCCGACACCCCCCTCGCTACAACCTGAAAGGATTCAGGTAGTTGTAGAGAGTGATACAGTCGCCCCTGAGCCTCCTTTTCCCTGGGCTAAACAACCCCAGTTCCCTCAGCTGCTTCTTGTAAGACTTTCTCTCTAGACCCTTCACCAGCTTTGCTGCTCTTTGGACACGCTCCAGCACCTCAATGTCCTTCTTGGAGTGAGGGGCCCAAAACTGAACGCAGTATTCAAGAACAAAGTATTATGAGAATTAGGGCTATTATTTGTCAGACAGGAAGAAGACATTGAATGACAATAGCGTCGAGTGTCTTTGGCAGGCAGTAGAGAGCAGCTTAGATCAATGTACAACTTAAGTAGATTAGTTCACAAGCAAAAAGTTGTTTTTCTGCTTTGTAAATTTGACTTACAGAGCTACTTTTGGCTTCGTGGAGTTGTCCAAAGTGGTTTTACTTCAGGCCTAGGATTATGGTTTGGGATGTGTGGATTTTTGTCACTGTGTTCAGATAACATAGAAATACCTTTACATGCTTAATAGTGTTGAGTGGGAAAGGGGCGTCTGTTAAGACAGTAGTTTCAGCTGGGTACATGGGACAATACTTGGTTGTAATTTGTAGGCAGAACAGACAATTTACTGTTATTAAATTGTGAAATTTCATGGAATGATTGTGAAACTTGTGGGGGAATAGAATGTTTCAGTTTTTACAAAACTTTTGTGTTGTGCATGCAGTAAGAAATGTTTTGTTTGGTTTTTTCCCCCCGCATTCAGATACTGTAAAATAGCCTATTGAAGTTTCTACTGCGTCATGGGAGCCCTGTTTGTTTCCCACAGAGTAGCTATCTGATGAACTGCTGTCCCCAGAGCCCATTTACTGTAGACACGCAGATTTTGTCACATGCTTTTCCAGATGGATGGAAGCAGTATACCTATGCCTGTGGATAGAATCAAGCAGTTTGTGCTTTTCATTATCAACAGAGAGGCCAAACTAAGCAGCTCTATGTACTCCCATTGACTTTATGTAAACCACTTTTTGTTTTGTGCATTTCTGCAGCGAAAGAAAGTTTCACTTGTGCAATGGAGAAAGGGAAAGAAAGAGAGTACAAGGAAATAAAATTAAAATTGTGGGCTGAGAGTTGCAATTTCTATTCAAGACCACAGTTTACTACCCAGTCTCTTTTTATTTCTTCTCGGATATAGTTTACTGAACTAGAGAGCTATAAAATGAATCACAGTATAGCAATACTCAAATACAACACGTGACCTAAGGTGGACATTACCTGAGCCTCAGTGTAGAATAAATTATGTCCAGCTCAGACTTTTTGATAATCATAATCTTCTTTTTATTAAAGTCCAAGTGAGTCTGTATCACATTAAATTCGTTGCTTCCCTCAGATCTGGTGAAAAACAATTTGTATCAAAAAAGACAAATAATTGTTAGAAGAAGATCCCAGTCATTTTGCTTAGTTGATTGAACTATTGTGTTTTGCTGTACAGCAGTAACTAAAAAATATTTGCATTATTTTGGATTCTAGTAGTTGACATTCAAGATAGGGAATAGATAGGATTTTAAGAAATGTTAGCTTAATGCTCAGCATCACATAGGAAGCCTATGACAGAGCTGTGTTGGAATATAGGTATTTTTGGTCCAAGTGTATTAACATAATAGTAACAATTTCCTAGCAAGTGAAAGATATGATACACCACAGCTGCAAAATGACGAGAGAACCTTGACTGAATGAGAAAGTCAATGACAGGGTTTATTTTGTAAGGGAATAAGGTTTCTTTTATTAATTCATCTACATATGCAGATAGCATATTAACCTATAAATGTAATAAAGTAGCATTCTTTGTTTAGAAGAATGTATGTCATGCTGCTGACACATTTAACATGTTAAGAATGCCTTTGCCTAGCTCACAGTTGTAATTTGGGCTGAGGGAATGCAGATAGTCATATGGAGTAAAAATGAATTTATTTGGTCAATGGTTTGGTTTTGGTACTTGAAAGGAGCGACACATGTATCCAATCTGTCACAACTGGGTATTTGCAAAGAATTATCATGTATGCAAATTCTATGTGTGCTGATTTTGCTAATGTAATTAATTTCCTTTTCTAGATGAGAGCTGCATTTTTTCACTCCCAGGTAGTAAAGCTGAACACATGCACGGAGCCACATGCTATATCATATAAGGATAAAAGGAAATGATACAAGGAAAGGATAAAACCAAATGATATTACTTTTTTTTTAGGGTTAGGAAAATTTCTATTTCAACTTCAATTGGGAAGAAGATCCCAGGAGTTACAATCATCTACATTCGGTGGGTATACTATGAAAATGTAGCTATGTAAATGAAATTTCAATGTTGTGGAATTGCTTTGAACCCAAGCAGTACATAATTTTCTTGTAGAGCTCTTAGGGAAAACTGAAATAATTTTTTGTCATTTTTTTCAAAAATATTCAGATAAAATCCAGTGTCTATTTTGTTCTTTCCTATAATGAGCTTTTTGGCAGCATCTGATGGGTTATAGTGTGTTTTTCTTCACAGAGTTTAAATGGAAGCTTCTTGACAGCTCTGCTTTTCTATGGTGATTTTTGTTGTCTTTCTGTTTATAGTCCTTTTATTAACGTATTTTTGGTTCTTTTAACTGATCAAGGAATTCTCAGATCTGTTAGGAATCAGATGGTCTAGTAGCATCACTTTTATTTATAGTACCATTTTTCACTGCTAAAATTCTGAGAAAGGAGTGTCTTTTGTACTTGAAAATGTATCTGGAGCTAAGTTTCATGGAATAGGCCTGCTCCAGTACCACCTAACCCTGGAGGAGTCTAATCTCCATTACAGCCTCAGTTTTTAGTTTGTTTTCCTATGGAAACAAAGTTTCCATGCTATATTCTTTTCCTAGTCTTTTCTTCCTGTACCCTCCTCCCTGCATGAACAAATTCAGGATGTTTGTGAAAGTAGGAGGCAATTCCTCGTCTGAAGGAAAGGCTCCATTAGAAGCTGCCCCCTTATTAGACATGGGAGAATTCACATGGAACAGCTTTTCATGTGGATGGGACTTCGCAACGTTTCTTCCCCACATGGATTCTTTGATCTACAACAAGGGGTGAGGTCACACTTAGTAGAGTGCTGTTAAAAAGTCATTCAACAACTTTATTGAAAGTCAGCCTTCATTTATTCTGATCTTCACACAACTGTTGTTTACCTCAGAGCTCCTCAGGCACACAAAATAGTGCTAGAAATGTTTTTTTCTCAGAGTTGCTGACCAGCATTGTGTTTATCTTGTGCTTACACGCATTCAAGCCTCATTGCTTTGTCAGTCTGCTTAGAGTCTCGGTGTGGTGGTCATCCTTACACCCATGGTCAGACTTCATGCAAATACAGTGGCAGCATGTTTCAGTCCAAAAATCTGGAGTTTCCCACGGCAGCCTGGTGCTAGAGTGCTCACCTGGAACAGGGGAGCATCAAGTTTGCTTTGCTGCTTGAAGGCACTCTCAAATATAATTCGTGATAATTTGCAAGCTGTTTGCTAGGGCAGATGGAGGTTAGGAATCTGGATTTGATAGGCTGCAACTGTTATGTTCTGGTCTGTCCTACTTTGCAGTTCCTAACTAAACCGAATTCCTGAATGTCATCACACCTGAGCTATGAGGAAACTCATCCCCTGATCTGAATGTTATCATTAACTCCACGACAAGCCAAAACCAAAGCCTTGGATCCAATTTCTCCCTGTTCCCTGAGTAAAGGGAAAATTCATACCCAGATGATGTGACCCAGGCTTGCATCCAATTGCAGCCTTTCAAACTATTTACATTTCCACCAATTATAGATGCATTAGTCACATGAGGCCTTCTTTATAAGAAGGAAAAAGAAAGGAGCAAAGCTCATGCCGGGAGGCTGATGCTTTGCAGAACGCATGGGGCTAGCAGTGGCATGGCATGTAGCGCTGAAGTATCTGGGAAGAAGCAAAAGCTATGCTGTGTTTAGGTGTATTTTTTCTCAAAGTGAGCGACTAAGTTTTTGAAGTTAGCATTGTTGTTGTTTATAAAACAGCTGTTCTAAGTAGGTGTTGCTTCCAAGGCTATGTGTGTTCGCCTGGATGACTGTTGCCCTTTTCCTTAACACTGCAGCTGCAGATGACAAAGTTATGTGCAACTGAAGACAGCACATACCACTTGCAAAGAAATTACAGGAAACATTGTTCTTTTTCTTAGAATCTCCTCCACAAAGAGGAAAAGAATACAGCAAAACAAAATATCACAAGTACGTAATGGTCATACATTCCTGTTTCTTTTGCCCTTTAACACTATATTTAGAATGTTTGTTTGATATGACCATATGTCTCTTTTAAAAACAATGTCTGTATCCGCTAAGAGGAAAGGCCTTCTTTGGTGGGAGATGCTCTGTGGAAACAGATTTTTCATCTCACTTTATTTCCTCTTAAACTAATGTTTTTACTGTAGGCTCAGCCTTGTTTGCATCTGAAGTCAATTAAAGATTAGTCATGGACTTAAATGAAAATAGGACTGAATTTCCAACAGTAGGCCTTTGAAAGAGAATCTGAATTGAATGTGCTATAACCACTACAGGAGGTACATTATTCTTAGTTCCCCTGTCTTTTTTCTGTCTACCTTTTTAGTTCTTGAATCATGTGGTGAGCATATTCCAACTATTCATTTTGCCTAAGAGCTTCTTTCAAATATTTCCTTTTAGGAGTGTTAAAGAGTTGTATGTCTCCATAAAATAAATTTAGAAGTTAGAGAAGTCAAAAGTCTTTGCAGATGGTAGTACATTTTTTGTATTTACTGGTACAAAATGTTTTATTATAGAAAAACTCTTATGAAAGGAATTAATCTGTTTGGGGAGAAGGTCATGTGAACAAACAGCACAGAAAGAAATACAACCAATCCAACCAGATTTTCTTTTCTCTCACACAAACATGTTGTTACAGACGCATATACCTGCGTGTACAATCACCCTTTTGTTTTCACAGCTAAGTCTACCAACAGGGATTATTTGTGCTTTACAACTAGTCTTTTAGTATAATTCATTACCATCCACACAATGAGACCTCATCACATCTGACACAGTCATTGCTTGATAACTTACACATCAAAATGCTGATACAAATTATTAGCATTAACAGTTGTTCAGAACAAGTCAGCCAGAATCAAATCGATATTGAATCTTATTTAGCTTGTCCTAGATAGTGGAATTCTTAAACAACAAAGCAGGCACTCTCCACAGGTAAATGCAAACCATAGTGTTACATGAATGACAGGTCAATAAACCGAGTATTAAACTTCTCCTGTAAACTCAAAGAATTTGCATGGGCATTCAGCTTCCCAGAACATTGCCTAGCCTTTGGTTCCCACTTTTACAAATTTTTTGTACCTAACTGTATTTTTTCAAACCTTTTCATTTTTGAGCTGGAGATAGCAGTTAGTATAATTAGTGATCAACAATCTTAAAAAGTAAGAATTTTATTGACTTAAGTGGTGCTACAGTTTTGACATTAGCAGCTGTAATAATCAGTGGTAGTAGAGATAAAGATGTAATACAAAAACTGCATGAATGAAGGCACCTTAATAGAGTATCTTTGCCTAAGAACTGACAGTGTAAACACACATCCAAGTTTTTTGAGCATTAGCAAAGAATTTGTGTGCGTGTGATTGTGAATATATACACATGTGCGTGATACACTTTTGAGTTTTTATATTCTCAAATCCCTTACAAAGTATTTGTCCATGTAACTGTAGTATGTCTACTGGATTGTGTATACTTCTTCAGTACCAAGATGCACATCCTCTGCCACCAATAGCCTGTGATATAAACCAAATGTCTGTTTAGTAGACAACTATTACAAAAGTGGTCTATTTTAATTCAAGTACTGAAAGAGATGAAAAGAATTAGGTGATTATGGTGCAAGACTAACCCCTTGTCCTCAGGAAGTCCCTCTAAGGCACAAGAGTAGCAGAGAGTAGTTTAATGAGGGCTGCGTGCAATTTTGACCATAACTGGTACAAGTGGAAGGAGGCTGCAATTGGTGCTGGATCCTCTTTGGAAAACCGAGGAGCAGGTGGGGGGAGTTAAGTCAATGGCAGGTGGTCAGCATATTCTGGAAAGTTTCAGGTGTGTATCTGAACGGAGTGATTTTAAAAGCTTTAGCAACAGAAAGAAAGAAAAATATTGTTCATAATATTTTACCTCAGAAAGAACCTTTTTTACTAAGGAAGTTACACAAACAGGAACTTTGAATAGTGGCCTTTGTATAGCGGCCTATCAAGTGGCCAACTTGATGAAAATTTTCCTATGTTGCTCTGCTTCATTATAACATGCACTGGAAAAAAAAAGACTTAAAATTTCAGAATTCATCTCTTTCATTTCTTTTTACTGGATGCAGCATTATTTTAGAAGTAGTAGAATGGAAGGAAACCTTTAAAAACCACGTCCCTGAGGTTTCCTAATCCTCACAATTTGAAGCATCTGTTTTTGAAACCTACTTTTCTTAATATTAACTTTGGTACAGATTTATTGTAGCTCTAAACAAATGTTATTCTACCATCATTATCATCATCCTTGGTGCTATCTAGAGGTTTCTCATTAAATAACTGAGAAAATGGCTGGGAAAATGCCATTTTGTTACAGTGCAAATTTCACAAACCAGTTATGGCTTGTACTTTTTCACAGAAGAACACATGGCTTCTTGCCATATTGGCTTTGGTTCCTCAGTGATTCACTCATAAAGGAAATCCAACTTGTGAAGTAATGATTTGATATTCCCGGTTTTGCTTTTTTATTTTCTTTTTCAAAAACTGCCTTGTGAATTAAAATGGTACTTTTACCCAAAAGAACAAAAAAACAGTAATTCACCCATTTGAACAAAACATCAAGGTTAACCTTCTTTTCTAATAGAAAAAACGTATCAGGATGCTTTTGTGTGCTTCAGATAGATACAAATATACTTGTTTATAACTAAGATGTCTTCTGGGAGAGATGGAGACCAGAATAATGAAGCTGTGGGAAACGGTAGTCTTTTTTTTTTTTAGTGGTAGTAAAGGTAAAGGATTGACAGCACTTCAGCCAAATGTTTGATAGCAAAGTTGGTAATGACATATAGATACAGATTCAGGATTGCTTTCAGGCCTTGCCAGGGCATCTCGATGAGATGAAATTTTTCCTCTGCTTAGTCAAAAATTGTCTTCCCTGGGAAATCTTCTTCCTTTCAGTTGCAGTAATGCTCTAGGGCACTTCAAATTACTTTTATTCGATGCCTTGACTCAAGCCATCTACAGGTTTAAAACCACACTGTAAGAAGGTATCATGTCTGCATTAATTACATAGAGGGTAAATTTGCTTAGATAGAAGTCTTTGTAGAAATTTTGTCTTTCTGTTGGAAATCCCTTAACAATGGCTGAGCAATAGACTTTGAAATCATCTTACTTTGCCCATCCTTGGAGCCTTAACAGATCAGTTCGGCTAAACCCTCCCAAAATTTCCTCTGTACTGGAGTGAATGCTTTGGCTGAGAAAGGGCTCTTACAGTAATTTTTGCTCTCAGATGTAGTTGTTCTTTAGCAGCCAAATGGGACAAAAGTGGTAACTGGGCACAGCGCTACCCATTCAGGTCTGAGAATGCTCAACACTGAATACAGAAAGGATAAGACAGTAACAGAAAAGTACGAGTATAGGTAGAGAGGAAGAATACATGGGAACAAGAAGCTCAATCTCCTCTTCAGACTATTTTCCCAATTTACAACTCTTCAGACAGGAATAGAATATTACAGTGCAATTAGGAATAGTAATGAGTGCTGGCAACTTCAACTTGGAACAGATGCAACCCAGCACGTGTGTTTGCGTGTGTATATCCAGATATACACCCACATATATACATGCTTTTATTTTTACTTAGAAATTCTGCCATGAACATGTTAACTTCATAGCTACTTAAGAATAAACTTTTCAAAGAGTACTTTACTTCTTTTCCATAGCCAGGATATTAACTCTAGCAGAGGGAGGTTCCTGAAGAGCCTTTTAGCGATTCCTCTGTACTGCTGCTTTGTTAGACTTTTTACTCACTAAGCTGTCATCTCAAAGTCCTTGAAATATAAATGACTGTAAAATACACATGTGTACGTGGGCATGCACACACACATACAGACTTAATAATTTGCTACTTATCCAGCTGTAGGTTGCTTAAACACAAAAGTTAAAACTATTGTAGCTTAACCTGGGTAAGTTTTACTATTCTCTGACGTTTAAAAACATGATCCACTTCTTTTCACATTCAGGAAAGGATTTCAACTAAAAGCTGTCCACAAAGATTTCTGAGGACTCTATGGTACTCTTCTGTTTAAGATAAATTAAATATATCCTATCAGTTATCTGCTTATTCATAATTTTTTTATTTCTTGATTCTCCAACGTATTTTTAAACCAAGTTCTAAGATGCATAGCCCTTCAAAAATAATACTACTATCACAAAGTATATATGATCTTTGTTTTTGAAATATAAATTCTGTCATAGGTGGTTATGTTCTCTTTTGTAGTATTCTAATGTAAAAGACAGGCTGTTTTATCTGAACAACTTTCCCTGACATGTTTCAAAATCAATGAAGAGCTGATGCACCTCTTAGTAGTAGCTATTACCTCTCTATGATATACACCATCCCACAAATGTTAAAACATTTTGCATCCTCCCAGTTTTCTTGTTTGTACGTGTTGACCTTCTTCCGTGGATCTTTAGATGGTATCTGCTTTATATGCATTTCTTCCTGGAGTAAATCCAGCACTGAGATGAAGTGTAACAGATTTTATTCTAAATCACAGCAGTAATTAATTTCATGTCCAGCTTCCAAACAATGATAGACTAATTAGAAACCAACCACCGTTAATGGTTTTGAATTTCACAAGACTATGTAACTCCTACTATACACTCCTCTTCCAAGAATTTTTCTTTGTTCCTATCTAAGGATTACATACATCAACTCTTCAACAATTTATTACCTTGGATTCATACTACAAAGCTCTTTTTATCTTTGTTTGGTAACTCTTCTGCTCATATCGCAGACATGTTTTTTAAAGGACGAAGGAGTAATATGAATTCCTGACTCATACACAGAGTAATTAAACCTGGTCTAGCAGTTGTTTAATATAAAAGGTCTAGAAACACCTTGTCTTTAGCTGAAGAAATCACGCCATGAAAAAGCCTGTCTCTTTCCCTCTGAGTGATCTGTTCCAGAAGTTTATCATTTTCACTGCAATTCATAATTTAAGGAGGGAAAGGGGAGACCAAAACCAAAGCTGCATGGCAGTGCACACAGTTGCTGTCATGTCCCTTGGTGCAGCCATCACTAAAGCTGCCCTGATCATGGCTCTGCAGGACTGTGACTGGAATACATCCGAGTGCTCAGTTTGCCTCCTTTTAACTACTGCCTTTGGGCTTTTCGTGGAGAATGGGCCTGCAAGTATGTGGACATCACACATTAATCTGAGATGTGAAGACACCAAAACTAACAAATCCAAAACCAGCAGTAAGATGACCCCAGATAGGCACATGGATTTGTTATCAAGCTAATGGCATGTACTGCAATGTGCAGCGCTATGCTGAGAATAAACTGTAGCTTATCAGTAGCTTGAGTGTCTACCTTTCTCTGTTTTTATCTGGTTTCTTAAGATTGGAACCATTCCCGTAATGGTTAAGTGACTAATCAAGGAATTTAATAGATTATTAAAAACTGTAAACTTAATTCCTTATTAGATATTTAAAAATCAAATTCTCACTTCTGAGATTCAATTTAACTTCTTTTAATCTCTTTGTTAGGATTTTCAGAAGGCTCTTTTCTTCTTCCTTTCAGTTTAGGATAATTTAGTCCCATTTTCAACGCACCATTTTGATTTGCTGCAGATGGCTGAATTGTTTGTTTCTAAACTCTGTCCTTTACAGTGTCTTTTTCATTGTTCATTCCAGGATCACTTTATCTGCCTCATCCTATGGTTTTCACTTTTCATAACTTCTTGCAGGTATATATAAACTTCAGCTATAAGGGTTTCAGGGCCT